>NC_139390.1:140585000-141207500 GCF_054392235.1 Sus scrofa
ACTTGTTACACTAGATTTGTTTAAAGAGACTATTACACAGTCATTTAATCAATTTGTTACACTGGAGGTCCTGACTTATGAGACACTTGCCTTATGATTCCTTAATGACTGAATTAATTTGTTTTAATAAAACCAACATTGTGTACAAGTACATTTCTGGAAATGTAATTTTGGAGACAGAACAGTCCAATGCTTCATCTGATTAGGTCTCTTCTATGGTTTATCAAAGTCTGTAGTTTCTGACATAGCCGCTTGTATGGAGTATTTTTCTTTTTTATAGCGCCATTAATTTAATATGGATCATTAGTTCTTTATACACATGCATGTTCTGACAAATGTACCCAATGAATAATGCAGCTAATGTGCTTAGGCCCAAATGCATCACATCATAAACAGAGACCTCTGCAAAAATAACAACAATGAAATAAAACGCCCCCCTCCACTCACTGCGGTGATCATCAAGATAGCATTTCACGTTACACCTCAGTCCTGTTTTGCAGAGGAAGATACGTTTGGCCCCAGGATTATATCAACATCACCAACTGGGTCTAACCATGTAGGGAACACAAATAGATTTATGGTGAATTAAGATTGTCTTGAGAGCAGATGCAGGACAAGAAAATCGGTTTTGCTCTTGATGGAAACTGACGTGTGCAGAATAAAATGTAAATAAACAGAAAGTCCCCAAGAAAAGGGACTTGATGTTATTGATTATGTAAAATAATGAGGACATTACAAATGATAATGCACTACAAATAGTTGGCATTTATGGTTGGATTTTTTTTACAAGAAGAAACAATTTAGGCTATGAAACACCACTTGAAAAATGGGGCATGATCTGAAGGGCAATAAAAAAAAATAACGGGGGATGGACTGATCAATTTGTAACTGATAACGGATATAAATGATAACTGAATGGGTCTGCTGCAGAGGGAGACATTTGAGCTTAGAGGAGTGTAAGGTGAGTGATGGTCCTACAAGATCACGCGAGGCATCAAGTGCCTCTGTATTAAGTGTAGCTATGCACAGAAGCCCAATATTGACTAGCTAGCCTGTTATTATTACAGGGAAGAGGGAGAAGCTGGGTATATGTCCAATAAGAAGATGCTTTTCAAATCTTTCTTAGCAGTGGTGCACAGGCAGCTGTTTGAACTTGATTTCATTTCGAAAAAAACCTAGGCTGCACATGTGTTCACCGTATTATTTGAATGCTTTCATGCCCTCCTTTTGGTCTCCTTGTGAAACAGAAATGGACACAAAGTTGATGAATGGAATCTGTAAATAAAAAGATGTGGCTACTTCTGCCGCATCAAGAGTCATTATGCGTATTACATACCAGTGAAACTCAGCGTTATAGGAAGAGAAAGAAATTTGCTTCCTGAATAGTCTTAAAAAACCCCAAAGCCAAAAAAACCCACCAAGATTTTAATATGAGGTACAAAAATCAGATGTACAGTTTATTGGTTTTGGCTAAACATTGTAATATTCTTCGTGGTTGAGAGTCTCGAATTTTCCCAGCATGGCTCTGTTGATAACGTGGGCTGTGTTTGGACCTCCCACCCCAGACCTGTGGATGATGTGGAAGGTGCCACTAGAGTTTTGGTTTGTGCAGCATAAACATTTGTAAAACAAGGAAGATTTTCAGAAATCATATAGTTCTGCAGTTCTGACATTTTCACAAGCTACATTTATCTTTTCCCTTTCACTAGATAGAGCTCAGTGATTTCTCTGCCTGAGACAGGAATGTTTATGATGATAAATCAGTGTTGTTTAATTAGATTCATCTTTACTTCATTTTAATGTTAGCTGGAAATGTATTTCTTTAGTTTATAAAAATGAATAATTTAATCACTTTCTGGTATGAAATCAGTGGCGTGAGACCAAAAATCAATGTTGGCTCCTTTTTGGAATATTTTATTTTAAATTCCTTGTGTAATATCATCCCTTCTTGTTTTGACAACGGAATTTGATGCATTTCTTCTTACTTTGTAAGCAGCTAATGTAAAATATATTTGCAATTTATTACAAAGTAAATGAATTTGACCTTTTGCCCATCTCACCAGATGCTATTTCTGACCATCCCAAAAAGCCTGTGTAAAGTCAACAGCATGAAGCACTTGAGGTCACAGGACCAACTCAAGGTCATTTTAATACTGGCAAGAGGTTAATTAGATCACTGCATTAAAACAGAGATAGACTTTTCCTCAACTTCACTAAATAAGCCTAGACAAGCTTATGTCACCTTCTAAGGTTTCCTTAAAGGTTCTAGTTCATTTCTTGGAATGGTAAAAATAATTCTTTGTAAATATAATTTTTAAGGCTTCTTTCCCCAAATTTTAGTGATATTTGTCATTTAGTGGGCGCTTACTACATACCAGGCACTCTGTAGCATACTCTATGCATCTTCGTGTAATTTACATCATCTCATGTCATCCCCTCAAAAAGCCTATGAAGTAGGTATTATTATCATTATCATCATCATCATCCCATTTTACAGATGAGTATACTGAGGCTCAGAGAGGTTACTCCGTTGACCAGGATTCACAGAGGTATTAATCTGGATTCAAATTCAGGCTCTAAACTCAACCACTGCCTTCATGAAACATATTACACATCATTTTAAAGCCACAGACTCTTTTTTTGTTTTAATTTGCAGCTGTTGTCATTTGCATAGTTCAACGTGATAGAAGGAGAACCTAAGCCATGTATACAGCTCTGTTGATTTTAAGAACAATGAGCTTCTGTGCTCACCTCACGCAACACTTTAATAAGCAAGTACGGAGGAGGATGATAAATCAGTATTTATTAAAACCATCCCACAGGGTGTAGGACCTTAATGACCGCCAAATGTAAATGGCCTGTCTGCTCTCCGCAATTGCAACTGGGAAGTTCTTTCCGGCAACTAAGGCGGATGTCAGAGGAGACAACAGGATGCCTCTTGGTGCCCCAGGAGAGTACTTGACTCAATTCCTTAGGGCCCCGAAGAAGAAGATTTGCATTCTTCAGGGGACAGAATTCTCTTACAGCCTGGTGTCTCTCCTAGAGAAAAACTTCTGTCCTAGGAAACTGTTAATTATATCATCCTAGTTCCCAAAACAAACCCTGGAAACTTAGGGTGTGGCTTCGGAGCAGTTAGAAATTCTCAGGTAAGCATCCTGCTCTAGAGCTGCTTTTCCTGGAGACCAGGAGGATGCGTCACTCGGACTCCATAACCTCAGCACTGGATTGTTATTTTCTGTCATCTGGTTATGAACCTGCTTTCCCAAGGCGACCGGACTAAATATTTTGGAAGGGAAAATACACATTCTGCTCTAATCTTTCTTCATCTGGATTCTTTTTCTGCTTGGCCTCTGAACTGCAACTCTGGGACACTCGCTGGTCCCAGATTGCAGAGACAGCCTTCTCTTAAGCTTATGTTTAGAATAAATTAGAAACATATTTAGAAATAATTAGAAAATAGAAATATTTCTGTTTTCCAGGTGCTCAGTATTCATTTTAGTATCGTGGAAGATTTTTCAGCGGAATGAATCTGGACTCAGAGAGCAACGGAATGTCCATGTTCTGCCTTCCAAATGGCCTTGGCTCTTCTTCGATGGCCAGTGACACTGGACATCTTCTGGGACGGGGTGAAGAAGAAAGAATGCCTAAAAGGAGACAAGCGAGGTAAGTCAGACAAATAACTTCATGTCAGGGCCCACATGGGATTTTCATTTTTCCTTTATGAATGGTTAGGTTAAGATAATGTAATGAACATACCCGTCACTCAGATTCTAGAATCAACCATAGTTTCTAACGTAGAATTTAATTTTTGTATATTCAATACAATAACACCTAAAGTCTGCTGTAAGGGCTGCCATATAAAACTCATGATTTCCTAGTCACTGCAGAGAACTAAAGATTCTAGCTCCAGCCTGGGGTACCACAGAGGTAGCAAATCCTATTTCCCGATTCCATGTGTTCAGACTCTATTTCACTGGTTCTTGGTCAGGACTTTTCACCCCTTGATGGAGGTTGGCAGACTGAATCCTCCTGGTTTAGCTGAGTTCCAAGACAGGATACTTCAGCTGTGAGATCTGGCCATAAAATTTCAGAGCAGAACTTGCTCCTAAGAGTGGATCTGCAAAATCCTTCCTAGATTTTCTCCTGGTTCTACTTTAGGATCTAGGCCTATATTTCTATCTTTCTTATGGGGCTTTGATGAGACCTCATGTCTCATCTAACAGATGTAACAGATTGTACTGAATCTCTAGACTCCATGTGAAGATGTAGCATCTTCTGGCTTTATGACCAATGACATAACTAAATTAAATGAGATATTATGTAGTGTGCATACAATTCTGCTTGGCATGAAGTAAGGGTCAAATAATTGGTAGCTGTTGTGATTGATGTTAATATCACTGTGACTATTGCTGTCACTATTTTTTCCGGTTTTATTGAGATATCGTTGACACATAACATTGTGTAAGTTTACGGTGTGCGGTGTGCTGATGTTAGATTATATCTATTGTGAAAGATCACTGCACCAAGATTAGTTAATGCTCACCTCATATAATTACCATTTTATGGTGTTATTTTGAAGAGAACATTTAAAATTTACTCTCACCAACTTTTTCATGTGCAATGCAGTCTTGTTAACTATAGTCACTGTGCTGTAGATTGGATTCCCCAGAAGTTTTTCCTCTTATAACTGGAAGTTTTGTTTTTTTTTTGTCTTTTTGCTATTTCTTTGGGCCGCTCCCGCGGCGTATGGAGGTTCCCAGGCTAGGGGTCGAATCGGAGCTGTAGCCACTGGCCTACGCCAGAGCCACAGCAATGCAGGATCCGAGCCGCGTCTGCAACCTACACCACAGCTCATGGCAACGCTGGATCCTTAGCCCACTGAGCAAGGGCTGGGACCGAACCCACAACCTCATGGTTCCTAGTCGGATTCATTAACCACTGCGCCACGACGGGAACTCCATAACTTGAAGTTTGTACCCTTTAACCAACATCTTCTTTCGCCCACCACCTAGCTCTTCACCACCAGCGATCTACTCTCTGTTTCTATGAGTTCTGCATTTTTAGAGTCCACGTATAAGTGAAATCATACAGCATCTGTCTTTCTCTGACCTATTTCACTTGGCATAATGGCAGGATTTCTTTCTTTCGTTAAAAATCTTTTCTTTTTTGTTCATTTTTTTAAAAGTATCGAAGTGTAGTTGACGTGCAGTGTTTGCTGTACAGAAAAGTGACTCAGTTATACATATATATTCTTATATTATTTTCCATCATGGTTCATTATAGGATATTGCTGTTGTTCTGTGTGCTGTACGGTAGGACTTTGTTATGAATCTTATATATACTAGTTTGCATCTGCTAATCCCAGACTCTCAAGAATTTCTTTCTTTTGTATGGCTGAATAACATTATCTGTCTGTCTGTCTGTCTATCTATCTATCTATCTATCTATCTATCTATCTATCTATCTATCTATCTCACATTTTCTTTTTCCATTCATTTGTGGATGGACCTGTAGGTTTTTTCCATGTCTTGGCCATTGTGAATAGTGCTACGATGAATGTGCAGGTGCAGCCATCTCTTTGCTGTCTTTATTTCATTTCCTTTAGATATGTATCCAGAAGTGGGGTTGCTGAATCACGTGGTAGATCTATGTTTGCTTTTTTGAGGAGCGTCCATACTGTTTTTGCCGGTGGTTGGGTTGCCTTAGTTTACATTCTCGCCCACACTCCTCTCGTGTCTTTTTCGTAACAGCCTTCTCCATGTGCGCCTTCTCCGTGTGAGATAATTTCTGATTTGGTTTTCATCGACCTTGCCCTAATGACTCGTGGTGTTGAGCACCTTTTCTCATGCCGACTGGCTGTGCGTATGTCTTCTTTGGAAAAATGTCTGTTCCGATCCTCTCCCTGTATTCTCATCACATTCTTTGTATGTTTGCTCTTGGGTTATGTGGGTCGGCTGTTTTTGTCTGCAGGGCCAGGTTGGGATAAGAACGGCGGTGGTCATAGTGGTCCTGGTTTACCTTGATCCCTGGATGACTTTGGAAGCTCCTTGCTCTGAGTTCAGTGCCCTGGCTGACGTTTTATTTTTGGTGCGCCACAGAAGCCAGAGTCCGTTTGAAGACAGGGCCTCCCCCCACCTCCTTTTATAGGAGCGCAATAAACACGGCTGTATCTCATTAAATTTAATGAGTCTTCATAAAATAACCATTACATTCTGAAGGTAATGAACGAATAGCTTTGATGGTTAGTAAATAAACTACCAAGGGCAGTTTCATCACATTCTAGGCCTGCGCAAGTGACATCAGGAGGAGGCTGTGGCGTTTTTGTGGTAAGACCAAGACCGGGTATGCCTGGCTTCACTGCCTGAAGACCCACGGGGCAACAATCTTCCTTTGGGCCAGGGTGTCCTTAGCTATGCCTTAGTTGTGGGATGTGATTAAACTGATTGGCTTAAAAATCTGCTAAAGGATTTTATGTGTACCATGTCACTGATATTAAATTTGAATACTATCATAGTAGGTTGGACTAAATAATTTATCTTATAAACATAGAGGTAGAGCAGATTGAATAGAGTATGCAAATTTATGTAAATAACCCTACAAATTCAGACTCTTCTGATCCAAGAGCCCTGGTACTTTATAAACAGGGCTGTAACATTGTAAATCAGGAGATATTCGCCTGTGGTCCGTGGCCCAGTAGGGTCCTGGATTTATATGCAAAATTGCGTGCGTGTGTATTTTTCTAGAGAGAGGGTCCAAAGCTTTCATTATTTTCTCAAAGGGGTTTACCACCAAAAGAGCGTCAGAACCATGGTAGGGTATAAATATTCTAAGTATTCTAGATGGTCACAGTAAATCAAATCACATTTAGTCTCTGCTTTTTAGAAAGTGTTACTTAATTAGAATAAACATCTGCTACTTATTTAGGACCTGGCTAGAACTAAAAGTTCATGTCTTTTGAATGAAATCTTTCAGGTTCCTTTGTAGCTATATAAATGTAAAAAATTCCGTTCTTCTTATGTACTTGAAGTTTTTTAGATTACTTTTCACCCCAGACTACTTTTTTTCACCTTCAGTAGATTTTTTTTTAAGTTTTAATTTTCAATCTTTATTTTTTCAAATTCATGTTGATACCAAGCCATCAAAGGCTTTGGTCAAAGAAAATGAGTCTGGAAATAGGCTAAGAAGGAACAAAGGAAAATGAATCTACGTATAAACAATCCTTTCTGGTGCTATTTTTTCCTTCCAGATGTCTTTCAATTTAGGTTAGAAACTTTTGGAATTAATCTAATAATTACTCAACTATTTCAGATTGGCCAATATAGCAGGAACACGTATGTCCCTAGATTATTCCTTGAGATAGGTAGGACGTTTGTAAGAAGGCTTTACATGTAAGATGTAGAATGAGATCCAAGGAAATGTAGAGATATGTTTATGGCTGCAGAGTCCAGGTCTCCGTAAGTGAAGTGAAGGGTGAGAGTCAGAATTTTAGAGCTGGAAGGGATCTTAGGCAAGACTGAGTCGTTCTTTACTAAGAAAAAACCCCACCACTGTAAGCTGGAGCTCCTTTCCTAAATCCCAGCCTTGAGCTTATTTACAGCACCATGTCACCAAAGGCGGTCCAGTGTGTGTTTGGGACCAAAGTATCCCCAGCATTCTCAGTGTATACGGGCTCAAGGATAATTTCCAATGTGCCTGTTTCTTTTTTCTCCGAGGACCGCATGTGTGTGTGTGTATCCATGTGCACATACGGATAGAACCATGTAGAAGCCCAAACATGTGAAGTGCTATTTCTGTTACTGTCCCAGTGAATTCTTTCCTTTTCTTGGATCCCAACAAACTTCTTTGTGAGCCACATAATCTTCTTTATTTAACCGTACCTAATTTCTCTCAAAATGAAGGCACTCTGAGTCAGGGATTTTCTGAAACTGTCACTGGTGACAATTTTTCTTTTTTGTTTTGAAAACTGTAAACTTTCACAAGTAGACACAGCAGAAGGACAGAGGATCCTCCGATTTCATCATTTTGGGATATATAACATCACAAATAAGTAGATGTCTAGCCTCATACTGATGGGTGGATGGCATTACTTGAGATAATGTGTATAAAGATATTTAATGACTCTATATCTCTTCACAAACATAAACTCATTATTCACTAACCTGGAAAAATATTTCTTCGCTCTTAATTAAACACGTGTAAAAGAAACCCTAGTATCTTTTCTTATGATATGCCTGTAAAACATGGTGAGAAAATCAGCAGCATCCTCTTAGTTGATGGAAGCAGCAGCATCTTCATTCCTTAGCAGTCAGAGAGGATTCCAAATCTTTGAGTTTGTGGTTTTTTATTCCTCACATCTTCTTATACTTCTTGTAGCTCCCAATGAGAACATCCCCTGTGAAGCAAAATTTCTGATATTTCGGGGGCCTTGACTTAGCTGAGTAGTCAAATTAGCCTGCTGGAGCCATTTGGAAAAATGCTCCCATGCCTCTTTGTGGCTTGGTGTGCTTAGGGAAGCTGTTGAAGACTTTTCAGTTCATCTTTAGTCTCTTGGCCTCAGTCTGGTTCCCTGCTTATTGAATAGGTCACTACCTCAAGACAATGCACTCATAAACTCTTCAATAGGCTTGCATCCGAGGAACAGTTCTGGAGCCCAGAGCATAACTGGACTATTACCTTAGTAATTGGAGTATAAAGATAAGAATACATCTTTGTGGTCCTTCTGTTCTTAGAACCCTAATTAATGATCAAAGAAAAGTGCTGAATGTTTCTAAAGGCGGTTCCTGCCTTGCCAATGAAAGTGTTCCCCCCAGTATTTTTATTTTTTGATCTCTTCTCTGTCTTTGGAAGGAGGCCGAGATGTGAGCCCCACTCACAAATACAGACTCACATTAACACCAGAGAACAAACATGGAAAGCAGTGAATGACTCGAACAGTCAACTATTGTGTGTGGGCTGCACACTTACTTACATATAAAATAATTATCATTATTTTATTGCAGCATGGTTGTAATTTTTGTTGCATTATAAATATTGCAGATCCAATTTCTTTTTTTTTTTAAACTACCACAGCAGTTTCTGAAGACATGTAAACCCATAGTGTTATTACTCTCTAATCTAGTTGGGGTGATGAAATAGTGCCAAAACTCTCATTGCAATTTCATTAGCATATTCATGAGTCGCACTTTTGCAGTGTTGCAGAAACAACGCAAATTGGTTTGTGGATTGTGAACTCCCCCTTCTTCTTCTCTCCAGAAGCACAGACTGGGGATTAGCAAGTCAAGTTGGCCCACAAACTTCTGAGCACTAAATTGCAGAAGTTTTCTGCTCAGGCTTTATTTCCATAGTTTATGATTCTTGTGTTACTGAGTTCGAGATGAATGGACATACCATCAACAGAGGAAAAAGCATCGGGGCTTGAATGGCTTGACAAAAATGGAAGTTCTGGAAAAGCCAGATTGTATCGCCCTACTAGAAGAGAACATTTCTTTTTTGGTGGTTCTTGATGTTTGTTTTCTCTGTTTCTTTTTTCTTTTGAGTGGGGTTAAGAGCACATTTGTAGTTTGACTGAAATTGGCCCCCAGTCTGCCCAGCCAGTTTTCTTCCTTCCTTGGCTCATGGGGATACTACCTTTTCCCAGCCTTCCTTGCACATGGATGAGCCCATAGTGCTGCGTTCAGGCCAATGGAACGTGGGTGGAAGTTATGTCCCTGACTTCCAAGTCTGACCCGAAGCACCGACTCTCTCATGTTCTGCCCTCCGTTCTTGCTCCGTCTACTGGACAGATGTTTATCCTCAGGGCGGTTCTGACAGCTAATAGTTGAAGATGACAGAAGCTTCATCAGCCTGGGTTCCAGAGTGACTGCATGGAATTCCTGCTCTCCACTCCTCCCTGGACCTTAAATGTCCTTTGGGAGATCGCAGATTTTATCTGGTAAAGCAATTAGTATTATCTTAACTGATTCAGTGGTATCTTTATTATCTAGATTTGGTGCTGTCTAGAAACTCAGTTGCTATTCTTTACTTATTTATTTATGTATTTATTTAATGGACAAACCCATGGCATATGGAAGTTCCTGGGCCAGGGATTTAACCTATGCCTCTGCAGTGATCCGAGCCACTGCGGTAGGATTCTTAGCCTACTGCGCCACAGCAGAAACTCATAAATTTGACATGAGAACTTTGAGGACTAAGCATATGGTTCATTTCTGCTGTTTGTTGTATTTTCTTGCTATTGTTACGTCTTTTGACTTCTTTGTAACCCATTTTTACTGATCACACGCCTCGAAGGAACATTATACAATTAACTAGACCCAATTCTTCAATCCCTTATAGTAAATTAAATATTAAGGGAAATACCTGTGAACCTATTCAAATTCTGGATAGAACCCTGGAGCCCATCTATTAGTTAACTAGAAAGCTGGAAAAGCCACCTTTGCTCAGCATCCACCATATTTCAGAAGTTAAACCCTGGGAATATAGATAATTTTTAAAGCTTATGCTGCACGTTTGGCTTTTCAAAACACTTCCACATAATAATGTAGGTATAATGTGTGTTTGCTCGGTCCTTTGAAAAGATTTAGAGAAGAGATTTTTCTGAAGATGAAGCATGCATTTTTGAATAAAAAATCTGCATTACAGTGGCAACAAAATCCCACAGTGTTAACACATTGAAAAACGTATCTTACTCCTGACTTTAGCGGGCAGCTAAGGAAGGTTACTCAAGGTGACCAGCTCTTCTTTGCTAATCCCGCTTTCGATTTATATGTTATGTTGCTGTGGTACTTTCAAAAGATGTAAAGTCATGCAGGCTTTGAGTGGGCCGTTGAAGACGGCTGATGCCAAGGCACAATAAACAAATTATTACTGAAACTGCAAGAATAGATAATCAGGGTAAGAGTTGGTACGATGCACAAAAGATCACGAGTGTCGGACTTTTTCTAACCTATGTGAGAGGCAGTGTATTAATCTGGATGAAATTGAAATGCATTAAAAACGTCTCTGGTATCTCTCACCCTAGCCAAGAATCCATTGTATTTAGAGTTCAGAGCTTTTTTGGGACCTAGGACAGGCAATGTATGCAGTAGCCCGTGTTTATGTAACATAGGAATTATAAATATGTTTTGTTTAACTTTTCCATGGAAAGGTTGCTGTGGATGCACATGGTTCACATGATGTAACGCAACGTAACTGATTTCATTAGCGCCTGTCTTGGCACGAGGTTCCTCTACATCAGAGGGATTGCTTTTTCCGTGGGAAAAACCATCCGTGGGTCACGCAATTTAAGGGACAACTGCAGAAGACATCTTTTTTGCTTTTTTTCAGGCTTCCATCCATTGCTCAATTTAAGTATGGAAATACTGTTTGTCAAAGACTTCTTGACACATGAATTTTACAACAAAATATCAGCGCACCTACTGCTTGGATTTCTAGCTCATTTATTGTACAATATACAGCTAATCCAATCTACTGCCGCAAACATGGTTTGTGCAGTTATGCTCGGATAAAGCCGATAGTTCTTTAAACTGGAAGGTTTTTGGGGGTTTTTATTTTCCTTCCCTGGGCAGATAAAAGTGGATGAGACCTGTCTTACTTGATAAAAATGATGGCGTTGAGTCCATAGCGTGGGAGACTGGGGTTTATCTCCCTCCTCGGGGATAACCCGCTGTGAACTGCCTCCTGTAGAGCCTGACTCCCTTTTCTCGTATGTAAACGCATTAATTAAACACATAAAGCATCATCCTAGACATGTGTTCTACATCCAACTTGTAAGACAAGTCACCCCTCTATTGTGACAGCCTGTCCTTGTTCGTACCATGCAGTATATGTGGTAGGCAGAATTCTAAGAATGGCCACCAATGACTTTGGCCCTTGCTGAGGTCCTTCTCCTTGAAGTGTGGGTGGAATCTCTGAATTTGATGGGGTAACATATCCTTGATTATGTTACCGTATAGAGCGAACCAAACTTATGGCTACTGGAAGGGCAGATGTGTAAATAAATTAGGTTGGGATTAATATATACATACCACTATGTATAAAATAGATAAGTAATGAGAACCTACCGTATAGCCCAGGGAAGTCGACGCCGCACTGGGTGATAACCTTGATGTGAAAAGAATCTGAACAGAAATGGATGTCTGTATATGTGTAATTGATCCACTTTGCTATACACTGGAGACGAACACAGCTCTGTAAGTTAACTATACGCCAGTGTATATATATGTTTTAAAGAGGAGGATTATCTGAGTTTTCCTTAAATAGCGGGTTTTCCCCTAGCAGCCGAGGGGTAGGAATCAGCGATTCACAGCCTGAGGGTGATTTACTGTGGGGGAGATTTGCTCTCGGCCTTGAAGCCTTCTGCTGAGGCTGTATTGTGAGCTGCCTGTGGAACAGCCTCGGGAGAAAGAGTGTAGACTGCCTGCAGGAGTGGAGAGCAGTCCCCAACCACCAGCCAGCCCCCGGGAACCTTAGTTCTGCCGTCGTGAGGAGCTGAAACCTGCCGACAACCTGAAGGAACTCAGAACTGGATTCCTCCCATCTGATCCTCCACAGGAGAGAATGTAGCCTGGCTGACACCTTGCTGTCGGCCCCATGGGACCCAGAGCAGAGGACACGGCCGCGCTGGGCCAGACTTCTGCCCCACAGAACCAGGAGCTCCCTCACGAGTGGGGGTGTTTGAAGCCGTTAGGGTTGTGGAATCTGTTACACAGCAATAGAACATTGAAACAGGGTAGGGGTCACCTCCAGCTCTTGGCTGCATGGTGCTCCTCTGACTTCGGGGAGGTAAAAGGTCAAACAAAATCCGCTGCAGAATTATAGCAACGCCATGCTCCTTCATTCACTCAGCCGTGTTTATTGACCATTCCTGTGTGTGGGTCATGATTCTAATGCTGGGAACCTGTCTGTGGGCAAAGCAGACCAAAGGAGAGGCAGCCAACCTCTTCCAGGTGTGGAAGGCAATTGTGTTACAATAATGTGCCTGTTTTTTTTTCTTTTTTTTTTTGTCTTTTTGTCTTTTTGCCATTTCTAGGGCCGCTCCCGCGGCATATGGAGGTTCCCAGGCTAGGGGTCCAATCGGAGCTGTAGCCGCCGGCCTACACCACAGCCACAGCAACGTGGGATCTGAGCCGCGTCTGCGACCCACACCACAGCTCACGGCAACGCCGGATCCTTAACCCACTGAGCAAGGGCAGGGACCGAACCCGCAACCTCATGGTTCCTAGTCGGATTCGTGAACCACTGCGCCACGACGGGAACTCCAATAATGTGCCTGTTTTAGCTTTTTATATATTACAAAGCATTTTTTTCATACATGTTCCTAATTCTGTTTCCCACTGAAGTTTTCACTGTGAACTCGGAGACAGATCCCTTTAGTACTCTCTTTTAATAGCTATGCAAAGCATCGCTCCTCTGCTAGAGATGAAGAGACTCGCCCAGCTCGCCCAGCTGCTCATGGCCCCAGGGGTCTGTTCCTGTGATAGTATTTTAAGGAGGGTTTATAATGTGCCTGACATTGTGTTGAGGGCTTTACACGAATTATATGATTTAATCTTCACAACCAGTCTGTAAGGTTGATAGGATATCTGTCGTCATTGTGTAGATGGTTAACTTGAGAGGGCTCCAGGCTAAACAACTTGTCTGTGCTGAAGCCAAGATTCAGCCCCTGGCAGCCTGACTCCAAGATCATATCCTTCCCCCGCTAAGCTAACAGCTGGCATCACGGCACCGGCCGTCCAGAGGGACGGGCTGTAAGGGCGCATTTACGCTTTGCTGCATATTACTTTAGGGCTTTACGTGTGGCCTCAGTTTGATGATTTGGAGGTGCCTTTTTGTTCTGTTTCTTATTTTTCCACGTAGGTTACTTTTTGGACTCATGAAATGTGGAGTTACTGGTAAACAGAAACCTGAAGTTTATGTTCTTTAGAGTTTTCATTGAGAACATGGTACCGTAAGGGACCCGCTCACAGGACCGAGCATCGTCTGCCTGTTAAGCTCGTATCTCTAACGATGCCGCAAAAAAGTTTGGAAGTTTAGATTTTTGCCTCCAGCATAACTTCCTTCTCTTAGCAGCGTACTCGGAATCGTTCATCCATGAATGCACACGTCTCCCAGGTGCATTATACCTCTTGAAGAGAAGGTTCAAGTTTCAAACCTTTCTTTCCCATCTAGAGTACTGGTATTCTAGGCGCAATCCCAGGTATATCTTCATTAAATGATATCGTGACTTATCTCCAATTGTGTTGAAATGACTATACCCACCTCGACACCCACTGCCCCCCACCCACTGGCCTGTCTCATTTCTCGAAAGTCAGGATTTCCATGTTGAATATCTTCCTTCTTTTGCTCTGTAAAAACCTCTTTCCAATTTCAGATGGAACTCGGGTGTTGGAAGGTTTGATGAATGAGTTCACGTTTAAGCTGTCCATTCCATTTAAAACTATAATAACTTTGATTGTGTCCCCTTTGCCCTTTGTCACTGGAGCTAACTAGCCTTACTTTAAAAAAAGTTTAACCTCAAAGACGACAGCCTCAGCCATTCCCTTTGTTATTGTTGAAATGGTCTCTCTCCAAGGCTCTCTTTTTTGCGCTATGGGGACCAGAATTTTGTGCATAGCTTATGATTTGGTATAAAAGTAAGATACTGCTTCTTGATTGATCTACCCTGCCTCTTGGGTCGATGTTTAATATTTTTGTACTCTTGACCACAGGAGGATCCTGGGCAAGGCTCACAGTGACTTGCAGCTTCATTTCCTAGCCAGTGACACTCTGCCTAGTATCGTCTGTGCGTGTTTGGAAGGTTTTTTGTTTTTTGTTTTTTTTTTAACATGTGCTTGTGATAACATTTTATCTCTGTTTAAAAAACCATATTAGGAGTTCCTGTCATGGTGCAGTGGTTAACGAATCCACTTAGGAACCATGAGGTTGCGTGTTTGGTCCCTGCCCTTGCTCAGTGGGTTGAGGATCCGGCGTTGCCGTGAGCTGTGGTGTAGGTTGCAGATGCGGCTCGGATCCCGCATTGCTGTGGCTCTGGCATAGGCCGGAGACTACAGCTCCGATTCGACCCCTAGCCTGGGAACCTCCATATGCCGAGGGAGTGGCCCCAAAAAAAGACCAAAAAAAAAAAAAACCCACATTAAATTATATATAAATGTTATTTGAAAAATTTTTTTTCACTTTCACGTATAGTTTATTGAAATGTGTCTTTTCTTGCATCCTCCCCAAGTAGTGGAGATAAGCTTTTTCTCTCATGTTGACAGGTGGGTGGCTAAAATATATCTAAAGGTTTTAATCTGTGCTTCCTTGATTACCTGTGACACAGAATCTTTTCATTTGTCCCTTTTTATCTCCACTTTGATGAACTGTTTATTCTTATCTTTCAACTATTTTAAATGTTTTCTTATTGATTTGTATTTTCTCTTTAAATATTCTGAATAGTAATCTCTATTAAATACATTGTCAATATTTTCTCAGCCTTGCTGCTCATATTTTAACTCAACTTATGCTGTCTTTTTATATTGACTTTTTAAAAAGAGATTGTCTGATTTAACTTTGGGTTTCTCAAATTCATGTCTTGTTTAGGAAGGCCTACCTCAACTGAATATAAAAATATTTTCCTGTATTTTTCTAAAAATTTTATAATTTTGCTTTGCAATTTTGTTTTCTCATTTTTATAGAGAATGACAGTTTGCCTTCCAAGAGGGATTTCTTTTTCCCTGCATCTCTTGTAAATGTATAGGCTTTACAGTGACTCAGGCTTTATGTTTTTTCAAAAGTGTAGAAAATTATCCCATAATCGTTTATTAAATTATCCACACTTTATCTCATATTTGAAATGCTACCTATATCAAGACTAAATTCTTATGTTTATGGGAATATGTCTTGCAATTCCTATGTTTCACTGATTGCTGTCTCCGTTTCTATGCCACTGCCTCACTGTATTATTTATTATAGCTTTATGGTATTTTTTCCTGCCTAACAGTGACAATCCACCATTTTCCCTATTCTTTTTTAAAAATTTATTTATTTTCCCGCTGTATAGCATGGGGATCAAGTTATTCTTACATGTATATATTTTTCCCCCACCCTTTGTTCTGTTGCAATATGAGTTATCTAGACAAAGTTCTCAATGCTACTCAGCAGGATCTCCTTGTATATCTATTCTAAGTTGTGTTTGATAAGCTTAAGCTCCCGATCCCTCCCACTCCCTCCCTCTCCTGTCGGGCAGCCACAAGTCTATTCTCCAAGTCCATGATTTTCTTTTCTGTGGAGAAGCTCATTTGTGCTGTATGTTAGATTCCAGTTATAAGTGATATCATATGGTATTTGTCTTTGTCTTTCTGACTCATTTCACTCAGTATGAGAGTCTCTAGTTCCATCCATGTTGCTGCAAATGGCATTGTCATTCTTTTTTATGGCTGAGTAGTATTCTGTTGTGTATATACACCACATCTTCTAATCCAATCATCTGTCGATGGACATTTGGGTTGTTTCCATGTCCTGGCTATTGTGAATAGTGCTGCCATGAACATGCGGGTGCATGTGTCTCTTTTAAGTAGAGTTTTTCCGGATATATGGCCAAGAGTGGGATTGCGGGGTTCATATGGAAGTTCTATGTATAGATTTCTAAGTTATCTCCAAACTGTTCTCCATAATGGCTGTACCAGTTTACATTCCCACCAACATGCAGGAGGGTTCCCTTGAAAATGTTTTTTTTACATTTTATTTAATTATTTATTTATTTAAAGGCAGCACCCATGGCATATGGAAGGTCCTGGGCTAGGGATTGAATCTGAGCCACAGCTGCGACCATCTTGCAGCAACATGGGATCCTTTAACCCACTGCTCCTGGCAGGGGATTGAACCTGTGTTTCTGCAGCAACCCAAGCTGCTGCAGTCAAATTCTTAACCCACTGCACCACAGCAGGAACTCCTGAAAGTGCTTTTTTGAAAAGAAGAGGTAACAGCCTCTTCGCAGAACAATTTCTGAGATAAAGTGATATTTTTTAGACATCCAAATCAGATTTTGTGTTAAGTTGCTATTTTATACAATTGAACTGGATGATAGAATCTTAGAGATAATTTTATTCAAATTCCTTCTTTAATAGATGAAACTGAGGCCTAGAAAGGGCAGGTGACAGGATCTGGGTGGGCCAGCTCTTTCAACTGTGAGAATTGGGTAAGGAAACTTACAGCAAATATATTGATTGAGTGAAAAAAAAAAGAGACAGTTGGGTTAAATATAAGGACTTTTATTACGTTGTTATGATTTTTTTCAATTTTTGTTTCTTTTCCTTAGAAAGTAGGAAAACTAAGAGCCAAAGAACCACTGTTTTAATTGCCTTTAAAAGCCGCCTATATTCAGCAGAAATTAATACCACATTGTAAATCAACTATGTTTTGATTTGAAAAGTCACTTACAAACACACTCTTCCTCCCCCCCTTTTTTGTGGCAGATAAAAACAAGAGCCAGAGGAAAAGTCACCAACATTTGTTGTCAAAGTGGACTGAGGTCTTGGAACCCAGGGCCTGGCCCTGGAAACACCGTGATTCTCAGATAACGACCTGGCGACCTGGCGTTAGCAAAGAGCCTTCCTCTCAAGTCACACATAAAAGCAGGTGGTTGACTGCAGTTAAGAGTTCATGTGCAAACTAAATTGTATTTAGATACCTGATTTATTTAAATCTTGAGTATTATGTGTGGCGTTTCAAATACTCCTTAACATTGTTCTATTAATACCTTGATAAATAGTTACTTTTATATTTAAAAGGTGAAGGATATGATCCTGTTTCTCTGGTTACCTAGATAATTGAAAGTTTGACTTCCAGGGGTAGCAGTGCTCTATCTCTTCTGGGTTAGGTTTACTCTAACGGCAAACAGAGTGTTCAGGGAAAAATAAGCACACGGGATGTCTGTACCGAAACACGTGAAGTGCTGACAGCAAATGTTTTGACAGGATGAAGCGTTTCTCCCACACTCACACTTTTGCGTCGTGTACCGATGATACTGCTGCTAAGTTTCTGTGCTTTTTACAGTTATTTTTTTCACTGCTTTAAAGCACCTGATGCCTGCAGGGCCTTGGACGGACGGTCCTGAAGGAGCTCTCCTTTGTTCGTCTTTCTAGCTGCTCCTCTGAAGGCCTACTCAGTTATTCCCAACCTTTTTTTCCTGTTTCTTCGAAGTTACTTTCTGATCCTTCCCCATGAATCTCACAGGGACTCAATGTTAATAATGTTCGTGGGAATATTATAAAAGCCTTTTGGACATTTAACGTCAAGGGAACTTTTATGAACCTACAGAACGTATGAGCTTCCTGTTATGGAAGTCTTGCCTCATTGATAAGGTGGTCTTAGCCTCTATCAAGACTTCTCTACAATGCAGTGGTTTTGTTTCTAATTGCTGATGTTGCCTGGGATATTCGACTGCAGGAGCGGAAGAGTAGCAGTAAAGTGTAGTTGTGGCCACTAGGTTAAATGCTGTTGTTATAAGCGTATTTTAAAATTTTGAATTAAATTAAAATTTTTTCATGCATTAGGGGATTTCCGGCAAAATATATCTCTAAGATTTCTGCCTTTTCTTGAATAACTAAAAGAGCTGAAAGCATTTGGTTTGGATCCCACAGGTTGTCTATTGGAACTCTACAATTTTTAAAATTTTAATTTTATTATTTTTTATGAAAGTATAGTTTATTTAAAATGTTATATTAGATTCAGGGGTACAACATAGTTATTTGATATTTTTAGAAATTATATTTTAGGAATTCCCGTCATGGCTCAGTGGAAATGAATCCGACTGGCATCCATGGGGATGCAGGTTCGATCCCTGGCCTTGTTCAGTGGGTTGGGGATCTGGCATTGCCGTGAGCTGTGGTGTAGTTCACAGATGCGGCTCAGTTCCCGCGTTGCTGTGGCTGTGGTGTGGGCAAGTGCCTATAGCTCTGATTTGACCCATAGCCTGCAAACTTCCATGTGCCGCAGGTGCAGTCCTAAAAAGCAAAAAGCAAAAAAGAAAAAAAAGTGTGATGAAATATATAGACACACATATAAGATAGTCAGAAATGACAAGCAACGTAGACATGATCAAAACCATACTGAAGCAGATCATGATTAAAATGTTGAAAACCAGTGTCAAAAAGCAAATTTTAAGAGCACCTAGAGGAAAAGGTCACACTCTGTACAGTGAAACAAAAAGACCACACACGTACACCACCACTAAGTGGGATTAATTCCAGGTTATGCGAATCCATGCTTCAAGCCAGCATGAATGGGGTTTCCCATCAAAGTTTCAGCACTTCTGTTTAGCAAAGACTGGTCTTGCTCTTAAGTTAAAAACAATAAAAAATAGGAAATGCATGCCATTTCTTTCCTATAATTGACATTTTTCCTGCTTCTGCCTGTTTTTGTTCACTCTTCGTTGACTTTAGATAGTTGTTCTTTTTAAGTTCCCTGGTGGCCCAGCAGGTTAAGGATCTGGTGTTGCCAGTGTTGGGGCATGGATTTGATCCCTGGCCCTGGAACTTCTGTATGCCATGGGCACACACACACACACAAAAAGATAGCTGTTTTTAAAAAATATTTCTCCATAATTTATAGATATTATTTATAGAGGGTTGTTCTGATGGTAGGTGTTCATCAATATCAGAAGAAATAATTGATAATTATTTTTCTGAAGCAAAAATAGTAATAATTTATTATGGAATTCATAACATTAAAATCTTAACTGTAGAATAAAGGATATGATAGGAAAATTATAGGATCCTTTATATATGAAGTATTACATTATTTGAAAGGAGAATTTGGTAAGTTAAAGATACATGTTGTAAGTCATGTAGCAACAACTAAAGTGATAAAACCAAAATGTATAACTAATAAGGTAATGGTGGAGATAAGAAAAAACCCTAAAATACTCAATTCACCTAAAATAAAATAGGAAAAGAATAAAGAGGGGATAGGAGTTCCCATGGGGCTCAGTGGTTAACGAATCTGACTAGCATCCATGAGGATGCAGGTTTGATCCCTGACCTTGCTCAGGGGGTTAAGGATCCTGCATTGCTGTGAGCTGCGGTGTAGGTGGCAGATTCGGCTTGGATCCCGTGTTGCTGTGGCTCTGGCGTAGGCCAGCAGCTGTAGCTCTGATTCGACCCCTAGCCTGGGAACCTTCATATGCTGTGGACGTGGCCCTAAAAAGACAAAAAAAAAAAAAAAAAAAAAAAAAAAAAAAAAAAAAAAAGAGTGAAGAAGGAATAAAGAGGAGAGGCAACAAGTAGAATGGAAATAGCCAGAGGGGTGACTTAAATCCAAGCATATCATAATTAACTTAAATGCAGGAGTTCCCGTCGTGGCGCAGTGGTTCACGAATCCGACTAGGAACCATGAGGTTGCGGGTTCGGTCCCTGCCCTTGCTCAGTGGGTTAATGATCCAGCGTTGCCGTGAGCTGTGGTGTAGGTTGCAGACGCGGCTCGGATCCTGCGTTGCTGTGGCTCTGGTGTAGGCCAGTGGCTACAGCTCCGATTCAACCTCTAGCCTGGGAACCTCCATATGCCGCGGGAGCGGCCCAAGAAATAGCAAAAAGACCAAAAAAAAAAAAAAAAAAAAAAATGCAGATGGCTTGAATGCTCCAAAAAAAGGCAGAGGTTGTCAAGTTGGAAGAATCAAGACCCAGTTTTATGCTATGCTGGAATTATACTTTTTTAAATATAAAGATACAGATAGAAAAAAGCAAAAGGACACAAATACTAATTATAAGAAAGTCGAGGTGACTGTTAATGTCAGAAAAAAAAAAAAAGACATCAGAACAAGGAATATTACCTGAGATAAAGAAGGATATTTCATAATGATGAAAGGGTCAGTTCATCAAGAAGTCATAACAAATGCGTGTCTAATTGCAGAACTAAAAGGAGAAATAAGGTATCCCTACTTAGAGGCGTAGAAGGAGCAGACAGAAAATCGGTAAAGACTTGGGGGGAGGTCTTATAGAACTGAACCCTTAACCTGTAGAATCTGGTGCTGTCTGCAGGTGGAGAGGTGAATTGTAGGACCCCCAGCTGATGTCTGAGAGTGGCTTGTTGGTATGGAGAGACCTCCCCCCAGCCTCCACCCCCACGCATACTGCATTGGAATTGATACCAGAACCTCTTCAGCATGGTTCAAAGCAGTTGTGTTGGGAGTTAGTAAGAGATGAGCTAGTACAGTGTATCCCAGCATGTTCCACAGTAGACTGGAGCTGTGGCTCTACCGTCAAAGAGGAGGCCCTTAGGCAAAATTTTTGAGAAGTGGTGCATGTGTAATCCCTGTCTGGAGATGTGCAGCGCACCCCAGGCTTTACTAAGTTCTGCAGAAAAGAGCTTTTTAAACCTCATTTAAGCCAGGGTGTTCCAAGTTTAGATAACCTCTAAATGGAATCCTCCCCTCATACCAAATACCTTTTTTTTTTTTTTTTGGCCACACCACAGCAATGACTTCATCAGAACCTTAACTCACTGAGCGAGGTCATGGATCGAACCTGCATCCTCATGGACACCATGTTAGGTTCTTAATCTGTGGAGCCACAGTGGGAACTCCTTTGTCAACATGTTTTGAGTGTGTCTTACAGAAGCCACTTTGCAAAATCTGGACGTAAGTATTGTTGTGTTGTGTAGGGGCCCATCAAAGTTAGACACCATGGATTTACGGCAGATTCTCTCAGTGTCATTTCTTCATATCTCCCAGCAGTATTCTGCCATCCAGAAGCCAGAGTCAGGGAATACTGGGATTGCCTACAGGGAGCAAGCCCCAAGGTGGGAGGGGTGGACTGTCATTAACCCTCAGCATCCACGGGATTGAAACTGAGTGGGAAGACGAAAGTCGCTAGGTGGTAACGGGAACTAGGGAATCAGGGAGGCTGTAGGCTTTTGTGAAGATGGATGGAGAGCAGGTTTGGTAGAAAGGAGGGAGTGAGTGGGAAGGTAGAGGTGGTGGACAGGGAATTTTGAGAGTTTGAGATGGTAAGGGAGTGATACCCTGAGCCCATTCTTCAGATTCTGTTGGGATTTGTAAAAATACAGAAGTTGTTTATTTGGAATACCCAAGAAAAAAATCATTTCTACTGTCATTTTCATGGAGATGACCAGAAGTTTACTGCAGAGAGAGTAGATCAGGTGGTTTTCAACGTGTGTTCATTTTTGCCATATCTTCAGCAAAGACCGAATGATATCAAGTCTGAGAAGGCTGACAGCCAACCCTAAATTATTTTGCAGTGTAGGATCTGTGTATCTATAGACTGAGGACAATTGCTCATTACTCATATTGATTTATACCAGGCAGTGCAGTGAACATACAATTAATAGTTGACTTCATTGGCAGCCAGCTGTTAGTGCCATAATTTACTATGAGAATGGTTTGGTCCGGGGATGAACAAGAATTATACTGGGAACTGTATTTTTTAGCATTTTAAAGGTCAAACTCAGCTCTTATTAATTTAGTCAGGGGTTTAGGTTGATTAAAAAAAAGATTTTTGCTGATGCAGGGTCTCTCCCATGCTAATGTGAGGCTAAGCTTAGGAAAAGTCTCTTTTTTCCCTTTGATTTAAAGTTGCCTTTGAACTTAATGGCTAATGAAATCCAGTTTTGGACGGGGTGAGGAATATCTGAAGATACTCTTGGAGATGCTTTCAGAGTCTCAGAGTCTCCCAAGTCGGAAGGTAGCCATTCTTCGGCAGCAATAAATATACTTGGCTTCTTGGAAGAAATACTTAAAGTTACGTCAGAGAGATGGTCATAGCGTAGGTGTGGCTCAGGTTAAAAATCATAAGCAGAAATTTTTCTATGACCATCTTAGGGTTTAAAAAATTTATTGTGTGCCTTCTATGTGCCAGGTCACCATGCCAAGTGCTCCACCTGCAGATCCCTGTAGTTCCCCAAATAGTTCTGTGACGTGTTCTTATTACCACCCTTCTTTTAGATGGAGAGAAAACCAAGCCTTGAAGGCAAACTCATACCACTCATGATGGAAGAGCAGGAATCTTTACAGCCTCACTCTACACTCTGTGCTCTCAAGTCCTACAATAGGCTGATTTAATGCAGAGGGAAATCTAAGAAAGTAGGCCTTTGGGTGTTTACCAAGTATGATCTCTCCCCTTTAGGAATCCACGATCAGAGCATAGTCAGAGAGTAAAATCTATGCAGGCAAATGACGTGAGTTCAAACTCTAGCTTCCCATTTCCTGGCTGTAATTTAGCCTCTGTAAGGCTTAGTTTCTCCAGTAGTAAAATAGGTGGTATAAAGGTAATATCTGTCTTAGGTTTTTAAAAAAAATTAAATGAGGTAATGCATGCGGGGTGCTTAGCCGTATGACTAGCACATAGGTAGTTCTTTATAGATTTAGCCTGTGATTTATCATTAATCTTGATGACGACAAATGTTAAGAAAGAATGCCCGAGCTACAGCCCCGTAGTAAGTTCTTTCAAAGCTAAAATTGAACAAAGCTGCAATATAACGAGGGCGCATTCATTTTACCATTTGGGTGTTTCATTATTTTATAAAAGTGCTCTATGGCCCCTACTGGGACAATTTGAACATCTAAATGATCATAATGGTTTTTTTATCCACTGAATAAAATAGGAATTCCTAAGACCACACTGATAGAAATAAATGGGCAAAAAGGAAAAACTCTTCACTGGAGCAGAAAACTAACTGATCACATAGAAGGAACGATGGAGTCATAACAGGACCACTTGGCAGATGTCATGGTCGTACGGATTCCTGCAAGAATCATCAGTCAAGGTAGAAACCAGTTGATAAAATTTGATGATGGATAGAGTATTTATGTAATCCCATAGTCTCTTTCATTAAAACATTTGCTAATTACAAAGGAAAGAGAGTAACTTTATAGGGATAAACAAAGCGATGGAAGTTAATATTATGGTGCAGGCCAACATATTCTTCTTAATATGATGCACTGAAATGGACATAGCACCACTTCCACATTAGTGCTACCCCAAATTCATAACCTTACTCTAATCACGAGGAGTGCTCAGGTAAAACCAAATCGGTAAAGCCTTCTTCAAAATAACTTGGCCAGTTTTCTTGAAAAATGGTCAAGACAGTGAAAGAAAAATATAGCATCTTAGATTACACGAGACTTTTAGACATGGAAAGTAGATGCAATGTATGATAGCTGATCAGAGATTTTTTTTTTCCCCATAAAGAGTGTTATCGGGATAACTTCTGCAGATCAGATAATAGCATTAAATCAGTGTGACTTTCTGGATTTCGATGATTGGCTACGATAGAGAATGTCTTTGTTTTTAGGAAGAACATACCAATGCACTTACTGGTGAAAAGATGTCGTGTCTGCAGCTTATTCTCAAGGGATTCAGAAAAAAACGACACTCCACCCACACACCCTTACCTCAGATGGGAAAGCAAATGTGGTAGCATGTTGACAGTTGGTGAGTCTGGGTCAGGTGTGTATACAAGTTCTTTGTACTATTCCTAAACTTGAAACTATTTCACGCTTATCTTAAATTTGAGTTTTTTCAAAATAAAAAGTTAAAATTAGTTCAAAAAGTACAATATGGGAAGTGAGTTAGAGTGAGTTTTGCTTCGGTTAGCAAACCAGATTACCAGAGTCAATTTTGTTTGTTAAAACTTTTATGTTTCCCTATGTGCCTTTCCCTGCTGTGACACACTTACTTTTTCTGATTTCTCCTTTTTTTAGCTAAAAATTCATAGGGAGTCGCTTATGACTTCAGTGTTCTCTAATAAACTTCTTGTGAATATTTTGCACGGGATTATGCTGGAGTTTTTTCACATGGTTAGATTTATTTTCCACATGAAGACATGAAGTCTGCTTTGGTGGCTGTGGAACATTTAAAAAATGAACACTTATGGTAGATTGAATTGCTCCATATCTTCAACTCTGTGTATCTGTACTGTTTGCCATATGACTTTGGAGTACTTCCAAGTAGAGATAACATGTATTTCCTGCTTCTTCTTTTTTTAAATAATGATTTTTATTTTTTCTATTATAGTTGGTTTAGTGTTCTGTCAATTTTCTACTGTACAGCAAAGTGACCCAGTCACACACACACATATATATATTCCTTTTCTCACATTATTCTCTGTCATGATCCAGTATAAGTGGCTAGATATAGTTCCCAGTGCTATACAGCAGGATCTTATCGCTTATCCATATGCAATAGTTTGCATCTATTAACCCCAGACTCCTGGTCCATCCCACTTCCTCCTCCTCCCCCTTGGCAACCACAAGTCTATTCTCCAAGTCCCTGAGTTTCTTTTCTGTGGAAAGGTTCCTTTGTGCCATATATTAGATTCCAGATATAAATGATTTCATATGGTATTTGCCTTTCTCTTTCTGACTTACTTCACTTAGTATGAGAGTCTCTAGTTCCATCCATGTGGCTGTAAATGACATGATCTTGTTCTTTTTTATGGCTGAGTAGTATTCCACTATGTGTATATACCACATCTCCTTAAATCCATTCATCTGTCAATGGACATTTAGATTGTTTCCATGTCTTGGCTATTGTGAATTGTGCTGCAATGAACACACGGGTACATGTGTCTTTTTCAAGGAAAGTTTTGTCCAGATATATGCCCAAGAGTGGGCTTGCTGGGTCATATGATAGTTCTATATTTAGATTTCTGAGGTACCTCCATACTGTTCTCCGTAGTGCTTGTACCAATTTACATTCTCAACCACAGTGCAGGCGGGTTCCCCTTTCACCACATCCTTTCCACATTTGTTATTTGTGGACTTGTTAATGATGGCCATTCTGACTGGTGTGAAGTGGTACCTCATAGTGGTTTTGATTTGCATTTCTCTAATAATCGGTGATGTTGAGCATTTTTTCATGTGCTTGATGGCCATCTGTATATCTTCTTTGGATAAATGTCTATACAGGTTGGGTTTTTCAATTGGATTGTTGGTTTTTTTGCTGTTGAGTTGTATAAGTTGTTTATATATTTTAGAGATTAAGCCCTTGTCAGTTGCATCATTTGAAACTATTTTCTCCCATTTAGTAGGTTGTCTTTTTTTTTTTTTTTATGGTTTCCTTTGCTGTGTAAAAGCATTTCCTGCTTCTTGGCCATCAGGGTTCAGTGGAAACAAATCTGACTAGGAACCATGAGGTTGTGGGTTCGATCCCTGGCCTTGCTCAGTGCCTTAAGGACCTGGTGTTGCCTTGAGCTGTGGTGTAGGTCGAAGACACGGCTCGGATCCCAATCCCACATTGCTGTGGCTCTGGTGTAGGCTGGCAGCTGTAGCTCTGATTAGACCCCTAGCCTGGGAAACTACATATGCCACAGGTGTGGCCCTCAAAAGCAAAAAGACAAAAGCATTTCCTGCTTCTTGACTTTGATCTTGATCATGTGACTTGCTCTTGGCCAATGTGATGTTAGCAAGTGTGATGATAGCAGGTGTGATGAGATGTCTCAATACATCTTGAGGTCAAAAATTTTCTGGGTGCAGCTGCCTTAATTTGGAAGTCTTTGATCTTAATCATAAAGAAGCTGTTTCCACAGAGAGGCCTTATTCTTAGATCAAAATTCTTCTTCTTCTTTTTGTTTTTTTTTTTGTCTTTTTTCTAGGGCCACTCCCTCAGCATATGGAGGTTCCCAGGTTAGGGTTCAATTTGGATCTGTAGCCGCCGGCCTACGCCAGAACCACAGCAACTCGGGATCCGAGCTGCATCTGCAACCTACACCACAGCTCACGGCAACGCCGGATCCCCAACCCACTGAGCAAGGCCAGGGATAGAACCCTCAATCTCGTGGTTCCTAGTCTGATTTGTTAACCACTGTGCCACGATGGGAACTCCCAAAATTCTTCTGAAAGTATCTCCCCTTAAATCTTTCCAAAATACTTTTAAGAAAGAGAAATGAGGCTCCTAAGATGTGAAATTTAATGCTTTGAATGAACTGCGTTTTATTTTTGCCATATTTGAATAAGCACATTTTCCTTCCTGAGGCATAAATGTCTCGATTTAAGGAAGGAATCGTATAACTCCTATTAGAAAAGGCCTTTTAATTGCATCCATTCATTCAACAAACATTTATTGGGTATTCTACTATGGGCCACGCACTCTGCTAAGACATTACAGTGAAGTAAGTCTGTGATTATAGGGTGGTAAATGCTATGAGACAAGTTCATGCACAGAGCAGACACCTTAGGAGAGGCACCCAATTCTGGTTAGAGATGGGAGGAGGGAAAAAGGCATGCACACGGCTGGAGATGTAGGTATAGCCCAGATCCTGAAGTTCAGCTCCACTTAGAACCTGTATGCTTGCTGTTGCCTCTGCTTGAAATGCTCCTCTCTCAGACCTTCATCTGTGTGGTTGTCTTCTTCTCAGAGAGAAGGTCTGCTTTCCAGAGAGAATTACCCACCACAGCCACTCCATATTCCAACCTACTTCCTGAAACACTTACTTGAAATGTATGCGTTCGTGTATTAACTTCTTTTCTGCTTTTTGCTACTCCACTACAATCTAAGTACCAAGAGGACAGGGGCTTGATTTCCCTTGTTCTCTGATGTGTCCCTACAGCTAGAATGCTGCCTGGCTCATAGCGGCTGCTTGACAAATGTGCATGGAAGGGACGAATGAAGAGATGAGTGAAGATGCTTGGATCGTGTACGGAGTCATTTGGGCTTTATCCTAAGGGCAATGAAGATCTATTTGGAAACTTTAAACAAGGGGGTGATGCATTCAGCTCTGCATTTTAGAGGGGTCATTCTTGCTGCTGCGCGGCAAATAAGGCATATCACCCTGGAGGTAGGGAGAATGCCGTCCACAGAGAAGATAATGATGGCCTGAATATGGAACAAGGCAGTGAGCTTAAAGAAAAGTCAATGTACCCTAGAAATATTTTAAACTAGAGTAAGTGATGCACTTAGTAACTGGTTACTGATTGGATTGTGGGGAAGACGCAGTGGTATCTTGGTAAATGTTTAACAGATGATTCTCTAGGGGGAAAAAGCCTCAATGTTATCATTTGCTCTTTCATGGTGCAAACACTCCCATCAGTTTCTTTGTTTTTAATTTTTATTTTTTCCAGACTCATAGAGATAATTGACACATGACATGGTATACGTTGAAGGTGTACGATCTGTTGGTTTGATCCGTTTGCGTATTGCGAGGCATGATTTCCACCATGGCCTTGGCCAGCACTGCCGTTTGGTCACGTGGTTGCGTTTCTTTTTTGCGGTGAGAAACATTTAAGATCTACTCCACTAGCGATTTTCAAGGCTGTAACACAGTGTTATTAGCATAATCACCATGCTGCTCATTAGGTCCCCAGCACTATTTAGTCTTGTAATTGGAAATTTGTACCCTTCAACTAATATGTTCCTGTTTCTCCAGCTCCCCAGCCCTGGTAACCACCAATCTAGTCGGTGTCTCTCTGGGTTCAGCCTTTTTAGATTCTACATATTAATGGTACAATACAATACAATATTTGCCTTTCCCTGCCTGACTTATTGCACTTAGCATAATGACTTCAGGATTCATCCAAAATGTTGAAAATGACAGGATTTCCTTCTTTCTCATGGTTGAATAATATTTCATTGTTTACATACACCACATCTTTATCCACTCACTGGTTGATGGGCATTTAGATTCTTTCCATATCTTGGCTACTGTGAATGACGCTGCAGTGAATACAGGGGTGCAGATATCTCTTTGAGATCCTTTTTTTTTTCATTTCCTTTGGACATATGCCCCCAAATCAGATTACTGGGTCATATGGTATTGTATTTTTAATTTTGCGAGGAGCATCATACTGTTTTTCCATAGTGGCTGCACCAACTTGTATTACCGCTAATAGTGCATAAGGGCCTTTTTTCCCTACATCCTTACCCATGCTCATTATTTCTTGTTTTTTTTTTTTTTTTTTTTTTTAAATGATAGCCACCAGGGCCACTTTCAAGCTACCAGTATGACATTGCAGAATGAGGAACTGGAGAGCAATTCGTACACGTGTCTTTTGCACGTGGTCAGCTCACCACTGGAGTGGAGGAATCTATAATGGCATTTAGGTTTTTGGTTTGAACAAAAGAATGGATGTCATGCCACTCATTGAGAAGGTGACACTTTTTTTTGAGAAGCAAATTTGAAAGGGACAATGATACATTACATTTAGGACATGCTGTGTCTAAGTTAACAGTGTTCCATGAAAATGGGTTAAATGGATCTCAAACTTAGGAAAAAGTTCTAACACAGAATTTGGAGTCATTGGAGTGTAGGCGGTATTTGAAGCCATGGAAGTGGATGAGACTTTCTGGAGAGCAAGACTGAGTGTGTAAAAAAAATAAAAGTGGGGCTTTCACTGTCTTGAACAGTTGCTACTGGATGCCTTCTGTGTGTCTATCCTTCTTCTGCTCCAGTTGGGGCCTTGGGGATTGTTCACAAGAGACGGAGGTTGTGGCCCTGCAGGTCCAGCCTCCCAAACTAGAGCTGTGTTGTCTGCTCTGATTTTGTTTTTAGAAAATGTGGTGGTTCCTATAAAGACATCTGGAATGATATTCCGTTTCTTATTTTCAGATGGAAGGGTGCCACAATCAGGTAGGAAAAGATCAGAGCTTTTAAAACCTTATTACATTTTAGAAGAGGCAAGCTGTTTTTATTGAGGAGAACAATCACATGAGAAAATGGAATGATTCACACTGTGGCACAAAAATCACTGTAACTAAGCACACAGCAACGGCCCGGCTCCACCAGCACAGAATGGGGCCAATGCAAATAGCATCATTTGCTTGCCTTTTTTTTTTTTTTTTTTTTTTTAATCCGACTGTGGGAGGAATTCAGGCAAGAAGGTGATGTTACGCAAAAAAGGAAAATTCTGTTTTTCCTCATCTAGAAATAGTTATGATACCAGGCAAAAGTAAGGTGTTTTAATCCCTATCAGTTTAAAATTCCAAAACCCCTTCCTTGGTCCACACTGACTTATTTTCCATTACGCATCCCTTTGGGCATTTTCGATTAGGGGGTCTGAATTGTGGAATCATTTTGTGTCAATTTACTGTGATACATGTTGGGGATCCGAGTAGCTTCCATGGAGATGAGTTGTGCTTAGGAGTCCCTGGGTAGGAAAGCGGAGGCTGCTCGCATGGCTTATTGCCTGGCTGTACTTTGTAAACAGGAAGGTGCGAGGCCAGAGATCATATCTCAGTGTGAACACGTCCCGAAGCTCCCGTTTTCTGGAAATGTGTGGGTAGTGGAAGAGAAAGAAGGATTAAAATGTGCAGAGCCAGAGGCCAGTCTATGGAAAATTCTTCCAGTCAGTAATCGTGTGAAAATTCTAAGTGGAGCATTCAGTTCTCCTCAAAGTGGAAGTTCTCTCTTGGCAGAAATATATACAGAAATACAGCATTGACCATTAGAAACCCATCATGATATATATATATATTTTTCTTTTTCGATGGGGTTGTGAAAAATAGAATTTCTTAGAATGCCTGTGTTGCAGAAACATCAACCGTAGCAGAACCACAGACGGCGGATGCCTCTGTGCGAGTAGCCCATCTTGTGCACCTCCGCTGATTGAGTCATGTCTTCGCATGTGTCACGCTTCTTGTTCCGACAAAGTCTGTTGTTTCCAGATAAAATGGGACACGCAGTTGCCACCAGTAAAACAGCTTGTTACTTTCTGAATGTAGCCACAGAAAAATATGGAGATTTAAAAAAATAGAAGCCCAGCAAATTTTATTCGTGGGAGTCCCAGGTATTTTATACTGGGCATCGCTGTGTACGTGTAAACTGGCCCAGGTATGCGGAGCAAGGACAGACCAAGGGAGGGGCAGCCGCCCCAGATGGGTCGGCGGCAGATTTAAGAAGGACGGGAGCTTGCATTGGAGGCTTGTCTTGGGCAGCTGGCAAGATGAATCCATCTCCGCAGCTGCCCGGCAGAATCCTGCAGGTTTCCAGGGAGCCTTAGCGGGGTTCAGTCGTGTATATCATCCAGATGGTTTCGGCACCGCTTCGCTCTCTCAAGGCTTCGTCCTTGAAAACGGCTCTCGCTGTGGGAACAGTGAGCGTGATGTACCTTCCGAGGACGGGGTGGGTGGGTGGGGTGGGGGAGCCTCTGATTGCCCAGGTCTAGCTCGGGGGTCAGTTGGAGGTCACCTCTTTGATGACCTCTGTCAACAGTGTGTTTACAGTTGGTCCATTAGATTTACCAGCTGATTCTTGTTAGTACACAGGCAATACGAACTTTTAATTAATTAATTAATTTATTTATTTTGGTCTTTTTGCTATTTCTTGGGCCGCTCCCGCGGCATATGGAGGTTCCCAGGCTAGGGGTCTAATCGGAGCTGTAGCTGCCAGCCTACGCCAGAGCCACAGCAACATGGAATCCGAGCCACGTCTGCAACCTACACCACAGCTCAGGGCAACGCGGGATCGTTAACCCACTGAGCAAGGGCAGGGACCGAACCTGCAACCTCATGGTTCCTAGTCGGATTCGTTAACCACTGCGCCACTCCAACAATATGAATTCCAACAATATGAACTTTTTAAACTAGCTAGCTACTTTACTGATTTTTTTTTTTTTAATCTTTTTTTGGGCTCACCTGCAGCATATGGAGGTTCCCAGGCTAGGGGTCAAATCAGAGCTGCAGCTGCTGGCCTACACCACAGCCACAGCTACAGAAACACTGGATCTGAGCCATGTCTGTGACCTACACCATAGCTCACAGCAAAACTGGATCCTTTAATCCACTGGGCAGGGATCGAATCCACGTCCTCATGGATGCTAGTTGTGCTCATTACTGCTGACACACAGTGGGAACTCCCGATGTATGATTTTCTTCAGTGGATTTTCTTAGCTTTTGTAAGTATTCACACTACTGTTATTTGTAAATAGCTGTGATTTTGCTTCCCACTCCTAACTTTAAAATAGTTCTAGCATTTATTTCGCTTTCAGACATAACTCAATTTTTTATGGCAAGGGATAGAATGTGGCTAAAATATGGCTAAAAGAAATAGACAGTGAAAATCTAAAACTCATTTTAGCCTAATACTTAAGTGCTTCTACCACAATCTTTTATAAGAAATAAATAAGCAATTAATTTTGTCTGTGTTTCACCCCAGTTCTTTTGCTCAGCCCAGGATAGGATTTTTCAGCAAAAAAGAGAGTTGTGATCGAATTCGTTTGGAGAGGAATCAGTCATACAGTGACGTTGTTTTTGTCTTTCTTAAAGCCCATACGTTTTCTTCATTGTATTGGAGTTATTCATGAATATATCTTCCCTTTCTTATAGTTCTGTAAGATTTTCAAAGACTGGATCCATGTTATGTTCATCTTGCATTTCCTGCTATGTCTAGTAAAGTGGGCTTGGTTTTCTTCCAATTATTGCCGTTCGCTGTGTTTTTCCTTACCTGCCTGTTGACATTTGGGTGGCTCTCATAGCTTCTTTTAAATGATAAGAACACTGGTTTTTAGTAATGAGGATACTTGCCCACGGCTTCCAGCCCAGGCCTGACTTGTGGCACAGGAACCTGGGTGAGAAAGGGAGGCTGGCGAGTGATTTCACGTCTCCTTCTGGCCTCTCCTGCTTCTGGCTCTAATCCCAGTGCTTCTGCTGCTTTTACGTCTGGAGGGGGAGGAGGGAAGAAAGAGAAAAGGATCAGAGGTGTGGCTGAGGGTCCGCTGGTATGATTCTGCTACCGTGTTCTGCAGCAGCAGGCAGCCACATGCGCTCTAAGTGGGCGTTTATGGGCTCTTTGGAACCCCTCTATAGGGGACTGCCAGTTTCTTTGATGGCTACCGTGTACTTTCAGGTGTATTTCTGGTGACTTTCCCTTCAATTCCTGCCCTTAAATTCAGCTCCTGTAGCAGACTCTTGCTTCTGGGATCTGCTCACACCGGGAGACCGTGCTTGAACATGCACTTGGTTCACAGGAAATGTATCATCTTTGCCACGTAAAACCCTAGGAGTGCGGTTTGCCTAGTTGTTTCTTTCCTTGCCATAGTTGGCATCAATAGATGGCTTTCTGTCTTCCACATTCACCAGCTAAGGAGGAGATGCCAGACTCCAGATTCATAACTTCTCAAGCTCTAGGAGACATGCTGATTTCTCCTTAGAACTTTCTCACTGGGTCTTCTCTTGTCCTGGGGCAAGGCTAGGGTTAAAAATTTTGTAGCCCGGCAAACATCTCTCGGGAGTGAGAGCAGGTTGTTCTAGAGACAGGGGCTGATGGCGCTGGTTGATGGCCATTCAGTGAGGCTTGGCCTTGATGTAATTCTTTCCTCTTTTTAGGTTGCGAGGGTGCTTATTGCTTATTGTTTCTAGCATTAAGGTTTCAGCCAAGACTTCATGACTACAGAGATTAACTTATTCAATGTTCTCTTCTAACAGTGTTCACTCAGTCAGCATTTGTCATTTAATTTGGATTAATCGTGAGCCTGTTTGTAGATAAATTGTGGTAGTATCTAAATTAAAACTGAAGTTATGCTTTGGAATTTGATTTCCTTCCCACGTCTAGGGACTTTTATGTAACTCTTTTTTTTTTTTTAATTTTTTTATTACAGCAGAAAACCTTAAGTGACCCCTTAGGGGATTTCAGTTTCTGTTTTGGGAATATTAAAAGGTAAACTCAGGCATATTAACTTTTTTTTCAAGAGTTTATTTGAACATGCATGGAGGAGGAATTTCGGCGCCAAACCAAAGGTGGTCAGGAGCACGCCGTGGATGGGGATAAGGGAAGCAAAGCAAGGACGCTGTTTGATGGGTTATAGCGTGTTGCCTTTTTTGGGGAAGCCTCATTGGCTGTTTGTGTTGCTTGTTTTTAGGTTTACTTTCTCAAATTCAAGTGCATTGACTCTGGCTTGGGTTTCGATCTGTGTATATAGGCTGCCAAGGTCCTAGAGCCACTCAGTCTCATTTAAACGCTCCTTGTTTAGTTACTTTTCAGGGAATCGCTGTGCACATGAAAGCAAACAAGAAAGCTCCACCGAGTCTCATCATCTGCACAAGCCAAGTGAATTGCTACTACCTTACTGCTTCCACAAAGTTTGATTCAAGCGCTTGTTTTAGCATTTTTTTCCCCGTTTTATGGCTGCACCTGGGGTGTATGGAAGTTCCCAGGCTAGGAGTCGAATCCGAGCTATAATCAGATTTGAGCCACACCTGCGACCTACACTGCAGCTTGTGTCAGTGCTAGATTCTTGGCCCACTGAGCGAGGCCGGGGATCTAACTTGCATCCTCACGGAGACAGTATTGGGGCCTTAACCCATTAAGCCACAAGGGGAACTCCTGCTTTAGTAAAATTTCAAGTCAGTACACATCTTAGACTGGTGGCAATACTAAATAATAGTTAACCCCCCCAAGAATTAAATTTATTACTGCTAACGTGAATTTTATTTGGTGAGTCTGCTTTTTATTAACCCTGTATTATAAAAAACATAGAAAATACTTGATCTGAATTTATAATTCCTCTCTAAAAGACAGTGTAGTGTGGCATTCATTGTAGCAACATAATTTGCACATTCAGAATAACGGATATTTGGTATAAGTAAAGTAAACTGTTTCTTGGAGTCCTGTTGTGGCTCAGCAGTAATGAACCCGGCTAGTATCCACGAGGATGTGGGTTCGATCCCTGGCTTCACTCAGTGGGTTAAGGATCCTGCATTGCTGTGGCTGTGAGGTAGGCCGGCAGCTACAGCTCCGATTCAACCTCTAGGCTGGAAACTTCCATATGCCTTGAGTTTGGCCCTAAAAAGACAAAAAACCAAAAATCAAAAAACAAAAAACAAAAACCCAAAAGAAAAAAGCAAATTTCTTCTCAAAGAATTCTATTTTCTATCATAATATGAATAGCTAATTGGTCAAAAATTAAGAAAATAAGGAAAATGTGTATGATTTTGAAAGGTTATTAACAACGAATCCAATGAAATGTTAGAATAATTCTGTGAAGGAAATATTTAGATTTAGCCTTATAATATTCTTCAGATAATATTAAGTTTTCTTGGGCTCTACAGATTTAGCTACTTCTTGGGGCCTTCAGGCCATAGATTTTATGTGTTTTTATGTCTAAAACTATTATTTTTAGAAGTGGCTTAAAATTCAGTCATTTTCTCTATGGGAACTTTACCCAGGGATAATTCCCAATAGCCTTAATAGGCCAGAAAACTCCAAATATACTAGAAAGTAAGGATCTTATGAATTGAATCCAACCCTTAAGGAAAGTTTGGCTCCCCAGGCCTATTTATTACTCAACAAATTCTGCAAGGAGTCTATTTATTGACTGCCTGTATTAGTACTTTTATCAACTCCTAGGACAAAACGTGAATATAATCTTAACTCCCTGTTAGAACTCATATTTTATAATTTGGAAGGAAGCCTTTTTTGGCCTTACATTGATTTTTCAAAATTTTCCATTTTTCACTCAACACTTCCTCTGGCCTGACTGACATTCCCAGTTCTTCCTGCAAAATCGAGAACAGCCCTGGCCTCCTTCATCATTCTCTCCCTTTCTGCTTGACAGCACTTTCTCAGACCCTCGATTTTGGTGCCTTTCAAATAATTCTAAATGAGCAAGAGGAAACAGCAGTTACAAATTTAGTTTTGAACCTGTTGGCTCTGTGCTCTAACCACCAGGAGGAGTTCCATAGTCCCAGCGTTTTTACACACACACACACACATGCACACACACACACACACACGCCAAAATAAACACAATTAAATGGAAATTTAATTTTTTTATTTGTAGGGCCGCACCCACGGTATATGGAGGTTCCCAGGCTAGGGTCCAATTGGAGCTGTAGCTGACGGCCTACACCATAGCCACAGCCATGCCAGATCCTAGCCGCATCTGCAACCTACACCAAAGCTCATGGCAATGCCAGATTCTTAACCCACTGAGCGAGGCCAGGGGTTGAACCTGTGTTCTCGTGGATGCTAGTCAGATTCATTTCTGTTAAGCCATGATGGGAACTCCTAGATGGAATTTTTAGTAGGAAGGATAGCGGTATTACAAATAAAATTAAATGCAGGCTGTGCACTCTCCTTGGGCCTTTCTTTGAAGTTCTCCTCTCTTAGCCCCATGAAACCTGTGGGTTCAGATAGAGCTTCTGGGGGTCTTCCATTTGGAGGACGTCTCCACCTTAGGAAGGATAGGCTAGTCCAGGCTGGGGCTCAGAGAGAAGGAAATGCCAAGAAGACTCTTAGGCACCCTCCACACGAGGCCTTTGGAAGAGGGGATGGAACTGTTCCGTTTGCTTTCCTCCTCGTAATGTTGCGTCTGGACGGTAACGATCAGCTTTGCGGTAGGAGTGAAACTGGTCAAGAAGGTGGTTCTTTGTTCTGTTTCTAGTTTGGACCTTAAGGAAAGATAGTAGAATAAATCCACAGGCTCGACATGGTCCAGCCCAGTTCATCATAGGAAGGGTCCCAACAGGCTTCGGTCCAAGGGTCTAGCTGGTAATCAGTGCCCTGCCTGTACTAGAGTGTCCTTTGTCCTTTCTGTCTCTCCTTGGCCTGTGACAGTAGGGAATGACTGGTGAGTCGTGGAGAGTTCTAACCCAGCTTCTGCTGTCATTCGGAGAGCAAATTACAGATCTCCTCTGCATTGATTGAGCAGTGATGTTCAGTCATATAGGTGTCTGTGCACAGATGGTCTAGTTTATGCTGGCAGTATGATAGCAGGACTTAAAAGGTATAAAAAGCTCATAATAAATAATAATAAATACCTAATAACACATACCTATTAAACCCTGGAGCTTGCTCCTAGTTGCAAAGGTAAAAATGCATGCTATAAATGATTTAGACAATTTAGAAAGGTTTTAAAAAAGTGACCTACTTAAATTTAAAGAGTCAAAGGTAACCATTGTTCACAATTTGATAGATATACATATATATGCACATATTAAGTATATAACAACATTAAGAATATATCTTAAACATCTTTTCATATCAGTACCCATTCTTTCTAACAGGTGCAGAATATTCTATTATGTGTAATTAATATCTTCTTCGTTAGTTTTAAAACATTTTTATTACAGATTTGGCTGTATTGAATATTATTACTTATAGACATATACACATTTTTAAAGTATACTTATATGATCACTTGGGGGGGTGAAAGTAAAATCACTTGGGGGATGAAAGTAAAATCACTTGGGGGGTTGTCAAGGAGTTAGTATATTTGAGACTAATAGATTTTTACCACATTTTTTTTATAAAAGGGACTGTAAAAATGTGCACTTTCCTGATAGCTTGTGAACCTTTCCCCACACACTTGGACATTTTATTTCATTTTACTTTTTTTTTGCTTTTTAGGGCGACACCTTTGGCACATGGAATTTCCTAGGCTAGAGGTCGAATAGGAGCTGCAGCTGCTGGCCTGCACCACAGCCACAGCAATGCAGGATTTGAGCTGTGTCTGCAACCCACACCATAGCTCACGACAACATCAGATCCTTAACCCACTGAGTGAGGCCAGGGATCGAACCCGCATCCTCATGGATCCTAGTCAGGTTTATTACTGCTGAGCCACGACAGGAACTCCATGCTTGGATATTTTAAAACTTAAAATCTTTTAAATAAAATCTCCATTATCTGTTTAATTTGTGCTTTAAATAAGATGGAACCATTCTAATTGGCTATTTATAGTTCTTCTTTTATGAGTTTCTTGGTCATGTCCTTTGACCCGTTTTCTCATTTTCTTTTACTTTATTATTGCTGCTTTGTAATAACTTTGTGAATTACAAAGTTTGATTTGACTTGTGTTCTCTCTATATATTTTTACAGTTTTTCATTTATTTTATGGATTTATTTTGCTTTCATTATTATTTTGCTGTCAGTTAAAAATTTTTACTCTTCTTAAAGCTGTCAGTTCTTTATGATTTTTTTATGATAAATATGAGTCTTTTATTGTTTTTAGTTTTCATAAAATGTGGAAACAAAAGCGTCCCTATCATCCTAAAATTATAAAAAAAACTCCCTCATATTTTATTGTACTTTTATGACTTCCTTTTTTTTTTTACATTTTCATCTTTGATTTAGTCTAGACAGTAAGTTCCAGGAGGGCTAGAGTCTGCTTCTTTTGTCTCTGTATCTCCAGTGCCTAGTTTCTAAGAGATGCATGAATGGATTTAGTGGAAAAACAAAGTGAATTGGCTTTTGGAAAGTGAACTTTATGGAATTATGAATGATTTAGAGAAGTTTTACCTTTATATTTTTGCAAAAAAAACTTATGTGATTCAAACAATGTAGGCTTTAAGGAGAAGAGCAGACAGGTAAACTATTGGCAGTTTGAGGGGGAGTCCATCAACAGAGACACTCTACGTCTCTCTGATGCAGGACCACGGGCAGATTCTAAAGTCTCATGATTTCCAGGGCTCCTTTTGTGGTGTTCCTGACCATTGTGTAAAAGGTGAGAATAGCATTACAAGTTTTGGAGTTCCTGTCGTGGTGCAGCAGAAAGGAATCCGACTAGGAACCATGAGGTTGTGGGTTTGATCCCTGGCCTCGCTCAGTGGGTTAAGGATCTGGTGTTGCTGTGGCTGTGGGGTAGGCCGGCAGCTACAGCTCTGATTAGATCCCTAGGCTGGGAACCTCCATATGCCGTGGGTGCGGCCCTAAAAAGGACAAAGAAAAAACCCCCAAAAAACACATTACAGGTTTGAAACTAGGCCTCTTGTTCCTATTTCTGAAGTTTATGGTACTTGGATATGCATTAATGTCAAATATTTGTGTGGAGAAATATGACTATTTGAAATTTGACTATTTACTCTTATCTGGGGGATTGGGCTACTTCTGGGGTGGGAATTAGCCTATTTTCCCCTTTGAAAGCTTACTTTTAGCAATCTAGGCATATTTGTGTGTCTCCAGGGGAAACGGCTGGTTATTTGGTTTCCTAGTGACAGCTGGATATTGGTGTCTATCACGTTAACTGTTATTAGAACTTGGCTATTACTCAGGAACAGAAATCAAGGTGTTGTTGTTAATTATTTGTTCTATTCCATCTGTAATGAAATTGGGAAGGACTCCCAACCTGGACAGTGGACTCGACACAGCTATAGATGGCCTAAACAAAAAGGAGTGCTTTACTTTTCTCCCTGTTTTCTCTAGTTTTGCTGACACTGCAGGAGTTATACAATGATCTTCTTGGCCAACATTTTTCTTTTTTGTGGTATTGTAGTAGGTCTCATAGTTGTTATTCCTCCTAATTTTTCACAAAAGTGAACTTTTTCAACAGTGTTTCCTGCATCTTCTTCACCTCTCCCCCACAACCCCCCCTCAAAGCTATCGTCAGCTATCTCCTCACATTCATTTGTGTTATCTTTATCTTTATTTGTTCGTTGAAAGGCAGGAAACATTGCCTCTTTGGTGGGACGTAGGTGTCAGGATATTTCAGGAGGATAAGCTAGGCAGGAGAGCCTCCTGGCTGTCATAAGCCAGAGGGCAAGCAGTTGGTCCCCAAAGAGTGAGCAGAGCTAGAGTAGGTTAAGTACAAAAGTAAGAGGTTCAGTAGGGGGATATCAACTCGGTTGGAAAGGACATTAATATTTGTAATTAAGTTGGATAGGCCATTAATATTTCAGAGTTCAGGAGATTATATTTTCAAATGTAGTGATGCTGGTCTTCTTCAAATCTTCCCACAGCTCATTCTTTCACGCTCTTTGGGTCACTGCCGGGAGACCTCCCTGACCACTTGTCTAAAGTTGCTCTCCTCATCTCCCATAACTCTGAATCATTTATTCCTGCTTTAGTTTTCATTATTGCTGATCACTACTAAAAATGATTTAATGAATTGATTTTCTAATTTATTCATGGTCGCATTGAACATAAGATGCATGAAGGCCGCAACTTTGTTTTGTTCACTCCTGTAGTCGTGCGATGGTACCTGCCCAAGAGTAGACTTGGATGGATGTGTGTATGAAGGATTGAATGAATGATGGGGTGAATAAAATATAATCCTGTTTGTCTTCTTATAAAGGAAGTAGTCTAATCTGTGATAATCTGTGTCATATAGTATTTTAAAGTAGAGCACACTGATTATTTTGAAAAATAGTCTTAGTGGACAACAGCTTTTTGCATTCAACATAACTGTGCTACCCTGTTGGTCATACTTTTGCAGAAAGGTTATCTAGAGTTATCTGGGAATGGTTAAACAGTTAAAGCAAAGAAGTTCCCTTTGAACTGATTGAAGAAGCCTTATAAGAATGGGTCCAGAAGGTCTTGGTGGGTAACCCACAAATGATACAATACGCGAAAGGCTCTTAAGCTAGCCAACAAACTGGAGGAACAAATTTTCTCGAAAGGGATTGTGGGTAGTTTCCTCTGCATCACAGAAATACCTTTTGCTAACACCTTGTACCTGAGTCGTATGATGAAACGATAATATGATAAAAACCTCTTTGCCATTTCTAGGTATTTCTTTAGGGTAGATTGTGGAGTTATTAGATCAAAGGGGATAAGTATTTTAAATTGAACTGAAAGTTTTTTCCTCCGTAATTTCTTCAGCTGAAAATAAATATCTGTCCTGTTGACTTAACCAGTGTTGCCAGATGGTTTAGACTTGTGTATGTGAAAGTGCTTTGTAAACCATATGTCCTGAGCAAATACTAAATATGTTTTTAATTTTACTGTATATAGGTTTTGCTCTTAGAAATACCATAAAACACTTCTTGTTGTCTAGGCATATGTGAAGTATGTGGCGGAAAAGAGCAACTTTTCATTTAGTTATGCAATTGTGAGGTAGGAAAGTAAGGATATTTTGTTCAAAGGCTGCAAATATATTTTCTGATGATTTTTCAAAGTGCCCTCCTTGTTCAGAATTCTTTCTCCCACTTATTCTTTCTAGTGCAGGTATCCCTGATGGTACGCTCCCTGAAGGTCTTGGCAAGTGAGTCACTGGCAGCTTGGAAGGCGTTTGGAGAGCTCGGGAGTGCAGGAGTGCGGAGTTGCCAGAGTGAGCTGATCGTACTCCATGTTCTGTAATTAATGCAGGGACACGTTCCTCCACCCTTTTTAGTGTGGATGGCAGCTCATGCTTAGCAAAGGGAGAGATGGTCGGACCTCTTGAAGTGTTTCTCTTGAGGAATCGTAGATGTTCCTAATGCCCGGTTGTGCCCCTGGCTTTACAAAGCAGTACCTGCCAGAGATCTTCACATGAAGTGACTTAGCAAAGTGACCGTGGACAAAGAGAGCCCCGCCGCCACGTCATGACCGCAACCGAGAACCACACTTACTGTTTCCCACACTCACCTTATAGACGCCAGCTCTTATCAGTTCTGCTTCGGAGACTTGTCTGGAATCCTTCTCCTTCTTTTTACTGTGTTGCCCTCACCCTGGCCAGAACGTCCTCCTTTCTCACCCAGGCGCTGCTGTGGCTTTGCCTTGTCTTCCTGATTCCATGCTCACTCCTTACCATCCACTCTCTACCCAACCATTGTTGCGAGTGACCTTTTAAAAACATAAAGCAGATCATATCGTCATGCAGCTTAAACCTTCCAACATTTCCCATCACTCTTTAAATAAAATCATTTCCCTTAAAATGGCCTAGAAGGCCCTGGATGCTCCGTAACCCCGCTTTATTCTTCTTTCTGCACCTCAGCCTGTAGTGAGGCTCTTTTCTTATCCTTTACCCAGCAAGCCTTCCGGTGCCAGGAGGCTTTCCTGCTCGTGGTTCCCTCAGCCTGTAGTGAGTCTCCAGCTCTTTGTTAACTTATCTTCACATTCACTTTCATCTCAAATGACCCTTCTCAGAGAGGTTTTCTCTGACCACCCAAAGTCAGTCGGCCTCCCCACGACTGTCTCCTCACCCCATTTCCCTCATAGCACTTATCACAATGTGTAATCAAATTAAAAAAAATTGTCGGCGTTCCCGTTGTGCCTCAGCAGGTTAAGAATCCAACATAGCATCTGTGAGGATGTGGGTTCCCTTTCTGGCCTCTCTCAGTGGGCTAAGGATTGCTGCAAGCTGTGGCATAGGCTGTAGATGCAGCTCAGGTCCTGTGTTGCTGTGGCTGTGGTGTAGGCCAGCAGCTGCAGCTCTGATTCAACCCTTAGCCTGGGAACTTCCATATGCCAAGGGTGTGGCCTTAAAAAGAAAAAAAAAGTTGTTTATTTGTATAATTCCTTTCTACCCTCCTGGAGTGTAGACACGTGAGGGTAGGTGTGTTTTACTTGTGGTGCTGACCCTAATACTAGCAAACTGTATGGCATGTGAGAAGTGCTCAGTGACTGACTGAATGAGGGAGTTCCAATGCATTTTACTCCATCAGTTAAATTTGCTGAATGGGCAGCTGAAAGCAATAATCCGTGGTGCTTAGCTGGAATTGGTGAGGAAACGTGTGGAAGAATGGAAAGGTGTGTGGATAAAGACTCAGGAGGTCTCATTTTTAGACTTGACTCTGTCACTAAAAGCTCTATAGCCTCTCTAAGCTCCACTTTCTGTTTCTAGACATTGGTTTCAGGCTTTCCCCCAAGATACTTTGATGGAGACCTATCTGATGTAAGATGCTCCTAAGCTTGTTTGCAAAACAGATACCCTTAAAATTTCATGGTAGCCATTCTGTGACCTTTAAATGGGGTATCCTCTCTAAGAACCAAGAGGTGCAGTGTCAAGGCCAGGACTGGGCATTTCCGAATAGTATTTCCAACTTCAGTCACTTAGTGATTGTGAGGAAGAAATGTCTCTAGATTATTCCGGGAGCCTGAAGAATGGGAGTTGCCTATACTAAGTGGGAATGGAGGGATTGTCTTGAAATTTAGTTATCTTCTGGGCTGACTTTTTAGTGTACATCTAGAGGATTTGAACAGATTTCTTAAGAGAACTGCTCTTCGAAAGAATTAAAATCATTTTTGTTTGTGGAATGTGGAATTTGAGTACAAAGAAGAGGCACACCCTCTTCTGGCATTCCTGATAGAGGCACATATTAAGTGATGGATTCCAGAAAGAAAAGTTGAAATATGCTATCGTAATATTATGTGACTATCTCGAAAATGTATATTAGAGTAAGATTTTAGGAATGCTCAGAAGTTTTTGCATTGCCAACTCTCTTCTCTCATTAGAAATGCAGATATTATTTCTCTACTGTCTGAGTTTAGATATAATACAACCTTTGAGAACAAACTAAATAGATGGTAAATAATTTTGTACAGTTTTTGTGGCAGTATTTTTTAACCAGACATTTTATGGTGACTGTGATGCATGGGAAGGGATTGGTACATTACTTGTAAAATCAGGTCCCAAATATTTAGTTGTCCTTTCTTTGCCAGATCTTTCATTACCTGTATCTATCAGTGTTTCTCCTGGGCCCAATAAATTCTTAGATTATTAACATTAGCTTTAATGCAAATTATAATGTTAATTAGAGGGCTATTAAAGTCTCAAAGCAGGCTGTGTTCTCTAGGTTAGATCCTACCCTAGTCAGGGACTTAATTCTGTTGCTTAGACTTTGTGAATGAAGAAATTGAGGCAAAGGGAAGAGATATAACTTAGTCCGTTCCCCGGAGAATGTCAGTAATAGAGTGGGGGAACAAGAAGTGAGAGTCACCAGGGCCCAGAGTGGTTGAGTTGTTCTTATCAGCCTTTAGACATTTTATCCCATGCAATGAGGAATTAATTGTTTCACCATGGAAAATTATTGATTTAGATTTGTGGTCAGGAGCAGGCGATGGAGCAGGAGGAGATGGAGTAGGCAATGGTACGGTGCTTCAAACAGCCATGATTAATCTTGGAGACACGGAGGTGCAGAGGGAATTGTTCAAGAGGCAGCAGAGGAAAATGAAGTAAAGTTTAAGGGGTGCATGAGAGTTCTTAGATAATAGCTTTGGGATTTCTGGGCTGTAGTGAAAGGCTCTGTGTGTATCACCTGATCAACTGCACATAGTCTCTGCTGAACCCTCCAGGGGCTTCTTTTCCTGTCTTTACTCATTTGAGTATGTTTTTGCCTCCTTAGCTGGTCGATCCATACCCAGTGGGGCCTATGATTGTTATAATGTCAATGTCAAATACTTGTGGAACTACACACAAAATAAAAGTCCCTGAGTAGACCCAAGACTCAAATACCTTTTACTTAGCATTTGGAGATTCAAAGCCAGTTTAGACAGCTCAGTCTGTTTAAGAGAAACTCTGGAGTTTCTGCTGTAAGCACAGCAGCTTAAGGATCTGGTGGTGTCTCTGCAGTGGCTTGGGTTGCCGCTGAGGAGCAAGTTCAGCATGCCACAGGTGCAGCCAAAAAGAAAAAAGGAAAAAAGAAAAAGAAAAGAAACCCCTTAAGAAGAAAAAGAAGAGATTTACTAGGATGGCTGTTATGGAAAAGTAGAACATAAATGTTGGTGAGGATGTGGAGAAACTGGAAATCTTGTGCATTGCCAGTGGGAATGTAATATGTTGTAAATTATGTGGAAAACAGCACGGCAGTTCCTCAAAAAGTTAAAAATGGAATGTTGTATGACATTGGAATGGAATATCATTCCTCTAGCCATTTCACTTCTGGCTCTACACTCAGAGGACTTGAAAGCGTGGAAATTAACTAAGGAGATGAACGATCTGAACATTGAAAATTGTAAGATGTGGATGAAGAAAATGAAGAGGATGAAAATAAATGGAAAGATATGATGCTCGTAGATTGGAAGAATTAGTATGGTTAAAAGGTCGTGCTACCTAAAGTGATCTACAGATTCAATATAAGCCTTATCCAAAGTCTAATAGCATTTTTCATAGAAATGAAAAAACAATCCTAAAATTTGTATGGATCTGGAATGGCCAAAGCAATCTTGAGAAAGAACAAAGCTGGAGGCATCATATTTCCTGATTTCAAACTATACTAAAAAGCTATAGTAATCAAACCAGTACAGTACTGGCATAAAAACAGGCACACAGCTCAATGGAACAGAATAAAGAGCCCAGAAATAAATCCATGAATGTATGGGTTCACAACAAAGGAGCCCAGAGTATACAATAAAGAATAGTCTCTTTAGTAAATGGTGTTGAGAAAACTGGACAACCACATACAAATGAAAGAAATTGGACCACTAACTTATATCATACCTCAAAATTAACTCAAAATAGATTAAAGACTTGAGCATAAAACCTGAAACCATGAAACTCCTAGAAGAAAACATAGGGGGTACACTGTTTTGCAGTCGTCTTGGAAATTATTTTTTGCATTTGACATCAAGAAAAAAGGCAACAAAAGTAAACATAAATAAGTGAGCCTATATAAAACTAAAAAGCTTCTGCACCACAAAAGAAAAAATCCATACATTGAAAAGGCCTCCTATGGAATGGGAAAAATATTTGCAAACTGCATTTCCAGTGAGGAGTTAATATCTAAGCTATACAAGGAACTCATACAAATCAAGGAAAAAAACCAAATAACCCAATTAAAATTTGGGCAAAGGACCTGAATAGACATTTTTCTAAAGAAAAATACACATAGCCAGTGGGGACATGAAAAGGTGTTCAACATCGTTAATCATCAGGGAAGTACAAATGAAAATCACAGTGAGATATCACTTCATACCTGTTAGGAGGCTGTTACCAGAATAGAAGAGATAACAAATGCTGGCAGGGATGTGGAGAAGAAAACCCTCGCGCACTATTGGTGGGAATGTCAACTGATGCAGCCGCTACAGAAAAGCAGTGAGGTCCTACTATCCAAAACAGGGAACTGCGTCCAATCTCTTGGGTTGAAACATGATGGACGTATGAAAAAAAGAAGAATGTACGTATATGTATGAGTGGGTCACTTTGTTCTACCATAGGAAATTAAGAAATATCGTAAATCAACCATACTTTTTTCTTTTTCTTCTTCTTCTTCTTCTTTTTTTTTTTTTTTTTTTTTTTTTTGCTTTTTAGGGCCACACCTCTGTATATGGAATTTCCCAGGCTGGGGGTCGAGTCAAAGCTACAGCTGCTGGCCTACGCCACAGCCGGATCCAAGCTGTGTTTGCAACCTACATCGCAGCTCACGGCAATGCCGGATCCCCAACCCACTGAGCGAAGCCAAGGATTAAATCCACATCCTAGTTGGATTCGTTTCCACTGTGCCACAACAGAAACTCCATAAGTCAACTATACTTTAATTAGGAAAATAAGTATGGAGGTTCCTTAAGAAGTTAAAAATAGAACTACCATATGATCCAGCAATCTGACTTCTTGGTATATACCCGAAGGAAGTGAAATCAGTATCTTGAAGAGATATCTGTACCCCCATGTTCACTGCAGCATTATTCACAATAATCAGTAGGCTAGTAAACGGTACAAACTTTCAGTTATAACATGAATAAGGACAGAAGCTCTAATGTGTGACATGGTGACTATAGTTGGTAAAACTCTCTTGGATAATTGAAATTTGCAAAGAGAGTAGGATTTAATGTTCTCACCCCAAATAAAAGGTACATACACGAGGTGATGGACTTGTTACTTTCATGAGGGGATCCTTTCGCAGTGTATATGTATATCAAATCATCATGTTGTACACTTTATATGTCTTAAAACTTTGTCGATTGTACCCCAATTAAAGCAGAAAAAATGAATCGAAGGCAGGGATTTGAGTAGATATTTGTAGATACAAACCTTCATAGCACGTTAGTCACAGTAGCTGAAAGATAAGAGCAACCCAAATGTCCATTAGCAGATGAGCGAGTAATCAAAAGTAACATACACATACAGTGGAATACTATTCAACCTTAAAAAGAAGGACTTTTTTTTTTTTTTGTCTTTTGTCTGTCTCTTTTTTTTTTTAATATATATATTTTTTTTATTTTCCCACTGTACAGCAAGGGGGTCAGGTTATCCTTACATGTATACATTACAATTACATTTTTTCCCCCACCCTTCTTCTCTGTTGCAACATGAGTATCTAGACAAAGTTCTCAATGCTATTCAGCAGGATCTCCTTGTTTGTCTGTCTCTTTTAGAGCTGTACCCGCAGCATATGGAGGTTCCCAAGCTAGGGGTCGAATCAGAGCTATAGCTGCTGGCCTACACCACGGCTACAGCAATGCCAGATCTGAGCTGCGTCTGCGACCTACATCACAGCTCATGGCAACGCCGGATCCTCGACCCACTGAGCGAGGCCAGGGATGGAATCTGCAGCCTCATGGTTCCTAGTCGGATTCGTTTCTGCTGCACCACGACAGAAATTCCAGGAAGGACATTCTGATACCTGTTACAATGTGGATGAACCTTAAAGACATTATGCTAAGTAAAAAGGAAAAATATTGTATGATTCCACTTATGTGAGTTCCCTAGAGGAATCAGATCATGGAAACAGGAAGTAAAATGTTGGTTTCCAGGGGCTGAGGGGAGGGGGAACTGGGGAGTTGTTCAGTGGGTTCAGTTTCAGTCTGGGAAGATTAAAAAGCTCTGGAGATGGATGGCGGTGATGGTCCTATGACAGAGTGAATATACTTAATGCCACAAACTGCACCCTTAAAAATGGTTAGCATGGGAAATTTTATGTGCATTAAAATTTTTTATTTAAAAATTTTTTTAAATTAAAATGAAAAGAAGAGGAGTTCCCATCGTGGCGCAGTGGTTAACAAATCCGACTAGGAACCATGAGGTTGCAGGTTTGATTCCTGGCCTCGCTCAATGGGTCAAGGATCCAGCGTTGCCGTGAGCTTTGGTGTAGGTCACAGACATGGCTCAGATCTGGCGTAGCAGTGGCTGTGGTGTAGGCCGGCGGCTACAGCTCTGATCCGACCCCTAGCCTGGGAAGCTCCATATGCCGCGGGTGCAGCCCTAAAAAGACAAAAAGACAAAAAAAAAAAAAAAAAAAAAAAAAAACTAGAAAAAAGAAAAGAAGAAACGAAAAGGAGCTATAGTGGGAAGGATTCCTTAACCTTTCCTTAAAAAAAAAATTAATCACAGTGCAATTTTTAAAATTTTGTTTTTATTAGCGTATAGTTGATTTACAGAAGTGGGCTGGATGGGGAGTTCGGGGTTGGTAGGTGCCAACCTTTCCTGTGCAAGTACACCTGATTGCCTTCATGGTGACAAGGGACTGGCATACTTACTGGAGGGCTAAGGATAAGGTGTGGTAAAAGCCACACTCTGAGACCTGGTATTACTTGTTTTTGTCTGGGAAGAGTGATCTGGCTCCGGCATTCAATTATCATTCATATTGTAGTCAAAATGCCTCCCCCGTTGACTTAAACTTGATCCTAATACGCAAGCCCATCATGCTATATCCATCACCTTTGCTCTGACAAAAATCCGCCTTTATGGGGAAAGCGGTGATCTTTGGATCTTTTGTTTCTTCTCTCTTTTTTTCCTCTTTCATTTGCCAACAAAAGAGTTGTCAAAAGTAATGTTTATAATAATTTAACGGATTATTTGCTTATTAGATATTAATCATTCTGCCGTGCTCAGGGCCCATGCTGCTGCTTTGCTGCTAGAACAGTGATTCTGATCTCAATTAGATTATGTCTCTCTCCTTTACCTCCCCATAAATCATTCCGGCAAACTGAAATTAACAGCTACTGGAGCGCATTCATAATCTGCCTCACACATTGGAAAATGCATTAGCCGGAACCCTCCCATCGCTCTGACTGTTAAGCACATCATTTTGTTTATGAAATATAAACATTTCATGGAAGAGCTCTCCCACCTTCCTCTGGGCCTGTGACAGCTAAAATGATTGCACACAATTGCCAGTCAGTCATGCGCCCAAATAAAGTTTGTTTAAAGTCATGGTTCTGTGACTGCCCCATTTTCTCAGGCATTTAAAAAACCTACATTAAATAAAAAAGTCCCCTGTGATCATGAAAATAATAAGAAGAGTACCTCAAAATTGATACTTCCTAGGTACAGTGGGGGTTTTTTTGTTTGTTTTTTGCATCGTTTACAAAGTGCTTTCACTTTCTTATGCCTATGAGCTAGCAGGATGCTATTATTGTTCCCATTTTATTTTATTTATTTATTTAATTAATTTTATTTTATTTATTTATTTATTTTATTTTGGGAAACTAAGGCTGAGAGGTGATTTGGTCAAGGTCACACAGCAGGTGGTGGACGGGAGGTCTAGAGCCCGGGATTCGCCTGTAAGTCTCATGATCTTTTCAGCGATCTGCATTCTACACTGTAAAGCACACTCTTTGTGTATCTGCGTTCACGCTCTTTCTGTCTGTGTCCTTCGTGGAGAAATAACTGATCTCCTTTATTCTGACCGATGAAAGGGAGCAGTCAGGAGAAGTCAGAAGGAAACGGAGTATTTTCTTTATTTTAATGGACTGCACTTATTTACTGCGCAATGATATCCTGCTGTACGATTCAGTGATGATGCGGGCAGCAGCGTTTTTAAAAAGGAGATTGACGTATTAGCCACCGCATTTTAAACTCCTGTGTAGGGAGCCTCTCTGGATGATTCCAGCACTTAAACACCCTCCTTACTTCAGCAGCAGATGTCTTGGTCTTAATTTATTTTGGTGGCAGAAAAAGTCAGATGGCAGCAACGTTGATCCGTATTTTTTTGTGGCTGGAATGCCTGAGCAGTCTTACTTAGTGAAGTTAAACTGCCTACTGCCCAACTAATACCCAAGATCATCAGAAATATTGACTGCAGCATGTTTGGGCTGATTTAATGGTGGCAGGTAAATAAGTCTCAGCTACCGCATAGAAGAAACAAAAATAAGCAATTTGTTGGAATTTTTAAAAGATTTACTAAGAATCCAATCGTCAGAAAATTTGCATCTGGCCCCCATTCTTTTCATTTCTTCTCGTTTCTGTACTCCTAATTAGTCCCAGAATTGTTGCTTCCTAACTGTGTGGCCAACTTTTCTGAACTTCAGTTTATTTATCTAGAAAGTAAGGATAATAACATATCCTTCCTATCTCAGACCCAATGTGAGGCTTAAATGGGGAACAGCATGTGAAGTGCATTTAACCGAATATTCTCCAAAATCGGACATCGTTTTTTATCAGTTATGTGGTGCCCAGGCAGTCACACAGATTCCTCTGAGCTGTGTTTTTTCTAAGGAGTTCGGATAGCTGAGAAGACCTACGGTCAGGTTGTTGACTGATGCTACAGGTGCCTTCCTCCCTTCGTCCCTGCCTTCTCGAAGACTCCCTTGTTCACCTGCTTGCTGAACAAGAACAAGAACTGACATGTCTTTTGCTTGACTTCCATCGTTTCATGAGTCCATGTTAGCGGGCCGGACATGCCTATGATTAAGTTTGAATACTGACCTGAAAAAAAGTCCAAACGTATGGATCATAGACCTTAAGAACTTTGAGAACGTGGCTGGTGTCTTTGGGGTCTCAGCACCCAGCACAGTGTTTGCCCTGCGTTCATTGTAATGAATGTTTGTTTCAAGAATCGAAAAATGTTGCACCTTTCCGTCATGCTTCCATCGTGCAAAACATTTTTCCATGCTCTCCTTTTAGGCTGCTTTGAGCTTGGGCTTACAGGTCACAGGAAACAAAAAAAACCCCACAAACCCAACCCGTCTCATTAGTCCCAGGCCAAACCAAAAGTCTTGTGCTGGCCTCATTCATAAGGCTTAGCTCGTGATGTCTTTGCTTCAAAAGAGTTTGCTCCCCAAATGATTTGGATTTGTCATAGGGATGATAATCAGATGACCGTGCAAAAGCCTTTTAAACAAGGTGTCACACCTTATACACACATCTTGTAAGTATGTATTATGACACGCGTGTTACCTAAGCGTTTTCGTTAAGGGAAAGAAATACCATGCAGGTGAAAGTCAGTATGAATTTTTTAAAAATTTAAATGAACCTATTTAGACTTGATTGAAATCTGTGTGTTTTACAATACACTGTGGGACATGTGGAGTATTATTGCCTCTTTGGGTGAAACTCTGGTAATACATTCAGTGAATGCTTAGCAAGTGTTATCCTGATCTTAATTATTTTCTTTTATGCCTCTGGACTCTGTAAAAAAAAAAAAAAATCACCATTGTAGTTTTCACCAGAAGTCTTCAGTGGCAGGGTATTTAAAATCTTTCAGCCAATATTCATTTGGAGGTAAATAATTACTTTTAAAATGATGCATGAAATTAAGTAATTTTTGCACAATCTATGGTGCTCTTCAAGCAGTCTTTAATGAGTGCAATATAATAAAGCAATAACTGAATTGGTAATGTATTTATCATTCCTGTTAAGAGCTCTTTTTTTCTGCCCAGCAATGGGAAAGGGTCATTTGGAAAGTGGGCATTAAGTATGCATGGTACATACAATATTGCACAGTATCGCCAGTATCTTTTGGAGAAGCAGCTTCTATGCATGTGTAATAACCAATCTTTAAATGTCAGAGTTGCAGCCATTTTAAGAGAGAAATCTATATTTTGGACTAAATGTCATTTCAGATAACCAAGCTATTTGAAAGTTCCATGAGGATTTTTTTTTAAAAAAGGGGAAAAAAGCCAGATCCCCATAAGCTTTGACTTATTTATTTTTGCATTTCCATAACTTGATAATGACCAAACCAAACTTCCCAGAAAACTGAGAGCAAAATTGTTCTCTGAGCTGAGACCTGGTTTTTCTTGCTTCACCCTGAAGGAAATCTTCAGTTTAGTTATAAATCCCTGAAAATCAGGTTTTATATTGGAAATGCTGAGAGGCTCTCTGCCATTTTAACAGCCAGAGCTAGGACTGCTTTAAAAAAGGATGTATATGCATATAATATGCATATATCAGCAGGTTGTAGCTGTCTTCCCAGTGATAAAGCATGATCACACTTGTAAAAATTAGTGTCATCTATTGTGTGCTGAACAAACTTTACCTGTTCCTTTTAAACTTTTTCTTGAGACCCACTTACTTACCAAGAGGAAGTAATGAAAGTTATGCTCTTTTGCACCCCGGAGTAAGACTCGGTGTAGTCAGGTCTTTGGCTCTCCTGGCCCTTATTTTATTTTATTTATTTTATTTTATTTTAGTATTTTATTTGAAGCAATTCATCAGATACCTGACAATATCTGCACAGTCTAGGACCTAGCCTCTTTTTTTTGTGTTGTTTTATTAGACAATAATTGCTTGATAGCTTTGTGAATGAAACTTTACATAATTTTTTTAGTGTACATTCAGTGCAAAGCCATGTACAACACAGCTCACATGTATGGCAGATTTACACACACGCTGCATTTAAAGAGAAGGCCAGTCTGGTGATAGGGGCTATTGATTGTGTGTGGAAAGGAAGCTTCGAGTGGGGAGAGGATTTGACTTTTAAATGGATCGCCACCCCTGGCCCCGCAACACCAGGACTGCTACTATTCGCGTCTGTCTCCACATTTTATTTAATATTGTAGAGAAAAGAGTCACTGTATTTTGGAACCAAAAAGAATTAAAAATCTAGCAAGCAGTCGTCCTTTTCTATAAAGATAGGCAACAGGGGAAAAAACCCTATTAATTCTTATTTCTAGTGCATCCCTTGTCCTTTGCAGGAGAGGCAATAAATCTTTGCTCCCCAAATGAACAGCAAAGGGGAAAAAAATAATGTTAGGAGTGCCTACAACTTGTCAAATCAAATGTTAGTGAATCATGCCTTTGGAGGAAATGGTTTGCTGGACAAGAGCTTTCTCCCTCCCTGTCTTTCCTTCCTTCCTCCTCCTCCTCCTTCTCTTCTTTCTTTTTCATTTGTTCTCTCCTTCTTTCCTCCTTCCCCCTTTCTTTCCTTCCTTGCTTTTCCTTCTCTCCCTCCCTCCTTCCCTTCCTTCCTTCCTCCTCTTTCTCTCGTTCTTTCTTTCCCTCTTTCCTCCCTCCCTCCTTCTTATCCTTCTTGTCGCCCGAGGCTGCGGGATGACACTCATCATTGTCATGCTGCTCATTACACCTTTTTTCTCCCCCTCTCCTATCTTCTGACACAAAGACAATGCTTGGGATTGCTGACGAGTGACCTCCTGGAGGAGTTAGGATCAGCCCTAAGGACTCTACATCCCTGTGATACCAGCTGTGTGCCACGCACCTTACGGTGACTCCAAAATCTGCTTGCAGCTAGAATCTTGTGCCCTCTGAGCTGAAAGCAAAGTCAAAATGGTAATTGATATTTTTATCCTTTCACTCCTTCATGGGCATTAGCTTCATTAGCTAACCAGCATAACCCATTGCTTGGAATGGTCAAAGTCTGGGGGCTTATATCCTTTGAAATTCACTCGTTCCATTTCCCTGCACACAGACAGCCATTTTATTTTTTCATAAAGAAAGGGATGCCCGAAGGTGAATGATGGATGAATCTTCAATGGTTGGTGTCCAGTTTGAAAAAGCACCTGGAAGTCGGGCTGTTCTGCTGCATCCATACAATCTTTATTATTGCTTAGCATTCATACAGCATTTGGTTTTTGCAAAGGGTTTCACACTCATGTTTATAAGCTATTCTTCATACCAATCTTGAGAGGCAGGTTCATTTTCCTCGATGCGTGGCTGAGAAGACTTGGCAGGGGCAGGGGTAGCGTCTGGCATTAAGGCGTATGTGACCCTAAGCACGGCAGTGGGTATAGACTAAGTGCTCTCAGCCGCCGTGTTCTGGGGCATCTTGGCGAGTGCCTATTTTCATAGCTGAATTTACTTTTAAAGAACATTTTAATTGTACTAAGGCAAAGCTACCAAGGGAAGGAAAGGTTGATAAAGTAGCTATTATACTGTGGCAAAGAAAGACGTCGGTTCCTTAAAAGAGTCAAGGATCTCAGATGTTTGATCTGTATTTGGGATATTTTAGAGAAAGAGCATTGAGGAACTGTTTTGCTGAAACCAGTTTTAAAGGACACCATCCTTCTCTCCCCTGCCCCCACCCCGCCCCGCCCCGCCCGCCTTTTTAACCCTTTCTCCTTTCCCTGCTCCCCGTGCTCTCTTTCCATCCCTTACCTTGCGGTCTGAACCTAAGTCATTAACTCCTTATTTCTGAAATGTGGCTGTAAAGTCCTGCCTGAAATAACACTGGTGAAGTGCCTGGTAAATTTGTTGGCTCACCGTAAATCGAATACATCATTATCTTTTTGTGTGTTTTCTGGGATCAGCCCTATTTTCACATCTCTGATCTAAATTATAAATGAGTCCTTAGCAATAATATGGACCCAAGATTCACATGGAATCAAGAGGAGGACATTGTAACTATCCTGATAGCTTAGATACATTCCTTCTCTTTCAATTGTCTAAGTGACTTAGGCAACAATCATGGCTCGAAGTTTACATTAATATTAATTTATTTTGGGAGCGGGAGTAGCTTGCTGAAGAGGAAGGCTAAATTACCTTTGGCATTATGAAGTAAAGAATGAAGTCTGAATGTGAGACAAGCATCCTTATAATGTGCCTTCTAATACATCCATTGCTTTTCTGTCCATACATTCAGCATAAATTTTATCAAGTGGCCATTGATCAGTACTTACTTTTCTTTCTCCCAATCCTCACTCTAACAGGCAGCGTTTGAGAAATGACCCACAATTTATGATGCTTTATCAATGTTTCTACGCACTATGGAGGAAAGGGTGAGGAACATATTTCATGATGAAGTGGGTTTCTAGTTAACAGGACAAAATGAAAGCGAAGTCATAGATCAGTGTAATATGTCAAGCACGGAAAGAATTCAATTTATTGCAAATAATACCCAAGTTGCAAAAGAAATACAGCAACAGAAATCAGTTTATTTTATATGTGGAAAAGGAAAATTACCGGGAAGAGGTAATAGGCTCCATTTATCCCTTGACAGAAATTCATATTGTTTGTGCTTATCCTCTCTGAGGGATCAAGGACTCTATCTATCTTTGGGATTTTAGAAGGGTGGGCAAACATATTAAACTTCCTAGGGCAAAGTTATAATAACCAGCCCCTTTAGATTCAAAACATTTGCTACAGATATATGAAGGTATATTGGGGACATTCTACTGTTTAAAAATGTTTCTCAGAGAGCAGTTTCAAGTCTGCCTGCGCTGGAATTATCCACAGTGCTCACTTAAAAATAAGATTTCTTAGATTTGGGAGAAAATCAGATTCTTTTTCATTTTTTTTAAGGATGTGCTTGAGCCTATATGATTATTAGGCTAAAGCAAGAAGATATAGGAAGGGGTTAACATACTTAAAGAACAGGGCAACGACAAATCAAAACCAGACATTACATTCACAAAAGCTGAAAAGCAAGTATTCAAACATAAAATAAATGGAAATCATCCAACCAAAAAAAGAAAGGAAGAAAAGAGAAACATAGAATCAACTGGAAAATAAGGTTTAAAATGGCAATAAATACATATCTACCAATAATCACTTTAAATGTCAATGGACTGAATGCTCCAATCGAAAGACACAGAGGGGCAGATTGGATAAAAAAGCAAAAACTCTCCATCTGCTGCCTACAAGAGACTCACCTTAGGGCAAAGGACACTTATAGATTGAAAGTGAGGGGATGGGAAAAGATGTTTCATGCCAATGGACCAGACAGAAAAGCAGAAGTTGCAATACCCATATCAGACAAAATAGACTTTAAAATGAAGGCCATAAAGAAAGACAAAGAAGGATACTATTTAATGGTTGAAGGATCTATACAAGAAGATGATATTACAATCGTCAATATGTATGCCCCTAATATAGGAGCACCCAATACCTACAACAATTATTAACTGACATAAAAAGAGAAATTGATGGGAATACAATCATAGTAGGAGACTTTAACACCCCACTGACATCAAAGGACAGATCCTCTAGACAGAAAATCAATAAAGAAACAGAGTTTCTAAAGGAAACAATAGAAAAGTTAGACTTAATTGACATTTTCAGGACATTACATCCAAAAAAATCAGAATATACCTTCTTCTCAAGTGCACATGGAAGATTCTCAAGAATTGATCACATATTGGGGCACAAAACTAACCTCAACAAATTTAAGTGTATAGAAATTATTTCAAGTATCTTTTCTGGAGTTCCTGTCATGGTGCAGTGGTTAACGAATCCGACTAGGAACCATGAGGTTGCAGGTTCGATCCCTGCCCTTGCTCAGTGGGTTAAGGATCCGGAGTTGCCGTGAGCTGTGGTGTAGGTCACAGATGCGGCTCGGATCCTGCGTTGCTGTGGCTCTGGCATAGGCTGGTAGCTACAGCTCCGATTAGACCCCTAGCCTGGGAACCTCCATGTGCCATGGGAGCGGCCCAAGAAATGGCACACACACACACAAAAAAAAGTCAAGTATCTTTTCTGACCACAACGGCATGAAACTAGAAATTAACCATAGGAAAAGAAGTGAGAAAAAACCTACTACATGGAGACTAAACAACGTGCTACTAAAAAACCAATGGGTCAATGAGGAAATCAAGAAAGAAATAAAAAAATACCTTGAGACAAATGATAATGAAGACACAACCACTCAAAATCTATGGGATGCTGCAAAAGCAGTGCTCAGAGGGAAATTCATAGCAATACAGGCCTTCCTTAAAAAAGAAGAAAAATCTCAAATCAACAACTTAACCCAACACCTAAATGAATTAGAAAAAAGAACAAGCAAAACCTAAAGTCAACAGAAGGAAGAAAATCATAAAGATCAAAGAGGAAATCAATAAAATAGAGATTCAAAAAACAATAGATAAAATCAATCAAACCAAGAGCTTGTTCTTTGAAAAGGTAAAAAAATATAGGCAAATCTCTGGCTAGACTCACCAAGAAGAGGAGAGAAAAAACCCAAATAAACAAAATAAGAAGTGAAAAAGGAGAAGTCACATCGGATACTACACAAACACAAAAAACCATAAGAGAATACTATCAACAATTATATGCCAACAAATTTGACAAGCCAGAAGAAATGGACATCTTTCTAGAGACTTACAGCCTGCCAAAACTGAATCAAGAAGAAATAGATCAACTGAACAGATCAATCACTAGAAATGAAATTGAATATGTCATAAAAACATTCCCTACAAATAAAAGTTAAGGACCAGATGGCTTCACAGGCAAATTCTACCAAACATACAAAGAGGAACTTGTACCCATCCTCCTTAAACTTTTTCAAAAGGTTGAAGAAGAAGGAACACTCCCAAAGACATTCTATGAAGCCATCATCACCCTAATTCCAAAACCAGACAAAGATACCACCAAAAAAGAAAACTATTGACCATTATCTTTGATGAATTTAGACGCAAAAAGTCTCAACAAAGTTTTAGCTGACCGAATCCAACAGCGTATCAAAAATGATCATATACCACAACCAGGTGGGATTCATCTCAGGTTCACAAGGATGGTTCAACATATGTAAATCAATCAACGTCATACACCACATTAACAAAAGAAAAGTAAAAAACCACATGATCATCTCAATAGATGCAGAAAAAGCATTTGACAAAGTCCAACATCCCTTCATGATCAAAACTCTTACCAAAGTGGGTATAGAGGGAACATTCCATAACATAATCAAAGCCATTTATGACAAACCCATAGAAAATATAATACTCAATGGGGAAAAGCTGAAAGCCTTCCCACTAAAATCTGGAACAAGACAAGGATGCCCACTCTCACCACTGTTATTCAACATAGTATTGGAAGTCCCGGCCACAACAATCATACAAACAAAAGAAATAAAAGCCATCCGAATAGGAAGAGAAGAGGTAAAACTGTCACTGTACACAGATGACATGATACTATATATAGAAAACCCTAAGGACTCAGCCCAAAAACTACTTGAACTGATCAACAGATTCAGCAGAATATAAGATTAACATTCAGAAATCAGTCACATTTCTGTATGCTAACAATGAAATATTAGAAAAGGAGTACAGAAATACAATACCTTTTAAAATTGCAACCCCAAAAATCAAATACTTGGGAATACACCTGACCAAGGAGGTAAAGGACTTATATGCTGAGAACTATGAAACATTCATCAAGGAAATTAAAGAAGATGTAAAGAAATGAAAAGATATTCCATGCTCCTGGGTTGAAAAAATTAATATTGTAAAAATGGCCCCACTACCCAAAGCAATCTACAGATTCAGTGCAATCCCTATCAAAGTACCCATGACATTTTTCACAGAACTAGAACAAATAATCCAAAACTTTACATGGAACCACACAAGACCCAGAATTGCCAAAGCAATTCTGAAGAACAAAAACCAAGCAGGAGGCATCTCTCTTCCAGACTTCAGGCAATATTACAAAGCCACAGTCATCAAGACAGTGTGGTACTGGTACCAAAAAAGACGAACAGACCAATGGAACAGAATAGAGAACCCAGAAATAAACCCAGACACCTATGGCCAATTAATCTTTGACAAAGGAGGCAAGAATATAAAATGGGAAAAAGACAGTCTTTTCAGTAAGCATTGCTGGGAAACCTGGACAGCTGCATGCAAATCAATGAAACTAGAACACACCCTCACACCATGCATGAAAATAAACTCAAAATGGCTTAAAGACTTAAACATAAGGGAAGACACCATCAAACTCCTGGAAGAGAACATAGGCAAAACATTTTCTGACATCTACCTTACAAATGTTTTCTCAGGTCAGTCTCCAAAGCAACAGAAATAAAAGCAAAAATAAACCAATGGAACCTAATCAAACTGACAAGCTTTTGCACAGCAAAGGAAACCAAAAAGAAAACAAAAAGACAACTTACAGAATGGGAGAAAATAGTTTCAAATGATGCAACCGACAAGGGCCTAATCTCTGAAATATACAAACAACTTATACAGCTCAACTGCAAAAAAGCCAACAACCCAAATGAAAGATGGGCAGAGGACCTGAATAGACATATCTCCAAGGAAGATATACAGATGGCCAACAAGCACTTGAAACAATGCACAACATCACTGATCATTAGAGAAATGCCAATCAGAACTACCATGAGATACCACCTCACACCACTCAGAATGGCCATCATTAATAAGTCCACAAATAACAAATGCTGGAGGGGGTGTGGAGAAAAGGGAACCCTCCTACACTGTTGGTGGGAATGTAAGCTGGTACAACCATTATGGAGAACAGTATGGAGGTACCTTAGAATTCTATACATAGAACTACCACATGACCCAGCAATCCCACTCTTGGGCTATATCTGGACAAATTAAAAAAGACACATGCACCCTCATGTTCATTGTAGCACTATTCACAATAGCCAAGAATGGAATCAACCCGCATGTCCACTGATGGATGATTGGATTAGGAAGATGTGGTGTGTATATATACACAATGGAATACTACTTGGCCATAAAAAAGAACAAAATAATGCCATTTGCAGCAACATGGATGGAACTAGAGACTCTTGTACTGAGTGAGGTAAGTCAGAAAGAGAAAGACAAATACCATATGATATCACTTATGTCTGGAATCTAATATATGGCACAAAGGAACCTTTCCACAGAAAAGAAAATCATGGACTCAGAGAATAGACTTGTGGTTGCCAAGGGGGAAGGGGAGGGAGTGGGAGGGACTGGGAACTTGGGGTAAATAGATGCAGAATGTTGCCTTCGGGGTGGATTAGCAATGGGATCCTGCTGTGTAGCACTGGGAACTCTGTGGAGTCACTTAGGATGGAGCCTGATGATGTGAGAAAAAAGAATGTATATGTATGTCTAACTGGGTCACCATGCTGTACAGCAGAAAAAAATATAAATAAATGATAAAAAAAAAGATTTCCTGACCCCATGTGAGAACTATCAAATCCAGATCTATGGGGAGGGGGGAGGGAGGAATTGAATGAAGGCAGCCAAAGGGTCCAAACTTCTAGTTGTAAGATAAAAAAGTACCAGCTGTGTAAGGTACTGCAGGGTGAATTCAGTTAACACTGCTGTATGTTATATAGGGAAGCTGAGTAGATTCTAAGCGTTCTCATGGCCAGGAAAAAATATTTTTTATTTCTTTAATTTTCTATGTATGTGAGATAATGGGTGTTCACTAGCTTTCCTGCGGCAGTCATTTCATGATGTATGCAAGTCACATCACGCTGTCCACCTTAAATTTATACAGTGCTGTATGTCAGCTGTATCTCAATACAACTGGGAAAAAAAAAGAAAAATCCAAATCCAAATCCAGGTCTGGAGTCTGAGAGTCTACATCATAAAGTAAATATTCTAGGTAACTCTTATTCGAGCCTTGCTAGATTTAGCAAACAAAACAAAAGGCAAACACCAAGGAAACGGACAGAAAACCCCAACCCTTGGTTAAATTTGAATTTCAGACAAACGAGATTTTTTAGGAATAAGTATATCCCACGCAATTTGGGGAACATATCTGTACTAAGAAACTCTTCCATTTGATCTGAAATTCGTATCAAACTGAGTATCTTTCTTTTACCTGGCAGCCCTAAAGGACACACACTGAAGTTTGAGAAACAGACTTGAGGGGTATATGCAAGCGGCCAGAACCGGCCTAAAGCTCTGGGTTTCGCTGAAAACTTTTCGGGAGATGAAGGGTGGATGGCTTTTTGCTGATCTGACTCTGCCTAAGAAGAGCTTTGTAAACGACTAGATCATGCAAACATGGGCTCAGCAAAGTCTAGCTTCCACCCTGTTTTACCAGGTAAGTGTTTTCCCACAGGAAAAGCAACAACTTTAGGAAATCTGCGTGTTATCAGCACACAGCCTGTTATCTTTTTAAAGCTTGTTCTCTTAATGGTGGGGGAGGAAGGGGCGGGAGGACAAACAGGTGCTTCCCAGATGGACATTTTTACAACTTTCTTTGGGAATCTCTGATCATTTTCCAGATATTGGGCTGCTCAATTTGTGAACTCCTGCTCAGCTCGATCCATCTTAGGGAAGTGAAGTGAATTCCTCTGTAAAATCAGGCTGTACTTTGGCAAGGAAAGCTTTTCAGAACTTTTTGGGCAAGTTCTCGCATGTTTTAAAGGAGACTTGAGTTCAATGTTTTTTTTTGTTTGTTTGTTTTTTTTTTTAAATAGCTGTAAAAAGCCAAAGAATCTTTCAGGTGCACAGGTGTGCATCTTTTAAGGGAGACCTGAGTTCAATTTTTTTTTAAATATCCATAACAAGCCAAAGAATCTTTCAGGCGCACAGGTGTGCAGAATGATGAGAAAGTGATGCACTGGGACCGCTGTGCTCACAGCGCATGCTCTCTCTTCAGGGGCCTGCTGAGAGGTGACTCCAGAGGCGTGAGACCATCTTTCCACCGTCCTCCTTTGCAAGATATGTGCTTCCAAACATGCTTCGTGAACAGACAGGAGAGTCCAATAAAGTCTGCGCCACAGTGGACTCAAGAGCAGTGACAGAAAGAGCGTTCCTTCCTCTCACCTTATTTTACTGCAATTTCTTGCCAGCTGAAGGTAAGGCCATTCATTGATTTTGACTGGCTGGGTCCATATTTCTACTTTACATCTCCTGCGTTTACAATTCACTGCAAAGGTGCCCAGATAAAGTGGAAGCAAACAGAGCCTGCTGGAGAAGCCCTTGGCATGAATAATACACTGTTTACCTTAATGAAAGTCCTCTCAGAAACAGAAGGGCCAGGCGCCTTTGTTACCGCTGCACACACGCGGCCTGGAACCTGAAGGAATAATTGCTGCTCTGTGTTCTGTCTGAACCTTTCCTAAATAATTTCACTTCTATTGACTTTTTTTGGCCTTTTAACCAGGCCATCCGCTTTTAGACAGCTTTGCCTCCATTTCTAGAAATCCATAGCCCATGGAAAAAGTGAGTGACTCAAGCCGTCTTATAAGCCTTACTTCATTAATCCTTTCCCATGGCCTTGAGAAGTAAGAGGTCCGTTAGCCCTAATGGCCCCGTTTCCATATATGAAGAAGGAGGTATGGAAAGGCTATAAATGCTGCAGAAGCAGAGTCCTCTGAAACAGCAACAGCCTTCATACATTTGTGCTTATTCATTGGTTGGCTCTGGTACCAGGTGACCTATGAATAAAATAAAACTGCCTCTTCTCTGGAAGATTTGTAATATGTTACGAGGCTTCGGTTAGGGCGTATGTTCTTATCATGTCAGGCCAATGTGCGGAAACCCAGATCCCCTCTCAATATCGCCCAAGTTCTTTGAGTTTCTGAAGCCTAGGCGATGCATCGGTAGATGTTTATACAGGAGCTCTGGGGAGGTGAAGGCTTGCAGCCAGCTCATCTGACCTAAGTCTTTCTGGGTCTGATCCAGGGGGCATTAGTGCCTAAATAACCAACCATTATGCAGTCTTTTCTATTGCATGGGTCTGTTGGTGGGATGGAGGTATTTTCTGAGCTTTCCTAATATATTGTCCCTTTATAATACTATTGCTGTAACTCCGTGGGTCTGAACCCAGCTTTCTAGCCCTTGATCTAAAAGGCTGCAAGGAAAATAGTAGACTGGATATTGGTGATGAGAGACCGTGGGTCTGGTGATAAGACTAGAAAGCAGAGATGGACGCATGAAGCCACGTGAATAGGGAGACACCTGAAACCTCTTCCTCCGGAGCTTTCTGCGGTACTCAACGACCAGGAGAGGTTGGGTGGGAGAGGATACGTCAGCAGCTTTTACTCCTTCGGGGTAAAATAGGAAGGGTTAACAGCTGAGGTGCGGAGAAGGTCCCTGGCTATGAGCTGAGCCTCCTGAACTCTGCTGTGTTTACCGTGGACGGAGGAGCCCTGTGCCTAGTAGATACCTTTCTGGGACAAGTGACAGGTCAGATTAGATGGGCTTGGGAGGGAGAGAGGACTCGATCCAGAAAAACGGAGAAGGCAGGCTGTGTGCAGCCTCGGCTAGATTTATTTGAGCGCTTATAAATAAAAACATGAGCAGACCCCCTCCACAGAGTTATTTACAGAAGAATTGTAAGCTACGGGTCCTTCCCAGGCTAAGCCCTGGATGCTAAAGTTTATGATGTAGAATGACTTTGGCTACTGTGGCCCCAATTTGGACAAATCTGTCATTAACACCCGCATGGCAGTTATTTTACTGGGGGTGACAGATTGTGAGGTAGGGAGAGTAATTCAGACTATTACCCAGGTGAAGGCATGAAGGCTCAGTGATATATGAAGACCACTTAAATTCATTGTATCTTGTACATCACATCTTTGATAGATTATAGCTGTGGCATTAAAATGGAAATGCTTTCTCTGAAGCCTGACAGGGGCTGGGGCGACCTCTGACCTCCCTCTGGGGAATGTGCCTGACCGAATTATCAGTTAAGAGAAAAATCTGCGGGGAATAGACTCACAGCGACGGCGGAGCCCCCGTGCATGTGTATCTCTATTTTTAAACTTCGGGTGGGATCAAAAGCTTTAGGACCCAAACCCTGCTGCTCCCTCCCCTCCCGGGCCCTCCCCGCCCCCCGCCGGCCTGCCCAGGCCCCTGCTAACTTTCTCAGCCCAGATTTCACGCCGGCAGGGCCCCTAATATTGATTGAAAAATTGTTATTAGAGATAGTAGGCCTCCTGCACACTGGCTGCTGATTTAATTTGGAAAACATTTAATTTTATGAAGCGGCAAATGATGGTGCCACGCTCCCCTGTGTTAGGGAGCAGCTGGCTCTTCACCTCCTCACCCGCCCAGGTCCCAGGCGTCCTCTTGGCAATCACGGGCTCCCTTCCCCTTTGCTTAACAAGTTATTTCAATTTCTAAACGAAGGCAGAACAAGAGAAAGACAACATGCAAATTGAGCTCCCAGCCGCCATTCACACGTGAAAAAGTTCCCCTGGAATTCCCTCAACTCAGCCCACGCCCCCCCTGCATCTGTCATGAAAAAAACAGAGCCCTTGTTCTCCTCAGATTGTTTTCACCAATGACCTGACACCACCATCTATAATTAATTACATCATTTACATTAGACTATTGACTAAACAAATACATAAATCATAGGCAGAGTCAATAGGTGCAGACATATTTAATCATGTTCTAAATAATGATTACTGCTCCCATAATGCAATAATTATTTTCAGCAGCTGACTTGAATTAATCTTCTGTCAGTGTGCCATCTGAAAAACAGAGCGAGGCGAAGATGAAGAAGGCCCGGCTGATGATGGACGAGCGGCCCGGTTTCTTTCTCTCAGTTTCCCCTCTTTGCCGCTCTTCCCTGCAGGCGCCTCTGCTCTGCCTCTCTGTCCATATGACCCCTCTGGGCTTCTTCCCTTTCCCTCCGCGTTTTGTGTTCCCCTTTGTCTTTGCTCTCATTCACGGCTGTGTCTCATACTTGTTCTTTTTGCCACGTGTCTCTGTGGCTTTGCTTCTTTACCCCTCGGCATGTAACTTCCATTTGTCCTGGGCTGGACCGGGCTCCTCCGGGCATCTCGTCCCCCTTTGCAGCCCCTGCCCTGCTTGCTCCACCCTTTTGCTCTCCCATCCACTTCATTTCTGAATCTCCGTGGACAGTTTAAATGTTAAAGACTCAGAGAAGCGGTTTTCTTAGTAGCTTATCCAGATTAGATTTTCTTTCTCTCCTGCTGGACGGCATTTCCCTACAGCATTTTCCGCTTTGGAATGGCAAATTGATGAAAGAGATGGGCTAGTCAGAATGCAGGCGTGCTCTACAAATGCAATGCTCATAATTTTTTAGACGAATTCAGCTTTGTCATCAGAGAGAAGAGGATAAATCAGTGTTTATAGGCATACCTGGGTATAACTTAGATATGGACTCACCTCTTCGAAGTATTATTTTGGGGATGGAGAGCATGCTACAGTTGGTGGGTGCTTTGCAAGTAAAATAATGCCTCCTGTCCTGTTTCATGTTTGACTGTTGGTAGAAAAAGCTAATCATTAAGATGTGACAGCTTGAAGGAAAGACATCAAACCATACTTAAAGAGCAGTAGTTTGAAGTACTGATTCAAAGAGACAGTGTTAAAGATAAACACAGAATAAAATTTTGCTGTCTTGTCCTTGGCACCATTCCTTGGTTTGTTTCTTTGTAAGTTTAGAGACAATTTTACAGAAGGGTAAAAGATCATGTGGAATCAAATAATACAAAAGATTTGGAAATGTTTTCTCCCTGTAGCTCATTTTAATGTTCTCTCCTGAAAGCTTTTCAGCAATGAGTTTTTTTTTTTTTTTTTTTGGGCTGTGCTAGTGGCATATGGAGGTTCCCAGGCTAGGGGTTGCATCGGAGCTGCAGTTGCCGGCCTATGCCGCAGCCACAGCAACGCCGGATCTGGGCTGTGTCTGTGACCCACACCACAGCTTAAGGCAACGCCAGATCCTTAACCCACTGAGCAAGGTCAGGGAGTGAACCTTTGTCCTCATGGATAGTAGTCAGATTTCTTTCTGCAGAGCCACAACAGGACCTCCCGCAATGACCTTTTTAATTAATGCTTGTCCTTAGGGACTTGTGATAAAAAAAAGTCTTGGATCGCTACCCATGAAATGGGGAATATGTTTCCTAGCCTCTCTATTCTCATCGCAAAGGGTGAGCCATTTGAGATCCTGTGCACTCTGTTGGGGTGTGTCTGGCTGGCCAGGCCCCTCTTAATCCTTGCAAGCAGTGACATCCTTTCTGGCTGTGAAACACCCTTGCTAATTTAAGGGTGTGTGATAGCGCTGTGATGGGAATTTGTCCTGATGAGTGGTATGGGGGAAGACAGGTAGTAGAATAATGCACTCATTCAAAAAGTACGCACTGAGTGCCTACCTGTGGCAGGCACCGTGTTAGGTGCTGGTGATTCAGAAGAGTCAGCAGTTCATAGTTTTTCTTAAACTCCTGGTTAAATTCCATAGGGGCAATTTTCTTTTTTTTTATTTTTAAAAATTAAAAAATTTTTATTATACTTGATTTACAATGTTCTGTCAATGTCTGCTGGACAGCAGAGTGACCCAGCGACACACACATACATATACATTCTTTTTCTCATATTGTCTTCAGTCATGTTCTATCACAAATGATTGGATGTAGTTCCCTGTGCTGTACAGCGGGATCTCATTGTTTATCCATTTTAAATATGATAGTTTGCATCGACCAACCCCAAATTCCCAGTCCATCCTGCTCCCTCCCCCTCCTCCTCGGCAACCACAAGTCTGTTCTCCCCGTGCATGAGTTTGTTTCTGTTCTGTAGACAGGTTCATCCGTGCCGTGTTTTAGATTCTACAGCTCAGTGATGCCATATGACATTTGTTTTTCTCTTTCTGACTTACTTCACAGAGGCAATTTTAAATAAATGGAATTATTTTGAGACTAGCACACTACACAGCTGTAATGACTGAGTATGCCAGCTAGGATGAAATTATTTGGTGTCATATGAACCAGGTCTGTTCCAGATAGTTCAGCAAAGGTGTGAGACTAGTGTGAAACTCAGTGAAAAATAGCAGAAAAAGATAGAGGTGGGTTTGACTTTTTCCCATTTACATGTCTATTCCCTAATACAAAAAGTCAGAGGGTCAAGAAATTGGGCAAGAAGGAGCTACTTAAACAAGAGACCTGGTAAAGGGAAAGAGAGGCCCAATAGTGAGAACAAAATAATCCCCACTGTCTACTGACCAGAAGCACCACGCAGTGTTTAAGTGTTTACCTCCAACAGATCCTGCCCCCAAAATGAGAGTGTGGTTTTGTAATTTCTCCAGGGAACAAAGGGCGAGGGAATATTCTACTTACATGAATTGTTTGAAACCCCAAGGTGTCATTTATATTGTTTATTTATCAAGAACAACACACATCTGAGTAAATAGGGTAAAAGTTGCAAAGCAAAATGTAATTTTCTTACGTGAAAACAGGGGAAAAAATCTACTTCCTAGGCATGTTGTGGCATTTAAGAGGCAACATATTTATGGGAATTCAGTGCCTCTGGCAGTAGGCCTTCCGCATAGTAAGTTCTCATTAATGGGCGCAATGCCGTTACTACAGAATGAGAAAGTATAGCGTCTTAGGGTTCTTAAAATTAATTGATGGATGGATTTCTTCTTTTCGGGTAGTTTTGAGTCGACCAAACATTTGTGTGGTTCCAATATGTTCTCCTGTATGCAACTCCATTGTTAATTACTGAATCTTTGACTAGTTACCAGACTCAGTCATGCAAAAGAAAAAGAAAAACCACTATGCATAATTCTGTGTGTTAGAGAAATTCACATTCTAGGTGTGAAGGCAAGGGCATAGATAATTTTCTAAAATTGTGAGATGCAATATAAGATAATGGTCAATAATCATTTGTCCCCAAAGTGACTGGAACTTGCCGTCTCTATAGTGCTGCTGTGTGGTGCTTGGGTTAAGTCTACTTAAGTCTACTTACAGAGTTAGAGTCAACACGGAGGCCAAGACAAACCAAATTTTCTAAACGAGCATGGCAGTTGCTTCCTCTCCTTGCCCTTTCTCAGTGACATATCATTTCTGTGTATAAGCATCTTTTCAAATGCAGGGGAGTTTGGGGGCAGTTATAACAAGCACTTTTTTAGGACCCATAGCAAAGAATTTTTAGTACTTCATAACCTAGCACATCAAGGAGCTTATATAAAAATGGAGGAATTGTGCATTTTGGCCACCAGTTTGAAATATTTATGAAGGTAAATGAAAAAGAAGTCCACCTTTCCATCAGAGCCTGTGTTATAGCCTGGTTAATATTGTATGATGAGTGAGCTATAAATAAACAATAAATAGAAATAAAAATAGTGAATATAAAAATAATTATTGATATAAATAATAAATGAATAAAGTATAAGTTTAGGGCTGAGATGGAATGGAACTGGATATGAAATTTAATTGAGCTTGATTTTGAGTTTAAGTCTTTTGGAACCAGTAGCTCAGGAAGGATTTCAGGATTTTTTTTCCTTTTAATTTTAAATGAATGTGCTCCTGGCTCCTAGCTCCTCGGGTCAGTCAACCAAAGATAACTATTACTGCAATTCTAAATAGCTGCCTGGCGGAAAGTATTTGGCCCGAGGATGAGTTTAAACCAGGGGGATCGGAGGTTTCCATTTTTAAAAGGATCACCCCCTGCTCAAACATTTTTGATCTGTCTTTTAAGAAGTCTTTGGGGGAACTGCACAGTATTCCTTTTTCTCCAGGAGAAAGCAGCGGGAAGAAATTCTTTTCTTCAGTCTTGGGATTAGTTTGATTCAGAGAAGGCTTCCAGATCATTAACCACCTGGGCTGTCGGAACCAGATTTCCTAGAAGCTGTTTGGGGGAAAAAAAGAAACGTTTTAGGGCTCTACCTGCATGGACTCATTTCTTTATTTCTTTCAGCAGTTCAGGTCAGTCGGGCAGGCTGCAGAAGCTGATCTGTCTGTTTTATTTTATTTTATTTGTTTTTTAGAGCTGAACCTTCGGCATATGGAGGTTCCCAGGCTAGGGGTCGAATCAGAGCTATAGCTGCCGGCCTACACCACAGTCACAGCAACGCCAGATCATTAACCCACTGAGCAAGGCCAGGGATTGAACCAGCAACCTCATGGTTCCTAGTCGGATTTGTTTCTGCTCTGCCAGGATGGGAACTCCTGATCTCTCTGTTTTAGAGGGGAAACTCAGAGAGATGAACACACCCTGCTCCAGCTTATAAGTGATGGAACTGGCCTTTAGGTGGACAAATGGGCTCCAGACCCTACACTGAAAGGGGCAGGGCACATGGCAAGAGCAGAAGCCAATCCTGTGGATAATTCTGGGTTTTTCCACAGGTAAACCCATGAGATAAGCACAGGTAGAACTCTCTTCCTCCCCCTCCCCAGTTTCCCTACACGCCCTGTTCTTCCCTCTTCTCTTTCTTTCCCGTGCTTTTCCGGGCACCCTCTGCCTCCTGTCCAGTGCTCAAGGCCCTCCTGTCTGGAGCCTGGCATGGCTTCTGGCACATGGAAGACACTCAATAAATATTTATTTCATAAATGAATGACTGATAGACATGGTGCCTCTGAGTGTAGGCACAGGGGCCAGACATTACCTGATTCAAATCCTGCCTCTACCATTGTCTTACTTTGCATCTTTGGGTAAAGTTTTCTGTTGTGTTCCATTTCCCTTATCTATAAAGTGGATTCCCATTAGTGGGAATCCTGAGCTCGTGGGACGGTTGTGGAGACTGATTCACACAACACAGTAATAATGACTAAAATGAAGAAGGTGTTGATGATAAGGTACTCCTAGCAGCTATAAAAGACCTGGGGAGAGTCTTTTCTCATCCAACTTAGTAATCGCTGCAGTATTCACATCATTTACATCTTATGTGATTATTGATCTGATTAGGTTTAAGCCTATCATTTCACTTTTTGTTTCTGTTTGGCTTTGCTTTGTTCTATTTTTTTTTTTCTGCTCTTTTTCTCATTTATTTTGGCTTCAACATTTAAAACATTCTGTTTTATCTCCACTGGTTTATTAGGTAAAATTCTTGTTTTGTGATTTTAATCATTGCTCTCTCATTTGTGGCGCGAGATACATATTAGCTTATCACAGTCCACCTCCAGGTCATAACACACCAGTCTGTGTATAGTGTAAGAACCTTACAACAATGCTTCCATTTCTCCCTTTCTTGCCTTTATTCTATTGTCAGAAGTTTCACCTTACATATGTAATAAAGCCCACAGTACGTGCTTTTGATATTTTCTTAAATTGTCTGTATCTTTTAAAGAGATTTATAACATTAGAGAGAGATCATATATTTTACACATGAAGTTACCATTCCTGATACTCCTTGATCGTGTATATAGACCCATCATTCCAATGGCTATCACTTTCTTTCTGCTTGAAGGACTTCCTTTAATTTTTGTAATGTGACTTTGCTAATAATTCTTTCAGCTTTTGTATGTATGAAAATGAGTTTGCTTTGATCTTCATTTTTGAAACACATTTTGCTAGTATAGAATTTTAGGTTGACAGGTTTTTTTTTTCCTTGCAGTACTGTGACAGTATTACTGTTCTCATCCTTGAATTGTGTGTGTGTGTGTGTGTGTGTGTGTGTGTGTTTTACAAGAAATCACCATCATCCTTATCTCTTTCTGTCTTAATAGGAGGTGATTTTTTTTCTTTTGGGTGTCTTTTTATGACTGGTTTTGAGTAATGTGCTTATAATGTTATTTGGTGTAGTTTTTCTCATGTTTCTTGGGATTTTGTTTCATTGAGCTTCTTAGTTCTGTTGATTCATGGATTTCATTAAATTTGGAAATTATTTCTTCAAACTTTTTTCTGTTCTCCTTCCTCTCCTCCGAAGCCTCCAACTGCACATAGCTTTGTGCTGCTTAAAGTTACCATGTTCAGGAGTTCCCGTCGTGGCGCAGTGGTTAACGAATCCGACTAGGAACCATGAGGTTGAGGGTTCGATCCCTGCCCTTGCTCGGTGGGTTAACGATCTGGCGTTGCCGTGAGCTGTGGTGTAGGTTGCAGACGTGGCTCGGATCGTGTGTTGCTGTGGCTCAGGCGTAGGCCGGTGGCTACAGCTCCGATTCGACCCCTAGCCTGGGAACCTCCATATGCTGCGGAAGCAGCCCTGGAAAAGGCAAAAAGACAAAAAAAAAAAAAAAAAAGTTACCATGTTCACTGGCAGTCTTTTCACTTTTCAAAATTATTTTCCCTTTTGTATTTCCTTTGGACAGTTAATATTCCCATAACATTTTACTAACATATCTTTTTTCCATGTCTAATCTGCCATCAATATCATCCAGTGTATTTTTTCATCTTATACATTGTAGTTTTTATGTCTAGAGGCTGAGTTTGGATTTTAAAAAAGAACTTCTGTGTCTCTACTTAAATTGTGGATAATTGTGGAAACTGTTTTAAGGCCCTTGCCTGTTAATTCTAATATCTGGGTCAATTTCAATTAATTGATTTTTTTTCCTCTTGATTATAGGTCATATTTTCATTCATTTTTGCATGCCTGGTCCTCTTTGATTCAATGCCAGATATAAAAACATTGTTGATTTTGTTCTGGGACACAGTTAAGGTACATTTGGATCTTGCTTTCAAGATTTTCTAGTAGGACCAGAGGCATGTCTAGTCTCTGGCTGATGATTCCTCACTACGAAGGCAAAATCCTCTGAGTACTCTGCCCAATGCCCCGCGAATTATGAGACTTTCTAGTCTAGCTCTATTCCTGGCCCTGTGTGGGCACCAGCCACTGTTCTACGTAACAGTGAACAAGGTAGAAGACACAGTGCCTCCTCCTAGAGTCTAAGGCTGATGGCAACGGCTGAGTGATAAGAGAACTATGATGGTATATCAGAGGCAACTGTAGCCAGACTTGAGGGATCAGGAGAGGTTTTGTGTTGTTGTTGTTTTGTTTTAGAGGAAGTGATCTCTAAATCAAATTTAAAAGCCCAATAGGTGTTATCCAGGCAAAGAACAGGGAGAAGTGTGTAAAAAAGACATATAGAAACATCTAAAGCCAAATAGAACAGGGCCAGTTTGGTTTGAAGGATTGAAACAATCATAAATGGCCTTAGTAAAGAGTGTGAGGCGTTCAGTTGCTTTTAATAATCAATTGATTACAGCACTAACCCTAGAGGCTCCATTGTCAGAAAACCTGGGTTCAAATTCCTGGGGATGATCATAATATTTATCTGTTACACTAGGATTAGGTTGGGCTACATATATTACAGAAAATCCAAAAATACCAGCAGCTTAAGGAGCACGGAACTTTGTGTACGTGGCATCATCAGAGTGACCTAGGCTCCTTCTGCCTTCCTCTAACATCCTGATGCCTGGTCCAAGAAGGCTGCTGGAGCTGCAGCCATCGCGTCTGTGTTTCAGATGGAAAGAAGGAGGAATTGGGGAAAGGGCAAAAGCAGAGATGAATTTTTAAAAGATGCTATTTCTGAAATCCCTAACAACTCTTCTGCATAAACCTCATTGGTTAGAAATTATTCCCATGGCCTTCCTAGTTGTTAAGGAAGCTGGGACATGTCTTTTTACTTAGCAATATCGTCAAAATTAGTGCTCTCTTGCTGAGGACAAAAGGAGGAATGGATATCGGGTGACAAGAAGCAGTGTTTTCCATGCCTTTCACATAAGCTTAATGTAAGAATTAAATAAAAAAACTCCCATAAAACATGGGATATAGTGTCTGGCATGTGTTAATTGCTTAGTAAGTGTTATCTTCCCAAAGCCAATTCCAAACAACCCTTTTCGGAAGCATCGTATAAGGGCAATTAACTTTAAACTAAATGGTCTCTCGCCTACACTGAAATAAACTTGTTTTTCTCCTTCATTGCTGTGGCATAGATGGGAGTCTGTGACACCATGCGTATGACACATGATCAAATAAATAAGTCTCTTTCGTATTGTATTGGTGTAATAGACTCTACTTCTCATTGCCCTTTGTTGACTTGAAGAGTTATTAATCTTTGTTAGAAAGACATGCTAATTGTACCTGATCAACCTGACAAAATAAGCAAATCATAAAGCCAACCAGGTGGAAGTCAAACAGAAACAAAATGAATTTTTTTGGTCATCAGGCCACCATATTTGTTCACGATGAGAAGCAAACAGTCATTTGTTGACTTGGGTTCTTTCGTTTCCATCTTATCTCAGGCTCTTTGCTGGAATAGCTTAGTGCCCATCAGCAAGGAGAGCGAGCTGTACGCGTCCCCCTCATATGCTGGCATCAGCATCGCCCTCCTCATCCCCAACGCCATTACCTTCCCTGTGGTTTCGCTAACCTACAATTAGCTTAGCCGGAGACGGTAAACAAAGGGAGTGCAGGCTGACTTCCCCTTGGTCTGCCTGACTGGGGAGAGATCTAGAGGCAGCGTTAACTAAGCCCTAAGAGATAAGGCTATCGTCGGCTCGGGCAGTGAGGCTGGGAGGCAAGTCCATTAAAAACACGGGAGGCTTGACTTATCACTACACGTGACTATGTGCTTTTAAATGTCGACAGCTTCTATAAAAATTCCATCTTCCTCGCATGGGGTCAGCTTGACCTACTGCAGTGAAAACTGGCAAGGTTCTGACCCGTCACATTTATCTCAGCTCCAGCCAGATAACCTTGCCCTGTAGTCTAAAACTTCCCTGCCCTCCCCCGTATCCTCTTTATCTCTCTAGCAAAGATCACAAAAATGAGCTGGGGTCTTGGAAACGACGTGTGGACCTGAAAACCTGTGCATTCCCACCCCTGCAGCCCAAACACACTAGACCTTTGTTTTCAGGCACCTCACGCCCAGGGGTGAGCTGAGGACGCTGGCAGGTTTTCTCAGGCTCCTGCTGCCCTAGGTTGCAGCTGCTCCTGAAGCCTGCCGTTCCCCAGGCCAGTTTGATGGCACTTTGGGTGGTTTGCTCTTCCGGGAATACTCTTCCCTGGAGCCATGGAATTAGGAATCCAGAAGGCCTCATCTGAGTCTGATTTTGTCAGCAGACCCTTGGCTTGGAGGGAGTCATTCAGATTGGGAGGTCATCACTTCCTCGTAGGAAGAATAAGACAATCATTTTCTAAAATCTTCCAGCCTCTGCACATAATGATCCTTTCCTCCTGCTATAAACCTCCTAGCTTTTCAACTGAGTGCCTTTGGTTTTGCCTGCTACAACTTCCGCTGATGGTTCTCTTGATTTAGTGTCTTGGATTTTCTCCCCCGTTTCCACTCGGGGATGTCAATCATGTGATCTCTGAGATGGGGGGGCAATTCCTTGTGGTGAGTCCCCCTCCACCACACATATGGGCTGCTCAGCGTTTCAGTAGTTCCCCAGGATGACCTGAGATAAACAAGATGATGTTTTTGGCCTTGAGGCCCTTGGGGCTCCTGGAACATTCCTGGCAGTTTCCAAAATTGTAGGAACAGAAAAACTTTCCACTATGGTCTCGGTAAACATCACAGAAAGCACAAAGCCAGCAGAAAGAAACCACGGTGCCCGGTTTCTGATGCAGTAGTGAAGCCTGGGCCTGACGAATCACCTGGACCTCGCAGTCACGTGGACAAGGGACAGTCTGCCTTGGGCTTTAGTGGGAAACGAGAGTGAGGCTTTGGCAGGGCTTGTGCTCGTGCGGCCAGCCCAAGCTCAACATTCATTTGGTTCCGTACAGCACAGCAGGGACCTGCCTAATTTGGGGTGTGTTTCCTAAAGTTTGCACTTTGGGTCTGGGCTGGAAGTGAGCTGAAGGTGGCCTGACTCCGAAACGGTCGATGGAGCCCAGATGTTTTCAATGGTCCATAAGCAGATTGTTATTAATGAACTTGGTTAATTATCAGCTTCAGCTGTATTTAAAAATGACCTTTTAAAGTGATGCGTGAGAAGCTCAATCTATACCAACCGGAGCAAGCCTTTGACTTGATTAGATCCCAATACCTTTCTCTTCCTGCCATTGCAACTTATTAACGTTCTCAAATGAGATGGAGCTATAAATGTAAGCGGGTTTTAATACAATCATTTTTGAGGAAACGTCAGACTTCATTGCACACCTCTCTCTCCTGCCTCCTCCTTGAATGGCAGAGCCAGATTAATGAGCCAGGGATGGAGAGGATTTGGGAGCCGAGGCAAAGACCACGTAGCTGAACAGTCTCTAATTTGATCATCCCAGTCGACTATTCAGGGAGCCAGCATTATTGAACTACCCTGATGGTATTTATGTACCCATGGAAGGAAGAACGAGGGAGAAAGTAGGGCTGTGTTTGCGAACATAAGGGAGCCAGGAAGAGAGCAAAATTGTCCGCCTGAGAGGTCTGTGACCTGGAACCAAAAGGCGTAATTGGCAAAGTCGGTCCACGTAATTAAATTAAATATGAACAGCTACTGATTGAGAATTTGCACCTCGGACAGAATATGCTTGCTGTTAATGACCCACAATTTATTTACACCCTAAACACCGTGCTTCCTTACTGCTCTAAAGTAGTAAAATTGCCTTCTTCCTGGTGAAATTTATCGCCATTTAAACATGCCAAAAGGCCATTCTGGCAGTCATTACAATAATCTATCATTTCTGCAACTGCTGGTATCCTGTTCTGTGGTCAAATTCAATCTGAGAAGGGTCAACAGAATTTTTCCACCAAATGCTTCCCTCTTGACTATCATCAATTTACTTTTGTCAACAAAAAGGGCATTACTAGGGAATGAAATACAAGATCCCCTTAAGACCTCCGGCAAACACCGCGGGCTTCTCTGCGTCCAGCATCTCTTCCGCCTGCACATCTGTCTTTCCGCACGTGTCCGCCTGCAGAGTTGGGCCGCTTCCTGCAGGAACTCTGCCACCTGTCTGTTTTTCTTGCCAATGACAAAAGAAGCATACCTGATAGGAATGTACACTCTTTGGAGTTTCTGGCTTCCTGTCGGACTGGCATTTTCTTTGAAGGATGCGTTTGGGGGCTTTAGAGATGAATTGTTGCTGTAGTTAGTCACCCTGCCATTCCTCTCCCTTCTTTTCTGCATCCTCTCACATTTCCTTTTGTCAGTTTTGATATGACATTTCCTGTTCAACTTTGAAACCACACAGTTGCAACCCCTGGTACACACAGCAGGGGATGCTGGCTCTGTAATAGAGAAAGAAAAAAGATCTTTTGTCACTGAGGGGAGCATTGAGCTTTTCTCCACTCTGCAAAAAAATGAGATGGAAAAAGAATGAGGTTAATTCAGGCCTTCACCTGTGGTGTTTTTTTTTTTTTCCGGCAAGCTTAGAAAAGGGTGCTGTTGCTTTTTGTGGGAGTGAGGAGAGGGACTTGGCTAAATGGAGCCGTTTCTGTGTTGTCTTTCTTGGTTAATGTTTGAGGACACAGCCCGCATTCCAGCTTTCCTCCCCTGAGGTCAGCTGTTGCTTCTTCTGTGGATGGGAGGCAGCCGCACCGCAGAACCAGGGCCTGCCCCTATGTGACAGCGGCGTGGTGTGACCGCATCACCCCGCAACTAAGCCTGTTCAGCGGGGCTGGACTTAGGTTACGATTTGTCATCAATAGGTTCAGTGTGCAAACTTGAGGATGATATAATGTTTACAGTGTGTTTTTTTTGGGGGGGGGGTAGGACAAATAACATTTTTTATGTATTTATTCATTTTTGTTGACGTATAGTTGATTTACAATGTTGTGTTAATTTTAGGTGTACAATAAAGTGATTCTGTTATATGTATATATAAATAATATATATTCAGTTATTTAATATATATATTCTTTTCCAGATTCTTTTCCCATATAGGTTATTACAAAATACTGAGTATAGTGCCCTGTGGTATATACTAGGTCTTTTTGGTTGGATAAATAACTTTTTATTGCTGGTAGCAGTCTTATTTCTTGGATCATATAAAAGTCACTTTCACATTTTGTCAGTTATCTTTATTTTCTTGGCAGCTGGTCCAAGCAGGCATTTTCTTGCTAGGAAAGTGGATTTTTATTGGGGGAGAGTTGACATTTTAATTATGTATAGGACCAACATAATATGCTGCTGTGTTGTTATGAAGTGTAGTTGATTTGCTGTGTGTTAGGTATACAGCAAAGTGATTAAATACGATTCAAAAGAATCTGAAAAGAGTATATATATATATATATATATATTCAGATTTTTTCAATGATTCTTTCCCATGATAGATTATTACATGGTATTGTTCTCTGTGCTATACAGCAGGTCCTGTTTCCTTTTCATCTATTTTATATATAGTAATGTATATCAGCTAATCTCCAAACCCTGATTTATCCCTCCTCTGCTTTCCCCTTTGGTAACCGTAAGTTTTTTCTCTATGTCTGTAAGTTTATTTCTTAGAAAAAAATTTTATTACAAAAAATTCACTGTAGAGAAAAAAAGAATATATATACATGTATTTATAACTGGGTCACCATGCTGTACAGTAGGAAAAAAATAATGTATTGGGGAAATAAAAAAATTAAAAAATTCACTGTGGAAAAATAGAAAATATAAATAAGAAAAAGAAGGAAATATTTATTATTATGATGATATTATTACAATGGTTAATAATCCTACAACATACGAGATAATCACTGTTAACATCTGGGTGTATGTAACTCCATCCTTCTTAATCCATCTACATGTGTGTGTGTGTGTATTTATAAAAACTATGTAGGCACACTATGAGTTTTATATAAGATGTTTGTAGGACTGCTGTTTGTCATAGCAAAAGCACCTGCAGACAAGCTGAATGTTCACCAAAATGAATTGTAGTTCATTCACACAATTGAATAATACACAGCAGTCAACATGAATGAACTGAAGCTGGCTACAAAATTAGGTGAATCTCAGCAACATAAGTTGGAGCAAAAAATACGTCTCCAAAGGTTATATAGAGCATGATACCCTTTTTATCATTAAGATAAGAACAGTAGAACCAGAAGCTTTGTCCCTATGCTTTAGAAAGAGAGATGGATGTGGCAGAGGTTGGAGGGTTTACTGCACAGGTGGGGGCGGGAGTGGAGTAGTTGCCTGCCGTCCAAGTCTGGGAAGAAACTTGCAGAGGCTGACACTGTACAAGCCAGTTTCCCTCCTTCCCCCAGGTCTCGCCTGCTTCCAAGCCCTCAGGTATCTAATCTTGGCACTACTGACATTTTTGACAAGAGAGTTCTTTGTGGTGAGGGGCTGTCTTGTGCAGTGTAGGATGTTTAGCAGCAGCCCTGACCCCCGCCCACTAGATTCAGTAGCACCCCCCCCCCCGTAGTGATAATCAACAAAGTCCCTAGATGTTGCCAGATGTCCCCTGCCGTGTGGAGTTGTCCCTGGTTGAGAATCACTGGGTTAGGAAAATGCACATTATCATTACTGGCTCAAGAAGAACATAACTGGTAAAGCAAATCTTGTTTTTCAAATATAGTTAATCACCATGTAGGACGGTCCATCCTACAGACACTACAAACTTTTATTCCCCATTTGGTTGGTTTTGGTGTTAGCAGGGCCTGCTGAAATAACATAGCCCAGCCCACTAAAATGACTTGGTACAGAAATGGCTCTTGCTGTTTTATTAAAAAGTCCTTTGTAAAACCCACTGACATATTTTTGTTGGCTCCCAGGGTGCTCTGTTCTGCAGCATCACTGATGCTCTAGGCGGTACGGTGGGGAACCCGTCCTGCTGGGTGACCTCAGAGAAGCCACTGTGTTTCATCAGTCCCATATGAGAGGAAAAAAAGAGCAGTCATAACAATGAAACCGGCTAGCTGAGAAGGCCTTCTGAAGAAAGGTCTGTGCGAGGACAAACTTGTAATATTTATTGTGATTATCAGCCCTCAGGGGCCTTTTGAAGAATTCCGTCTGATTGATCAGGCAGCTGCCCCATGGCTATGCATGAAGTGAGAGGGGAAGGACTGGGCGGGGGTGGGGAGAAGTGGGGCGTGTGACCAGGTTGATGGCAGTGCTCCAAGGCTGACCTCATGTTTATCCCCAGATGTTCACATCATTTCTAAATATCATCACCGTCTTGGGGTGATGCCATTTTCTGGTCTCTCTAAACTTCGGGAAGCAAGGGAGACCTCGGAATTTTAATGCTCACTTTAGCCTGTGAAAGACGGGATAGCGTTCCCAAGCAGCCTGGCCTTTTCGTTGTTCATTGCTGATTGGTTGACTGGCCATTGCTATTCCCCATTCCAGCTGCTCCAGCAGCTTTCTTGTCTCCTTCCCTTCTTAGCACCAGGTTCAAATTTGTAGCGAGGCCCTGACCTTTTCCAGTATTTTGCCTCCCCGAGATCTTGCTGATCTTACCCTAGCACATTTTTTTTTTTTCAAGGTGAGAGGCAAATGATGGAATTAAAGCTTCACAGAAAAAATCAACAGCAATGAATGCCAGTATATGGAATTACTCTTTCATCCACAAAAAAGGACCTAAGTGATAGGCTCTCTTGTATAAGAAGCTGGGCATTGTTCGTAACCATTTAAAGAAGGTCGGTCATTAAAGTGACTTTCAGGAGGAATACTCAGATTTCGGTTAATTCCAAACAAGAAGGGGGTACGGATAATAAAATTATCCCTTGTAAATATTTTTTCGAGCAGTCACTCTGACTGTCTACTGTCTTCTGTTATTTAAGGAAATCTTTAAGGCTCCAATTACCCAAATGATTTTCTCAATGGTTAGATTTCCTGAATATCCAGACTAGAAATTCCTACCACTAGAGTCACTCTTGTCCATCAGGGTAGGAATATTTGTCCTCGAGGCTATTGCTGGGATTCATATGTGTTACCTGGCAAGGGTAGAAGAATTGATGAACAAAGAGACACCACCAGCTTCCATGAATGCGTTTCCAAAAAAAATAGCATTCAGTAGTTGACTAAAGTAATCCTTTGGACCCTGAGAGAAGAGAACAAGCTCCAGGCTATGGGATGGAGGAAAGACAAACTTTTTTCTTTTTTTGCCTTTTTTTCTAGGGCTGCTCCTGCGGCATATGGAGGTTCCCAGGCTAGGGGTCCAATCGGAGCTGTAGCCGCCAACCTACGCCAGAGCCACAGCAACGCGGGATCCGAGCCGCGTCTGCGACCTACACCACAGCTCACGGCAACGCCGGATCCTTAACCCACTGAGCAAGGCCAGGGATTGAACCCGCAACCTCATGGTTCCTAGTCAGATTCGTTAACCACTGCGCCATGACGGGAACTCCAGAGGAAAGACAAACTTTAAAGAAACTTTTGTTTTCTGATATTGACTCTAAGAATATCATACTGAATCCATGGTCTACTGCTGGCTAAATCCATTCTCAAACTGTCCATAATTTCTCTGATATGGAATAAGACGTATTTGTGAAAAGAAGCTGGGGTGTTGAATCCATCATGGAAGTAGTGACAACCCTGTCAGCTTTAACTAGACCGAGGAAGCAATCGTTTAGTGCCGTCTTCACCACTTACAGATAAAGTAATCACTAAACACATGTTCGGTGACAAAAAGATGTCTCTTCAGTGACAGTTGCCTGAAAATGAAGAGCTAAGGCTCACCAGGCAGTGGAGCACACGAACCAATACAGATCGAGGCTCTTCCTCCCCCGTGGTAGATGCTCCATCCTGACACTTTACAAGCACGAGACTTACCTCTAAAGGGACTAAGACATTACTGCATGGAGCTGGCCCTCTGCTAAGCTATCATACGCACCCTTATCAAAGACCATTTTGAAGTGAGTTCAGATTTACTGGGTACTTTCTAAGCAATTAGTACCACCAGCTAAAGGAATTATAATAAAGAAGTCCATTTGGAGTGACATTTAAAAAAAAAAAGTTATTTTCCCCCCGGCGTTTTAGATAGAATAAAAACTGCCCTGGATCGTGAGCTTCAAGAAGGCAGGGACTGGGTCTGTCTTCTTTCTGCTGCATCCCCAGCTCCCTGGGTGTGCATATTAAAATTTGCAGGCGGAGTGAATCACTGAATGAATGCTTGCATTGTATCCGTGTCCGTGTGCGGTTTGGTGGATAAAGGGAATGAGGGCTGGGTCATGAAGTCCTGCATAGCGTTGCAATTGCTAACGTTTATTGTGCTGCGGGCACTTTTTGGAGTGCTCAACACACATAAACACACTTATCCTCTCCCAGTCCTGTGCAGTAGGCACTGTCTCATCACAGTTTGCGTGAGGAATTGATGCTTAGGGAAGGAGAGTACCTTGCAGTCGGAACCAGAACTCGAACTCGAGGCTAGCCACGTTAGATACTCGGCCACATTCTCTGAGTGCCGTGTAACTGTCTCCCAAGCGTGGGGTTCCACTACTCCAGTGAGGGGCAAACCCTTCTTGAAATCCCACCGAATCGTTTCCCCTTCTTTTTCCTTTCTTCCTCTTTGCCTCCTCCTCCCCTTTTCTTTCTTTTTCTTTTTTTTTGTCTTTTTGCCTTTTCTAGGGCCGCTCCTGCGGCATATGAAGGTTCCCAGGCTAGGGGTCCAATCAGAGCTGCAGCCACCGGCCTACACCACAGCCACAGCAGTGCCGGATCCTTAACCCACTGAGTGAGGCCAGGGATCGAACCCACAACCTCATGGTTCCTAGTCGGATTTGTTTCTGCTGCGCCGTGACGGGACCACCTGGATTTTTATTTTTTATTTTGAGTTTACAATCCAAGCTCCGTCACTCACCATCTTTCCTTGCTTCTCTTTGCCTGTTTCTTCATCTGTGAAATGCAGGACTTCTGATGTGTGTGATGATGAAATGACCTGATCTATACAGCGTTGCAGTGATACTTGGCTCAAGTTGGGAAACCTCTGTAAATGTTTGGTTTTTCCCGTTTCCTCCCCATGTCTCTTAGAAAGTGAGGATTAGGCTGAGTTGTCGCAGCGTAAGGCGGTAGGAGCGCGAGGGTGAAACACTGTTGGGTTTGCTTTCACTGGGATGAGCCTTGTGTCTTTCATGCCATTCTTGTGCTTCCTCTTGAAGAGCCTAAAACCACTTTTTACTCAGGAAGCAGTATCTCTCCTGGCCAGGTTCCCCAGGAGGGCCCATTTTAATTCCATAGCAGGAGTCACTAAGTGAACCCATGGCCCATCTTCAGATTCTTTGGGTGGATTTTTGAAATTTGTCTTCTTCAGGTCATCATTTGAGTCATCTGATCCCTTGGAGCTGTGCCCAGTCTATGGGCTTTGACACTTCTGGAAGGAACCGTCTGGTCTGTGGTACAGAGCAGCAGCCTGATCCTGTCCCTCTCCCCAAGGGCTGGTACCATGGCGCCTGAAAACCAGAAAAGCCAAATGAAGAAGCCATCTGCCCACAATTATATCAGCTTTGGCTTTGTTTGGCATTTGAAGAGTTATAAACAAGACATCATTGTAGGAGCAACTTCAAGTTTTGGGGGGCATGAAGCTCGTACAATTCAGGGGCTATGCTTTAAGGGAAAGCATAGAATTGTCCCTTGAGCATATTGCTAGGGTCCCAGGCAAGGCTTTGGAAGGAGCCCAGGCAATCTGAGAGATTCTGCAAATAAACTTCATTAGCTTGGCACTAAATCCATTCGTGGTCATATGATTACATCCGTTAAAGCCTTTTTGGTCATTAGCTTGGACCTCAGCTGGGCCCATTTCACTGGGAGGTCACGCTAACTTCTATGAGAAATCTGTTGTCTTTTCACTTTCGTTTTCGTCTATTTGAAGACAGTTAATTTTTCCTATCTTGGACTTACCAGAAGTTTCCCAATATTATAAAAGGTTCCCAAAGGACCCTTGACAGATAGAATATGGTTGTTGATTTGTAACAATAGCTAATATTTTGAAGTATTTACCATGTGCTAGACTCTGGAATAAATACTTTATACGTAGCTTCCTTATTAATTTCTCACACTTTCCCTGTGAGATACCTGTTCTATATTTTTACTGATTGATAAAATGTGTGTGTTTTCATGCTCAGTGGACAGGAGAAACAGGGTTCAAACGTAGGCCTGTGTGATTCTATGAGAATCCAAATTGTTAACCACCCTGCTGTAATCTTAGGATTGAATGTGTAATGGTGGGCAATACTAGTTCTATGTGCGATGGAAAAAAAATATGTATATATAATGAGTGGAGGGAGTGGGATGGATTGGGAGCTTGGGGTTGATAGATGCAGACTATTGCCTTTGGAAAATGGACACTTTTAAAAAGCAGGCAGTTTGGGATCCAATTCTCCTCCATCTCTTTCTCCCTTCCTCCTTAATGAAGTAATCATGCATCTATTAACAAAGGAATCTACTTCATTTACACCTCAGAGGCCCCAGCTGTAAAATGGGACAATACTAACCTCTCTGCTTGAAGGCTGCTCGCCAGGTTCCTTTATCCCTTGAGGGTCCTTCCAGGTTTAAGATCTATAATTACTCAACCACTGCTCCAGTTCCTAAACACCTGTCTCAGTATTTGCCTGATTTCAGATCTTAAATAAATAACTGACATCCAAATGTTGTCCCAGAGTTTAGGATGGAGCCAGCCATCAAACAGAAGTCTCCAGTGGAATGAGCCAGGGCTGAGACTTCGAAAAACAAAGATCGGTCTGAAGAAGTTCAAAGAGAGGAAGAAAAAGGTATGTTCCTAGTTAAATGCACCCATGTTGAACTGAAGACTCAGAAAAGTTCTTTTCATTTTATTTTATGTTGGACTGACTTTTAAGAAAACAATCTTGGAAGTGTTTATTTTATAACTCTAACAGCGTCCAAGAAAATGTGGATGGCCAAGCTCTGAAAAAGCACAGTTGTGAATAGAAGTCATTTTCAGTAAAGCAGAAAAAGCCCTTTCCTGTCCCAGACCAACATGGCCATAGTGAAGCTGTCCCCCGAGAGGAGGACAAGACATACTGTCTACTGGGGAAGGCCTCCCTAGCTCAGAAGTTCTTCCTCTGATGTCTCTTCTTGAATGGGACCATTCGAAAGTGTGTTCTCCATTGCAGAATGGGAGACAAAGCCGTATTCCTTCTGCTTTTGATTTGCAGCCCAGGTTATGATTTGGGGGGTAGGATGTTATCTTGAACAGACCAGAATGAACTACAGTTTGTGTTTGGCAGCACTGATGATTCGTATCAGGATAGTATTTCTGCTCTCTTTGTGAGTTCTCTGGTACTTAAGCAGCTTTAACCAAACAGATATTTCACAGATCATGGCTTCTGAGATCTAGATTTGTTCAAGATGGTTCGAGATGGTATGACGGTGTGTGTATATGCACGCGCATGCGTGTGCACTGCTCATAGCCAGAAAGCACACAACAGGAGTTCCTGCTGTGATGCAGTAGGTTAAAAATCTGACTGCAGAGGCTTTGGTTGCTGTGGAGGTGCAGGTTCCATCCCTGGCCTGGGGCAGTCGGTTAAAAGATCTGGTGTTGCTGCAGCTGCAGTGTAGCTCACAGCTGTGGCTCAGATTGTATCCCTGGCCTGGGAACTTCCATATGCTGTGGGTGCAGCCATAAAATAAAAAACAAAAAGAAAAATGAAAACAAAACCCAACAATCATAGACAGAACTGAAAGGAGACAGAACTAAATTAGTTCTTAGTACACATTCGCATCTTATAATTTTTGTTAATCCTTTTTAATACTTCATCAAAGTACTAGTACTTTACCACAAAGTTGTCCTGGAGAGAACATGCCATTGCTGTTAATTTGTGTTTAAATTTTTGATGAAATACATATGTGGATATTAAAAATATTTATCATATTTTAGATTGGGATTTCTTTTTACAGATTTGTGCCCAACTTGTTAAAAAGTTGCAATGCTTTAGTGGAAAAGAACACCAGAATACAAAATTCTTAAGATAGGGTTCTAATGTAAGTTCTGTGATTACCTGCTCATAACTGAGCAAGTTCTTTCGTATCGCTGAATCTCAGTTTCCCCACCAGCAAACTGGAATATGATGTCCTTTGCCTCTTCCATAGACGGAAGCAGTGACCAAATGAACTGATATATTTACGGAATTGAAGTGCTATGAAAATGCAAGATACATTTTGCTTTAGATGTGGCTTCAGATTTTAGCTCCAGAATGTAGAATACAGAAAGAACGCAACCAGGTGGCAAGAACTGGGATAACATTTAACCTCATCCTGAGAATAGTTTACTTCTCTAGTTTTCTGGCCAGATCACGCACAGGTGTAGGGATATGATACCTGTTCGGTAGATAAGAAAAGTGTCTTGGGATTTATAAAGAATTTAGAAGGAAATATATGGTTTAACTGAATCGTGGAGTTCTTTAAAATATTAGACCAATTCTGACAAGTGTAGCTGGCTAATAGGCGTCTAATGCCATGCAAAGAAGCTTTCAACCTGGTTGTGCATCATAATATACGGGGTTCCCTAAAACCACAGACTTGCGGGTCTTTCCCCCGGAGATGATTGACCCAGAGGTCCTAGTGGACCTGGGCATGTATAGAGTCGAGAACCAATGATGTATCTGTACTTACTGGCTAAAGTCATTATCGTGGAGTACGGTGGGGTTCATGCTTCTGTTGGTTCTCGTTGGAATTTGCCAGTGATGTCAGCCGTGTTGCATGACTTGTCATTAACACCTGGGTCTTTGCACTCATGTTCTCATCATCTTGCAGCCCTTCTGGTTAAGCTCCCCACCCTCCGACCATCTCCTGAGCTTGCACCTTCTGCTCTTAACCATCCAACCTTCTTGACCTTCCTTCTGTCCCACCCACTCCTAACTGAATCCATCACAAATTCCACCAACCAGCAGTGCCTCCTTTACAAGTAATCTCTATTAAAGTCAGCCTGGAGTCTAAGTCTTCCATGACCCCTTTCCAGGTTGAGGAGAAGAGAAGTGAGGATGCCTGCCACCCTCCCTCCCTGGATTTTATGACTAGGGGGTCGTAGGATGGAAGCAATGGTTTAGATAGGTGACGTTGGCAGTGGGGTGCAGAAGGGGGGTGAAAGAGGAAAGCGTGGAAGCAAGGGCATCCCTGGATTTTGTTGCTTTGGCCCAGGGGGTGATGGAGACCGACGTGTTCCTAGTCGACTGAAATACAGGTGACAGTGGGGTGAGGAGCTGGGGATGGAACTGTTTGAGACAAAGAGTCAGCTGGATTTTCAGCATCCAGGGAGCCGCGTGGTCATAACGCGTTTTGTTATGCAGTGAACCACAAATGCGTTTTCACTGGCACGTGGTGTAGCAGAAACGGTCTGAACCAGGGGAGAAAAACCTAGAGGTCTTGGTCAGTCCTCACTAGCTGGGTGCCTTTGGGCCCCTCATGACCATTTCTCGGCTTCAGCCTCTTCCTCCGAGGACCATGACACCTGCTGTGTCTGCCGCACGTGCGAATGAGGAGAAGGACGTGTGGCGTCCATGGTGGCCGCCTGGTTTTCTTATGTGATCAGGTATTGGAATACACCCCGCTGGAGGAAGAAAGGTCATCCTCAAAGGTAGCCCCAGAAGCAGACGCCATGAGCACCGCAGCTCATGCCCACCCCTGCCTTCTGCGTGTTGCTCCTGGATTTTAAAGACCTTGTCTGTGCGATCAGATTGCGCTGGGCTGGTTAATAAATGATGCCCCGGGAACCACCCTGGCCTTGGGATGTGTCTGTTCAGGCAGGGCTTCCCGCAGTGAGGCGGCACAGTGCCCTCGACAGAGAACTCTGTTTATCACTTTGGAGATGCAATAAAAATAACAAATGTCCAGAGTAAACCTAATTCACTATGCTACTTAGTATTTGAAATACATAAATATGTCAAGCAAAAGACCTCTAATAGACCCTTTTATCCTGGTAATAGTGTACATATAATTTTCCTCTCATTAGTACAAAAACTACCTAGGGAACTCTCGGCCCATCCTTCATCCATTTAATCTGCATTAGCTTGCTTTTACCTTGTGTTTAATCTGCTCTCCCTCAAGGTATTTTGAATAAATCAATAGGAATACATGATTGTTTAATGATTTTTAGAAGAGCTCCCTTCGACCACCGCCGCATGATTTAGAATAGGACTAATTCCGCTTTTTGCAACTGACCCCCCCCGGTGTGGACCATCCATTTCTGCCAGGCCGTTGTGAGGGCACCCCATGGCAGACCGCTCCCTGCTCCGGCTCCCGGGGCTCCTGGCGGCTGGACGGTGTGCGAGCGGGCTCCCCTCCCGCGTCACCATCTGATTAAACATCACATGATGCCTGCTCGCAGCCCCCCTGCTCAGCTGCTGCCTGCAGGCAGTTTTCTGGGCGCTCAAAGGTGTCCAATTTCAAAATCTCTTTTCTCCATTTCTCTTTTCACTGTTTTTGCCTGGGACCTGGACTCCTCTTCAGATACACTCAGAGCTTCCTAAATATTCTGATAGAAAGATGGGTGGAGATATGACAAAGCAGCAGAGGTCATTTTGCTAGAGGCTCAGGATAGCTGTCTAGGTTTATCTGGGGGTGTGCGTGTGTGAGAGAGAGACAGAGAGATGCCTGCTCTAGCTGGTCACTTTTGAGAATTCTGAATTGGGACCGAGAGCTCCTGGTCTCATCCCCGGTGAGTCCCTGGGTAGCAGAGGAAGGAGCTGTGTGGCTGGTGATGAGCCCGGAGAAGCGGAGAGGACTGACCACAAAGGACCAAGGCAGACGGGAGGCAGTGATGCCCCTTGGGGGGAGCTGAGAGAGTGACCGCTGCCTTCCTGCCAGCTTTTCAGGTCCTGGTTCTGCTCCCCTGAGGCAGTCTTCTCTCCCTGGGGCTCTCTGACTCGCGGTTTTCTTATAATAAATAAGCGGCCTTTCCCCCCTGAACAAATTTGATGTTTCTGTGACTAACTCAGGGACCTTTGAATGCAAGAGAATAATGTTGATTGCACTCCCATGATATGAGACTTAATTAAAGTGATTATATTCGCTTGGATTCTTATCCCTACGAGGCTCAGGAGGATATTCTTGGCGACTTCCAGGTTCACAGAAACATGGGGAAACAAACTTTATTCGGTTTCCTGATGCAGTGCCCACTATTAGAGAATGCACATAAAATAGTTGATTCTCTGTTTTTTGTCGTATAGAAAATAAAATGGACTGTGCATGATGCTTATGAACTAACACTGCATGTTGGCATGGATTTAGGTATATGGAACATCAGTTTCTTCTGCCTCTGAGTCTATTACGATACCTCCCTGAGCCCGTTTTCTCATTTGCCATATAACATGGAGATAACAGATTCTCCTTTCCAGGGTTGTTGTGAGAATTAAATAGATAACACATGTCAAGTGCCTGGCTCACAGGCCGATGTTCATTTCAGCACAGGGACGGTGTATGGAGTGCCTCTGATGGATCCCAGCAGTAGCGGCTAAAACAGCACTCACTCTGTGTTAGGCACGCCTCTGCATCCTTACTGTAAATTAGCTTATTTAATGATATCCTCACAGCAACCCCAAGAGGTCCATAACACAACCACCTGTGTCCTTGCAGTGTCATCTGCACTCACCTTCCCACCTGCAAGGACCTCACTGCGTGCAGCCACTGGCTCCTGCAGCTCTCTGTCTGACCCGGGGCAGGGGTGGGAGAGGATGGGGGTGGAGGTTGGGGGGCACTGGGCCTGCAGGCGGGACAGCAGGAGTGGCTCTGGAGGCCATGTGCCAACCACCAGGCTCTTCTAAGCCTAAGCAGGACACAGGGAGGTCAATGCCAAACCAGAACACCTGCTGTCCTTTTTGGCTGATGGGATCTGGGCAAATGGAATTGTGTATTGTAGTAGTTTAGGGATTCGCTCTTCATTTTTTTGGTAGGATAAAAGTTGTGCTCAGAGACATGGAAAGGCTTGAGGAAGTGCATCGTATTCAATGCAGACTAGAAATAGAGATAACTCATTCTGCACATTTTGGGGGTGGTTTTAAAACTTCAAAATTTACATTTTATTTTGCATCACATAAATGACATGACAAGAAACATTGGTCAAGGTTCTATAAAAATAGCAAGAATTTGGGCATAGACATCAACCAGGCTTCAGACTGTAACTGCTATGCCAGTGAGTGAGGCTGGTGATGGAGAAGGACTTGGCAAACGAGCTGGATGGGATTCTTTTCTGTAGTTCCAGTGGTGTCCAGACCTTGGCCACCCCAAGTTATTGTTAATACAGGACACAGGTATTCTTTTTAAAAATATAAGGATAGATCTCATTCTCTCTCTCTCTCTCTCTCTCTCTTTTTTTTTCTTTTCGGCCACCCTGTAGCATGTGGAATTTGGATCAGATGCGAGCCATAGTTCCAACCTATGCTGCAGCAGTGGCAATGCTGCATCCTTAACCCAAAGTGCTGGGCTAGGATGAACCTGTGTCCCAGGGCTGCAGAGATGCTGTATCTCATTCTCATTTAAGGTTATTTAAAAACTCTTTGGGGCAGAACAAGTGATAGGGGTGAATATCCATGGGAGAAACAACAGCAAAGACAGTCAGTTAATATTTTTTTTAAACCACTCCCTATGATTGGCAGACATCAGTCTACTAATCTAAGGAAGCTTGCCCCTAACAGAAGTGTCTAACTCCTGGTGCCCAAAGCTGCCAGTTCTCCCCCCATCCCCTCACCTGATTTCGTTCTTCCTCTCCATCGCCCGCCTGTTAGGTTGCAAATGAATGCAGTCGTGCTCTGCCTTCATGCTTTCTGTCTGCTTACCTTACCTCCCATCTATGGGGTAGGTACCTGGTTCAACATTTTCTAAATTCTCTCTCATGTCATTCTTCCAACAGCTGTAGGAGGTAGGTCCTATTCCATCTTTCAGAGGAGGAAGATGAAGAGGCTGAGGGACATAAGAGCCCTACAGAATGTTAAGTGAGTTGGGGTTCAAACCCAGGCCTTCTAACTAAACAATTCTGTGTATAACCTCTTACCTTGGACATACTGGTCTACTTAAGACAATTACTGAGCATAAATGTTTCTTTGTTCTGTAATCATGAGAAAGAAAATATGTGCTAGATCTTTCTTGTTTTTTCTTAAAGGCAATTTTTGTTTGTTAGTTTTTTTGTCTTTTGCCATTTCTTGGGCCGCTCCCACAGCATATGGAGGTTCCCAGGCTAGGGGTTGGATTGGAGCTGTAGCCACCGGCCTACACCAGAGCCACAGCAACACGGGCTCCAAGCCGCATCTGCAACCTACACCGCAGCTCATGGCAATGCTGGATCCTTAACCCACTGAGTGAGGCCGGGGATCGAACCCGCAACCTCATGGTTCCTAGTCAGATTCGTTAACCCCTGAGCCAAGACGGGAACTCCTTACATACAATTTTTTTAGGACAGTTTTAAGTTTACAAAAACATTGAGAGGAAGGTACAGAGATTTCCCATATTATTCCTGCCCTGACACACGCCGCGCCTCTGCCATCATCAGTGTCCTCCACTAGAATGGTCCACTGATGGGCCTACACTGACACATCATAATCACCCAAGGTCCATCACTGATCTTAGGGTTCACTCTGGATGTTGAACATTCTGTGTGTTTGGATATATGTATAATGACATGTATCCGTCATTATAGTATCATACAGAGTATTTTCACTCCCCTAAAAATCCTCTCTTCCTCACTTATTCATCCCTCCTCCTGGCCCCAGCTCTTAGAAACCACTGATCTTTTACCTATTTATTTTTACATTTTAAAAATTAAAGTAGTTTTGGTTTACAGTGTTATGCTACTTTCTGCTGTACAGCACAGTGACCCAGTCATACATGTATATACATTCATTCCTTTTCTTATATTATCTTCCATCAGTGTCTATCCCAAGAGACTGGATATAGTTCCCTTGTTCTACAGTAGGACATCATTGCTTATCCAGTCCAAAAATAACAGTTTGTATGTATTAACCCCAGACTCCCAGTCCATCCCACTCCCTCCCCCTTGGCAACCACAAGTCTGTTCTCTATGTCTGTGAATCTGTTTCTCATTTGTAGATAGGTTCATTGGTGCCCTATTTTAGATTCCACATGTAAGTGATGTCATATGGTATTTGTCTTTGTCTATTTTACCTCACTTAGTATGAGAATCTCTAGTTGCATCCATGTTGTTGCAAATGGCATTATTTCATTCTTTTTTATGGCAAAGTAGTATTCCATAGAAGATGTAGGCACCACATCTTCTTAATCCATTCATCTGTCGATGGACGTTGAGGTTGTTTCCGCTATTGTGAATAGTGCTGCAGTGAACATACTGTGCATATATCTTTTTGAATTATAGTTTTGTTCAGATGTATGCCCAGGAGTGGGATTGCTGGATCACATAGTAGTTCTATATTTGGTTTTCTTGGGAAACTCCATACTGTTTTCCGTAGTGGTTGTACCAATATACATTCTCACCAATGGTATAGGAGGGTTCCTTTTTCTCTGCACTCTCTCCGGCATTTGTTATTTGTAGACTTATTAATGATGGCCATTCAGACTGGTGTGAGGTGGTACCTCATTATAGCTTTGGTTTGCATTTCTCTAATAATTAGTGATGTTGAACATTTTTTTCATGTGCCTCTTAGCTATTCGTATGTCTTCTTTGGAGGAATGTCTGTTTAGGTCTTTTGCCCATTTTCCATTTGGGTAGTTTGCATTTTTGCTGTTGAGTTGTATGAGTTGTTTGTATATTTTGGAGTTAAGCCCTTGTTGGTTGCATCATTTCATCATTTGTAGAGATTTTCTCCTACTCTGTAGATTGTTTTTTTTTTTTTATTTTTTTTTATTTTTTTAAGGTTTCCCTTGCTGTGCAAAAACTTGAAGGTTCAATTAGGTTGCATTTATAGAAACCACTGCTCTTTTGGCTGTCTTCATAGTCTTGTCTTTTTCGGAATGTCGCATAGTTATAATCATATAGTATGTAGCCTTTTCAGGTTGGCATCTTTCACTTAGTAATGTGCACTTCCTCCATATCTTTTCACTGTCTCGAGGAAGAGGCAACCCTGAGTATCTCTTTCTGTATATTTTTAAGGGGGCTGCACCGCTTGCTGATTTAACAGAGTTACACAACATTTTATTTTAAATGTAGCACGGGAAAGCTTTGGACACGCTGAAGTAAAGGAGCGGGGTTGTGCACCCTTATGCTCTCCTGAGCATGGGCGGGAGAATCGGAAAGTACAGCATACAAGGAAGGGGACTTTGAGGAGTTGCCTTGGTTGGAAGGAGTGCGGGTGGGGAGCCATGTTGGCGAATCAGGTTATGAGAACCCCCACCAGTGGGGAGCGACCCTTGATGAGTGTTGGAGAGTGTCTGTTAGTCTGGAGGCAACGTCCTTTCCGTGTTGGTTTCAGAGAGGACTAGGGTGATTCTGGAAGCAGTTTATTCACTAGAGAGCTGGGAAAGGGCTGTCTTATTTGTAGCCTGGAGACAGTCTTTGTTTTAAAGTTTCTCAGCATCTCTTTAGCCCTGGACTTCAGTGAAGAGCACACTGGGCTTGGGATCAATCAGAGCTTAAGTCAGTGAGATAGAAGAGTGTCTGGAATTCTTCTAACTGCAATTCAGCTGCCCTTTGCCCTCCCTTCTCAGCCTAGCTCTCCTGCTCTCCCAGTTAGCACCCTACCCTCCTGCTGTGTATCTTTGCAGCTGGGGATGCCTTAGCTGAGAGTCCGTTGACCACCTTTGGTCCCTATATCATATCCTGTCATGAGCCAGTATATCCATAGTGACTTTGTTAGGGAAAACTGGACCAGTGAAGCGGTGTTTTCTGTCTTTTTTTTTTTAATTTTGTTTGCTTGTTTGCTTTTAAAAAAGGGGTTTGGAGCCGAGGTGCTGTTATTCTATTAGAATGGGTGAAATACTTTTTTTTTTTTTTTTTTTTTTTACAAAATAGAGCTCTTTACACTTCCCAGGTCTAGAAATAGAGTCCAAATGACTCAAAGCAGACAAATATTATTTAGTCATTTCTTTAAAGTACAGGAACCACACCATTAAACCTCCTGGCTGCCCATTTCATAGTTAGAAGCCTTGCCAGCTGCTCTCTCCAGCTAGCTCAGCGAGTCCATTCTTCAGTCTGAGCAAGACCTCTGGATCCACAAAAGCTGGCATTTATGTGTTGTGGGGCACTATTTTTAGCAGCCATTTTATTGTAATAATGGACCGGGTATTTATCAGATTGACAAGCTTTGGGACACTCCATAAGGAGCAAAAGTTGGAAATGTTCATTTGGATCTTTCAAACCGCTAAAATTTTGTGATTAATTTATATTCTAAAATTCTACCCTGTGAAAAACTTTATGGTCTGAATAAACCCAACCATAAATCACCCGATTTATGTCTGATGGGTGGGCCGATTTTGATTTCCTTTTTCCTGTTTTGGGTGGGACCGAGCATGAGGTTCAATGAAAGAAGAGTTCAGTTTTATGTTTTTGACTGTAGATTTGCAAATAAAGAACATTCCCTTGGACCTGAAGTGTATACGTGTAACAAGCACATGACATTGTTAGCAGATTATAAAAACGTTCTTTTGCGTAGAGGCATGCATGGGTGGGCATATATGTATACACATTTCTACATGAGATTGTTAATGGACTGTTTTAAACCCTTACATCAACTGTTTTTTAAACAAGCTTCTCTGGGGCATCGCTTAAAATGTTTGCATTTTGGTAACTGATCAAAGTCCTGAAGGTTTTGTGTAAATCAATAGAGCTGGCATGACCAGTGCAGGACCCGAAGCCAAGGGAGGTTTTGTTTGAAGAATGGCACTGTTGCGGGGCTTGCCAGCCAGACTGTGAAGAATGTACTTGTGTTTCTGCCTCCCCACTGTACCTTCTTTTATCCTCTGCCTGTCCTCTAAGGGCGTGTGGAATTCTTCCCAGCCCCATTCTGCTTAACCTTGCCTCTGATCTTTCTATTCAGTCCTGTAAGACTCTCACACACATAAACATCTTTCTCTGACCACATGCCCATGTATACTGATTCCAAGACCCGGCCTGGTTTGCATGCAGTTAGCTTGGCTCAAGTATCCTGAAGGGGGCTGCCTTGGATTGGACACATGAGGCCCTTGAAGTCGTGCCAGGCAAAAGCACTGGCAGCAAGACAAAACCTAAAAAGCGGAGCTGGCTACCTGTGTTGTGAAATGCAGGCGTGTCAAGCCGCTTCTCCACTCTTGGTCTCGTTCAGTCGGACACTTTCCAGAGTGGAGAATTGCTGCCATTTATTTCTCACTTTGTTGGGGATGAAACTCTTGGGGTTAAAGTGGCTTTGGCCATCGAGTCCTAGTTTTATTTGAAGTACAGAGAGAAAGTACCGTGGATCTCCTTATCACCAATTTTATGAGCAAGCAATTCAAAACTAGCAAAAAACACCTTGATGGCACAATAATTATAATACCTCTCTGAAAGTAGTGTTTAATAATTGAATGATTCCTACGTTTTAAGGAAACATTTTCTTGCTTATGTTTAATAAATTAAAGGAGATGATAAAATGTAGGTTGGAAATGAAATCCTCTAATGTGATTTTGGGGTTGCTTTTCTTTTCTTCTTTTTCCTCTTCTTTTCTTTTTTGTCATTAAGGAGACCATTCATTTGGTTGCAAATTGCAGCCTCTATGATGGGAAAACATGACACAAAATGGTAACAGAAAATTCACAGTTTCCATGAAGTAAATCGTTGCTTTCTCTCTATACACAGATACCAAAGACCTCTGGTTGGGTGAAAGGGACCCTTCTTTACCTGAAGAATAAAACACCTGTTTGATTGTCCCAACAAGATGGTAAAATGTGGAAATAATATATGTGTCTTAAAATTCTTGAAATCCGGTTGGTTGTTTTGGTCCTGCAGTAGAATCTTTGAAGACTTGAAGGGCCTTGACAAATCTTGTTGTTCTCTTAATGAAAGATTCTTGCCATCCATCCAGGAGTCCCTGGCAGTTGTGTCAAGAAGGGAAGCAGTATTTTCCAGGGGTTTTTCACATTGTTGGTGTTCTCAGTGGTCTATCTGGTGGGAACCCCATAGCTGGTGATTTCGATCAAGAAAAATGGGAACAACAATATTGACTTCTTTGTGTTGATGTAGAAATTAAGTTAGATACATCTAAAAGACATAGTGCATAGTAGGAGCTTAATAAATATTAGCACCTGTCCTGTGAAGTCTGAAAATAAAAAATAGATTGAGAGATTTCAAGGAGTCTCTCTGTGGCTCTGTGGGCTAAGGACCGGTGTTGTCATTGCTGCAGCTTGGGTTGCTGTTATGGCCTGAGTTTGATCCATGGCCCGGGAACTTCCATATGCCAAGGGTGTGGCAAAAAGAAGAAGAAAGCTCTCACATTCCCTAGTTATTTATTGACATAACCTTCACCCATCTCCACCCTTTGCCTCAGACTGTGCATGTCACATTTTTTTTCCTCCGATGTCTAGAATATTGCTTGGCATACAAAAGGTACTTGTCAAATAATTGTTGAACTGAAGACTTGGTAAATTATGGAAGACTAGACCAGAAAGCCATGAAAATGTGCTTTTTAGTTTCCTTCGTATTAAATATCTATCTTCTTTTCCCCAAACCCATCTTCCTAGATTGGAAAGCTTGTGGTTGTATTCAATTCTACCCTTTTCTTGCACCAAATTTTGTCATTTCTGCCTTTGGATTTATGGATTCACATTTTTGTCTTTATTCCTATTTTATTCCTACCTGTCAAGAGCCTCAACACATGAATTACTTCAATAGCATTCTAACTTCAATCCTGGTCTTTTTTTTTTTTTCCCCTTCTTTCTCTCCCCAGCCTTTTCATGTGAGATGCAAGGCCAGTCTTCCTGGAACACTCATTTGATTATTTAAGACCAGGCTTAAATTTATGACCTTATTCTTATGCCCATATTTCCCTCCTGCTTAAGAAAACAAGTCCAACTGCTTAATCTGGTGGCTAGAATCTTCCACTGTGTGGTTCACCTGTACTTAGTCCATCTCATTTCTTCCCACCTATATCATGAATACTCTTCTACAGGAAGACGTCTCAGCTGCCTTTTTCTGTATCCTCCTGAATCCAAATGCTTTGCCTGCCTTTTGACTTTGCTCATGCTTTCCTCTTAGTTGGAAATCTCTCTCCTCCCTCTGCACTTTTCTGTGTCCTGTTCAGATGCTCAGGTCCACAGAGTCTTCTCCAGGGATCTTCGCCCATGTTGACCTTGCCCTACTTGAAAATCTCTGCAGTTATTTTTCATTGCTTTCCTTATGTAAGTTTTGCTTCTCCTGATAAATTGTAAGCACCTGAACTTATACATCTGCTGTCTTCCGCTTAACACAGAGCTAAGACTTCATCATAAGAGCTGAAAATTGTTCTAATTGATGAATGGGATTAGAGGACCAGTTAAGATGATGGAGCAAGACACTCTCCACAAAGAGAAAAGAGGTTCGGGAGGAATAGCGTGGTCCAGTGTGGGTAACAGAATGGGACAGAGTGAAGGGAGGGCTTGTATCAGGAATAAAACGTTTCAGGTAAATTTGCGGATTGTTGCGGAAATTGTTGCTGAAAGCTACCAAAACTTTATTTCCAAAATGTGTGAATGTTCAAGGATATAACACAGAAATATTACTGAAATTTCCTCGGGGTCTCAAGATGTAAGTCAGATAATCCTGTGAATCCCTAGTTGATTTATACATTTTGTGAGCGTTTCCAAAGCTGTTACATGAAACACTGTATTTCGTGAGAATGCAACAGTTACTTTAAAAAAGTGTTTCATAGTCAGTATATTTGGAAAATGTAATTAACCTAAAGGGTTTTCTTTTTGTAAACTGCAGAGATTCTCACAGTCTTTCAAATGCTGTTGTACACTCTGAGTTTCCGGATTCATGACTATAAAACTCCCCGTTTTTGGTGAGGAATGCTTATTATATCACAGTGGCCATGGATGCTCCCTAGAACATAGTCCGGGAAACAGCTGTAAAGGTCAAAGACGATTCAGTTATTTGATTCATGTTAGTCATCTTTGTAATTTAATTAAGTGACTTTGCCTGTCCTAATTAGGACATGCTCTCTTCGAATTTCCCAAATGTGTGTGACAATGAGATGGTGAATGAAAGTCAATTCGCCTAAAGGTAAATCCACAGCAAGCTCTGGAAATGGGCAAGCGGAACTCTTTTTTTTTTTTTTTTTTTTTTTTAAATAATTATGCTATCATGCTGGCAGCTCCAATTTATCAAGCTTAAAATGTTGCCAATTCTGTTGTTCAGTCCCTGTCCTGGAGCAAGTGGATTTGTAAACCAGGAACTGGTACATGGAGGTTGGGCAGAGCTCACAACGGAGACATAAATGCTTTTTTGGCACCATGACTTGGCATGGAATCACATTGAAGCTTATTGGCTCTTTTTCCCCCCCTACATTGGAAGCATTTTAACCTATTTAAAGTTCTAGATTTGCCATGTAAATGTTCTATGAGCCCATTATAAAATTATACTGTAATAGCCTCTGGAAAGCTCACCTTTTTCCAATCCAGCATTCCAGGTCTCTTCTTTTTAAAAGTTGTGTACTTTTTTGTTGTTTCAGGTGCATAGCAGCACCCACCACCACGACTGCCACAATCACTTCTACTGCCAGTAACGCCATTCAGTGTCCCTTACTGTGAACCAGACACTGTGCTAAAAATATTACATATGTTATCGCGCTGAATCCTCACAACAGGTCTTTGAAACAGGGTTTTACACATGAGGAACATGGGATTGTGAGAGATGGGATAGCATTTGAACTCAGTTCTGTCCGATTCCAAAATATACACTGTACTCCATGCGTTCAGGCGTAGTTTCTAGCGGGCACCTATATACACACATGCATAAGCAGTCACATACGTTCTTTTGTTATTTGGGGTCTCTTGACCACGATGATGACAGATTCCGTTCCTCCTGTGGTGGATAACTAGGTTCCCTCACCAAGTCTCGTCGAACATAGGCAGCCCTCAGTTTGCACGTTTCTAATAAGAGCAGAGCTCAGGTACTATGGTTTACTGAAACAGTACCAGTACCTAAAAACGTGGTTCACATTTCAGTGAACCACAGTGTATTAACCGTGAGTAATTGCATAAACTTCACCGCTAGCTCTTTACTCCACCGATCACTATGTAAATAACAAGTAAGTATCATGATCAGTGATCCCATCGCTTTTTCCAACTCTGTCAGTGATTTGTCATTGAGCATCTGTTATGAAGCTCGTGCACAGACAACAATGTGTGCTGTTGTGTTACCTCTGTGTTTTGTTTTGGTTTGGCTGCTGATTCAATATTTGCTGCACACCAAGCATCATGCTGGGTGCCCCAGATTAAGCAGTGAACAAGACACCCTTTGAAGGGGGGGTGCTTGGTGACTTGGGGAACTGACAAAGCCATGTGGCGCTTTATGAAAGTGGAGGATTGAAAGAGGGAATTGGCCAGCAAAGATGAGAGTGCAACAAGGAGATGAAAAGTGACCATGTTGTAAGTCAAATTCATTAAACTTAAAAGGGCTTTTGGAAAAAATAACTGACTGAGAGAATGTTGACACTGACCTTATTCAAGAGTCTCTGAATGTGCAGCCAGAGGACCTTGGTGAAGGCAAGCTCATCGACATCAGTGAGGAAAGTGGTTATGATGCAAAGAATGAGTATGTGCTGGATGGAGTGACACTGGCAAAAAATGTCACAGCGGAGGAACTCTCGGAGGTATTTCCTAACACTGACATAGCAGAGGATAAAAGATTGGGGGACAACTTATATTTAGAAAGGAGAACAACAATTTATCAAGGCACAGAAAAGATGCTAATGTTTATATGAGAAGGAGGCAGGTGCTATAAAGCTATTCTTAGTAGGCTTTTTTTTTAACAAAGGAATAAAATATATTAATATATGATATAATTTACATATATGTATATATATATATATATATATATATATATATATAAATCTGCTAAAATGTGGGAATGGAAATGCCACTGTTAGACTCTGAAATATTCTTTTTTGGTGAAGTTACGTATTTAGTATCTTGATCATATTCAGTAAACTCAGGCAGAGCGGGGCTGAGTGTGTGACTGGGGAGGTGCATGCCTTAGGCTAATTGGCTGTTTCAGTCATTCAACAAATGATTTGTACTGATTGTTTCTACCACATTCAAGACCCTGAGGCCCCTGGTACAATAACTCAGTCATCCCAGTTTTATCTTGGGAGGGTGTCTTGACTACGTGGATCGCATATTTAAAGTGACAGCAGGCAAACCCCAACTAGATTTATGTAAATACTCCATTTAATGTAGAGGGTAGTTTTGGAAGACAAATATTTTGACCTTTTTTTTTTTTTTTTGCTTTTTAAGGCTGTACCTGCAGCATATGGAAGGTTCAAGGCTAGGGGTCAAATTGGAACTGTAGCTGCCAGTCTGCACCACAGCTACAGCAATGCCAGATCTGAGCCAGCGGTGTTTGTGACCTACACCTCAGCTCACGGTTATGGTGGATCCTTAATCCACTGATTGAGGCCAGGGATTAAACCTGTGTCCTCATGGATACTGGTCAGGTTCATTACCGCTGAGCCACAATGGGAACTCCTATTTTGATAATTTTTACATTTGATCAAGACTTGGGGAAAATGCTCCCCTTTATTGTGAAAACAGGTCTTTAGTTGCACTAGGCCTGGTTTATGCATCATTCCAGATCTGCTTTTTCCTCTTCCCCCAACCCGTGGCCATTTTCCCTGCCTGCCAGCCAGATCAGCTCTGCTGATAACGTGCACTGTACCCATGACTGTAATGGCTGCAGCCTCATTTCCTAATGCCTGGACTTGTTTTGGCCTCCCCTGTGGATGAGCACTGGTTTCCAGCCTGGTCTTCCTTGAGCCCATGGAGCAGTGCACTGGTTAAGGTACCATACTCTGACCCAACAAGACCTAGGAAGCTCTGGCTTGCCCTTCTTTTCTCTGACACAGGGGTCCCTTTTTCTTCCCTGTAGCTGGATAAGGACCATCCTACATGGCTAAGGGCCAGTGGTGCTGCGTCGGCTTTGTAACAGAGCATCTTGTACGTGCTCTCTCCTCTTGCCTGTCTAGCTTCTTTTTTTCACCTCACTCTTGCTTCTTTGGTCTTGTACCGTCAATAAAGCATTAACACAAAGGTTTGCCTCTGGCTGTGTTCACTGGGAAACCAGGCATAGACACCAGTGTTTGCTGAAAATGGTCAAGGTCTGGTCTTAAAATAGTCTTGTAGCTTTCTCATGGCTGAATAATATTCCATTGTATGTATGTTCCACATCTTCTTTATCCATTCAGCTGTTGATGGGCATTTATGAAAATTATGTGACCTGACCATGGTATTACCTGACATTAGAATGGCAATCATATTGCAGTGTGTAAATGTATCAAATTAACATGCTGTATGGTTTAAACTTATACCCTTAAATTTACACCCTATTATAGGTCAAATATTCTTTAATAAAAAAATAATATACAGGCTTTAATTATTATTAGACATAGTCTTACTAGTTTCTTGATCTGTCACATACACACACTCACACACACACACACACTCACACACACACCCCCAAACTAACAAACCAATAAACATCAAAACAAGACAAACATCTCCACCCAAAAAAGGAGTGTGGATTTAATGTATCTTACTTTGTGTGCCATATGATTATAATAATTCCTTTTGAGGGTTCGAGATGGCCCCTCTCAAGCAATAGAGATCAGAAGAAACTATAAGCAAGCATAAACCACCACAAAAATAACTTCAATATGTGTATATTTAACGTAACCTTTCAAAAATTTCTGGGCCATGAATGAAATGGTTTGTCAGAAGTTTTCATTGCTCTTAAAGATACTAAGAATGGTAATAAGAACTTTAGTGGGGGGCTGGGTGAGGAAGAAAGATCATTCCAGAAGTTAAATTTTAGCAAATAGTTGCTGTTACTCTAATCATTGCATGTCTTATCAGGGCCCCAAGGCCATCCCCTGAGCTGCCTGCGGAACTCACAGAGGGGAGGGACAGACATTAGCATAAATAGACTTATTCAAAATAATTTTCACTGGGCAAAAAAAGTCTCATGAAGAGGCAAAGGCAAGGCAGCCAACCCTCATTCTATAGCACACAGGCAGCAACGTATGCAGCCCTAAAGAGGCCACCCACAGCCGCCAAGCTACCTGAGTCGGGGCGCTGTTCCTTTTTACTGCTTTCTGGTCCTGAAAACCATTAATCCTATTAATTGCATATCAAAAGACTGGTAGCAATTCTACAAATGAGTAAACATGGAGATAAAAGTGTAACCAGACTAGTCCAGCAAATTGGATTCAGGTCTTCATTGAACAATCCTGTTTCAATTCAGCAATTTTATTATCACTGTTACTGGAACAAATCACTTTATTAAACAGAAGGAGCTTTTGTGGAGAAAGTTCTTCTGGTGGCCAACATTACGGAGCTCTCTAACATAAAAACAGCACTTACACTTGTCAAGGGATTTCTTTAGGCAATTCAACTAATGGCTTGTGACAGGTAGGGCTTGAAATGTTCATTCAAGCCTTCCATTTTGCTATGCAGCTGTATTTTTTTTTTTTCATTCTAAGGGAAAGAAACTGTCTTTTGATGCTTTTAGTGGAATTAATATTTTCAGTAAGGAGTTTGCTGACAAGAGGATCTCTCTCTCCCTGAACCTCCCTCCTCTCCCTTTCTCTCTGTCTCCCTCCCTCCCCTCTTCCCTCCATCCTTTCTCCTCCTACTCCCCCTCCTTCTCTGAAGGGCAGTGGAGTTCGAGGAAGGAGAGCATTGCCCAATAACAGTATTTATTTGGACTTAATTGAGGCAGATCATTCCATGGAAGATTTTGGACAAGGACCTTTGAAATATTAGAAAACTCATCCTGCTTCTAGGCTAGAAAATGAACCAACTGGAAATGATCAGCCACAAGCTTGCTTTTGAAATTCCCTCCCCGGGCAGGTGGAACCCTGAGGAGCCAACACCAGGGGCTTGACTCCAACAGTGGAGTCTGGGCTCATTAGCTGCTGTGGAGCATAGAGCTGGAGGAGCCAAAGACAGACTCCTAGGGAAAAGGTAGGCTCAGGACTCATTATGCAGGTTTATAATAGGCCGTCCAGTAGAACTTTCTATGATGACGGAAGTTTTCTGTCTCATATTTTGTGCCTGATATGGTAGCTACCAGCCACATGTGGCTGTTGGTCTCTTGAGATGTGGCTCATGTGACCAAAGAACTGAAGTTTTAATCTCATTTAATTTGAATTAATTTAAAGGTTAATAGCCACATGTAGCTAGTGGCTCTTAGACATCTAAAGTGAGGACCATGGGTGTGAGTAGAAAAGTGAAAACTCTCTCCAAAGAGAAGGGTCCCGGGGGCGAAGGCAGGAGGGAACAGCCGTATTTGAGTAATTTGCACTGGAGTGTGGATGACTGGTAGATTTTCCTCACCCTTCCAAGTGATGCTGACCGTCTGAAAAACTGGGAGCTAACTGACACACACCGTTGTATTAGCTGCAGGTGTCAGCGTAATGACTCCGTGTGTGTTTATGCTGTGAAATGATCACCCCGATAGTCTAGTGATAGTCTCCCCCCCACACAGTTACACATTTTCTTCTTGCAGGAGCGTTTAAGATCTACTCTCTTCTCAACCTGCAAATATACTCTTCAGCACTAACTCTGGTCCCCATGCTGAACGTTACAGCCCAGAACGTATGTATGTGTAACCGGAAGTCCGCACCCACTGACCCCTTCATCCATTTCACCCGTCCCCATCACCTCCCCACTCTGGCTGCTGCCAACCTGTTCTCTGCATCTATGGGTTCAATTTCTGTTTTTCTTTGGTCTCTTTTAGGGCTACCCCCATGGAAATTCCCAGGCTAGGGGTTGAATTGGAGCTGTGGCTGCCGGCTGGCGCCACAACCACAGCAACATGGGACCCAAACCGCGCCTGCAACCTACAGCACAACTCAGGGCAACGCTGGACCCCTGACCCATTGAGCGAGGGCAGAGATTGAACCCACGTCCTCGTGGATGCCTGTTGGGTTTGTTACTGCTGAGCCATGATGGGAACTCCTTTTTTTCTTTTTTAATTCCACATATAAGTGAGATCATATAATGGTTGTTCTCTGTCTGCTTATTTCACTGAGCACAACGCCTTCGAGACCCATCTATGTTGCCACGAATAGCAAGATTTCTGTCTTTTTTATGGCTGAACAATATTCCACTGTGTATATAAACCACGTTTTCTTTATCCGTTTGTCCCCTGATGGACACTTAGGTTATTTCCATGTATTGACTATTGTAAATAATGCTGCAATAACCATGGCTCTGCTGATATCTTTTTAAGTTAGTGGTTTTGCTTTCCTGGGATGAATACCAAGAAGCAGAACTGCTGGATCATGTGATGATTCTATTTTTAATTTTTTCAGGACCCTCTGTGGTGTTTTCTATAGTGGCTCTAGAAGTACTGAGTTTGGGCAAGTGCTAAGTGTGGGTAACGACATGCACCCCACACCGAATTTTCATTTATTATGGCAACCATTCGCTCATTCATTCGCTCAGCGCGTAGTCTTGTAAACACACACACCCATCTAAGCCTCCCCCCCCCCCCCAGAAGATGGGGTCAGGGATGCCTCCTGCACAGATTACTGGCTGTTAGGCAGAAAGGAGAATGCCTCTAGCCTTCCTCACTTGGTTAAAATGGCTGTGCCCTCGAAGCCCACGGTGTGTCCCCAACCTGCATTGCTACCGAGCAGCCGCGGTGGGTCGGCCCCCTCGCTGGCCTGGAGCTGGGCTCTGCGATCCGAGAAGTCCCGGTGGTGGTGAGGCAGGCAGCTGCCTGTTCAATTCACCCTTTTGCCTTCTGGCGCATTCCCTGAGTGCAACCGAGAGCTTGTTCCCTGTGGCGTGGCCCAGGGCTGCTTGCACAACTAATCATTTAACGGTCCGTTAACACCAGCCTTGTTTCAAACCCACTGCTTACCTGCATGTAGGAACATTACGGCTGAAAATACTAGCATTGACTGAGAATAAGGTGACCTCAAAAGAATTCATTCATTCATTCATTCAACAAACTTTTCTAAAAATACTCTCTGTGCCAGGCATTGACCTCCAGGTTATTCAAGGTCTCCTAGGTGCATTAAGTGCCTTTTGTTTTGATGACAGGAACATTATTTTTGTCATCCTCGGACTTTTTATGTGATTGGTTCTTTGTCAGAAATGCAAACCAAAACCTTTCATCTCTCCCCTTGTATTTCCCCTGCCAACATTTTCCCAAACCTAAATTTCCTTCTGTCAGTTCTTTTTCCAGAAGTACCTTCGGTTCACTCCAGCTCTGCCTTCTGTAAGGGCGTAAGGAATTGAAGCAATTTGCGTGACTAGAGGAGCTTTTAAAAAACCCTCCTGTTTGGGGACAGTCTCATAATTTCCAGGTTTTCACAAGGGAAATGGAATTAAAATGAAGGTCATCATGAAATTGAAACAAAATTTACTTCTTTTGTACCTCCTCGGCTGCTAATTAATGAGACTCTCACGAGTACAGAACAACCCCGTAGGTGAGGGGGTCCCGTCAGCACGCACACTAGGACTGGAATCCGTAAAAAGCCCCCTCTTGCAGCGATGGCTGGCGAGCAGCCCTGGGCCTGCCAAGTCCCTGCTATGGAGGGTTTATTTAAAGATACTTTTGAAAGCATTTCCTCCTTTACAATGAAGACTTTTCTGTGTGTATTTCAGGAGATGTTTAAAATCCCATCCATAATCTTTTTGAAATCTTTCCCTCATTAAAATGACTTGGCTTGAGAGCGCGTTGGCATCGCGGCCCCTGATTGTGAAAGGAACAGCGGTGAGAAAACACAATTAAATAGAATGAACACTGTGCCTCCGAGGAGCATTGGATTTAGGGATGGGTGGGCATGAAACCCGGGAGAAAGGACAATTTTTCATTGCCTCCGACTCTTGTCTCTTCTTTGAGGGAGCTCTGGGGACCAAGAAAAGGAAGGGTTTGTCTGGGAATCTGAAATGTAACGTCTCAATTTTTCCTCACTTCTCTGTTTTGCTTTCTGTGCCACTATTTTATTTTTTAATGTATTTTATTTTTATTAAAGCGTAGTCGATGTACAGTGTTGTGCCAATTTCTGCTGTACAGCATGGTGACCCGGTCCTGCATACACATATGCACGCCCTCTTCTGCTCATACCCTCTTCCACTATGTTCTATCCCAAGAGATGGATGTAGTTCCCCGTGCTGTACAGCGGGACCTCATTGCTTTCCACTCTACACGTGATAGTTTCTGTGCCACAAGTTTGTGTTTGTATGACTGTGCGTAATGTTTAACTCTCCCTCGTTTGCTGCCCTTTGTTTTACGGTTCCAAAACAAAAAAAAAAATTTTTTTTTTTTCAATTTTGGCCACCCCACAGTATGTGGAGTTCCTGGGCCAGGGATCAGATCCCAGCCGCAGTTTTGACCTAAGCCACAGCTGTGGCAATGCCGGATCCTTAACCCACTGTGCTGGGATCAAACCTGCATCTCCGTGCTCCCAAGATGCTGCTGATCCCACTGCACCACAGTGGCAGCTCCCCAAACGAAATTCTATGGTTATTATGATCTAAAGTTTGACATCTGTAGTCCACGGAAATTTTGGAGAAAAGATATGTATATAGTGACAGCACTGACAATAACTGAGGGTTAAAGGGTTTTTGCTTTTCACCTGTAGTTGTAGCCCTGACCTATCCACAGCCTCTTTTTTTCCCAATTTGATTGAGATGTAACTGACATATAACACTGGGTATGTTTAAGGTGTACAATGTGTTGATTTGATATCTGTATACATTGTAAAATGATTACTGCGAAAAAGTTAGCGAACACCTTCATTATCTCATGTGGTACTTTTTTTTTTTTTGGTGAGAACATTTAAGCTTTACTCCCTTAGCAAATTTCAAGTGAACAATATCTGTTTCTATGAGTTCCACATTTTTAGATTCCATATATAAGTGAGGTCATATGGTATTTGTCCTTCTCTTTCTGACTTATTTGACTTAGCATAATGCCCTCCCAGTTCATCTAGGTTGTTGCAAATGGCAGGATCGCCTTCTTTTTTATGGCAGAATAATATTCCACTGTATTCATATACCACATATTCCATTGTATTCATTTATCTTAGGTTGTTCCCATATTTTGGCTATTGTGAATCATGTTGCAACTAACATGAAAGCAGCAGATGTCTCTTCAAGATCCTGATTTCATTTCTTTCAGATGTACACCCAGAAGTGGGAAATTCGGGCTCATATGGTAGTCCTGCTTGTAACTTTTTTGAAGACCCGCCATACTGTTCTCCGTAGCGGCTGTACCAGTTTACATTCCTACCAAGAGTCCCCAAGGGTTCCCCTTGCTCCACACCCTCAGTAGCACTGGCTGTCTGTGGTCTTTTTGGTAACAGCCACTCTAACAGCCATGAGGTGATGTCTCACTGTGGTTTTGATTTGCGTTTCCTTGATGATTGGTAATGTTGAATGCCTTTTTGTGTGCCCATTGGCCGTCTGTGTATCTTCTTTGGGAAGCCTTCTGTTCAGGTCCTCTGTCCATTTGCAGTCAGATGATTTGTTTTTACTACCGAGTCATACCATAACCTGTACAACCGTCCCTTTCATGGGCTGAAGCCAGGTGCATGCTGGCAAGATGGCTAACCAGTTAGCAAATGTGGGAAGGCTTTGCCCACCTCATGATGTTCTGAGTTCTGGAAAAACCCCTGAATCAAGGCACTGTAGATATATTCTTATTTCTTTCCGTCCATGCAACTTTCCACATCATTGTTAGGGAAAGTCTGGAAGACGAGGGACACCACAGGATACATTTCTGGGTGGAGACTTAAAAGAAGTCTGGGTAGTATTTGCCCAGCGAGGGGCTGCAGAATGACTGGGAGCCCGTGGGGAATGGTGGCAAAGACTTGGTGTGAGCATGTCTTCCATTAGAAGGCGGTGGCACACCTGGGCTAGCCTGGTGACAGGGTGAGCGGCCAGGAGGAGAGTTCATTTTCTCAAGCCAGAAATGGCCAGTAATAGATTGCAGTCATTACTGCAAAGGAGAAGGATGGAAAGAGAAAGCCTGTGTTTTCCGCTTTGGAACGAGTGATGCCCAATAAAAAAGAAGAGGCAGTTAACTGAGAAGTCATTTATTAGCAGCCTCAGGTTGTGCTCGGAGCATCAGGGGGTGGAAAAGAAGTGGAAGACCTGTTTTCTGCATGAGACCACCGTGATGTAGTTGGAGACAGTGGAATAGTCCATGCACATGAAAATGTGAACTAATACTAACAAGAATAATAGAAATTTCTCTTTCTGGGGGTTGACTATAGGAGGGGTCTGTTGCTAAGCACGTTCTACTTCTTTTGGTCAAATTCTCACATAGACTTAGGACAGCATCTGCATCTAAAATTGAAAGTGGCTAAAGTAACAATAACTAAGTTTCACTGAGCGCCAAGAGCCAAAGAGCTGAGCCGAGAGCTCCATGTGGATGCTCGTCCCTCTGGACTGGCCCCGTAGTTGCCCATAAGTTTCAGAGGAGCAACTGAGGCTTGGAGACAAGGGCCTTGTCTAAGTCACGTGGTTACTGAGCTTCTACTAAGGGCCGGGATGCAAACTTAGATCTGCCCAATCCTAAAGACAACGTTATTAATACAACACTAAATTGCCTGGGATCAGAAAGGAATGCTCCCTTGCATCCAAATGCATTTCAGGTGTTTTTCAAGGTAGCGCAGCAGCTGTCGCAGAACCCGCATGCGCGTAGAATGGCCTTTTCCGCTCGTGGTCAAGCCTTATTCACGGGGGTGTCGTCCCTTCCTTTTCCTGTGTTGGGTCTGTTGACTCACAAGGGACTTTATTGTTTCTAAAAGGGTGAAGCTGATTGCTGGGACGCTTTCCGTTACACATGCTCTCTAGGAAAATGCTATAAAGACTCTCCATTTGCCATAAAGCGCGGGCTGGGCTGTTGAAAGTGAAGCATTGTCAAGATAAATCGGGGGTACAAAATCCAGAACGGACTGCTGTGTTGGAGAGTATCTTGAGGAGCCTGTGCTTCACAGACTATGTCCTTGGAATGCTTTCAAGAAGCACCACTTGTTTAAAGGGATGCAACCACCGGGCCCACTCTTAAGCACCCAACACTCCCAGCTGGCCAGAAAAGGGGTAACAGAGCAGTGCCCATCTCCAATGCGTGGGCTCTACGGGCACGGCGTTTCCCTTTTGTGTATGGTGTGGAGTAGACTCTGAAGAGAGCTGGTATTCCTGCATCCTCAGTCTGTGTCTGGATGCCTGACTTTGGATAAATAGTCCTGTGGGCAAGAGATTCTTGTGCCCGGTCGGTGCAGGCCTCTTCCAGCAGCTCCGTTGAGTCCTGGGGGGTTCCCATCCATTTTCAAATTGGCTAATTCCAAAGGCACATCCTTTCAAGTCAGCCCCCAGTCTCCTTTCGTCCTCACAGGCAAACTGGGTGACAAAGGCAGAGGCCTCCCCGGCCCTGTTTACTTAGAGTGCAAACCGTATTCAGGCCAGCGATGCCAGATTAAAGGAAGAAAGGAGGGAGAAATCAAAGCCTTAAACGGCACATAAAAGGCGATCGCTGGCAACCAATCTGTTCGACTTCCAACTATTTGCACTTTATGAATAAAGGTCAATCTGTTATTGGCCCCAAATGTTAATGTTCTTATGAGGGTTTAAGCTGCTTTAACAGCTGAATAAGTGAGAGCGAGCTATAGGGCCACACCTAATCATTCAGGCCCAGCTGGGATATGGGGAGCTTCTCAAAAAAGGCAGGAGCTGCAGAGGGTCTGGCTCCGGGGAGGGGGTGGTGGCTGGCTGGGGGGAGGGGACATGCGTTTCGTGAGCGGGCAGTGAGGGGTAAAAGATGAAATGACTTCGGTATTATATACAGGAAACGCAAGCTTGCGCATGCCTGTGGCTTTTTTCTCTCTGTCTGTTCTGCACGCTGCTTGCTGTCTGTAGCAGCTACCCCAGTCCCAGATCTGGGCCGCTTCATATCATCAGTTATCTTCGAATATGCATTGGATGTTTCCCTTTGAAAAACAGTACCTCCACACATGGAACAGCTCCTCCTGGAGAGTATTCGCTGGGTGGCTGGTGGCGGGAGAGCCGGCAGGAGGCAGACCTTCAGCTGGCCTCGAGTTAGAGTGGCTTCCCTCCTCCCCATGCACAGACACGCCGTCCTGCTCAGGGTGCAGGTTCCAGGTGAAAGAGTAACAGTGGATAAGGGACCTCCCCTCCCAACCGAAACAAACAAACAAACAAACAAAAAAAAAAAAAAGAAAGGAAAAAGCTTGGCATTCTGCATCTAGGCAGAAAACAAGTGTATGTGAGTCACAAGCCACTTTGCTGTACCTCCAAATTACTACACGCAGGTGGAGGCACTGCCGACTGGAAGACAGATTTGTCCCTGCTGTGCGCGAGGCGAACAGCCTCAGAAATTTCTGGCTCTGTTCCTATCCTCCCTCGGCCTCTGTGTCCTTGTCTGTAAAATGATAATTTCCGTTAAAATCCCATTCAGCGCTGCGGTCCCCTCTTGGCTAGTTTCTTCAAGGACAAGGTGAGGCGACGTTGAGAAGTGAAAGGAGGCCGTTCATCTGGGGACAGAAACGCCACGCTGCTGTAAGGCACCGGCATTCCCCACAGGGCCTTGGTGGAGAAGGGAGGCTGGCTCAAGGCTGGGCTTCGGGGGCCCGAGGGTGGTGGCTTCTCCTCGTGAGCCGAAGCCAGCTGTCCACGTGCTTCCTCACTTCCCCTCGTGCTTCTGCTGCCAGTCCCCCCACGGGTGCATCCTTCCCCGCCACCAACCACCTGTTCACATGCAGCCTGGATGCACGCCCGCTGCACGCCTCCCGCCCATCTCTCTCGGGCGATGTCACTTGTTCCCTGCCGGATTATCATCGTCTCCCATAGTCTCCGTATCTTTCTGTCTTCTCCACAGGAGGACAGGCGCTGAGGTCTGGAACTCTGCCTGAGTTCCCCTTCCATCCCCGTAGTGCCTGGAATGTTCTATAACACGCCGTCGTGGGGCAGTATCTCTTTGCTGAACATTATACAGGTGGTGCTTGCTCTAGCCACCTTGTAAGTAAACGGATTTATTTTTCAAGTAGGTGATAAATTCACATGCTGTAAGTGTCACAGCTTGCGCATTACGTCATAAAAAGTAATTCTTCTCCGCCTCCCTTCTCCTTGGCCTCAGCTTCCTGAGCAGGAAGCAGCTATTACTGGTTTCTTGTGCTCTTCTTTTCTTTAAAAAACCTCTTTCCGGCATTCCCGTCGTGGTGCAGCGGAAATGAATCCAACTAGGAACCGTGAGGTTGTGGGTTCGATCCCTGGCCTTGCTCGGTGGGTTAAGGATCCGGCGTTGCTGTGAGATGCGGTGTAGGTTGCAGACGCGGCTCGAATCTGGCGTTGCTGTGGCTGTGGCCGGAGGCAACAGCTCTGATTAGACCCCTAGCCTGGGAACCTCCACATGCTGCAGGTGCGGCCCTAAAAAGACAAAAGACAAAATAATAACAATAATAATAATAAACCTTTTTCCAAGTCATGGAAAGTAAAATTGAGACGATATCTCGGAGTGGTTCGAATGCCAAGGGGGGAAGAGTCTCCACATACAGAGAATTGTTCTTAGGAGACAGTCTCTTTCCCGTGCAGACCGCAGTTGCCTCCGTCAGGCCACCTGGGGTCTGGGAGAGCAGAAGGATGTTATTAAGAAGCTGGGTCTTGTTGGGCAAGACCTTTCACTTGGTCGGGCCCTTTGGGCTCGTGTCTACCCAACTTCCCATCTCTACAGTCCTCTGACTCTTATCTAAACGAGAATAATTTCACGAACCCAGAGAATCAGTGTTTGAGAAAATGAATTCCATATTAGCATTTTCAATCAGGAATTTAACCTTTGAGCTGGTGAAGCAGCTTTGCCAAATCAATCTATTTAGGAAATTAAAAATAAAATTAGGCACATTTATTGCAAATTAAAGTGAACTGAAATTGAACATTTCTAACTGGCGCCAGAAGAGAAATGTTCCAGCTAGATCTTTGTGCCAATCCCTGTTTACAAGGCTAACAGGGCCAATCCTGAGCACATTTCTGCATCTCTTCTGGAGCTAGGGTTTTCATTCCTAGCTCCTTAGATGGGCTTTGGGTTGAGGGTGGGAAAGGGGGGGGGGGCTGTGAAGTCTGTAGCTTCGTGTCCAGTCTCTTATGTATATATGTGTTGGATTAGTCAGGGTTCTGACAGGAAGCAGATCTCACACTCAAACTGGGTAATTAGAAGCGAGTGTAATAATGGCCTATTTACAAAGGGCTGGGCAGGGTTTTTGAAAACGAAAAAAGGCTCACCCAGTATCCTGAGGTTAGGAGGGGAAAATGGTTATCACTTCCGCATTGGCCCGAAGGGGTCAGGAGGAGAAATTGTGGAGAAGACAGCTGTATGGAAAGAGCTTCCCAACAAGAATTTCCACCTGCCGAGTCTGTCTGTCCTGGTTTGCCTGGGTATTTGCAGCTCATCCTTCAGGACTCCCCGGGTTCCCAAGCCAAGAAGGCCTTCTCCGCGTTCACCAGTCCGGGCTGAGCGCACACAGAGCGAATCCTGTGACCATTTCTGTACACGCGTCTGTAGTGGCCTCTTGGCTTTTCTGTGTCTCCCTGTACCTGTTGAGAACAGAGATTCTATCTCACCTGGCTTGTTTCCTGGGTATCCGTCAGATGTTTGTGGAATGACGGGAGGGAAGGAAATGACAGCACTGTCACATCACTGTCGTTCAGGGCCCTGGACGGTACTCACCGACGGCTCTCGAAGTGCCTGGAGGGGCAGAGGAATCCTAGGCATGGGTTTCCTCGAAGCAGTGATCACACCATATTGGGGACGTTCTTTGCTAAGTTGTCTGTGAAAACTATGAAAACCTCCGGCCGATGGCTGCTGAGCTTACCGGATCCCCATGACTAAGGCTGCCTGAGCGGAAGAGGGCAAGCCGGTGCAACCACAACGCAGAAGACCTAGGTTTTGCTCTAAATCTTATGTCTAAGAGTTAATCCTGAGGACACTGCGAGGGAAATGCGAAAGAAAGCATATCCGCCGTTTTCTTCATGGCAGTGTTTCCAAAGGAAAAGTTAGAGGCAACCCGAAGTCCGTCATTGAGGATTTGTTCGTGAAAGGATGATACTTACAGCCAGTGAAATGCAGGTGACCATGAACCCTGGCAAGTAGACACACGGGAAGATGCTTAGAACCTATTGTGTGAAAAGAGCAATTTCCCTTATATGAGCAGCACAATCAGAGTTTTAGCAGTTATTGTCCCAGTTCTATGAATTTGGTCGAGTCACTTAACCTCTCCAAGCCTCACTTTCCTCGTTTAAAAGTTTACATGTACTTCAAGGAGTAATTGCAGATATCCAGGATACCGAGTACAGTGTCTGGTTCATTGTAAGAAGTGTTGGCCCTCACTCGCTTGCTCTCTGTTTTCTTTTTGGCTACACTCTGGGCACGTGGAAGTCCCTGGGCCAGAGATCGATCCCATACGGTAACAGCCACCTGAGCTACAGCAGTGGCAGGGCTGGATCCTTAACCCACTGCACCACGAAGGAATGCCCAGTATTTGTTAGCCCTTAGTATAATCATTAATATTATCTATCTATATGAAAAAAAGATATTTGAAAAGATGTTTGCAAAATATTTCTGGTAATTATTGGTATGCTTTTTACTTTCTTCTTTATACATTTCTTGATTATTTGAATTTTTTCTCAAAAATCAGTTTTGCAACAACATTAGCATTTTAGAAAAAGAAGACTTTGGCGTTCTCCCTGTGGGGCAGCGGGATAGGTGGCATCTCTGCAGCGCCAGGGCACAGCTTCTATCGCCGGCCAGGCACAGTGGGTTAAAGGATCCAGCCTTGCCAAAGCCGTGGCATGAGTCGCAACTGTGGGTTCAGATCTGATCCCTGGCCACGGAACTCCATCTGCCACGGGGGCCAAGAACAAAAAAAAAAGGAAAAGTAGACTTTTAATTCTTTCTCTGACACTTACCCTGTGTCTTTGGGGAAGTAGCTGGACATCCCTGAGCCTTATTTTCCTCGTTTATAAAATAGAAAGAACTATTCATTTCTTTTCTACCTCAGAAGATTTTACTACAGATCAAATGAGCCATTGGATTTGTCTGTGTACTTGAAACACAGCAAATGCCATACAGTTCTTCTTCTTCTTCTTCTTCTTCTTCTTCTTCTTTCTTCTTTCTTCTTCTTCTTCTTCTTCTTTGTATTAACTGCCCTGAGATCACTCACTTGAGATTTTTTTTTCCCCTACTTCTCCTCTGGATGTTTCGAAGGCGACACGTAGCTGCTATGAAATGAGGCCTTCCGAAGCCCATACATTGTGGATTTGCTTTGCAACCTCAGTGATCTGCTGTCCCTCTCATGATGAACTGAGAACCCCCAGCCCCCAAATTGTTGACTGTGCAAAACAAACTCCGTCATGAGCCCGCCGCTGCCCTGGTCTGCTTCCACTGCCAGGGAACCTCACTCTTCCTTTTGGGGCAGGAGACTCTCCCCTTTCTGCGTGGTTTGTCCGTGGCCACGCCTGCTGCTGACTAGGGATGTTCACTTCACAGCACTGCGCGGTCGGTCAGCCTATCAGCAAACGTTGGGTGAATGGGTGAAGGCAATGTACGGGTTTGGGAGGTGCATCGTGCCTTCACCAGGTGGAAGAGACCTTGGGAGCCACCGGGGATTTGGTGAAATTTACCGCAGTTTCTGCCGCATCATCTCCTTCCCCTTCACTCATGAGAGATGCAGGCGCCTTCAGGGAGGAGCTCCAACTCGAGCTTGACTCTGGGAACACAAGGGGGGACCTGTAGTCCGAACCTGCAGATCTGAGGGAGGTCTTTGTGCACAGAAGCTGTCCTGCCTGGAACCGTCCCCAGTCACCTGATGAGCACCAATTTATTTTCCTGCAAGGGCACCGGGCGGTTGGGGGCGGGGGGTGCAGTTAGCAGGAGGGGACACAAAGGAAAAGGCGCCCTCAGCACCCACGGAGCGCGCTCCGGGGAGTCGGGTCCCGCGCGGGGCTGCGGAGCCCCCAGGACGCGTGCTGGGCGACTTCGTGGAACGCGGCTCTGACTCTTCCTGCTTCTTGATGCCTTTTAAAATGGGCTTCTTTTGTTGGAGGGGAGCGAGGAGCAGAGGTCCTGCAGCTGAGAGATAGCCTTTTTGTTTGTTGTTTGCTTTGATTTGTTTTTAAAGAGGAGGCATGTGTTTCTAGTGAGAAACGGTGACGGAGTTGGCGTGTATTTCGCCGCCTCCGCGCCCCCTCCCTCGTCCCGCGTCCTGGGCTTTTGACCACAAGTTTCAGTACCTATTGAGCGCTTGGTGTGTTCAGGATGTAAAGCCTCCCTGAGAACCAGAAAGGGAACATTTACTCTCCCCTTTCCCACTCTTTGGAGGGTTGCAGTCCAAGCTTCTAACAGGCATTTCCATTTTCTAAAGCTGGAGTTGGTGAAACACTTTGGAAACTTTCCCTGCACGCCCCCCCCCCCGCCCCCGCCCCCACTCCATCTTCTTGTTCGAGAAATGCAAATCTGAAGCCAATCCTATTTTATGTTAAAAAGTGAAAAACATTTCAATGTATTCTTGTCTTGTATGACTGGCTGAGAGCCTCTAAATCCCCACCATTTACCAAATTAAACTAATTGAAAGTGCTTCCAAAAGCCACATCTGTAGGCTGACGTTTGTCCCTGCCTTTCACTTTGGGCTCGGGAAGCTGTTCTCCATTCCATTGATCCCTGAATAGTCATGCCTGTCAGGAAGCCACATCAGCCATTATCATTCTAATTTTACTGCCTTTCTTGGTCCCTAATCTAATTTGCAATGATGCTTAAGCATTTCGCAAGGCCATAGCACTTTCTTCAGAATTTCAACAAGAGCATTAAACCCCCAATTTACATTAATGAAGTGCACATTTAATTAGGGGAGAGGGTAAATGCAGGGCTCTTCTGGAGCAGTTTGTGTGATATGCTAGGCGCTCCAGAAGGGAAGGCGGCAGATCTGATCAAAGACGTGCCACCGATCAGAAGGCTGGATTTCTTGCCCTCGCCTCCTTGCTTCCTCCCAGCCTCATCTTCGTCTCCTCACTTCCACCCTGGCATCCAAGCACCCTGCCTCTCCAAAATGTGCTCCGCAGCCACGACAATTAAATTATGAAAGCAGACCTGTCCACGAGGGAGCACCAGGCAGAGAACTATGTAAGAGGCTCCTGTGGTTTTCATCTCCCTTGCAGCGCCCCCCCCCCAAAGGGAGATTAACTTGTTCTTTTAAATAATGAGAAACATAGGAAACCGTCTCCAGTCTCCTGTTTAATGAATGCATTAAGCACACAGGCTGAGCGGCGCGGTGGCACTACACAAACTTGGCTGGCTGTGGCGAGGGGGTGGCGAGGGGGAGGGGCGGGGATGAATTTCTGGTCACAGATCCATGCAATGAATCCATTACCACACATTACCGGAGATGCGGTGACGTCACGCCGCCCGCAGCCGCAGGCTCAGCTGGGCCGAGGCTTCCGTCCTGGGGGTGCTGGGGTGGGGTGTGTGCGCTGGCGTCTGCGTCCACGTGCGTGTTTGTCTTTAGACAAAAAAAAGTTTCCTTCTTTTTAGTTCAGCATTTCGAATATGAATTTTCACTACACGTGTTTTTCTCTTGTTTCAGGACCACCGATTTTCTTCTTAATCCGTAGTTCATGGGGGGCCCAGGAGGGGGTGAAACTTGTAGATGAGTTTTATTTCGGGGATCTTGTTACCGGTTCTGCTGCTCCCACTCCTCCATCGCGGGCTGACATGTGATGGTGATGGGATGATGTTAGCAGCTTCTCTGAAATATGGCCACGTGAAGACAGGAGCCCCTCGGCCACTGAATGCTGTCTTATGTTTCACATTTCTGCAACTTTTAAGACTTTGTGGCTAAAAATCAGAGTGTTTGGAACAGGATTTCCTTTGTGTTTCTCTGGGGTATCAAAGGGACAGTGTGGGGAAAAAAGTATGTCTCCTCCTAACTTACCAGCACCAGCGAGACACTAATGCGCAGTCAAGTACAACTTCTCTTTCTTAAGACACTTCATAACAAGTCAAAAATTAAAATGCAATAAAATAAAATAAGTCCTACGTTAAAAAAAGTCACACATCTTTAGAAACAAGCACCCCTTTCAAGCGCACAGACAGGATGAGTGTTTCACTAAAGATCATGGCTGTAAAGAAGCAGGAAGTCACCTCCCTGCCACACATAGCCCATGACCAAGGCGACCGAGGCTGCGCCTCCCTAGTTCTCTCAGGCAGGAAAGGAGGCCCTGAAAGCGATCCTTTACTTGGGTGTTGGACTTGAGCAAAGACCCTGAAGGAGGGGACCCCAGGGAGAGGGTGAAGAACAATGGGATATTGAGGAAACGAGGAAGAGGTAAATAACATGAGGACCTTAGCGAGTGAGCAGGAGTTTGGGGAAAAGATGAACTTTGAATAAAAAGATGAAGGAGTGCGGTAAGAATAGCACTTTTACAACCTGAGTACACGGGCTTCTAGTGAGCAGGTCTGGGTTTGCCATGTGATGTGGGGCAAGGAACTTTATGTGTCTAACATCTGGCTTTCTCATTTGCAAAGGGGAGATAATAATCATACTTTATGAGGTTTTTCCCGAGATTAAATGAGATGCTGTACAGAGGAGCTTAGGATGGTGCCTGGCATCTAAGAAGTCCTCAATAAATGAAGTTTGAGAGAGAACATAGTCAGCATTCAATAAATGTTATTAGAGAGGAAAGGAAAGACAGACAAATGAATGGAATGCCAGCAAGGATTGAGAAAGTTAAGCAAGAGAATACATCCTTAAAGGAAGGAGTGACCCAAGGAAGAAAGAACAAATCACATTTGATAACCAACAATGCAAGTGTGGAACTGGTGTCATTTCTTTGCATGTGTCCAGCAGAGAAAGAGGAGACTGTTAAAATTATGTGGGGTGGGGTGGGGGAAGCAGAATAGGTTGATGCAACCTTCAGAAAGTTGTATTCTAGATTGACTATCAGAATTTATCTTTCCCGGAGTTCCCGTCGTGGTGCAGTGGTTAACGAATCCGACTAGGAACCATGAGGTTGCGGGTTCAGTCCCTGGCCGAGCGTTGCTCAGTGGGTTAAGGATCCAGTGTTGCCATGAGCTGTGGTGTAGGTTGCAGATGTGACTCGGATCCCATGTTGCTGTGGCTCTGGCATAGGCCAGGGGCTACAGCTCTAATTAGACCCCTAGCCTGGGAATCTCCATATGCTGCGGGAACAGCCCAAGAAATGGCAAAAAGACAAAAAAAAAAAAAAGGGGGGGGGGGAATTTATCTTTCCCAGTGGAAATTGTGTTGTTTTTTAATTAAAGTATAGTCAGTTTACAATGTTGTACCAATTTCTGCTGTACAGCAAAATGACTCAGCCATATATATATATATATATATAGTCTTTTTTAAATATTCTTTTTCATCATGGTCTATCCTAGGAGACTGGATATAGTTTCTTGTACTATATCATAGCTCCTTATTATCTACCCATTCTAAATGTAATAGTTTGCATCTACCAACCCCAAACTCCCCGTATCCCACTCCTTCCCCTGCCCGGTCCCTTGGCAACCACAAGTCTGTTCTCTATGTCTATGAGTCTGTTTCTGTTTTGTAGATAGGATCATTTGTGCCATATTTTAGATGCCACGTGTAAGTGATACCATGTGATATTTGTCTTTTTCTTTCTGACTTCTCTTCGTACGAGAATCTCTAGTTGCATCCACGTTGCTGCAAATAGCATTATTTCATTCTTTTTATGGCTGAGTAGTATTGCATTGTATCTATGTACCACATCTTCTTAGTTTTTTAAAAACTAAGAATTGTTTTTAAACAATTGGGGAATCTTTGCCTGGGCCTAAAATTAGAAGTGTCTTTGTTTTCCATGTAAACCATGGTGCCTACTGCTTTCTCCTCCTCTTCCTGCCCCACTGATGGTGGCATATCAGTGACATCCCTTTCCCCAGCACCTAAGTCTCTTCCCAGAGACACTACAAGGTGTTTTAGGCCCTTCCAGAGATATTTGATGCATATACATGAGATCCAGTTTTAGAGTTTGTCCTTCTTTAATCTCTTTGGTTGTGCCCAAGTCTAGAAAAAAGTCATATAAGATGTCAAAGGACTCAGCTCTTTTTTCTCCTTCTGGTTACAGAAATTGTTAAACAGTTAAGAACAAGAGAAAGTTAAGAACAAGATAGGACTTGATGATGTCAGCCCGATGCTTAGGACATTTATAGTTCAAAAACTAACTGAAAATACTGCCTGTATGGAGGTTACAGAGCCAGTTTAGTTGCTGTGGCCTGGTACAGATGTGCCTAGGAGTCCCTGCCACTCAAGTCTTCAGTTCTGGCCACCCGAACTCGCCCGAGGAGGTGGAAAAACAGATGGTGTAAGAGAAGGTAGGCTAAGAATTGGCACATATTTTTTTGCACCCGGTACAGAGCTTCCTGGGGCACCACTGGCCTTGTGGATTCCTGGAGCCAAGGCTGCCTCCATTCATTGCTCAGGAAAAGCCTCCCCCCAGGAGCTTGATCTACAATTACAACATTCATTCCTCATCTGAAAGGTGAAAGGGCTGCTGTATCCTGGAGGGGGCTAATTCCTAATGAAATGGGTGATGGTTTTGTATTTGTGTATTTGCACAGCAGATGGACTGTGACTCTTTCTCAAGCAAAAGAATGCTGGTGCAGAGGCTGAAGGAATATACAGCCAGGACTTGCTCTGAGGACTGTGAGACTGTTCATGGAGTGGGCTAAACCTGGACCTCACAGAGCCCACTCCGTCTCTAGCAATGACTCCAACAGGGATTGCAATGACCTGGACTTGGAAGCCTCCTTAACCTATAGCACATGTGTAGAAATGTGTGAATGCAGGAGGGGAAAAGTTGACTTTTAATCAAGATTTATAACAGTGTACTCAAAGCCTATCAGAATAAGTGAGGTTGATTTTTCATGTAATTATACAATTTTCTGAATCCTCCTTTAGTCCAGTTTAATTAGGAAAAGGAAGACTGCAAATAGAATACAGTGCTAAGCAATTTTCTTGGTAGAGTTTGGCTAAGAAAATCTAAGGCATATTTACCTTTTTTTCTAAATATACTGCCTGATGGATTGTGAGAATTAGGAACTCAAGCTCTTCAGTAAAGAACTTAAATTGGTTCTTTTGTGGGCATGAACCTGTGTATATAAAACAGACAAAGGGAGAGTCTGAAAAGATGACCAGGTTTTAAGTACACAGGCATCTTTTTTAGCATCGAATGCTTAAGAAGAAAAGCTATGTTACCTAGCTATCTCAGATCGTTTGAAAATTGGCCAGATTCCAGTCTTTTGAGAACCAACCAACCACTGCAACAATAATAGCACTAACAACAACTATTCAATGTCCTCTATAGCCTGAGGTAGGTGGCATTTTCCATTCTCCATAGATGGAGTAACCAGGAGGGCACTAAGAGATTCAGCAGTTGTCTGAAACCTCCCAACAAGCTGAAAATGGAGCTCCAGATGGCAGCCAAGTTTCCTGCCCTGAAAGTGAAGAGAGAGACCTAAAAAATAGGATTAGATTTGAAAGAGCGTATATACTTTCCAGGGGCTTATCTGAACTCTCCTCTCTGACCCTCTTTGAGTTTACCCATCATAAGTAATAGCATGACCTCTTCTTCAAGTCATTCAAAAATGCATTTGTTCTCCATAATAGAGAGAGAAGCTCCAGCCAAATTATATTCTAATGTATCATAGCCTTGAACCCAGTGACCATTTTGCATGGCCGACTAGGTGGCTGCTGAATACATTATTATTCTGCCAAGGTTTGTGTCAGCTGTGTGAAGAGGCAGATTCCCCAGCTTGTCTCCAATATTGTTATTTTTATGGGCTTTTTGGGGGGATAGGCAAAAATAAAAAGGAGAGCAAGAATGAATACTTGGGTTTAATTTGCTCTTGTGACTGGATACATGTTAAAAGTCTCAGGAGCCTTTATTTCTAGATGCAGTCTTGCTGAAAATGGGTGTGTCTCTGACAGAACTGCATGTTTTCAGCGGGGGCAGGTGTATTAGGGTGTAGAAGGACCAAAGAAACTCAAGTAGGTAAGTATTTTTAAATGCTCAACGTAAAAGACCTATACTCTGACAACTGTAAAACATTGATGAAGGAAATTGAAGATGATACAGAGAAATGGAAAAACATCCAATGCTCTTTGGATTGGAAGAATTAATATTGTTAAAATGGCCAGACTACATAAAATAACCTACAGATTTAATGCTCCCTATCAAAACAACCATGGCATTTTTTCATAGAACTGGAACAAATAATTCTAAAATTTATATGGAACCCTCAAAGACCCCAAATTGCCAAACCAATCTTGAGAGAAATGAACAAAAGTGGAGGTATCACCCTCCCTGACTTCAGACTAGACCACAAAGCTCTAATGAGTAAAACAGTATGGTGCTGGTACCAAAACAGACACGTAGATGAATGGAACAGAGTAGAAAGCCCAGAAATAAACCCATCCACATATGGCCAATTAGTCTATGACAAAGAAGGTAAGATATACAATGAAGAAAAGATAATTTCTTCAGTAAGTAGTGCTGGGAAAACTGGACAGCTACATGTAAAAGAATGAAGTTAGAACATTTCTTCAAACCATATACAAGAATAAACTAAACATGGATTGAAGACCTAAATGTAAGACCTGAAACCATAAAACTCCAAGAAGAGAACATAAGCAGAGCACTCTTTAACATAAATCACAGTCATATTTTTTTCCTCTCCTAAGGCAAAGCAAAAACAAACAAATGGGACCTAACTTAAAAGCTTTTGAATACCAAGGAAACCCATCAGCAAAATGAAAAGACAACTTACAGAGTGGGAGAAAATATTTTCAAAAGATGTGACCAATAAGGGGTTAATATTCAAAATACATAAACAGCTCTTACAACTCAATGTCAAAAAAACAAAAACAAAAACAGCCTGATTAAAAATTGGACAGAAGACCTGAATAAATGCTTTTCCAAAGAAGACATACAGATAGCCAACAGGTATATGAGAAGATGTTCAACATTGCTAATTGTCAGAGAAATGCAAATCAAAAACACAATAATATATCACCTCACACCTGTCAGAATGACCATCCTCAAAGGGAACACAAATAACAAATGTTGGCAACAATGTAGAAAAAGGAACCCTGGTACACTTTTGGTGGGAATGTAAATTGGTGCAGCCATTGTGGAAATCAGTATGGAGGTTCCCCAAAAAACTAAAAATAGACCTACCATAGGAACCAGAAATTCCACTCCTGGGTATATATCTGGAAAGAATGAAAACACTAATTTGAAAAGATACATGCACCCCAGTGTTCACAGCAGCATTGTTTACAGTTGCCAAGATATGTTAGCAACCTAAGTTTCCATCAGCATATGAATGGATAAGGAAGACATGGTACAGATATATAACAGAATATCAGCCACAAAAAAGAATGGAATTCTGCCATTTACAACAATGTAAATGGACCTAGAGAATATTATGCTTTAGTGATATGTCAGAAAAAGACAAACACTGTATGATATCAATTATATGTGGAAGCTAAAAAACCCCACACAAATTATAGCCATTATTTTATAATAACTTATAATGGGATATATTCTGCAAAAATACTGACTTATTGGGTTGTACACCTGAAACTAATATAATATTGGAAATCAACTATACTTTAATCAAAGTCATTCATTCATTCATTCATTCATTCTGAACTTCCAAATTTAGCCCTGGCCTGAAGGAATGATCACTTTCTACCCAGTGACTTGGACATATGGAGAGAAGAGTCCACAACGCCTGATATCCAGGCCCTTTTTTATGTGGAGAAAAAAATACTGAAAATTACTCTCCCGTTTTAATTTTAGAGTCTGGACTCAGTTTCCTAGGAGAGGCAATCCAATAAAAGCCCAAAACGATTTACTGGTGAGAACTATCTTCTTCCACTAGAACTGGCTGGAGCCAGTCAGGAAGTGAAGCCAACCAAGGAAGTAATAAACGCAGCAGTGTAGTTACCTGTGCTTTGCTAAATCACCTGTCACCGCGTCTGGATCCTTTGCCAGTAAATCTGCATTAGCTGGACCCCAGACATGGCATTACTAATGTGGCGCATTAAATGGTCCCCTGGTGGCTGCACAGAGGGCGTGTTCCTTCCCAAGTACCCTCTTGGTGCCACGGAGGAAAGGGGATGGAGTCCAATGAGCTCTTGGATAGAGGCCTCAGGTAGTCCTCTGCCAGCTCAGCAATGCCATCATTTGGATCCATGAATCCTTAGGCCTAGGTCTGAGAGCGGTTTTCATACACGAGAAGGAAATTTAGCAGGGTCAGGGAGAATAGTTTTCTTTGCCCGGAGGCCCAGGAGGCTGGATTGGGTATTTACGCTGCCTGAGTTTGCCAGATTATCCCTCAGTCCTCCCTTCTAGCCCACTTCAGCTGTGTAGGCTCTGTGCGAAGCTAAGCGGAAGAGCTCTTTTCTCACCAAGGCTGCTCCTGCCAACTTGTCTCTTCACATGGGGATCTGGCCCCTGGGGGCTTGTGTCCTCATGGCACAGTGAACGTACTCTGATAGGGAGAAGGCGACGTCCTTGTCTAATAACTTCAGAAACATCCCCGTGCCTCCTTCCCCGCAGAAAGCAGTAGTTTATTGCAGACCCACTAGGAAGGATGAGCACTGTATCTTCACGAGGGATGATAGGCTAGAAGAAGTAACTGGAAGGAGAACAAGAAGAGGCGTACGCTGTTTCTTTTCTTGTTTCTTAGTTCAGCCATGCTGAAGGTTCATGTTGCTGAGGCTGGCCAGTGGGAAGGTCACTAGCCAGGTGCTCAGAGACCCTCATGTGATCTCTTCCTGACATGAACTTACTGGGTGACTTGGAATCTGTTACCCAGTCATCCTGAGCTTCCTCCCAGGGCACATTGGAGGGCCGCCCCCAGTGCTGCCCACAAAGTCCCTCCAAAGTCAGTGGTTTGATCATCTATTTGAGCCTTTCCCATCTCATGGCTCTCACACCTGGCAGGATGGGAGGACGTGTTCATTCGACCACATCACCTGTTCATTCATCCTGATGACGAACAGGTATTAAGTCCTCTCCCTTAAATTCCAGATTCTTCTTCTTCTTCTTCTTTTTTTTTTTTTTGGCTTTTTGCTTTTTCTAGAGCCGCTCTTGTGGCATATGGAGGTTCCCAGGCTAGGGGTCTAATTGGAGCTGTTGCTGCCAGCCTACGTCACAGCCACAGCAACGTGGGATCCGAGCCGCGCCTATGACAACTCATGGCAACGCCGGATCGTTAACCCACTGAGCAAGGCCAGGGACTGAACCCGCAACCTCGTGGTTCCTAGTTGGATTTGTTAACCACTGAGCCACGACAGGAGTTCCAGTTCCAGCTTCTTGAGAGTGGCCCACAGTCATTGCCTTCATCTTCTTAAGGGTTCTGGAGGCATCAGCTCTTCACCATGGCTGACGCCTCTGAGAAGCTCTCGAGTCTACTCTCCACAGGCCTTTTCTCATCCTTTCCCAGCTTCCTCTGACCCGGTGCATTTGGCATAGATGACCACAGGCTCCTTCAGGAAATTGCGCTCTTGCTTTGGCTCGTTCGTGACGTGGCACCACTCTGTTCCTTCCGTCCTGGCTTTGCCTCAGGCTCCTCCAGTGCTCCTCCTTCGCCTTCCGTCTCTGTTCTGTCCTCGGAGCTCTCCTCCTGCTTCTTGTCATGCTTTTCTTCTGCAGTCTCATCTCTGTCACTGTCTTCAGTTCCTTCCTTAAGGGGGCTGATTCACAGCTAGGACTCTGGTCCAGAATCTTCTCCTGGGCTCTAGAACCATCCAGTCAGCCGTGCCCTGAATATTTCCATTTGGATATTTCACCACACACTCCAAGTCAGCAGGTCTGAACTACATTTATTTTCGTGCTTTTGAAACCAGTTGCTGTCAGTGACCTCTGACTCCTATAAAAAGTACCTACTTCTTTTAATGCCCAGATGAGAAGTCTTAGCTGACTGTTTCTTCTCCATTGTGATAGCATGTCTAAAAAGCTATTAAACCCTGCAGATGCTACAACCAAACTGATACTCACAATTCCCCTTCTTTCTGTTTATACCCCCTTGATTCCTTTTCATTTAGTCAATCAAAAATATTAACTTGATTCCTAGGCACAAGGGGTTGTGTTACGTGCTGGGACAAAAGGAAATTGTGGAATATACAGCAGTTCCCCTTCAAGAGTAACAGTCTAGGGGAGGTTTCATAAAGTAACCACAGAGAAATGCAAAAAAGATCAGTGACAGAAGTGGAAAAGAAAAATGCAATCTATGGACGTGTGTGATAGCTACAAAATACATTTTGTGAAATTTAATTTGTTCCAACTTCTATTTTTATATTCCCGAATGGCTGGCATATAAACGTTGTTGGCCTGAACTACATTTGTAGTTCTCATTCCTCCCAAGATTCTCTGTTTCAGGCAAGTCAGTTATTTACCTGACATCCTGCTTTCAGCATTTGTGTCTCCTACAGTTCTCCAAGTCCTCGACACCTACTATTCCTTTGTCTTTCCCAGTTTCAGTAGCTTAGCAGTCTTTGTTATTGGGGCATTGCACCTTTGCCTGGCCAGGGGGGCTGCAGCAACATCATTTTGTTTCATTCCCTGTTTATTCTCATCCACGTACTCTCTATGATCAACAAACAGTTTATACACCTGTTGTGTGCTCGCGGGGGGTGGGTATAGAGTGCTGCATGGGACCTGCTCCCACCTTCAAGGTTCTCCTACTCTAGTAAAACAGATAAGTAAATAAGCCACTTTAACTCAGTATGGTAACGTGCTACCAAAACTTAGAGTTAACATTTATTGAGAACTAGCTATAGCTACGGTACTGTTCTAGATTTCTTATATACAGTAACTCATTTAGTGCTCACTGTACTATGGGAGATCAGTACTGTTCTTATCCTCATTTTATTGAAGAGGAAGCTGAGGCATAATTGTGGAAGAGTCAAGATTTAAAAGTAGGCAGCCCGACTCCTGAGTCCACACTCAACTTCTCTTGTTAGATGGCCTTTTTGTGTTCTAATAGCATGTGACAAAGCAGGTTGGTCATTTCAGAAAAGAAGAGAAGTTTCACAGTGTTTTAGCTGTCTTGAGAAAAATTAATAAAGGACCTCCTGTTGTGGCTCAGTGGTTACGAACCCGACTAGTATCCATGAGGACACAGGTCCATACCTGGCCGTGCTCAGTGGGTTATGGTCCAGTGTTGCAGTGACTTGTGGTGTTGGTCACAGGTGTGGCTTGAATCCCACATTGCTGTGGCGGTGGCTGTGGCCGGCAGCTGTAGCTCTGATTCGACCCCTAGCCTGGGAACCTCCATATACTGCAGGTGCAGCCCTAAAAAACATGAGCAAGAGAGAGAGTGAGGGATATGGAAAGGGCAGCACACCCAGTGGATCGATGGGCCTCTTGGGTACCTGCTTGTTCTGTTGCCACCAAACTGTATTGAGCAAGTTACTGGTTATATCTGGACCTGCTCCTTTTCTGTCAAGAATGAAATGACTAGATAAATCTCTTCTAATGAAAATGTTAAGATGCTCAGATCTCCTGTTAACTCACAGAAATCATCAACATTAGACAGCAGATGGCCACTCTTTTTTTTTTTTTTTTTTTGGTCACTAAAGGTCAAGGTCTTATTTTAATGTTCAGATTTAGTGTTTGTTTCAGCTTCTTTATCAAAGCTGGTGAAATTTAAAAACCGCTTCGGAGAAATTCTACTTTCTGCAATAGCAATGGAAATAAGCTCAAATAACCTGCTTTATTAGATTTATCACAAATACCAACTTGTGTGCTCTATCTGGCCAGAATTGTAAGTTTTTTTATCATAGGATTTTCTCAGTCTTGTACATCTTTTAGTGACTGTCTTCCAGTATATTCTTGGCTTAGCATTATAGTACAGTATGTCTTAATTTATAAGCAGATCAAGAATTATTATTTGCAATTTACTTAACAATATTGTAGACTTGTAGGCTGAGGTGTCAATAGTCAGGATAGCAAATCCTACAACCACTGGTGTTGTTTTATTAATTACAAAATATCATTAAACTAATTCCTCCTGTATATATTCTGTGTATATTACACAAATTCCAAGACACTTTATTGGAGTTCATGGCCACGCTGTAACGTTTCCTCCTCGGTGACATAGGGGTGTGATTTCTTAGACCACTTCAGCCTGACGGTCCAGACAGCTCATATTCTGTCAACCAAGGAAACATTTTAAGTCTTGTGCTTTAAATTTTCTTTTTTTTTTTCTTTTTGTCTTTTTAGGGCTGCACCCGCGGCATGTGCAGGTTCCCAGGCTAGGGGTCGAATTGGAGCGACGGCTGGCTGCGGGCCTACACCGCAGCCACAGCAAGTTGGGATCTGACCCGCATGAGCAACCTACACCACAGCTCATGGAAATGCTGGATCCTTCACCCACTGAGCGAGGCCAGGGGTCGAACTGCGTCCTCATGGATGCGAGTCAGATTCGTTTCCGCTGTGCCACGACGGGAACACCTGCATTCTCACCGTTGCTGCAGCTGCGGTGTCGGTCATAGCCGTGACTTGGAGTCTAACCCTGGCCCGGGAACTTCCATATGCTGTGGTACAGCCATAAAAAAAGAAAAGAAAATTTAAAAATTAAAAAAGTCTTCATCAATCTAGTAAGAAAAAGTTATCTTTATTAAGGCTTGCTGAAGTAGCCCAAGACTTGGTGGCTTAAACCAATACGATGTGTAAGTTCTTATAATTCTCTGGGCTGGTTGGACTCAGATGGCTTGTTCATTTGCTCATGTCCTATCTTTTGGAGTCACTCGTTTAGTGCTGTGTTCCTGTGACATAGTCCCATCAGTGTGTGTGTGTGTGTGTGTGTGTGTGTGTGTGTGAGAGAGAGAGAGAGAGAGCACACTTTTTTTAGTTTCTGGCTTTACGAGAGTTCCATGATCTTGCATGCGTCCTGTCCCAGTCCTTAAATCAGCCGTCTCTCGAAGAAGCCCTGCTTTCTCTTGTTGGAGAATGGTTTTAGAAACCAAGTTCTGGGCACCAGGGATGTGTGTTGCTACATTTCTTTCAGACACCTTTCAGCTGACATAGAAATTAATTTGACTTAAGGCACTGTAGTAGGCGGCCTGGTGTGCCTTTAAAATTCACATCCACCCACCAGAAACCTCAGAACGTGATCTTGTTTAGAAATACGGCCTTTGCCTCTGTAATTAAGGTAAGGCAAAGGGGACAGAGTTAGTGCGGGCCTGGAACCCAATGAGACAGAAGGGGACATGCAGAAGCACAGGGGAGGAGACAGGGGAGGAGACAGGGCTCTTGCTACCATCAGCCAAGGGCTGCCGGGAGCGGGGGAAGCAGGGAAAGAGTTCCCCTTAACGATTCTGGAGTGAACACAGCCCTACAACCACCTTGACTTTGGACTTTGGGACTCCAGAACCTCAAGAAAATAAATTTCCATTGTTTCAAGGCACCCGGTTGTGGTACTTTCTCCCAGCAGCCCTAGGAACTAACCCAGAAGGCTCACGGATAAAGATAATCTGTCCTTCTGGAAGCTTACGCAGCCGGCCGAGAGCTCGGGCTGCAGAGAAGGAGGCAGAGGCGACCTTTTGGAAGCAAGGATGCAGCGTGCTTATGGGCAAGGAAAGGCCGGGCTGGTTGGTGCTGTGCTTCTTCCCTGAGCGGTCTGGGGTCTAGGCTTCCCAAGGCCAGGTGAAGCGAGCAGTGAGCAGTGCCCTGCCGGTCTCGTCTGTGCCCTCCTGCAGACCCGTGCCCGGGTTCTGCCTCTGGGGGGGTGAGGGAGGGGGGAGAGGCACTTTCCTGGGTAGTCGCAGCATGTCGGGCGCCGTACACATGCTCTCCCGTCTCATCCTATGAAGCAGGCATGACAATTGGCCTGTTTTACCAGTGAGAGAACGGAGGGTAAGAAAAGGTAAGCAGCATGCCCAGAGTGATACTTCGTTACATGGTGAAGCTGGGATAAGCTTTAATTCGTCTGAGGCTTTTTCACTAACCGTCCTGAGTTTCCAAAGTTTTTCTGTTTTTTTAGCAGGACAGTCACTCGATCTGAATTATTACTTTTTGTTTGTTTTAGGGATGCTCCTGTCCCTCACATCAGTGGGTAAAACTTAAAATCTTTTATTGTACGAATGCTATATATTCATGACTGAGAAAATCAGTCAGTCACAAAGCCCTAAGCCGGTAACTTTGAAACATACCACCCAGAGCTGGTAAAACCTCATAAAAGCAAAATGTGATTTTATGTGATTAAACTGTACCTTTTGATTTGGAATCTGCTCTTAAAAAATGATTTTTCACTCAGAAAGCTCATGAAGGTTCGATGTGTCTTTTCCCTTCCCTTTTTCGTTCCCTTTCTTTTGTGTTACCTTTTGCTGCCACTGTGGTTTAGAACTTTATCGCCTTTTCAAGGACAATCTCAGAATGCCTTCACTGCTCTTCTCTTTGCTTTTCCTTGCCTGATTCTTTTCATGCGATGTCGCTGATTAGATACACACACACACCCCCCTAAACCTGAGAAGCACCATTCTTCACCAAGCTTCGCCTGTTTCTACGGCCCCGTGTCTTACCTTGTGTGCAGGCACCTTGGCTGTACGGGATTATTTTCTGTTGATTGGCTGTGCCATATGCCTCCTCCTGTAGAACCTTTGGGTAATAGACCCTCTCATGAGGGGTATGGCTTTCCCTCCACTCGTCCACACTCTTTCAAGTTCAGCTTAAAAGCTACCTTGTCAATCATCTCTCTCCTTGCTTTGCTCTTAGGTGCTCTCTCCAGAGATGATACAATACGTCCTAGAAAAAGAGCTCCTTGAAGACTGTCCTCTGTCTTCATCGTCGTCGTCGTATCTCCTGAGCTTTGCTTTTGAGCCTTGTTCAAAGTTTACCTGAATACATGAGATAAACAGAGGATGCAGGGAGATGACACAGATAGGCACTATAGATTGATAGATTAGATAGATGGGTACGTAGGTAGATAAAGGAGCATCAGTGATGCCTACAAAATTTACTTAATGCTAAAAGTCCACAAAAACTAATGATGCCATAACTCTAGGCCTCCTTTTGCCTTTTTAAGGTGTGCGATACTTAAGTGATCCAAAGAGAATGCTAATACCACCCCGTTACATTTTTGTGTAGTTATTTCTGTGTCTAGATTTAAAAGATCTGACTTGGTTCTTAAGTTGGCATTGAAGTGACTGGGATGCTACCCAGAGAAAGTGGGGAAACAAACCTTCGTAACGGTTTGAATAGAATGTAGAGTAGAGTGCCTAAAACATGTTGCACGAGAAGATACTAAAGGCATATGATGGCTCTTTAATTTGGCTCTCGAGGAAGATTGGGAGGTGGCTGAGGAAAGAAAAGGCAGCATACATGCCACAATAGACTCCTGTCTCTGCAGGGGAAAGCTTGTCTCCAGCATGGAGCTGCCCTGGATCTCAATTCAGAGGAGCTTAGGGCTCCTGTAGTGTTTCCGTCTTCAAAGCCCTGTGCAAACACCAACGAAGTTAATCTAATTAACTTATTAGCTTTTTAAGCTAGTGGTACCAATTAGTCACCTCATCAGCCCCTGGCTCGGTCTCATCACACAGCGCTCAGCTATAAAGGGGCTTTCATCAAAACCCCCAGGAGTGCAGCGCATGGCATTTGCGTGTGTTTTCCAGAGAATGGCAGAAAGGAGCATGTGCGCGGCAATTACGGGGAACCCTCTCTGGGAGACCCTTAATCACGGGGACCATTCCCTTTACCTCTGTCTAAGAGAAGAAGCACATGTTAGGCCTCAGTGGGGGCAGCACGAACCCCTTCCTTAACCTGAGTCTGGAGAGGGATTATAAATCTTGGACTGAAATTCCTGGATGCCCACGGCAGAGAAAGCCTCACCCGCCACAGGCAGTCCTGGCAGGTCTGGCTGTTTGGGTGGTATTTTTTTTTTTTTTTTTTTTTAAAGAGGGAGAAAGAGGGGATTCAAGCGGAGTGCAATGAGAATAGCGATCCGAAAATACAGCCCTGAAGGAAGACTTCCAGAGAGACAATGGGGAAGGAATAAATAAAAAGAAAGTTATAAATTCATCTATTTGCTCTTCTCTGACCCTTTGCTTTTACTCCTCTTCACTGCAACTACCCTGGGAAAGGCACAATACTTTCCCCTGTCACAATATTGAGAAAAATTGAAACGGGGAAGAAAGACCACCAGATGCTTTATTGTCTTAGACGTTTCCACATAATTAGCTGGGGATAAAGGGCCTCTGCATGGTTTCATTGCATTGAATGAACTTGGATATTGCTACACAGTAGTGTGTTTTATGATTCATGCTCTGTTATCCTGTGGCTTTTTGAAAACTGCCAGCTACTTTATCACTGCCGGCCAAGCCCGGGCCCACCACTTAAAATGCAGCAATGCAAAGTTAACTGTGCATGACAGATGTCCGTGAAATTGTTTAACACACACATACACGCTCACACAGAGCACAAAGCTGGCTCTGCCCCTCTTACGCGTCCGGCTGGCTCAATGTCCTTATTAAACGTAGATGAAAGTATAGGGCTAAGGAAGAAAGGAAAATTCATGAAACAACAGAAGAGAGAGCGCATTTTGGACTCAATGTCACATCAAATGCATTTGGTATTTGAAAACGCCCTTGAAAAAGTTAGAAATAATGAAGTCATTGGAAAAGCAGAGGACCAGGGCGTGCGGGGGTTAGGTTAGGAAGTTGTGTATTTGAGGTCATCTTCTTTCCACTCTGAACTGCTATCACCCGGGGGCTATTGTGTCTCCTCAATTCAGCCTCCGGTGCTCTGTGCCCTGGAGAGCGGTGTCTTCCTATGGCCCCGCATCGGTGTTCTGTCTCAGGGTCCTGTGCTCTTTCAGTCCCAAGTACCTTATATTTCAGCTCTCCTGCACGCCCCCCTCTTCAGTGGACCAGATCCTTGCGTACTTTTGGTGTTTGCAAAAGGAAGCCCTTTTCCTGGGAAGTTGCTTCTTCTCCACTCTCCGTTAGTGGAACAATTTTTACCGTGCCACGTGTGTTGGGTTATGACGTTGGATGTAAGCGCCTGTCTCTCTTACCAGATCTGAGGCTCTTTGTGGGCAGGTGCTGTGGCTCACTCGTCTTTGCCTATCAGAGCTCAGTGTAGCCACCGACACTCAGTACATCTTCAAGCAGTGCTTCGTGGACAGTGAAGTCCAGGCTTTACCAGAGACCGTGGGTGAAACGCAGACATCCAGGAGTCTCCTTCGGTGATGCTTCCTCCAGCTTGATTTGCGTGTAGAGACGAATCCCAACCCCAAACAAGCCTGGCTCAGGGCAGATGGTGAAGGGACCCCTTGCGGACGCTGGGTGCTGTGCTCTTGTTTTACCCTGTTCTCTCTGACTCTTTCAATCACACAGCACACCTCGGGGTTTGTCGCAGTCAGCACCAGCTGTCCTAACACAACGCCTAACATAACAGAAGGTTATGCCTCCCGGTTCCAGAGCTTCCTCCTTCACGATCGGGGTGTCAACAAGGTAGGTTTCGGCGTGAGACCTCTCGGCTGGTAGGTCGCCGCCGGCTTACCGCGCGCTCACGTGATCTCTTGTTCATGTGCGTGGAGAGACCGAGCTTATCTCTGACGTCTCTCCTGATAAGGACACGGATCCTCTTGGATGAGGGCTCCCTCCTGAGGGCCTCATTTAGCCTGACTTCCTTGGATGCCCCATTTCCAAATGCAGCCCCACTGAGAATGAGGCCTTCAAACTCTAAATGCGGGGCTGGGGACACAAACATCCAGCCTGTAACTGGGTATCTGCAATAAAGCTGCTGTTCCAGCTTTTGACTAGTGGAATAAAGCTCCCAGTAGAACATCATGTATCAGCTGAGGGGTGGGTGTGGAGACTTTCTTCCGTCATTCTAAGATTGTACCTGATAGATTCCATGCAGTCTGGCCTGGCTCTGTCTTGGCGTTTTCCACCTCCTACCCTTTCGCCCCCCCTTCTCCCAGGGCGGGGTGCTCCTGACAATGGCAGTTACCTCCAGAGAAGCAAAAGCTGGCTCACTTCCCGAGATGACCTGTGGTTCAGGTCTTTAGAGTTGCTAACCCCCTTCTTACACCTTATTCTCTCTCTCCCTTTTTTGGGGGGGGATTTTTTTAGGGTCACACCTGCAGCATATGGTGGTTCCCAGGCTAGGGGCTGAATTGGAACTACAGCCGCCAGCCTACACCACAGTCACAGCAATGTGGGACCTTCACCACAGCTCACAGCAACACCATATCCTTAACCCACTGGTGGAGGCCCGTGTCCTCATGGTTCCTTACCACTGAGCCATGATGGAAATTCCACACACCTCATTCTCTTGATTGAAATTTACCCATCCTTTGTTTGGTTGGGAGCATCTGCTCCTCATTCATATTTTAATGTGCCCCAGGGGTTGCAAATGTGCACCTTTTATGTCCTTTTGGAGATAGTTGCTTCTAACTCTTCTTCGAGGAGGGACCCTGGTGAGGGCAGCAGAACAGGCTTCCTAGGCATTTATTAGAGATGGGGACAGGAGGGGAACGGTCCCAGTAGACAGCCTCTCCTGTGTTCTCACATGGGAATCAGGGCTTTTCTAAAACTCTTCCGAGTTCACAACCATCCAGCAACGATCAAAAAAATGCCCCCATGGAAAACGGCACAGGGATGCTTGTGATGCTGGACTAGAAACACTGCAAACTATAAGCACAGATGCAATATGCTCCAAAGAAGCTACCTTCAGAAGCTGCACGTTTTTGAAATAAAAGAGCAAGGAACTCTGTAGAAGGACCGTGAGAGAACTTCAGTGGATTTTCACCTTGAGGATTTTGAGTTTCCATTCTCTGTGTTCCCGCCCTCTTTTCCTCAACTCGAGACATTCAGGAGAAAAGCAACTTCCCCTCAGCTGGCTGGCAGCCAGCAGGCAGGCCCAGTTGGGCTCTGGGCGATGGGACTCAAAGCCCCAGCTCCCCTCCTTCCTGAAAGCTGGGTTTCAGCAAAGCTTTGCAGTGGAGTTTAGTCTTTTGTGCTGTGGCGGGCTAATCCCTGGTTTACAAAGAGCCTCTTGATAAATCGGAATACTCCTGCACCCAGGAGCCACAGCACAGGCAGAGGGGCTCCCGGACACCTTCCCCCCAGTCCAAGGGGCTCATTTTTATGCATTTGTTGACGTGTTTCCCTTTGTTTAAATGTTGCTTTTCAAAAAAGTGAATGTGCTTCCTCTAATGGCTTTTTAATCTGAAGTAGTTTAATGTGTCTTGGGAAATCCTTTCTGGTATGTTTTTAAGATTGTGTAGGATTAGTGCTGTTTGTGTGTGGTTAGAAGTACCTGAGGAGAAGAGAAAGAGAAAACTCTTTCTTTAATTTTCACAGCACCCACCCCCAACTTCCCATGGTCCTTAGTAGTCACAAAATCAAACTCAGGACAGTACCCAGTTCTGCCCCCCTCTGCTTACCCCTCTGGAGAAGCCTAACGTATCTCACTGGGGTGCTGGTTAAAACTCAGGGAGAGAAACGATAGTGCGTGAGAGCTCCCGGGGTGCGTGTGTGCGTGCGTGTGTGTGTGTGTGTGTGTGTGTGTGTGTGGTGACTGTGTGAGTGGCCTGGGGTCTGGGAGCGTGGATTGCGTGTGTGAACGGTGCGTGCGTGCGTGTGGTTGGGGGTCTTTTGTGTGTGTGTGTGGGCGGGGTGGGGGGTGAGCGTGAGGCCTGCACGGGTGTGTGTCTGTGTGTCCGTGTGTGGACTGTGGGTGGCCTGCTCAACATTTTGGTGGATGTTTCATTCCCACCCCTTTTACTATGACCTTGGTCAGGCCACTTTTATGCCCGTGACAGCTTCATGAAGCACAAAACATGGAGCAATACATGGCATGAAATTGGCAACAAAGCCGAGCAAAAGGAAGAACAATTCTCTGGCAGGATGTGTTCACAGTATGGCTGATTGGATCTGGAAGCAGATGCCAGCAGCGGGTATTGTCCTGTTGACTGAAAAGACATGACCCCTGAGAAACCGAAGACAAGGAGACTCTCCTCCCGAACCAAGGGGGAGGGGAGAAGAGGTGAAACCAATGAATAAATCAGGCCGTGAAAACCGGGGAGAAAAGAAAATGCTAACGAGGACTTTTTATGGGGAAAAGGGGGCAGTTCTGTGTGCAGTCGCTCCGCTCCCCAGCTAGCTGAACACTTTCTCAGACAATGGCTTTTTAACAGATGGGAGACCCACTGAAAGAAGCCAACTTGCCCGCAGTGGAGAATCCCTGTTTGTTTAGTCTGCTGCTGGGCAGGTGTCTGGAGAAAGGCGATCCAGCAGGTTAAGTGCTTCGGTGTCGATTTAATACAGAGCAGCCAGGATGTCAGAGGCGACTGGTTTTAATGGGACAGACTGGGCTTCTCAGGGTGGGGTGTGAGAGTCTGCAGAAAGGAAGCCAGCCCTCCCCTCTCCGCCTCCCCCTGCTTGCCCCCTCACCTCTCCCACTGGCCCGGGGGCCGCAAACCCTGCTGAAGAGCTGTCCATCAAGGCAGGGATGAAGGAGGGATGGCAGCACCGCAGAGTCTGCCCTCTCAAACCAAATGTCTTATTTCCAAATGCGCTTTAAACACAGGGGGTGACGAGGTGGTTAGGTGGGTTTGCAAGTGCAGTGTAGTCTTACCGTCGTCAAGTGAGCGCTCTGAAATGTTAAATGCACTGGAGAAGGCGTCACAGTGCCCAGCATCTTCTAAAGTTACTTCCACTTGGTCACGGCCCCCAAAGCTCTTGGTTTGGCTTCCAGTAGTGTCCAGGGCTGTGACCTGGCGGGAGGATTTCAAGGGACATAAATCGGAGCGTTGGCTGGAGAGTCTATGGATCTACTTTTCCAATTCAGTGGCCTTGCTCTTCTAGAGATTCTCAAGAAGATGGTAACACTTACAGAAGAAAAGTGGGGGTGCTCAGCTTTGTAAAGAAGAAGCGTTCAGAAGATTCACCTTCATTACAGACTGTGCCTATCAGAGGCCAAAAGAATGTCCACATAGGAAACTGGAGGTTGGTTTCTAGTCTTAGTTATACCACGAGAGCCACAAGGACAAGTTCAAGGGCAAAATGAAGGACCTGGGCTAGGCGGGTGATGGGAGTTTTATTCCCTTTTATTTGTATAAAGTGGAGACACAACCCTGCCAACCTCCTTACCCCTCACCACCAGGCCATCTTATGAAGCAGTATTTTATTCTCCGTTTTCCACCATTTTATTCCTAACGTCGTAACAAAGGCATTAAGATGTGGGTCAGTATTTGACTCACTCTGTGGCATATGGTTCGCCAGGGTTGGAAGCATATAGCTGCAGTGGCTCCAATCACAGGGCTCCAGGAGGCAGGGCTCGGGCATTCACGAGACAAAGACCATTTTGAAAAGACCCGACAGAGGGGTCACTGGAAACTATGAAAGAAATGGCAAAGTTCTCACTAAATGTTAATAATGGAATTTAATTTAATATTTCATTTCTATGCAATATTATGAAATTTATAATTTTTTTTTAAAAAAAGATTAGCTTCCTTTCCCAATAAGTTATTATTGGCTTTAAAATACGTTGAGTGCTTTTGACATGAAAATCGAGTACTTCAGTAATATTACCATCAGAAACGTTTAGCGAGCATCTCCTCTGTGCCAAGAGCTAGGTGTGAAGAGTCACAGGACAGAGCCTCATCCCAAGGGCCCCGCTAGCCTGTCTCCATAGCAATTTCATTCTTTTACTTCTTCCTTTGGTTCAGGTATCACAGAGACCCAGGGGGTGGGGTCGTCACAAGGGGCACAAATACTGGGACACTGTGCTGCAGTACTGTGTGCATGTCTAAATGCCATCCCTGGACAACAGTGATGATGACAAAATGACAGGCGGCGTTTAGCAGGAGCATACAGTGTCAAAGCTCCGTGCTGAGGGTCTAAATACTCATTAAATTCTCCCATCCACTCCTGGAGGCTTCTCGCATACCGTTCCTGTTTCACACACGGGGTCTGAGCCTAGAGTTGAAGAAACTTCTAGTCTTTGAGTAGGAGGCAGAGCTTAGATTTAAGCTCAGTTCTATGCGGTTTCAAAGTTGCATTTCCAACCGTTTTACTCTTTTGCTTCGTTCTGCATGGCATACAAAGAAAAAAGTACTTATTTGTTTAAAACTTATTTATTTGATATCTACTGTGTGGAAAACAAAACATGTAAAAATCACAGTCAAGGTTTTAATTAAGAAAGACAGGGAATTCCCATCATGGTGCAAAGGAAACAAATCCAACTAGGAACCATGAGGTTATGGGTTCCATCCCTGGCCTCGCTCAGTGGGTCAAGGATCCAGCGTGGCTGTGAGCTGTGGTGTAGGTGGCAGATGTGGCTCGGATCTGGCGTGGCTGTGGCTGTGGTGTAGGCCGGTGCCTACAGCTCTGATTCATCCCCTAGCCTGGGAACCTCCATATGCCACAAGTGTGGCCCTAAAAGGACAACAACAAACAAACAAACAAACAAAAACAAGAAACAAAAAACCAAACAAACAAAAAAAGAAAGGCTAAAACTAGCAGCATTAGAGCAGTAACGTGAAAATAGAAAGCCTAGAAGAGGGTCGTGTGGTGACCGGATCTTTCTATCCTTTGTCAAATATGTGACCCCAGATGATGAGAGACAGGAGCATCCATGACTTTATGTACCAGTTCTAGTTGTCTGTGTCTGCTAAGGAGTTCCCCACAATTATCTCAGAAGGTTGAAAATGTCTGCTTTCACTGTCTCCTTCACCAACAAAGCATTGAGGGAGTAGTCTATTTTATACTTCAGTTATTCTTTTAACAACTGCTCAAAAAGATGTGAGGAAAGGTTATTAGTGGTTGAAAGGATTATTGATATACTAAAATGCGACGAGTGCTGAAGTCCTCCAGGTAGACCCTGCCATCAAGCATCAGCCGGATTCTTCTTGGATAAAGGGGTTTTTAGTGGAGATGGAAGATTCCTGGCAGTACATGCCTATTAAGCTCCTCTCTCAGGGGCCTCCCTGTGGGCCCTACTCCTCATCTGACCTTGAGGTTCAGTGTAAACATGATTCAGTTTGAATGACAAAGCCATCTGAGATTTTCAAAGGCAGAAATGGAGCCTCCTACGCTTTTCTACACCAGAAGGAAACTAGTGTTCTTTTCTAAATGTCACTTGAAAGAGGAATGCTCAGGTCAGGCCTCTGCATTTACCAACTAAAATTTGGATGCAGGTGATTTTAAGATTCCATTTCATCAAAATCAAGTTTGGGAAAGAACTTGACCTCCATTCTGTTGTATGGCAGAGATTTGCACAAATGCTTCTGTTGGTGTTTTGTAAGTACTTATTACATATGTATTGAGAGAATGAATGAACGAATGCACGTCTTTTCTTCCATTAGTCCAGACTATGTGTTCCTTGAAAGCATAGACCAGCTTCTTCCTCTTTTTTTTGTCTCAGCCCTTTGCTGCAGACGACGTGCTTTATATCATTTTTGTTGTTGTTGTTGAATGAATACATTTGCTGTCCTCCTTTTACAAAGCAAGCAAGCAAGCCAGAGGAAGGTTAAATAGTTAGCCTTGTCACACAGCTACCAAGTGTTGGAGAGTCAGGATTTGAGTCCTGGTTTCAGAGCATTCTTAACCATAATGGGAAGTTGTGGTGGATTCAAGACATCCACAAATTCTTCAACGTTCCTCTCACCTACAGGTGGGATCTTTGCCTCCCTCCCCTTAAATCTGGGTCAGTTATGGGACTTCTTGGATCAGTAGGATATGGAGGAAATTATACTATCAACAGTTTCTGCACCTGGGATTTAAAAGATGGGCTGCTTTCACTTCCTGTCTCTTGAGAATACCCGAGCCACCGTGTGAAAAGTCTGGTTACCCTGGGAGTCTCCAGAGGTGCTCCAGCTGAGACCCCAACTGTGCCTGGCTGTCCAGCCATCCCCACCAGACTCCAGACACATAAGTGAAGCCATCCAGTCTAGCCCCTCTGCCAGGGGAGTGCCCCCCAACAGGAACTCAGTTAATGGAACACAAGAAACTTCCTGCTGAGTTCTGAATTCCTGACCTATGGAAATGTGAGATATGACCCCAAAAATGATGACAATGATACCACCATCACTACGGCTATAGTGTAAGCCATTAAGTTTGGGGTAGTTGATTATGTGTACAGCCATAGCTGCCTGGAAAGGAAGCATATATTCGAATGGAAAGATACGGAGATCCACAGACCTCAAGATGGAAGAATATCTTTGTGAGGAAAGGAAGAGATAAATAGTTACTATTCTTGTTGGGAGTTACTATAAACTTAGTTGTATGGATGACTTAGATCATGTTTCCTTGACACAGAGGCAAAATATAAGGAAGATGAATGACTTATTCTGCTAAAAGTGGACTCTGCGGGTAACTTTGGACTCATTTTACTAATAATCTAGTGGCTTCGGTGGTAGAGGATGTAACAGAGAGCTGACCCTGAACTTCAAGCTTCTACTTGGATGTCTCACAGGTGTCTCAAATTTACCGTGTCTAACACCAACTCAAGGTTTTCACTTTTTCTTCCTCAAACTACTTTTCCTTCAGCCTTACAGGTCTCCACAGACGACAACCTTACTTTCCCGTCTCTCAGGTTCAGAACTTTCAATCCATCTGAAATTGTCTGTACATTACCTTCAAATTATAGCAATTACATGGGAAGGCATGTTTTTTGTGAAGAAAAGTGAGTCCAATGGTCAAGTATATTTGAAAAATTGGAGGTGTTTTTATTGTAAGATTAAAAAAAAATGTCAGCCACCACTTTAGGATAACATACGTGCTTTATGACTCATGCAAGTTTCCCCCCCAAATTACTTGGCCAGGATTAGTGTTACATGGAATAAACTTGGGGAAAACTGCTCTAGGCATCATATATCCTACATTCAATAAAGTATTTCATCATTTTTATAACATCATTGTGGATGTGGAAGAGAAATGTGGGATGTATGAGCATGTGGGATATAAGTGAGTTTACATCTGGTCAAAACAAACATTTACAAAAAGCAATAAAGAGACTAATTTCAATATAGGGAGGGTTTTTTGTTTGGTTTTTTTTGTGTTTTGTTTTGTTTTTTGATGGTCATGCTCAATACCTTTATCACCAGATTAAATGGCAGTGTGGAAGCTTAGCAAATTTGTGGTTGCTCACAAAATCAGGACAGCTAGCTGATGCGTATACCAGATCCTTAACCCACTGAGCAAGGCCAGGGATCGAACCTGCAACCTCATGGTTCCTAGGCAGATTCGTTAACCACTGCGCCACAGCGGGAACTCCTCTGGCAACATTTGTTGTTCCGTGGCAGGAATATGGTTTCAAAGCATTAAGAAATGAATTGAAGATGAAAAGTAAGTGTAGCTGCCTTTAGCAGATACTCTGTCCACCAGTAGATCCACATGTGTTTTCCCTTCTCTTGCATTGCTAGTGTTTTCTCCTTCTTTCTTGCATCCACAAACTCCTACACATAAACCATGGTATTATTTCAAAGCCGGGCATTTACGGGAAGGAAATGTTCATCAATAAAAACCTGCAGCATCCTTTTGTCCATTAGTAGCCACACAGAAGGAAGTGAATAAACTGAAGTCCGTTGGCTGCCGGCTGAGTTGAAATGATCATTTTGATATTTGGGAGATCTGTGGTTCTTGAAAACAAGGGGCTTAGGACAGCATTCCTCTTGCCTGGGTTGAAGCGGGCTTGCCAGGCATCCTTCTCATGTTATAAGACATGATAGGGGCTCTGCAGGAAGAGACAGAGGGCTGGGAGGGGATCTACACAGGAACGCCACTTAGAGGAGTGATCCCTGTGGGCAACTCCTGGAGGAAGTTCTGTTTCACCTGAGACTGGAACGCAGGCAACACTGATGCCTAAAGAGTTGAGCAGTGCTCTCAGCTCAGCTGATGAATTTCAGGGAAAGTTAGGGAGACTGCAACTGGGTTTTTACAAAATGTAATCTTCCTCCTTGGTTTCTTTTTATAAATTGTTCATGACAAAAAGAATCAAGGAATTTTAGACACGTAAGGTTAAAAAAAAATGACTGTTTTCTGTAAGTCCACCTCTCAGTAAATTTGGGATCAACAGTGTGGTTTAATTTTTTCCTAGATTTCTTCTCATAATACACCAATTTTTCTAGGTGTATATAAACATAATCACTTATTATCTTACAATCACTCCTTTAAGGTGGGGGCTCTCTTCTCTCTCCATGGTGACTACCAGTTGACTAATCACCTGCTTCCAAACTCAGCCGAGGACTGAACATGTCCAATGTGTATTCCATGCTAGGGGGGAGGCAAAACGTGGGCTTTAACTGCACCTAAAGCCAAGATCCATATGGTGTGTATCATCCTGCCTGAAACCCTCTTCTGGCCTGGTGCAAATCTAATAGGCTGGAAATGATTGCAACTCAGGTATTGCGGTTCTCCTTGATTTTTCCATTGTTATTGTTGATGATGTTGTTATTATTATTTCCCTTCCCTTATTTTCAAATGGTGCCTGAGGTTGCTCTGTTGCCCCCTTTAAATGCCTGAGGACTCAGTCTTTTCCCCCTTTATGTTTGTAAACACATTTCAGGCCAGTTCTGCAAACCCTGGTGGACACCGCATAATGAACTCTCTCTTGGTCTTGTTAACTCTGGTTGCTTGTGTTGACCTAGGCGTGAATTTAGAGCGTCCTAAACTTACCTTCAAGTTTTGGCTTAGCCGTTTCCTGATGATGTGGATTCAGCTAGGCCGCTTCACTTCTCAGTGCGCTGCTTGAAACGCAGAATGTCAGAGTTTGCTCTGTCCTTTCCTTAGGGTTCTGAAAGGTGACACCAAGCTAAAGTATGTGAAGGAGTTTTATAAACTGTAAAGTTTGCACCAATACTTTCTAGGGTAAACTTACATTTCACTGAGAGATCACAGCTTCTCTCTGCTCTTTTTTTTTTTTAATTTTATGGCTGTACCCACCCACAGCATATGGAAGTTCCCAGGCCAGGGATTGAATCTGAGCCACAGCTGTGACCTATTCCACAGCTGTGGCAATGCTGGATCCTTTGTGCTGGGCTGGGGATCAAACTCTCACCTCCCCAGTGACCCGAGCTGCTGCAGTTGGATTCTTAATCCACCGTGTCATGGGGGGAGCTCCTTCTCTTTGCTCTTTTAATGATCCCCTCCAGAATGTCATTCTCTAGGAAGCATACCCGAACCAAACAAGGCAAAGGATAATTCCTTCAACACGAATATACTTGGTTTTCTTTTTATCTAGAAAAGTTTTATATGTAGTTTTGTCTATAGTATCCTTTGTTTTAGTATACAGCCTAGAACTTATAAATAACCACCATGCAAATATTCCCCAAGTTCAAACATACATTCTCTGTGGAAATTCTGACAGTAAGATGAAGGCAACCTGCATTTTTAATCAGTAGGCAGCTGACTTTTTTTTAATGGTCGATATAGAATTACGGTCTATTATCTATAGTTTGTTGCAAATAATGCCTAGGAAAGGTTTTAGGTGATTCATTGGGTACTAATTTAGGTCCATGCATATTATTATTGTTAATTAATAATAATAAAAATGACCCAACTGTTGGCGTAGGGAAAAGTGACATCAAGTTTGACAGACCTTCTTGAACAAGTTCCAAACACCCATAGATTTGGGGATTTTGTTCAAGCAGCTTTGTTGACCACTTTCACAATCTCTGAAGCTGAAGCCAAGATGAGTTATCACTCATTTAATGTGTGGGCTGTTTCCTCTGCCACCACCCCTAATTGTAAATTACACCATCTCAACCTCTACAGCGAGCATTTAATATATCTGACTTTATTGCTTTCCATTTTATGAAAATTAATTACAGTGCACATTCTGACACTGAAATTAAAGAGCAAGCACTAAATCTTGTATACAACAATAGGGAATTAAGAGAACATTCTTTATTATCAGAATAATGGGGTGCTTGTTTTTCTTCTCTTAAGGCACTGGGCAGTGAGATAAAGTCAGATTTAAACAGACATCATCCCTCCTCAGCTGGTGCCATTGCAACATGAAAGACAGAATGGAATTACGATGTTTTAATTAAAAAGCCTTGACTCCGCAGGTTTTCTCTGGCGGGATGTTGTTCTGTAACCACAGGCTCTGGAAGTCTGTCCCGTGGGCTCCGTCTTACTAAGAAGGAAGGAGATGTAGGAAGTGAGACACCTGGTCCCTGCCCCAAGAGTGGACCAGAGTCAGAGGGTTCTGTGAATGCCTCCAACAGGAACAAGAACAGGTCTGTAGAGAGAAATATCAGTGTGAAAGGCAAAGAGCTTGAGAGGTGTCTGTGCTGTAACTGTGCTTCTGTGATAGTCTACCTATCATAGGTTTTTCAGAGGCAGCAATCCTGTCAAATATCCATCTTTATAAGCACTTTAGTGATCTTCAAACATATCATTTCATTTAGCACTTACATGAATCTAGTGAGAAAGGTTTTTTTCTTTTTCTTTTTCTTTTCTTTTTTGCTTTTTAGCACCACACCCTTGGTATATGGAAGTCCCCAGGCTAGGGGTCAGTTGGAGCTAGCTACAGCTGTGCCGGCCTACACCACAGCCACAGCAACGCAGGATCCAAGCCTCATCTTTGACCTACAGCTCACGGCAACACTGGATCCTTAACGCACTGAGTGAGGCCAGGGATTGAACCCATGTCCTCATGGATACTAGTCGGGTTCATTACTGCTGAGCCACAGTGGGAACTCCCAGAAAATTATTTTTTTCATAGATCAAGCAAGCAAGTATGTTTACTTCACATAATACATCTCAGTGGTTTTAAAATCCTTTTCTTTTTGCCATGGATCCATTAAAAAAAATTATGGAGTTCCCATTGTGGCTCAATGGTAATGAATTTGACTAGTATCCATGAGGACATGGGTTCAATCCCTGGCCCTGCTCAGTGGGTTAAGCCTCTGATGTTGCTGTGAGTTGTGTGTAGGTCGCAGATGCAGCTTGGATCTGGTGTTTCCGTGGCTGTGGTGTAGGCCGGCAGCTGCAACTCCAATACGACCCCTAGCTTGGGAACTTCCATATGCTGCAGGTGTGGCCCTAAGAACACACACACACACACACACAAAACCCCACAGAAAACCATAAAACAACCATCCAACCAACCAAACAAAAAAACCCCATTATGATAAACTCCAATATGTAAAAATAAGGGGAGTTCCCTTGTGCCATAGGGGATTGAGGATCTGGCATCGTCATTGCCAGTGGCTTGGGTCACTGCTGTGGCATGGGTTTGACACCTAGCCCTGGAACTTCCACCTGCCACCAGTGCAGCAACAAGGACATTAAAAAGTGGGAGTGAAAAGACGGAAGAGATCAGACATCTGTTCACTGGGCCCCGCTTGGCCGTATTCTCTGAGGCATTTCTGTGGTGATCCATGAAGCATAGGTTAAAAATCCACAATATTCAATTTGTTTTATTTTTTTAATCACATCTGTAGTTGTATATTGATCGTCACAATCCAGTTTCACAGGATTTCCATCCCACAGCCCAGGCACATCCCCCCACCCCCCAAACCGTCTCCTCCAGAGACCATAAGTTTTTCAATGTCTATGAGTCAGCATCTGTTCGGCAAAGAAGTTCAGTCTGTCCTTTTTTCAGATTCCACATGTCGGTGAAAGCATTGGATGTTGGTGTCTCATTGTCTGACTGACTTCACTTAGCATGATGATTTCTAGGTCCATCCATGTTGCTAAAAATGCCAGTATTTCTTTCCTTTTAATGGCCGAGTAATATTCCATTGTGTATATGTACCACATCTTCTGGATCCACTCCTCTGTCGATGGACATTTAGGTTGTTTCCATGTCTTGGCTATTGCAAATAGTGCTGCAATGAACATCGGAGTACATGTGTCTTTGTGAGTCGTGGTTTTCTCTGGATAGATGCCCAGGAGTGGGACTGCTGGATCAAATGGTAGTTCTATGTTTAGTTTTCTGAGGATACACAGTATTCAATTTAAAGTATTCAATAAATGTTGTTATAAGAGTAAGAGTAGCCATCTCAGAGGCAAACAATCAGAAAACACCAGCTTCACCGCTAGCCTGAGGTTGTCATCAGGGTGGGGTAAGTATCGGACTAGCTAGAGATTTAGCAGGGAGGCCTGGGGGAATGAGGAGCCATAGGGAGCCTTGATAAGCTCTCCCATGGCCCTGGTGCCTTGGAAGGAGGCCTGCTTGGAAAAAGCTGTGCACATTCTCCAAATCCTTGCATACATTTTATACATTTTTTGCATAAATTGACAAATTTATCCTAAATTTGTATAGACATGCAAAGACATGGAGTAGCCCAGATAATTTTGAAAAAGAATGAAATTGGAGGATTTAAGCTTCTAAATTTTAAAACTTACTATAAAACTCAGTAATCAAAATAGTATGGTACTGGTATAAGGATAGAGTTATCAATGGAACAGATTTGAGAGTCTAGAAATAAACCTTTACATTTATGGTCAACTGATTTTTGACAAAGATACCAAGCCAATTTAATGGAGAAAAGGATTTCTTTGCAACAAATGATTGTGAAGCAATTGGAAATCTGCAGGAAGAAGATGAATTTAGAATCATGCTTCGCACCGTATTAAAAAAAAAACAAAACACGGGGAAAACCCCCTCAAACTGAATCATAGACCTAAATGTAAAAATAAAATTATAAACCTTTTAATGAAAACCTAGGAGAATATCTTTGTACTCTTGACTTAGGCAAAGAGATCTCAGATATAGCACCGAAAGCATCATTCATATCAGAAAAACATTGATACATGACTTCATCACAATTAAAACCTTTTGAGCTTCAAAAACTGTTAAGAAAAATGCAGCGACATGGCACAGATTAGAAGGACATGTTTTCAAAGCATGTATTTGATAAAGGACCCTTGAATTTAGAATGTATACATTACTTTCACAATTCAGTAATCAGATGACAATATAATAAAAAGGAGCTAAATGTTCGAATAGATATTTAGCTGAGGAAGGAATACAGATGGCTAATACGCATATGAAAATATGTTCAGCGTAATAGTAGAAATGCAAATTAAAACTAGTGTAAGATACCACTTCACATCTTCTAGAATGACTATAATCAAAAAAGATACACCACCAAGTGTTAGTGAAGATGTAGAGAAAAGGAATCTTCACATCTAGTGAGTGGACGCCTATGATGGTACAGCCTCTTTGGAAATCACTTGGGCAGTTTCTTAAAACGTTAGGCATAAATGTATCACAAAACCCATATTTCTACTCTTAGGTATCTAACAAGAGAAATGAGAATATATATCCACACAGAGACTTTTACATGAATATTCATTGCAGCATCATTATTTGGAAACAGTCTATTTGGAAACAAACCAAATATCCAACAGCCAGTGAAGACATGAGCCAAAGTGCTACATACAATAAGTATTTTATTTCATAACAAAAAGGAAACAACCTACATGTTACCACATAGATAAACTTGTAACATCTCATGCTGGATGAAAGAAGTCAGACGCAAAAGACCACATACTGTATGATTTTATTTGCATGAAAAGCCCAGGAAGGGCAGAGACGGAGAGCAGATCAGTGGTCTCCTGTGGGGCTGGGTGAGGGCTGGGGATTGACTGTAGACAGTACAAGGGGTCTTTTAGACATGATCCGAACGTACAAAGTCTGGATTTGGGTGATGGTTATACAGTTCTATGAATTTACTAAGGATCGCTGAACCAGATACTTAGAGAAGGAAAAAAGTAGGTATTGGTTAGGTGAAGTTACGGAGTGGAAAGAATGGTGAGCCCACAGGGAGCATGTGTGAAGGCTCTGAGGCAAGAAAGTAGTCTGCTGAGTTTGAGGTAGTAAAAGAAATTCAGTATTGGTGATGCCTCAAGTATAAAAGAGATGGAGAAAGTAAAATAAGAGGCCAGATCAGGGGCCTTGCCTGCTTAAGAAGAGAGGCCTTTTATCCTAACAACTGCAAGGCTCCTTCAGTTGGGTGGATGTGTATAGTTAGATTTTGGATGACAACTTAGAGACATAACGTGATTGTGATAATTATTTAGTTAAAAACCAATGAAATACAAAAGCTCCAGCTCCAGATTTGTTGTGATGTTGCAACTTTGGAAAGGAAGAGAGTCACATTTCTTTTCATCATGCATGACTGAAAGAACTCCAGAAAAGTAGAATTAAAATAAGTTTCAGTTCATATTTTATTATTATTCAAGAGAAATATAATCTCTATTGGTTTAGCTGTTGACTATGGATCCAAAGCATATTTTTTACAGAAAGTTAAATGCTTTACTAAAGAACTGAAGTCCCAAATTTTAAGAAGGAATAGAGCATTTTAAAGAATGGCCTGGTTGAGCATGTCTGCTTGTTCACCATTGATGATAACGGCTGATAACTCTGTTAAGAGAATTGCCATATTCATCTCTATACTTAATATTTCATACTCGGCATGTCCGTAACAAAGAAACCAACGCAGAGAATGCTTGGCACATGCTGCTTGAATTGGGCTATCACCTATGTTTTAACTTTTTGGTTTTTGAAGACTTAACATTCTAAATAGTATGTATAGATCTTTAAACATGTTTGCTTTCAATACCTAGTCCTACACGTGTAGGTTTAAGTGTAAATTTCACTGCAGTTTCAAAACAGAAAAGTCAATGGGCAGCATACCCAGAGTGAGTGTAAGGGAGACACCAAGTACAGACATAAATCCCAACATAAAGATGCGGAATTTACCTCCTTCCTCCTCCTCCCCGAAACCCCACCCTGTGAGGCATTACTATCCCCTGACTGGTGGTTGTCAGTTCTCCCCTAAGTCAGCTTTCACTCTCAACCCCATCTTGGCTTTTCTCTCCCCTGTGATCCTTGGTCTCTCTAGAGTCAAGGCAACCAGGCTGAATAAAAGCAACAGGGTGATTGTGTGATGGGGACCAGTGGTTCCCAGACACTGGGTTAAGAGGCCACCAAATTGATTTCGCTTGGGAGCAAATTCAGATCTGAACCCAGTTTTTCAGAGGTGAAAGAGATCTATTGATTTTCGTCACAGTCAGTTTAAAACTGAAATGATCGCCGTTTTAACTGTGTCGGACTTCACACGTCTCTTGGAAATGAGAATCACTGCCGCTGGAAGCTGTTTTTCTTGTGACTGAATTCTCCCTCGTACATCTGAGATGGAAAATAAAGTAATAAGACAGTGAAAAGCAGCTGGGAACGTGTGTGGTGGCTGTTACTTACCTCTCGAGGTAAATGAAGCCGGCCAGGGAGGGAGAAGAGTTTCTTCACAGAAAAGTTTGCAATACCTGAGTTTCGGCCTAGTGTAGACGAGTCACTGAAACCACGAGCTGGTCACCCACGAGCCCGAAATCATTTAAAACCCCTCAACCATTCCAGTTGTTGAAAGTCTGTGAAAAGAAAGCTCAACCAGGGTCTATAGAAGAGGCATTTCTCAGAGTTGCCAATTTTAGGGGTTGGTTTGTTTTTTTCAGAATTGGGTTTGAGGGTTAATGGTGAACTTTCAACAATCATGCCAAGTGAATATACAGTTGATCCTTGAACAACGTGAGTTTGAACTGCATGGGTGCATTTGTGTGTGGATTTTTTTCCCCAATAAATATATACATTACTGTAAATGTATTTTCTCTTCCTTATGATTTCATACCATTTTCCTTTCTCTAGCTTACCTTCTTGTAAGAATATAGCATGTAATACATATAACATACAAAGTATGTTTATGTTATAGGTAAGGCTGCTGGTCAACGGTGGGCTCTTAATAGTTACGTTTAAGCGGATGCCTGCCTTGTTTAAAGGTCAGCTCTACATATAGACTGTTTCTGAAAAGTGTAAATAATATTATGATTTTTCGAATGAACCTACGTTTCATTCGTAGAAATTACATTTCTCTTAGGAATACCGGAGTGGAGAAGACTTGATATCTTTTTAATTGGTTGGTGTTCAAAATCGGCCATTCTTCGTCTAGCGACGTGAAAAATCTTTTGGGGGTTGTTTCCTGGAGATTTAAATTTTCATAAAGTTAGTCTTTACTCCTAGAGAAAGTGTTTACCATCTCTGTGTTTTGAAGGTAAACAAATACACGTTAATTTAACTTCCTTTCTAGGAATGTTGAATTCTCTTTCCAGCAGTATTCCAATGATACGCTCTTCTGATAATTTTCCCATGCACGTTTTATCCGCGTGAGGAACCTGTTCACCAGTGAAATTTCTTGTGGCTGCGCCCCTTTCTCTGCATCCTCATCTTTTAAATCAGTGTCGTTGTGATCACCATCATTTCTTCATCACTCTCCATTTTTGAGTCCCTGCTGTATAAAACATGAGTATATTTGTGTGTGTGTGCATACATACACACTAAAATATAGGTAGAATACTCATCACTACATAAGCCGTGGCTGCAGTGGTGGTCGGCAGAGAGGAGGCAAATAAAATCTATCCTGGTCCTTTCACTGTCAGATTCCTTTAGCTGATGCATTTACAGCTCACTTCATCTTCACGACAAAAGATGAGATGTGTGCTATTTGTGGTCTTGTTTTACTGATGAAGAAATGAAGATTCAAGAGGTGAAGTAACTTGTTCGAAGTGACATAGCTAGTGAGTGGACAGCCGCCGCGTCTTTTCGAAATAGTAAACCTTTGCTCTTCCTCAAGACTGGGTGCTCCCAGGCATCCCTACGGGCAGTTCGAGTGCAATGATGGTCCAGTCTTGGCATTCAGAAGACACATCCACCTGGCAGGGTGACAATGTTGACAGATCAGCATTGCTCTACATTCTAGTGCTTCGTCAGGACAGTGTAGATACATCACTAGATTGTGGTTGAGCGTTCTCATGGAAAAGTCTACAATTGAAGTTTTTCACCCAAAAGTTATTGTTGGGAGTAGTCTTGTAAGCAGATCTGTAAACCGCGGCTGTATAAATGAAGACAGCTTAACAGCTAAATTTACCTAGACGTTACAAAAGCATTCCCAGGAGTAAATTAACAAGCCTTCAAAACATCCAAGCCCATCCTTAAGTTCTTCATCAATGACTTGAAGGCACTCCTGGATCATTCAAACATCAGCCTGTGTTTTATGCCCTCATGTTCCCCTTTCAGTTTATCGTTAGGTTCCTGTTGCTCTGGGTGTGCATAGAGCTTCTTGAAGGAATTTTTCTACGTGAATGAAGTTAAGAGGGAAACGTTCAAATTAGATTTTATGGAGAATGATCAGGCGAGGGTTAGGTCGTCCAAAACCAAACACTGAAAGCGAGTGGACAGAAGGTCAGGGTGCCGTGACCTGGTGAGAGAGTCCGGGGATGTTCATCTCAGTCTCCCTTGGGTGAGGGTCTGGGAGGGATTCATGAGGCTCTGAATTTCAAAACTGAAGAAGTAAAGTTATGTGAGGTCTGTTAGACGGGCCGGTGTTCCTTAGCCTGGCCGTGCATTGGTGTCACCTGTGGGATTTTTTAACACATCCTGAATCTCACTGCAGCTCTAAGATTTGAGGGTTTAGAAGTGGTGTGTCTAAAAAATGCCCCCCCCCCAATTATTATGCAGAGAAAAAGGGAAAGTGAAGAAATGGGAGGTGGCAGGGGAAGGGAAGGAGGAGAAAAGAGTCCAAATTCTAAACCAAAGAGGATGACGTGGCGCTCCTGTTGGGGCTCAGCCCTTATGAACCCGACTAGTATCCGTGGGGACTCGGGTTTGATCCCTGGCCTCGCTCAGTGGGTTTAAGGATCCAGTGCTGCTGTGAGCTGCAGTGTAGGTCACAGACGTGCCTAGATCTGGCATCGTTGTAGCTGTGGCTGGCAGCTGCAGCTCCAATTTGACCCCCAGCCTGAGAACCTCCATGTGCTGTGGGTGTGGCCCTAAAAACCGGAAAAAAAAAAAAAAGAGGATGACATCCTAATAGTGGGTAAACCTAGATAAAGGGCAGCAGTGCTGTGCTGGAGCTGCTGTGAGTGGGCTTATGAGTCTGTGTATCACTTCCCGTTCTGTGTCAGCGACCTCATACTGGCAGCCGGAGATGGACCACGGTTGGAGTATTTATACTATGAAAGTCAGCAAATGCAACAAATCAGGTCTCCTCCCCCCCAAAGACCTGATCGTCAGAATACTGTTGGGTAAATGGGTGCTCCAGGAATAATTTTTACAGAAATGATACCTTCTCTAAAGGCAAACCAAACCAAAAGACTCCAAACACTCTTCTCATGATACTCTTGACACCTGCATCTTATCTGGCATCCTTCCGATAACTGGCATTTGGCAAGTACTGCATTTGACAGTAAGCTTCCTGAGGGCATGGACCATGTCCACCTACATCCTGGCTATATCCCCAGCAGGTGGCTTGGTGTCCGATATGTGGTGGACAATGCATGTTTGTTGAATCAATGAGTGAATTCCTCATACTAAGACATTTTATGCTCCCTTTATTTGGGATGGGTGGCAGAGACAAAGCAATGGAAGAAGATGAAAATACATCGTCAATATTCTGTACAAAACTTCCCTCAGCTCCTGTGGGGAGAGGGTATTTAGCAAATGGAAAAGCATAAGGTCCAAAATTAATCCCGTCTTATCCTCAGGAAATGCATAAGGGAAGAAAATTCACATTACTGATTACACACTGCTACCTGACAGATAGAAATGAGATAATAAGTAGATATTGACTTCTGTTGAGGTGAACATCAAGATCTATTGACCCGAGAGGTAAATATTGACCGAGGTGAAGTCAAGGTCAATATTTGCCTCAAAGAACAGGAAATCTTAATGCTCACCAATATATAAAGGTTATATGTGAATTTTTACATACATCTCCCAGGCGTAACATCATGAAAGCTCTCTATTTTATCAGGTAATTCACCAAAATCTGCCTTAAAATTTTAAGTCCTATCAAATGGTAACTAAAAAAATAAGAATTTCCACTTCCTTCTCTGTTGTTGATGTTTGCTGAGCCGTGAGTTAAAAGGATTTGATACGGTCTGATTCTGGTACAGCAAAGGTTAACAAGAGTTGAATAGAACTCAAGCTGTCCCTTAGGAGGGTACAGAGAATGTGTTACCGAATCTTCCCAGTTACCAGGGACATTTTCTCGCAACTGTCTTTGCCAGTCGTGAGTCAGAATCTTTCTTTCTGTAACAACACATCTTAATCATAGTCCTAAGAATTGTAAGTCGGGCAGTGTATTCATTCAATCATTCGATTCTAATTTTTTTCCTGGTTCCAAGATGGACTCTATCAAAAGATGGCCCTGGGCCGGTAACACTGGTCAGCACGTCCCTCCAAAGGAAGTTCTTCTTTTGTGTCCAGCGGTGGGGAAAAGGGATGTATCTCTGAAGGATTGGAGCTTTTTTTTTTTTTTTTTTTTGTCTTTTGTCTTTTGAGGGCTGCCCCCATGGCATGTGGAGGTTCCCAGGCTAGGGGCTGAATCAGAGTGGCAGCTGCCGGCCTATGTCACAGACACCGCAACGCAGGATCCAAGCTGCATCTGCGACCTACACCACAGCTCACGGCAATGCCGGATCCTTAACCCACTGAGGGAGGTCAGGGATCGGAGCTGCCTCCTCGTGGATGCTGGGCAGGTTCTTAACCCGCTGAGGCACACGGGGAACTCCAGATAGGAGCATTTTAACTGCTGCCCATCCCTCTCTTTCTTGGAGAAGCCCCCATCACTGTTGCCAGAGACTTGAAACCGTCTGGAAGCTCATGTCCAACAACTTCCAGTTCCTGCACTTACAGCGGCTTCCGGCCGAGCCCGGAGGGAGCGTCACCACAAACTCGACGACTGCTCTCGCCACCCGCGGTCCCTGGCCCGTGCCGCCTCTCCTGGTGTCCGCCAGGCTTGACGTGGGACCATTTGAATGGGACCATCCTTTCTCGTTTGTTATTCGGCTCTTGTTCTTTCTCAACCAAACATTCAGACCAAGACACAAAACTAGAGGTCTCTCCAAGCAAGGAAAATGTCAGTGCATTTCAGCAGCACCCTCTTGGTGTCCCAGCCCCCTTTCGGTCGGGGGTGAAGACAAGGCCCGGTACCTCCTCGCTCCTCTTCCTGCACCTTAAGCAACACGGAGGGGAGTAAACTTTCAACAAAGACGTGCTGAAGGGATCAAGTGAGTGAGTGAAGGCCAGAGCCCTCCCATTGTCTTCTCCCCATTCTCTCCGGCTACCTCAAGGCCTTCGCACAAATGTTGGGAGGATGGGATTCGCAGCATCGATGGCCGGTGCGAGGATTTTAACCCCCCCCCCCCCAGCTGGGTCCCTCCCTCCCTGGCTGGGCTCTAATATATGCATTGCCTGATTTTCATACATGCTGATTGCATAGCGATTTATTCTACAAGTGCCAAGGAGAAGAGTCACCCCTGGACTAAATGTAAAATCTTTATTCTCACCAATGTCTAAATCATTGTTTTCTCGCGGCCGAGATCCTGTGGCACACATTATTAATAGCTCTGGTCTCTCCACCACTTGACACAGCGCTCCAGCTGTCATTCTGCTCCCTGGCTCGTATGATTCTTGCACTGGTGAAGTGCCAGGCCCGGGCCGAGCCCATCAGTCACTGTCACCCAACACCCAGTGATGAATAGCCCGGCCGTCGCCGTGGCGAGGCCTGGGCTCTGATTCACACACGCCTGACTTTTACCAACTTCAGCCCGCCAGCTGAGGCCTATCCCAGCTGAGGAAGGCCGCAGTGACCTGGAAATGGCACCGCCTCCGCTCCCCAACTCTCCCCCACCCCCCCACCCCTGCAGATTAGTTAAAAATGAAACAAATCCTAATGTGATCATGTCACTAATTATGCATTTAATTCAGTTATAAGGAGCTAATGGCTCCCTCAGTGACAGCTTTTACTGCTAAAAGGCAATTCATTCCTGAAACGGAGAAATCTAATTACACAAAATGCTTCATCCTAATCCTTTCAAAGAATAATCTTATTTGTAGACATTAACATCCCAGATGCTGCTGCTGTTTGTCCATTATGACAGTGTTTGTCCTGAATAATGTATAAATAGCTCTTTCTGGACAGTTGCATGTCACTAAATCAATACAATTTGCTGCCTGCTGTTACATTAAGTCGGCCTGGGCAGGCTGGAGAAAATTAACCTTTTGTTTTCCTCCCTCCCCCTTTCTCAAAGGGCCTTCAGAATTAGAAATGAGCACAGGATCAAAGGGGCCTGGGGTGGAATTGAAAGGGGACAGTGGGGAGAGCCGGGGGGCGGGGGGAGGAAGGGGACAGGTACGTAGGAAGCAGCCAACAGCTAAGGGGGGAAATGCCGGGCACAGAGACGCCTGAGCGGAACCACAGTGATGGGTGGGAGGAAATGGCCGACTTCCAGGACGGTTATTTTGAAATTACTCCGGATGTGGACCCGAGCATCTTCTGTGCTGATCCTCGGTCTCAGACTTCTTCACTCTAAACGATGCTCTCTTTGAAATGGTGCTTTGATGCCTATAGAGAGCCCCTGGCGGAGCGGGGGTGGAGTTGGGGGGATGTTGAGGAAAAGTCCTAACTGTGTGAATCAGTTGGCCGAGACCGCCTTGCTCAGAACACCGTCCCCATGGGAAGCATTCGGGGCACCGCGTAAGAACAGCTCAGATCTGAGCCGTTTACGGCCTAACAGAGGATGTACACACACGGAAATAACTTCATTTGATTTATACAACCCTGAGAGCTGGGCGTCGGGGTTCCCCTTGCGAAGGGGAGGAAATGAAGGCTAGATGACATGTCCAAGGGGACATGCCTACAGCTTCCTCTTCTAGCTCTTGGTTCTGAGCGGACTCTTTCCATCATCACCCAGCCCACCCTCTGCGGTGGCAAACCTCCGAGTGCCCAGGGAGCTCTCCTGGCACGTGTCTGGTGTATTTCGTTTTAGGGAACCTGCAGAAATGGCACACACAACACTGCCTCCCATGCACACGTGCTTTTCTGCATAAAACAGAGAGAGGTGGGCTTTCACATGCAATGATTCAGAGATGTAAAGAGTAGGCAAAGTGTAACTGTATTTCCGGATGCTGTGGGCTCTCTTCGGGAGAGGGATGACTGAGGGCCTTTTTCTCTAAAGGGCCGGATAGTAACAGGTTCTGTGTGCCCCACTGGCTCTGTCCCAACTGCTCAACTCTGCAGCCACAGGCATAGGTAGACCAATGGGTGAGGAAGAGGTGGCAGGCTGGATGTGGCCTTGGGGCTGTCGTTGGCAGACCCTTGAGTTAGATCATATTAAAAACACTTAATCTGTGTGGTTTGACTTGACTGGTGCATCTTACCTCTCTTCCGTTCACACGATGACGCTTGCTCCGGTCACCGCTTTGTTTTTCTTAACACTGTCTCAGGAGACCTGCTGACATCTGCCTTCATAGACACGCCATAGGAAGAGGGCCCTGCAGATAGAAGCACAGTTGGCAAAGTGGACGGGCGTGTTTTACATGCTCCCTGCCTTTGCTTGACTGCTGTTTGGTTCACTCTGATCACTCCTGGGTATGTGGGCCAGCATTCAGTTTCTTAGCTCCCCTCTTGGCTGGTTTCTGGTTCTGTTTCTGTTCTGTTTTAGTGCAGGAGGAGGATGAGGGAAGGACACAGTGCAGCTGTTGGGGTGAGGGCGCACTGTTTGACACCTTCTGCTCCAAGCTTGTTCTAATACACTTCAGTAAAGACAAGACATCACGATAAGGCAGGTCTGTTTCACAGAGGGGTTTGGATTGGTGAACCCTAGCATGATGTGCTGGAGAGGAGCGTCATCTTTTTTTTGTCTTTTCTTTTTTTTATTTTTTTTAGGGCCGCACCTTCGGCATATGGAGGTACCCAGGTTAGGGGTCTAATCGGAGCTGTAGCTGCTGGCCTACACCAGAGCCATAGCAATGTGGGATCTGAGCTGCGTCTGCAACCTGCACCACAGCTCATGGCAATGCTAGATCCTTAACCCACTGAGCGAGGCCAAGGATCGAACCTGCATCCTCATGGTTGCTAGTTGGGTTCGCTAAGCACTGAGCCAGGATAGGAACTCCTGGAGTGTCATCTTTAGCATGGTCTGAGGACAATAACAGAATGGGGTTTCGGGGTGGAAGCGAACGTCAGGTAAGGAAACATGTTCAAATCAAAGATAAAGACGCATACACTTGTTTTGCTTCTCAAGCTCTCACCACATAATGAATGACAGCAGAGCCCTACTGAAAACCCGATCTTCATCCAAAGCCTGCCCTGCAGGCCCCTTAGAGGCCCGCAGCTGCACGTGCTGGTGGATGCAGGGAGCTGTTTTGGAGAGCACTTCAGTCAGCGGTGGAAAAGAAAAGTATTGTCTAAAGTTGATCTTATCACTTCTCGGCCTTTTGGCTAAGATCAAGTGTAAAGTTGATCTTGAGAGCAAAAATCAAATAGAGGCCCAGAGAAATGACAGAATAATAAAGCTTCGCAGCCTGCCTTTGGGGAAATTAAACGGAGTGCCTGGGGGTGCTTGGAGGGTATGCAGCATTTGAGGGGTCCTTGTGGAGGAGATCAGAAGATTTTCCTGCTTTTTCTTGCTCTTTATCTTGTGTTCTATTCCTTTACTGCGAGGCTAAAGTATGATTTTTCCTGCCTCCTTCCTATTTCCCCAAAAGTGTCTGTGTGATCATCTATTTTGCAAGTAAAAGCATAAACAGGGCATCATAAAGTTCACTCTTGGGAAAGGCCTCAGTGTTGAATTTTTATATTAGTTTCTTCCTGGGGAAGCTTTGAGTTTGTGTATCTTTTGAATGCGAGTTGTTGGGTTTTGTTGGCACAAACCCTTTAGCATCTATCTAAGAAGCTATTATTAAGTTCTTGGCTTTGTGGCTTCTCCATGTGTCAGGCTTTCAAAAATCGTTGTGATCAAACTGCCCATGTTAACAATCCCATTACCCCTTGGAATGTGAGATTTTAAAAGTCAACTTATCAATAGAGGCAAATATGAGTCCCAGACATAATAATCCATTTTTTAGAAACAGGCAGGGCTTCTCCAATAGTATTAGGACTTATTGTGGAAAAGGAAGTACCATAGGATGAGATGCAGAGCAGAAATATTATTTCTGGAAAGTAATTTATCCGGGGGAGGGGTGCCGCTTTAAAGCATCAGGGCCAGTGTCACTGAAGAGGGCTCAGATTAGCTGATCTGGTTGATTGGACCTTAATCCATCACTGCTTGAGCCCCTCAAATGTGTTATCACCCGGGATTTGTCTGGCTCCATATGATTTCACACATCTGTCATCTAAATCACAGTTCCAAATGCAAAGTCCGGCCCTAGAAGACGTCACAGGCATTTGTGAAAATCCTTGGAGGAACCTGGGCCCATAAATCAATGGATGGATTACAGTTCAATAGTACGACCTTCTCATTTATGATGAAAAGATGTTGTCCACATGAATGCTTAGGTATTATGGTGATGAAGCCATAAAGATGTATTCGAGAGTAAATCTCTCTGGGTCTTCTTTAGATGCATCTCTGAGAACCATCTCCAAGATAAGAACCTTTTTAATGAAGACCAAGCTAAAAAAAAACCTTACTGGAGACCAGCTTTGCGAATGGGCCAGGCAAGTTTGTTTTATTTTTCTCTTTTTAGATGCACTAGTAGTGGCAGTAACAGTGGTAGCAACAAATATGTCTCCAGTGTTGCCTGTAGCCGTGCGCTATGCTAAGTACATCCATGTGTTATCTCAGGAAACGGGGTGTCGGAGAGGTGAGTCCCACGTTCAGCGTACCCAGGCTGCCTTCAAGGCAGTGAGCCAGGATGTGAGCCTAAGTCTTCCTGACTCCAACTCTGTGTCTCAACACAACGTGAGGAAAGTCCACGTCAGACTCTGCTTGATTTCAGGAGCAGAGGGAGAGGTTCAGAATGGTAGAAGTATGTTCCATAAAGGGAGAGGCTTGTCAAGTCAAGTCTTCTGAGGGAAGAAGGTCGCGGAGGGTGTTTTTGGCCAGGACCCAGTTCTCCTGCTCGTCGAGGGAGCCCACCTGGCCCTAAGAGAGCGAGGCAGTAGGTCTTTAGATCTGTCTTAGAAGGGGTGCCTTGGATGGCAGAGAGCTTTACAGGTTCCCATTCACAAATTTGATCATCACTCTGGAAAGCAAAACCAAATAAGAAAAGAGAACAACTCAAAACGAGAACTGCCCACTTCACAAGCCTGGAGGTGTTGCGTTGCAGGCACCAGTCCAACGTCACCCTAATGGCAGGGTCTGAAAATACCATTCAGCTGGCTGTTGGAAAGAGGGCCCTTTGTGAAGGATGTTGAAAGCTGCGGGAACTTCCTTGGGAACTAGAAGGTTCATCCCTTCCTCCCTTCCCATCATGGGCCATTTATGGTTTTTTCTGATTGAAGGTTGTGTTGTGACCGACTGAGGAAGCTTTCATGGTCGGATGTTTTCCATAAGGAAAATTTTATGACCTTCATTCTTTCGTTTCTTGAAATTAACTTTCCACGAGAGTCTATGTAGTCAATGAAAATTTCTTTGACCATTATTTATCTTCTCAAATTGAAATAAAAACTTATGAAATAATTCTTGAAGATGATACTTCCCCTTTGATTTTGTCATTTAAAGGTTTATTTTTATGTAATTAAAATAGTTAACATGTATCGAGCTTGTTTTTTTTTTTTTTTTTTTTTTCCCCCAAGGGCTGCACCTGTGGCATATGGAGGTTCCCAGACCAGGGGTCGAATCGGACTGCTGCTGCCAGCCTACACCACAGCCACAGCAACTCGGGATCTAGGGATCTGAGCTGCATCTGTGACCTACACTGCAACTTGCAGCAACTCCTTAACCCACTGAGCGAGGCCAGGGATCGAACCTGCATCCTCATGGATACTTGTCAGGTTCTTAACCCACTGAGCCACAACAGGAACTCCTTATCAAGCTCTTTTTGTGTTCCCAGAACCACACTAAGTGTTTTCTCTGAATTATCTCGATTTTTGTTTCTCACAGCAATCCTACCGTGTAGCTGTATTTTCATCCCATGTTAGAGATGAGGAAATGGAGGCACCCACAGGGGGCGTAGCTTGCACAAGGCTATTTTCCTAATTAATGGCTGAGTCAGTATTTGAACTCAAATCTGGCTAACCTCAAAGCCCTTTCTCTTAATCACCTTCTCCTGCCTTAATCTGAGAAAATTAATGCTTATGGAACGTATGAATGTGGAAAGCAATTACAGGCCCCATGAATGTTGTACAGGGAGAGAAACCTCGGCCGTGATGTCTTATCTTTATTTTACTAGTAGATAAATCAAGGTAGGAGATTGTGGCTACACCAGCTGATATTAAATGCCTGTGTCAATCTGGTCAAATAATCCAGTCGGGTGAATTGTTTGGGTATTAAACAGAAAAAAGTGTTGATTAAACCAACTTTCCACTTTTCAAGATTGGTGATTCTGACATAAAATGAACTCATCTTCAGACACAGCATCAAGATCACAAACAAATACCTTATAAAACTGATGATTCCGGAGTTCCCGATGTGGCTCAGTGGGTTAAGAACCCGACACAGTGTTAGTGAGGATGCGGGTTTGAACTCTGACCTTGCTCAGCGGGTTCAGGATCGGTGTTACTGAAAGCTTGGGCTTGGGTCCAGGGTTGCCTTGGCTGTGGTATAGACCGCAGCTGCAGTTCTGATTTGACCCCCTGGCCTGGGACCTTCCATTTGCCATTGTTGAGGCCTTAAAAACAAACAAACGGGGAGTTCCCGTTGTGGCGCAGTGGTTAACAAATCCGACTAGGAACCATGAGGTTGCGGGTTCGGTCCCTGCCCTTGCTCAGTGGGTTAACGATCCGGCGTTGCCGTGAGCTGTGGTGTAGGTTGCAGACGTGGCTCGGATCCCACGTTGCTGTGGCTCTGGCGTAGGCCAGTGGCTACAGCTCCGATTCAACCCCTAGCCTGGGAACCTCCATATGCCGCGGGAGTGGCCCAAAGAAATAGCAAAAAAAGACAAAAAAACAAAACAAAACAAAACAAAACAAAAAAAACGAACAGACAAACCTGATGCTTCAAACTGTTTTGAATTTCTTCTCTATGCAACATGATGCTAATTTATGCTGCGGAAAGTGAAAAACCAATTCTTCCCTTTGCCCCTTTATGTAAGTCAGGGGCTATACCGTGTTAAGGGACTTGACAATTTTGTTTCAACTGAACTGAGTATAGAGACAGCCAAAGTCTGTTTCACCCTTGAGGGCTGCGAGATTTCCTTTGAACCTGAAAAAACATCTCTGTTTTCCCTCCAGCTATCTTTGAAGTAGTTGCGCTTGCTTACATAGTAAATTCTCTAACACCAGGTGCTTTCGTCAGCCCAAATGCCTTTGAGTCTCTCGTCGCAGAACTAAGAGGTTGAACAGATTGGACGGGTTCGTCTTCTATGTAGATAGATCAGTCCTAGAGTCAGTTGTTAGACTCCTACATGCCCATGATGAAATAAAATCAGATCAGCTCCTCCCTGCCTGGTGCTATTGTTATTGCAGGCTGGTTTAAGAGACAGAGTACATGCATCTCAGTGTTCAGATCTTGGGTTGACCTGACAGTGCCTGCATCTGTGAAAAGCAATGCTTGACCTAGACACTGAGGCAGTTTGATGTAGAGACTATTGACAGGGAATCAACCTGAAAGCCCCAGCATGCCTTTTCTGGAGTCACTTTTCATATTGCAACTGCTATTCACACTTATTTGCCCTGTGGCACCATCAGGCATTATGAGAGAGCCAGGAAACCTGGAACTCAGACATTATGGGAAAATAAAAGGAAGTTATTTTATGTTGTTCAATGATGTTATATAATTATCTTTGTGATGAGCTAATTCATATACTCTACAGAAGACTTTGTGAATTAATGGCTTGGGATTCCAGATATGACTTTAAAAATATGTAACTTTAGCTGATGGATTCAATTTGCAATTCAAATAAGGATTTTGTACATTTGCCCAGAGTCTTTAAGTCGATAGGCTTAAATAAGTAAACAAAAACTTCTGCAATCATTTTAATAACTTTCTCTTGCCTATAGTTCTCCAAGTCACTATGACCAGAAGTGACATCAGCAGCATAACTCTACTTTTCTATTAGCCCGAGGTGTTCTTTGAGCTAAAATGTGCCATCGATATTTGTCTTGTTGATGCCCTTTTCCCCACGTAAAATATTTCTAGGGAAGCATTTTGTTCAGGTTTTTTCCTCATTAATCTTATTTTATTTCTCGAAAATAGCAATTTAGATTGAACTTGCTTGCTTAATTTATAACCAAAGTCATTGTTTTTTTGGTTTTTAAGAAGGATTAAGACGGTAGCTATCTGGGGAAGACAAAGAATTAGACTCAGGATAAAGATAGTAGCATCAAATTTTCATTACCACACTGTGTTGAGGGGGTTGCAATAGCTCAACCTGGTCCTTCAACTTAAAAAAAATCTGTAACGCAAAAGACAATCATGAAACATCTATTCCAGCTATTCCTGCCAGGCCCCTTATGGCAGACTCAAGATCAGGACTCCTAAGACCGGCAGTGTGTTACTTTATCATTTAAAAATTCATAGCACAGCTTCGAGAGTGTTAAGCCTGGAAAGGAACATGTGTTTCAGACACCACCCACTAGAGTTAAGTAAACTCTGGTCCAGAAGGGTCAGGTTAGTAGCTTGAAGTGTACAGCTTATCATGGAGCTCAGGTCACATCCTCTACTTCCATGGATGGCTTTGCCTTGGGATGTTGACCTATTTATGGGCCTTGGCTTTGTCCTTTATGTCTATTCATTCACACATTCATTCATTTATTCATTCATCCAGCACCGAATATGTACCATGCTATGTGCAAAGCTGTAGGATACAGAAGACAACAGGCAAAATCCCTGACTTCATTGAGTTGATATTGTAGGATGCGAACGTGGAACGTAAATGAATGAGTAATGTGATGTCAAGTAGTGGCTAGTATTTCAGAGGAAGAGGAAAGTTGGAGAAGGTGGTAGAAATGTGGTGGGCTGAAGGAGGAGCCACATTGACAGGATGGGTCACGGGAAGCCTAATTCAATAGAGGGCCTTGGAGTGAAGACCAGCATTGGAGAGAAGGCCGGGAGGACAGCTCTGCCAGGGGAGAAGGGCCCTGAGCAGAGGGGACAGGTGCAAAGGCCCTGAGGCAGGTGTGCTCATCCACTGCTTCCCTAGAACCTCTTTTTGGACAGATTCTCATTTGGTTTCTGTGCAGCCACTGTATTGCCTGAGAGCCGATGGTTTTTCTGGTAGGAGCTGGAGCAGGACCACATTTTGGAGTCAGATCCAATGTGGTATTTCCAAAAGCCCTTGGTATTTAGTTAGATGATATTGGGCAGATGGGCCTGATTGTGTGCCAGTAGGAGGGAGAGGAAGAGGAAGAAAAAAATGCCTTTGGGAGATGGATATCTTCTCTGGCTCCCCGTGATAAGAAGTTCACTCGAACGTCTTTCCACTAAATAGTGCTAAACTTCAGTACTATGATAAGGGATCTTTATTAATTAATTTGTTTCCAATTGATCCCAAAATAGTGCTTCAGTCTTTTTAAGGGTCCCCGGGGCCACGAGGACCGGAGCACACTGATAACAGTCTCCTTTCTCCTGAGGCCCAGTGTGTATCTGAGAAGGCTGGGACCAGCTCCTTGAGAGCCGAGCCTCCTGAAACGGCAGAGGCCTGTCGCCGGAACTTGGGCTTGTCCCCCTGGGAAGGAGAAGTGACTGGGGGGAAAGAGAGAAAGGGTGGATCCCCAATGAGTCCAGAGGCCTGAAACTATTCTTCTATCTAGTGACAGCTAGAAAAAGATGGAAATTAAAATACTGAGTGACTAGAGTTTAAGGAGAGTATCCTAATTTGTAATTCTTAGTGAATGGTGGTTTTAAAAAGATCTTTTCAAATTATGCTGTGGATTGAGTTGTGTCCATATGTTGAAGCCCCAACTCCCAGCATGACTATATCTGGACAGTAATTAAGGTTGGGAGGTAATTAAGGTTAAATGAGGTCCTCAGAGAGGGCCCCTAATCTGATAGGATGGTGGCCTTCTATCAAAAGGAAGCTCTCTTTCTCTCTTTTTATCCCCATCTCTGCCCTGTGAGGACACAGAATGAAGGCAGCTTCTGCAAGTCAGGAAGGCAGCTCTCCCCAGCACTTAACCCTGCTGGCACCCTGATTTAGAATTCCCAGCCTCTGGAACTGAAAGGAATGTATTTCTGTTAAGTCACGAACCCTATGGTGTCTTGTTAAGGCAGCCCTAGCTGACTAAGGCAACTTAGTGTCTGGATGGCGACCCTGTGATACAAACTGATGTTCATACCAAATGTTGAAGTAAGCCAGTCTGGATCCGAGGGATGCTTGGTAATCTGGCACTTAGGATTACCTTTCTGTGGCATTCTATGTTCTCGCATCCACAAATTAAATCAGCTGTGGAAACAAGAGCTAAGGTTTTGGCTAGGCTTGAGTCTGCTGTTTTAGTTTCCGATTCGCTTTACCTACCACTGTCACTGACCAGCTAGATAAACTCAGCAGGCCACTTAACCTCTCTGTTTCCCAGTTCCCCCATCTTAGGAGGACCAAATGCCACCAGGTCTGTGAAAGAACTGAAAATTCTGAAGTTTTCAATACAACTTCAGAAGCGCTCAGTGTTCCCTAGACAAGCATTCCCTTCAATGCAATTGAAGAGCCTGTGACTCGGAAGCCAGGGCTTCTGAGCTGCTCAGAGGTGGTCGCAACAGGCATTGGCATGGGTCATCCAGCCTTTCCTGTTCCTTGTCCCACTGACTTCTAAAGGGAACCTTGACAGGGACGCTTCAGAGGCCTCGGGAAGAGAGGGCCCCTGGTTCAGCAGAAGTGGTCAGAACACGTTTCTAGCTGCCTTGTCCCTGGGCTGTGTGCAAGTCAGAGTGGTCCATGGGGTCAGGCAGGGAGCCTCGCCAGCATCTGAGGCCTGCCACCCCTCCATCATTGTCAATAAGCGAGATGGAGAGACCTGTACATCATTTCATTTACTATTGCAATGATTACATAGCTCATTGCCTTCCCATTGTTTCAGTGATAGATTTAATTAACTTCCAATTAATCATAGAGGGTGATATTTAATGCTCAGCCCAGCACTGAGCACAGTGTCACAGACCAAAGAATATATTCTGAAGGCTTCAGTAATCAAGAGGTCATGGAAGATAGATGTTCTTCACTGAAGGAGAGGGAAGATAAATCTGTGTGTCCAGACCACTCTGGCTAACTGTTTTAGGATAATTGTTTTGCATCCAAATGATACCTTTCCATAAGGCCCAACCATGCACAGCACAGGGGAGATAGATGGAGGGAGAGAGAGATAATAGGGTTACAATATGGAGAATTCACTTGGCCGTAATTCCCATCTGATGCCAACCAGACTGTGCTCACCAGGGATTCCTGCTTGATCTGCAAAGAGAGTGAGTGCTCTAGAGGGTCTAACGTGGGACCTTAGCCTGAGGAGACACTTTATAAATCTTTGTCTAGCGAATGAAAAAGGCCCAGAGATCTTGGGAAGGTTGCTTTTCTGTTTTCACTCATTACAAGGGCCACTGACATTTTGCTCATGCTGTGATACCTAGTATTTCTGTCCTCTGTTCTGGAAAAGGGGTCAGACTTGCATGTCTGAGCCATGAAAAGCCAGGGTCCCTGGGTCTAGCAGGGTGGTATCGGATGCTGTGCCCCCAAAAGAAGTGACCCATGTAAACAAGAGATCCTTGGCCTGCAGCCCAGGCAAGTCAAATGTTTTCGTTTTTTTTGTGGGTTTTGGGGTTTTTTGTTTTGTTTTGTTTTGGGTTTTTTTTGCTTTTTAAGGCTGCAGCCAAGGCATATGGAGGTTCCCAGGCTAGGGGTTGCATCAGAGCTACAGCCACCGGCCTACACCACAGCCACAGCAACACCAGATCCAAGCCACGTTTGCAACCTATATCTCAGCTCACGGCAATGCCGGATCCTTAACTCACTGAGCTAAGCCAGAGATCGAACCCGCCACCTCAAGGTTACTAGTTGGATTCGTTTCCACTGAGCCACAATGGGAACTCCAAGTCAAATGGTTTTAACGAAGTCGATCAGAATCTCTGAGGAAAAGATTCTAGAAGTTTCCTGAACACTCTGTGAGAAACTCTGTTTTAACTCAGAACACAAAAACATACTTGAAGGAATCAATTGTACTTCTTGTATTTATATTTATGTTTAAGCCATGGTCTGGTAGCAAATGACAATACAGATTAAATCTCTTTATACTTTCTTCATTCATCTGTTCATCTATTTATAATTATGTGCTAAGCGTTTTTATATCAATGAAATGGTCATTTCTGTATTATTTCAATGTCTAGAACATTAAAATCTCAGGGTAAAAGAAATAATTCATACTGAACTATAAAGTCATTGTTGACAGGATTTGACCAGGGGCTATAGCAAAATTTCTGCAAAGTATGTGGTTATCATTAGAGTACATATTATGAATAATAAAGCCTTTGATATAAGGTCAAAAAATTGTCTAGGAATGTGTAGATTGTTCGGACAAAGCGTCTATAGCTCTAAATGTGGATTTGTGACATCGAATGTTTAAGAACCCCAGGGCTACAGCATGTTACCCCGAAAAAGTATAATGTATCTGTGCCAGTTGAGATAAAATAAGGATCTGCTAACCAATTCCATAGACTTATGCAATCTGTCTTCTCAGAAAAGTTAAGATGTGGCATTAGGTCTGGCATCCACAACAACTTTATTGAGATGAATTATTTCTGCAGTTAACTATTCAGAATAAGATTTCAGAGTAGGATGCAAATAAACCTTTCCTTAGAGGTGCTGTTTTGCTGTAAGTCCCAGGAAAGTTGCATCTGACAAATAGCGTACTTAGTGGCTGAATATGCTTGTGATTGTTATTGGAGTGTGCGTGTGTGTGTGTGTCAGTGTGTGTTCATGCATGCTGCAGGACTCAAAGCTCTAGACAAGCTTGACAGAGAGATTAAAGCATGGAGAGGTCCCCTCCCCGTCCACTTTACGGCACACATGGGGGGTCAAATGCGAAACGAGAAGCACGCGCCTTGTTTTATGATGGAGATGCAGTGAACAAATTGGAGCTGGAACGAGAATGAACTCCTGTATCATCTACCTGTCCTTCCAGTCAAGAGGCTGACATCCGAGCGGGGCCATGAGATTACAGTCATGACCCAGTATAAAAGGATGAGAGACATTTGCCACTCCTGTTTCAATTCTGGTCATAAAAATGCATTGAGTTTGGCATGAGTTTCTGTTCTTGTTGAAAGTGTCATCATAGGGAAGCAGAATCAGGAGAAGCCCCCAGAGGATTCCCTGGGACAGACCACAACCTGTGCCTGGTCTGCTGTCTTACTGGGGACTTGAGTGACTTCGCTCTTTGATCTTGGGAGGCCATTAGAATATACTGATTTGGGCATAAAATGAAGATTCTCTTTCAGGACAAACTTCTTTAGCAAGGAAGCTGTAGGATGCTGGACATGTGACTAGAAACTAGTCATTTGAGGAGCTCAGATGGAGGGAAGCCACAGCAGAAACCTCTGTGTATCCTGTAATCTGTCAGGGCAAAGAATACAATGTACCAGGTTGGTCTACCAGCTTCCGGGCTGTTTTCTAGTTCCTTCTTTGCTCCCTAAGGAACCAGTGCTTCCCAATGCTCTGTGCCTCTTCACACCTTTTATGCAGAACTGGGGACAGATCCTCCCTCTTCAGATATCACTTTTCTCAGTTTCTTCTTCGTATCAAATTCATCTAGTTCTCCATCTCATTTCCTTTGGGCCCTGGTATCTTGCATGCATTTTGAGAATTTAAGCCCTATGGGGGTGCGTGTGTGTGTGTGAATGGTTTGATGTCTCTTAACATAACTTGCATTTGGCAGTCTTTTCAGAGAAACCCTGTCTTAGCTCAAAGGAATAAATCTAAAGGTAATAAATCTCAGTGTGTCCCAGGGGCTGAGATATTTGGAAGTGGGCTGGAGGGAGAATGGAGAAACTAAATCATATTGGATATGCAACTGCGCAGTTTATTTTATATCCATCCATCCAATTTTTAACTGGTGATCGAGGAAGAGTAATTCTCTCTAAAACTCCCCATCTATACTTGTTTCTAAATAAAAATGGGAATTTTCATGGGTATTTATCCTACAATCACTTTTGATAACATGCCCTTTGGCTTTGTAATCTTTCTTCGATCTTGAATTAATTCAAAACATGTTTACTGAGTGTTTAGCATGTGCCAGACCTGGTGGTTGGCACTGGGACACAGGGGCAGAATCTCTGACTTCAGGTGAGGGTTGCAGATGGACATGTAAGCAGACAGTTTCAGTACAGGTGATGTGCCCTGTGATGGAGGTGCTGCCTAGAGGCACTTCACCTCTATAAGGAAATAGGTTAGGGTTCCTGGGAGCTGCCTTATCTCATGGGAAACCTTAAGAATGAGAAGCTGTGGGAAAAAAACATTTACCATTACTTAGGATTTAGGCTACCATCCCCAACAGACTTCAAAATACAGTGGCTTAAATAGGATAGATACAGCTATCTCTCCTGACAACTAGAGATAAGAGGCATAAAGTGATGCAGGCATGTTCAGCGAGTGCCTTTTGCCTCTGGGTCCAGGAGTGGTGCCCTGGCTGCTGGCACCTCCCCACTGGCAGGAATGTGAAAAGGGTCAGGAGCAGAAGAGAATGGCAAGTTGGTGTCACAGTCCGTAGTTCTGTGTGGCTGACGCAGAATGTCAGAGGCAAGAGTGGAGTGGCCACGTAGGAGCTGCTCAGAAATTTGGATTTTTCCATTGAGAATTGATGGGAAGGCTTTGTAGGTTGCAAGCAGAGTAACAATGCAATTAGGTTTTAATTTTAGAACGTTTGCTTTGGCTGAAGTGTGGAGAATAGCTTGGAGTATACAGTGAATAGTTCTTTAATTACCAGTAAATTTTAGCATTTCATACAGTTGAACTTCTACTCTGATGGAGTAGGTATATATAGGGGCAACAGACTATAATTCAGTAGTTTAATAACTCAGTAGCTGAAACTTCATATAAAAGGATCTCTGTATATGAAACCTGGCCTTGGGATCAGGTCAGGTTGTTTCTGGAAATGGGTTTTTGCAAAATGATCTGAATGTTTTTATGATCATAGAAGGTCTTTTCTCTCCTGGTGACTCCTTTCTCCAGAAAATATATTCTGTGGAGAAAAGTTTAAATAAAACATTTTTCACGAATTGCAACTTGGAGTGGAGAGCAGAACAGACAATGCAATGTAAAACTGAGAGAGGGGTCATAGCTAATCCAAGCTCATGGGTCACACCCTCCCACTCTGCTTTTGCCTTTTCCCAAAGATTTATGCTGATAAATGGTATGTTTTATACATAACTCTAGAATGCAGATTTCTTTCTCCATTGTCCGCAGTGAGTATTCTCCTCTTTATGGAATAACTCTTCTTCTTCTTCTTTTTTTTTTTTTTTGGCTGAGCCTGAGGCATGTGGAAGTTCTCAGGCCAGGATCAAACTCATACCACAGCAGCAACCCAGGTTGCTACAGTGACAATGCCTGACGCTTAACCCTCTGCACCACAAGACAACTCCTGGAATAATTCCTTTTTTTTTTTCTGCTTTTTAGGGACACCCTCTTGTCATATGGAAGTTCCTAAGCTAGGGGTCAAATCGGAGCTACAGCTGCCAGCCTACACCACAGCAACTCTGGATCTGAGCCGCATCTGTGACCTACACCACAGCTCATGGTAACACCAGATCCTTAACCCACTGAACAAGCCAAGGGATCGAACCCACATCCTCATGGATCCTAGTTGGGTTCATTAACTGCTGAGCCATGAAAGGAACTCCAGGAATAATTCATTTTTAACTATGGTATTTACATTTTACCATGTGGTAAATTTTATCTCTTATTTGAAGTCTGCTTCTCACAGCATTTGAGTTCAGCAAATAGACTGAGGACAGAGCTAACGAGGTTATTGCAGATCAAAACAAATGGAAAACTGTAAACGGCACTAAGTTTGAATAATTAGAACTTGGAGAGAAAGACCCATTTCCATAGTACCAAGTATCTTGTTTTGTTGTAACAGGAGATGCTTCCAACCTTTGGAGGTTAAATGAAAGACTATACTAACATAAGATACAAACCCCAGAAATTCCTGGTTATCGGCAATTTTGCGTATTGGGGAATGTGAAGTGCTGGGATTTTATTTGAAGGGGTGAATAGAGGTTATCTTTTGGGATATTAGACATGATAGTAGGGTTTCAGATCTTGAAACTCAAATGTAATTCTATGGATAGTATTTTTCCATAAAACACAGTCAGCAGTTATCACAGGGATGGGTGCTTGAGGGGAAAAATGGGCCTTGCTTGGTGGGTAAAGGGTCCCGTGTTGCTGTGAGCTGTGGTGTAGGTCACAGACCCAGCTTGGATCCCATGTTGGCTGTGCCTGTGGCTGGCAGGTGCAGCTCTGATTTGACCCCTAGCCCAGGAACTTGCATATGCCACAGGTGTGGCCCTAAAAGGAAAAAACAAAACAAAACAAAACAAAACAAAAACAAAAACAAACAAACAAAAAAAAACACAACCAAAAAGGAAAGAAGAAATGGAGACATCACAAAACATTGTCTCTTTCACAGAATTGTATAAGATAGGGCATTACCTAGTACAGAGATTTACCTAGTTTCCTAATAACTTATGATAGTCCTAGGTTTCGCAGTGGAAAACTCTCCAATGGTACAGAAAGAATATTGTGTTTGACTTAGATGGGCCAAGGGAAAGTCCTTGGCTTTCTACAAAGAAGGGATTTAGATGATGCCATGGTGCACATAAGTTTATTTCCAACAGCAGTGGAATGCAGCACTGAGCTTGCAGTGAAGCATGTTCATCCTGGAAAACGTGTTCCTTCTCTGATGAACTCCTTCTCTGATGAACTCCTCTGGTCTAGAAACTGGGATAGGACCCGGGGAGGACTGTGGTCATGTTCCCAGGAGCTCGGCCAGTAACGCCACCAGAAACAGGCAAGAGCTGAGTTGAGAGAGTACTGTCAGTCACTGCTCAGTTAGACTGAATTGACAGTGGCTTTCAGCACGGCTTTGCCTGGCAGACATTTGAAGTTCTAAGAGAAGGAAAAGATACACACACACGAGCTTCCATTCTCAGCTTCAAATTCCACTTTGCCTAAGACTCCCCTGGAGAATCCCAGCAGGAATGAGACCCTGCTTTACTATTTTGAAAGATAGACTTCTGCTCAATATATCAGCAGTTCTGCATGGTTGCTTCTATCACCAGTTTCTTTGATAAAAAAATAAAAAAAACTTTATTTACTGCACTTCCTTTCTCTTGCCTAACCTATGGAAAAATTCAATCAGTTTTCAATTGCTCCTTTTTGATTGAGTTTGTCCAAGGAAATATTTTACCCTTCAGTGAGCAGGAGGAAGACAGCATTTGGGGATGAGGCTGGCAAGAGGAGGTCCACAGCTGGAAATTAGACGTGGCCATTCCCTGGGCTCACATCTGTCATTACCTGCCTGGCTTCTGGGGTAACTCGTTTGTCCAGTTGTGGTCCCAACACAGAGAAAATGCATTCCCAGGAGAGCCTTTATCCCACGTGCTTTTCTACACTCTTGGTACCACAGCCCTGGAGCCTCACCTTCCTTCTCAACAGGACGTTTGAGCAAGTCTTCCCGACCCCTTCTTCACAACACTTCTCTCGGCACACAACCAAATGTTGTTTTGACCCTCATGTTAGCCCGATGAAACTAGAGGTTTTGTTTGACTTTTTGTGATTTTTCTTGGCTTCGTCTTTCTAACAGTGTGATCCACACCTTCCCAGTTATGTCACCTCTTCCTCCACTGTTGAAAATGAAAAGCCTTGGACTGGGAGCCAGGATCCTAAGTGCCATTGATTGAGTGGACCTGACGTTGCCACTACCTAGCGGTGTGATCCTGGGGAAATAACTTACTTCTCCCAGACTTTAAAACAAAGACGATGGCCAGGACGATCTCTAACAGCCTTGACTGACTGCTGCCCACCGCCGCTCTCCACATCCAGCCTTTAGCTTCCGCACCTGCAGCCAGCAACATCCTTTCTGTTCCCCAGGTACTTCCGGTCCCTAGAAAGATTTCACCAAACAAATTTTTGTTCTATTCATTAATTAACAATATAAATATATACATTTAAATTAACAACTCCTCCAAAAACAGCGAACCATTAATAATAAAATTTTATAATCATCATAAAACCGTCTAGGGCATGGAAGATGGTGTAATAATTCACACCTAATTGCTTTCAACCTTGGGCCCACAAACACCCTCGTTGGAGAAATGAATTCAGATACTGTAATTCATGCCAGATCATGTTTTATTATTTAAGTCATCCCTGTTACTTAAAAAAACACCCTTTGGTGCTCAAATAATCCACTAACTCATAATGCCATAAACTACATGGGAATTTAGAGAAATTTCACATTTGCTTATATTGTCAGCCCTTCATTTGGAAAATCCACTGGAATCGTGGTGTTTTCCATAGCACAACGTTTGTTTCCTTAATAATAGAAATAATTCACATAATATAAATGATAACCGTAATTGTAAGATTAGAGTATTGAGAAAATTCTTTGTTAACTTAAAAAAGTGGTAAAGAAATGAGTAGCCCACAAAGTGAGCAAAAGTAGAAACTGGCAAACCAAGGGGTAAAATTATAACATTTAAGAGCACAAACACTGGAGCCCGACTGCTGGCGCTGAAATCTCAGCTCTGCTGCTTACTAGTGGCACTTGACCTTGGGTAAGATACCTCACCTCTCCAACCTCCAATTTTCTTGTCTATGCAGAGGGCAGGCTGATATAAGGATTATATAAAGTGATGTAAGGAGATGTCTGGTACTTACATGAAGTGAGTGTGTATTGTTAGAGACAACAGCATCCTTTCTTGAAGGCTTAAAAGGGTGTGTGTGCTTTGTATGTATAGAGCTAGAATCCCAATTGTATATGCACTGTTGCTTAAGGTGAGTGGGTCTCTTCTGAGGCCTGTTTGCAAATTTAACATGGCCTGCTTGCTTTTTTTTTTTTTTTATGCAGATGTTGTTTATGATTTAGAGACTCTTAAATTTTACTTCCTCAAGGAACTTTTCTCCTACTCTAGCCTCTCCCACCTCTGGAGTTTCTATAGAATTTAATTGATATTTCTTACTTTTCTTTAAATGTGTGAAATTCTTCTTGGGCAAGGATCTTACTTTTGTCATAACATCAATCTTAAATTAGCTTAATCCTTTTTTTTTTTTTTTTTTTTTTTTTTTTTTTTTGTCTTTTTGCTATTTCTTGGGCTGCTCCCACGGCGTATGGAGGTTTCCAGGCTAGGGGTCAGATCGGAGCTGTAGCCTCCGATCTGGGATCCGAGCCGCGTCTGTAACCTACACCACAGCTCACAGCAACTCCGGATCGTTAACCCACTGAGCAAGGCCAGGGATGGAACCCGCAACCTCATGGTTCCTAGTCGGATTCATTAACCACTGCGCCACGACGGGAACTCCCCTGTTTGCTTTTAATCCAAAGCAATTTAGGATACACTGAAGATGTTCAGGTGAGCGATCAAAATAATAGATTGAAGGGGAAAAAGGGAGACTGGGGGGATATTTATGTGATTTGAAAGTAAGTTAGCCGCCCTCAAATGGAATTTAAAATTTTCATCATTTTGACAGTTCTGCTAGAGCTGTTAAACAGTATTTCGTTTTCTGAATCCCTATTAAGAGATATACAGTGATTTTTTTTTTAACCACTTCACCTACTACTATACTTTTTTTGTGAGGAGAACATTCAAGATTTGTAAATTCTTGTCCGGTTTCAAGAGTACGATGCCGTGTTGTTAGCTGCAGTCATCACACGGTCCGTGAGAGCTCAGGACGTCCTCCTCTCAGAACAAGAGGTCTGCACTTTTGAGCAACAGCTGCCCTTTCCCAATGCCACTCCACCCCTGGCAACCCCCGTCTCTCCTCTGCTCCTCTGAGCTCTGCTTTGCCAGATTATACGTGGAAGTGAGGTCATAAAGCATTTGTCTTTCTCTGTGTGACTTATTTCACTTAGCAGAAGGCCCTCGAGTTTCATCCATATGTTGCAAAGAACATGATTTTCTTCTTTGTACAGCTAAGTAATCTTTGTGTGTGTGTTTTCTTTCTTCATTCATCTGTCACTGGATATTTATGTGGTTTCCATGGCTTGGCTATTATGAGTAATGTGCAGATATTTACGTGAGAGAGTGATTTCATTTCTTTTGGATATGTACCCAGAGGTAGGGTTGCGGAATCGTACCACAGTTCTCATTTTAGTTTTTTGAGGAAACGCATACTGGTTGCCACGGTGTCTGCACCAACTTACATTCCCACCAACACAAGGGTTGAGGTCTTTCATCCATTTTGAGTTTATGTTTGTATATGATGTTAGAGAATGTTCTAATCTTACTCTTTACCTGCAGTGGTCCAGCTTTCCCAGCATCACTTATTGAAGAGACTCTCTTTTCTCCATCATATATTCTTGCCTGCTTTGTCATGGATCAGTTGACCACAAGTCTCTTGGTTTATTTCTGGGGTTTATATCCTGTTCCATAGATCTATGTCTGTTTTTGTGTTGTTTTAATGTAGCTTTGTGGTTTAGTCTAAAATCAGGGAGCTGGATTCCTTCAGCCCTGTTTTCCTTTCTCAGGATTGCTTTGGCTGTTCTGGGTCCTTTGTGATTACCACACATTACAAAGCTACATTAAAACTGTATTACTTTAAACTTCCCGCTTAGAACTGATTTTGCTGCATCCCATAGGTTTTTGATTGTTGTGTTTTCATTTTCATTTGTCTCTAGGTATTTTTTTTCATTTCCTTTTTGATTTCTTTGGTGAGCCTTTGCTTGGATCGAACACACATGGAGTTTGTTTGTTTCAGTTTTTTTCTTATAGTTGATTCCGAGTCTGATAGCATTGTGGTCAGAAAAGATGTTTGATATGATTTCAATTTCTGTCTTTTTTTTTCTTTTCTTTCATTTTTTTTTTTTTTTTTTTTTTTTGGTCGTTTTGCCTTTTCTAGGGCTGCTTCCACGGCATATGGAGGTTCCCAGGCTAGGGGTCTAATCGGAGCTATAGCTGCCAGCTTACGCCAGAGCCACAGCAATGTGGGATCCGAGCCACGTCTGTGATCTACACCACAGCTCAAAGCAATACCGGATCCTTAACCCACTGAGCGAGGCCAGGGGTCGAACCCTCAACCTCATGGTTCCTAGTTGGATTTGTTAACCACTAAGCCACAACGGGAAGTCCTGATTTCAATTTCTTAAATTTGCTTGGGCTTGATTTGTGGCCCAACATGTGATCTATCCTAGAGAATGTTCTGTGGGCACTTGAGCAGAATGTGTATTCTATTGCTTTCAGATGGAATGTTCTATAAATATCAATTGTCTTTCTGGTCTAATGTATCATTTAAGGTCTGTGTTTCCTTATTGATTTTTCTGTTTGGATGTTAAAGCCCCCCCCCCCCCACTATTATTTTGTTACTGTAGATTTCTCCTTTTGTGGTTGTTAGCAATTGCCTTATATATTGAGGTGCTCCTATTTGGGGTGCATATATATTTATAAGTGTTATTTCTTCTTGGATTGATCTTTTGATTATTATTTGGTGTCCTTCTTTATCTCTTGTAACCGTCTTTATTTAAAGTCTCTTTTGTCTGTTATGACATTGATACTCCAGCTTCCTTTTGATTTCCATTTGCATATAATATGTTTTTCCATCCTCTCACTTTCATTTTGTATGTGTCCATCGAACTGAACTGGGTGTCTTATAGACAGCATATGTATGGGTCTTTTTTTTTTTTAATCCATTCATCCAGTCTATGTCTTTTGATTGGAGCATTTAATCTAGTTACATTTAAGGTAGTTATTGATATGTATGTTCTTATTGCCATTTTGTTAATTGTTTTGGATTTGTTTTTGTAGGTCTTTCCTTCTTTCGTTCTTTTCTCTTGTGGTTTGATGACTATCTTTAGTGTTGTGTTTGGACTGCTTTTTCTTTTGCGTGTCTGTGTGTCTATTGTAGATTTTTGGTTTGTGGTTACCATGAGGTTTTAACATAGCTGTCTCTCTCTCTCTGTCTAAATATATATATGTATGTGTGTGTGTATAAAATCGTTTTAAGTTGCAAGTCTCTTAATTGCAAATGCATCTCCAGTAGCCTGCATGGGCTCTACTCTTCCCACAATTGCTGGGTTTGATAGCATCTTTGATAAATGACTTCCTACCTTTACTATGTGTTTGCCTTTGTTGGTGAGCTGTTCCATTTGTAATTTTCTTATCTCTAGTATGGCCTTTGAAAAAATTTTTTAAAGTACTATTGAAGTATAGTTGACTTACAATGCTGTGATAATTTCTGCTTTACAACAAAATGATTCAGTTACGCATATACACATATCCATTCTTTTCTGATTCTTTTCCCATATAGATTTAGTTGTGACCTTTTCTTTTACACCTAGAGAAGTTTCTTCAGCATTTGTTGTAGAGCTGGTTTGGTGGTGCTGAATTCTCTTAGCTTTTGCTTATCTGTAAAGCTTTTGATTTCTCCATCGTATCTGAATGAGTACCTTGCTGGGTACAATGTTATTGGTTGTAGGTTTTTCCCTTTCACCACTTTAAATATATCATGCCACTTCCTTCTGGCCTGTAGAGTTTCTGTTGAAAAATCAACTGATAAAGTTATGGGAATTCCGTTGTATGCCATTAATTGCTTTTCCCTAGTTGCTTTTAATATTTTCTCTTTTATTTTGTCTAGCCTTCTGTGTTTGTGTTCTCCTTTTTGCAGGCTGCAGGATTGTAGCCCTTCTTGCTTCTGGTGTCTGCCCCCCTGGTGGGTGGGGTTGGTCCAGAGGCTTGTGCCAGCTTCCTGGTGGGAGAGCCCAGTGCTCTGGGGCTCCTCTTCCTGATCCCACACTCCCAGGCTGGGGGAACCTGATGTGAGATTCAGATCTCTCACTCTATGGGAGAACCTCTGTGATATATTTATTTTCCAGTTTGTGGGTTACCTGCCTAGGGGTGTGGGATTTGCTTAGATAACAATATTATTGTGGCTTCTTCTTTGTCTTTGGGTGTAGAATATCTTTTTTGGTAGTGTCCAGTCTTTTTTGTCAAGGTCGTTCAGCAGTTAGTTGTTATTTTGTCCTTTTTGTGAAAGAAGGTGAGCTCTAGTCCTTCTACTTCACCATTTTGTCTCTAATCTGGATCCATTTTCTATAGTATTTTTATTTTAAAGTATATATTATGCAAGGAAAGCGATGCCCTTGTATTGATTTTTCTTGGGCACATCTGCCGAATGGGGATCTAAGTCAGCTGTGTGTGTTTTGCTTCTGGTCCTCTGGTATGGGAGTTCTGCCTCATGGTGACCAGGGCTGTAGGCTGAACCCAAACCTGTAATGACTGAAGCCTTGTCAAAACTAAACAGATAAATATATTTCTTCCTGATTAGGTCACTAGAAGCCATAGCAGATCATGAACACTTAGGGGGCATCTGCCTGATTTGGTATTTCTCTTTCTGTCTCTCAGCTCCTAGGGCCCAGTTAATTTATGCCTTACTCAACAGAACCCATTCTCATGCAAAAGATGCTGCTTGCTTTCAATTTGAAATATAAGCTCGAGACTGGGATGACTTGCACAAGGAAAGCAGCTTGGCAATACCATCTAATGGGAAAATCAGAGCTCTATGTCGAAACCTCCTGCAGGAGGGCATTTAATTGCTGTATGATTTCCTCACCTGTAAAGTAAAAAGATTGGATTATGTGACCTCCAATATTACTTCCATTCAAATGGTCTATGTGTTTTATTAGGCTCAGGAATCTCAAAGTTGGTCTGTTGACAGGGGTGTCATGAGTTTATTATGTTTGTGGATTTGGTTAGATGTCTGTCTGACATTTCTTTTTAAGGTACCATTGATATCTAATTATTTCATACATTAATTTTTTTGAGCAATTTAAACGTTCTTGGTACTCTATTAGGCAGTGGGAATATAGCAATTATTTTAAAAGATTCAGGAGTTCCCATCATGGCACAGTGGTTAACGAATTCGACTAGGAACCATGAGGTTGCGGGTTCGATCCCTGGCCTTGCTCAGTGGGTTAAGGATCCGGCGTTGCCGTGAGCTGTGGTGTAGGTCGCAGACGCAGCTCAGATCCCGCGTTTCTGTGGCTCTGGCATAGGCCGGTGGCTACAGCTCTGATTAGACCCCTAGCCTGGGAACCTCCGTATGCCGCAGGAGCGGCTCAAGAAAAGGCAAAAAAAGACAAAAAAAAAAAAAAAAAGATTCATATTCCAACTTTCAAAATAAGGTGATCATTCATTTTTCCTAATGAAAAGATCCCTAAAATAATTAAGGAGGCAAACTAAATATACAGACCCTTAGGTTTATAAAGAGTTGTCTATTTATGGTATTTGTTTATTATAATGTATAGAGTCACATCATATAAATATTGTTAATGTGCAGGCAGTATTTTGTTTACTCACATTTTTTCAAAACAATGTTGTCCAGACTCTTCAGAAGCATCTTTGCCATTATCAGATACATTTTTAGAATCATTACCACAGTTTACTAGAGTGTATAATCTTCTTTTACATCTAAATTGTTTGATTTACATACTTTTTGAAATGTATCTGTACTCTATACTCTCCTTAGAAATTCTATTCCAAGCTACAGTTTGATGAAAGTCATTTACTATGTGTAAGTGTGTGTGTGTTTTAAGTAGTTTTTAAAAGGATTTTTTTGTGGTAACATCTAACATGCAATTAGGAGAGCATCCCTCAAGAACAGTGACAAGTTGTGTTAATTTTTTTTCACTTTTTTAAAATTAATTCAGTAAGATATCCTCTATAAATATCTAGAACTAGCATTGATTGAGATAATTTTAGGGCAAAGTAACTTCTTTATAAGAATAACTAATTGTTTGAAATAAGTAATCAAAAGAGTATATATGAGATACTTTATTTGTTTTTTGTTTTTTTGTCTTTTCTAGGGCCGCTTCCCACGGCACATGGAGGTTCCCAGGCTAGGGGTCTAATCAGAGCTGTAGCCGCCGGCCTACACCACAGCCACAGAAACGCCAGATCCGAGCCGCGTCTGCGACCTACACCACAGCTCATGGCAATGCCAGATCCTCAACCCACTGAGCAAGGACAGGGATCGAACCCGCAACCTCATGGCTCCTAGTCGGATTTGTTAACCACTGTGCCACGATGGGAACTCCATATGAGATACTTTAAAAAGACTCCTAAATAAGGTGATTCTTCCCCTTCTTGGAGAACTTTAGGAAAATTCTTCACCTAGGTACATGGGCCTATATGGAGCTTTGAGAAGGCATATATGCTCCCCATTCTGTTTATGCAGGAAGGAGCATAGGATGGATGTTAACAGAGAAATTATCTCTGTCTTCTTTGTAAATCCTGACCTACACAATCATTGATCACTGGGCTATTCATCTCATAGTAATAACAAGACATTATAATAATGCATCATGCAACATTTTTTTCTTCTTCCTCTTTTTTTTCCGGTATGTTTAGGGCCACGCACATGACATATGGAGGTTTCCAGGCTAGGGGCTGAATCGGAGCTGCAGCTGCAGGCCTACACCACAGCCACAGCAATGCCAGATCTGCACCCAATCTGTGACCTACACACTGAATGCTTAGCCCACTGAGAGAGGCCAGTGGTTGAATCTGCATCCTCATAGATGCTAGTCAGATTCATTTCCACTGAGCCACAATGGGAACTCCATCAAGCAACTCTTCTAAATGCTGCATTCTCACAGACAATTTGAAGAAAATGATGACTGTATGAAGTTTATGATATATCTGCTCTGCTAAAAGCAACATTCAAAAACTGCAACAAGGCACTTATTAGAAATCAAAGTTTTAGGAAAAACTGCCAAATGAGTAAAGTTGTAGCTACATGCAACAAGAAAGGCCAAGGGAGAAACCAGAACAATGAGGTGAGTTTTTAATCATCATTGTGGAGACTAGTGACACCAATTTTTCAGTTTCTGTTTTTTTCAACCTGTTTTACGAGGTTCACTTCTGCCAGATTGAGGGTGCTTTTCCCCAGGCAGTGGACATCAGTTTCATAGGAAAAAGCATCCTAATCAGATTGGTTATCAATGGATTAGATGTCTCTCTTTCTGGATCTTTATGTATCTTTTAGCTTTGGAAGGGAACTAGGCATTTGGAGCCAAGTTTTTTGGTTTTGTCAGGAAGCACTGCAATGCCCTATTGATCTGGATGGAGAGGAAAGTTCTCAAAAGAGATAGGTTCCTTGGATATCTAAACTACTGTTAAAATGATAGCTGATTTCAATGAAAACCTTCCAAAATATCCATATACGTCCTTATTAAACAGAATTCCTTGAGAGTAAATGAATCATTGTTGGGTGAAAGTCACACTTTTACGGATATTGTTACCCTAACACCCCCTGGAATACAGTGATATTGTGAACCACGGTGCTATTTTGGGTGTCTCATTTCATTCCACACCACTAGCTATCCCTTCCCACTGTAAGAATTTCTACCAAAACCTTTTAACCTTCTTGTTGTCTGTTATCTACTGGGGATTACAGTGGTGCCTTCACATGCCAGGGGAGGTTCAATAACCAAGCTTGGGAAGCAATAGTGGGGCAATATTTTTCATCCTGACTCTGCCACTTGTTAGCTGAGTAACCCTGAGCCCATTTCTCTCTAAGACTTGGATTCCTCATCTAAAAATAGGATAATAATACCTACTCTTCAGGGTATAGTGAAACTTAAATGAGATAAAAATAAGTACTGAAGTCAGTGCCTGGCATTTGATAGGGGGTTTGTAAATGATAATTTCCACCAAAATGTCCCAAACCACTCATTTATCAACAAAAATAAGTGAATAGGCACTGTCCCTACTCCTTTCCTGCTGAGGAAATTATTCTGGGTCATTGCTTTCATAGAGCTCTGATACCAAGCTCTCCATGAGGCTTTGGGGAATGGATGATGAGCAGGCTGGCTTGGTTCCTGTCTTCATGGATCTTAGTGGGTCCAAAGCAGGAGATGGACAGAAACAGATAATGATCCAACAAATTATTTAACCCCTAGTGTCTTGAATGCTATGAAGAACAGGGTGCTGTATGTAAAAAGAAAACCTGTCTTGATGTGGAAGGTCAGGAGAAACTTCTCTGAGATATCACATCAAAGATGGGGCAGAATGACCCCAGGAAGTGAGTGGGAAGAGGGACCGATGAGTGTTAGCTGAAGCGGGGGTGTTTGGAAAGGCTTTGCAGCTTGGAATTTCAAAAGGTTGGCGAGCAGAGATCCAATGAAGGCTTAATGCTGACTTAAGGCTGTAAGATGCATAGTTCAGGCCTTGGGAACAACAGCATGGTTTTGGACTTCATTCTGAAAGAGATGGGAGCCTCGAAAGGGGATTAAGCAGGCTGAGAATCCAGAGGGTTGCAACCATTGGCTGAATCGAAATATTTCCCTGCTGCTGGGTAAACAGCTATACGCTGAGCTTCCTACCACCTGTAACCCCTTTTGGACCTACTTCTCCTACCACTCCCTCCACTCTTTGGGGTGAAGAAGGCCTCTAGGGCCTTTCTGGCATCTATTCCTATTGGTTGGTGGCCAATCTCATATAGGTCGCTAAATATGTGAAACATTATATCGCACTTTAAACAAGAATCCCTCCTCCCCCCAATTTTCCCTATTACTTATGAGTTTACAGTTGTTCTCAAAATTGTTAAAGACGGGAAGGATTGCAATTTAATGCAGTTAAAATAAGTACATAGTCTTAGGGCCATTTTTCAATCTTCCATTTCCTAACCCCACTGTATTGAATTTAACACCAAGGTCCGTTGATTCTACTTCTGAAATATCTCTTAAATTGATCCATTTCTTTTCATTTCTACTGACCCCATTCAGTCCCTTTCACCTCTCCCTGGGTTGCTATAGTAACCCTGCAGCAGCCCCCTGCTTGGCCTCTGTGTTTTCATTCTCTCCCTGGTCTAAACCACTTTCTACCTGGCTGTCTGTGTCCAGACAGGGTCAGATGCACAGTTGGTGCTCAATAAATGTGTTTAGAGTGAATGAATAAGTAAACAAATGTATCATGAGACCATAAACACGTGACACATATGCAAAAGGGTGAATGCAGAAAAGCACAGCCAACTATCCTCTATCAGTGCTTCCCAAAGATTTTGGATGGTGTGCTGACAGACAGCTTTCATTTTATTAGTTCTGTGTGTATTTTATTTTATTTTATTTTATGTTATTTTATGTTATTTTGTCTTTTTGCCTTTTCTAGGGCTGCTCCCGTGGCATATGGAGGTTCCCAGGCTAGGGGTCTAATCAGAACTATAGCCTCTGGTCTACACCACAGCCACAGCAATGTGGGATCCGAGCCGTGTCTGCGACCAACACCACAGCTCACAGCAATGCTGGATCCTTAACCCACTGAGCAAGGCCAGGGATTGAACCTGCAACCTCATGGATGCTAGTCAGATTCATTAACCACTGAGCCACATCAGGAACTCCTGTGTGTACTTTAACATTTTAATATAATAAAAATATAAATTTTATAAATGTAGCATTTCTTCTTCTTTCTTCCTTTCTTTCTTTCTCTCTTTTTTCTTTCTTTCTTTCTTTCGGCTGCAACTGTGGCATATGGAAGTTCCTGGACTAGGGGTTGATCCAGAGCCGTAGCTGCAGGCCTATGCTGCAGTGGATTCTGAGCTGCCTGTGACCTACACTCCAGCTTGCAGCAATGTAGTGTAGCATCATTAACTCACTGAGTGAAGCCAGGGATCAAACCCCACATACTCATGGACACTATGTTGGGTTCTTAAACCACTGAACCACAATAGGAACTCCTAAAATTTTTTTAATATAAGAAAAATATTGGCAGTACATAAACTCAATGTCTTATTGCTTAGAATAAGATTAAATAAAAATGCGAGTGAAGTGCAAAGGATTAAAATGTACTAAGTTACCAATAGCTCCATAAGTACCGATATGGCAAAATGCTGTAGATGTTATGCAAGGACTGAAGTTTGGGAAAAACTGGTGAACATAATGCCACGAAACCAGGTGACTTTGTGTCCTGCTTTCTGAAGTAACCTTGGCTTGTCTGAGTTGTCATGGGCAAGCCAGGCTTTGAACACGTGGCCTGTAGATTCTGGTGGGCACCAGGGCCTCCCCATTAAGTTATGTTTAAAAAAGAAAGAAAGAAAAAAATATCATTGAGAATGTGTGCTTCACAAGACTTTTGGGGTGTGCTTACCAGCCTCAGGTTATTTTAAGAGCCCTGGAAAATCTTTCCACAGATTGAGAAATATAAAACAGATTGAGTTTTTTATAATTAATTTTAAAAAATTGAATTATGGTTGATTTTTAATTTTTCAAGTATACAGCAACGTGATTCAGATTCAGTTATACATATATATTCAGTTAATATATATATAATATATATATTCTTTTTCCATTATAGGTTATTACAAGATATTAAATATAGTTCTGTGTGCTATACAATGGGCCCTTGTTGGTTATCTAATTTATATAGAGTGGTTTGCATCTGCTAATCCGAAGCTCCTAATTTGTCCCCACCCGCTTTCCCTGTTGGTAAACCATACGTTTGTTTTCTATGTCTCTGTGTGTATTTCTAAACAGGTTGAATTTTATCCCCCAAAGCTGAGGGCAGTGTGAAATCATGGAAAGAAGAGGGATTCCGTAGGTAGACAGACGTGAGTTCAAACACCAGCCTGTCTGTCACTTACTTGCTGTTTGACCTTGGGCAGATATTTGTGCATCTCTGAGTGTTTTCATTAGTGGAACAGGCAAAATAATTATAATCTTGGAGAGAAAACAATGCTTAGTGGAGATACGGGTTAGCGTGGTTTCTGGTGCATAGTTGGCATTTAATAAATGCAGCCTTTCTTTTTGACTCCCTAAAATGTAATTTGCTCAAAAATAAGTGAAAATAGAGTAAAATCAAAACAGACCATGATTGTACCAGATGTTTTTTTTCCTCTGGAAAAAAAAAAAAAAAACCCAAAACCAAACCAAAACAATAGAGGAAACATGATGAAAAAGAAAGTAATTTTCAATGGCGCTGAACTATTCCCCCGAGTCTTTAAAAGTCTCTGATTGAAATGAATGAATATGCAAGTGTAACTTATTGATGGCCTCCTCCAGTAAACAGTGAACTCCTTGGAAATCATGGGGTGGTAATTGTAAAAGAAGTTATATGCATAAAATTACTCCTCTAGTGCAATAAGGATCATAAATCAGTTCACGATCAATCCATTTGCAACTTTTTCATTTGTGCAGATTTCATAGATTACAACAAAAATAAGGTGAGGATGAATAACTGAAAGGCAAGGGAGAGACCCTGGGGCTCTTGCTTACAGCACTCTTGGTGATGGAGACTGGACAAGGGGAAAGAAGGCAATGAGAGTTTTAGGAGGTGCCTTATGACATCACTATCCTCTTCTTGGACCTGCTTGCTTTCTTGAGAAGACAGATTTGATCTCCTTATTTCCTCCTTGCCGTGCCTCCCTTGGCATTCCTGCTGGCTCAGGGCGGTCCAGCACCTACAGCCATTGATACTTGGGATAGATGCTGGACCTAATTGTTCTGACTTTCAGAAGCTCCTTTAGCTTGCATATTAACTATGAAAACCCCTCAGAATTTTGTTGAGGATTTTGCCTACCATGGGAAGTGCAACTGGCTTGTCTCTAGGAGAGTGACTAGGAGTAGAAAGGCATCTGCCTTTATTTACCTTAGAATTCTTAAGTGGCAATACAACTTTGTTCTCAAGAGGACCCAACTGTTGGCGTGTCCTCCAAATGCTTCCCTCCTGGTGGCGCTTTAGCTGGTCATGATGGGAATATTGATCGAGAATAACCTAATGAAATATGAGTGCCAGTGGATGTGTTGGAGAAAGAGCAGATCTAGTCTGTGAGAATTATGTTGGATAAGAATTGCACCCATTAGGTGCCTTGTTGAGCATTCAGAGGAGACAATTCTTGCTGTATAAAATATGCTTTGGTTTGCCTTATGGAAAATTTATTGTTCATTCATTTGATGCACTCTTTTAAGAGGTCAACTTCGACTTTCAGTGCTCTCAGAATTTATTCTTTACTCCATTGTTCATTGCAAACCATCTTTATTGAATTTCTTTGTGCATTTGTGTTGTCAAATGGCCAATGCACTCTCTAAACTGCTTTATACAATTAACAGATATTTTGTGATTGGAGCAGGATGAAAATCAGACTTATTGGTGCTAGTACTTATCAGCAGAGAGAGGGCAAATTAATTAGCCTCCTCTGTTTTCAGAAATAAAACATGCCAAAGTCAATGCTCCCACCCCCATATGGGTCAACTAACTGGGAAATAGTTGGATGATTAAGACTGTGATGCTGTGAAAATATCTGACATCCATGAAAAATGTCCAGGCACTGCTCTTTTTGCAATGGAACTGAGAGCTTTTTAATGGGAGTGCATATTAATAGCTAGGAAAACACTGAAGAAGAAAAGGTTATTTGATGCCATGTCTTTTTTTTTTTTTTTTGGCTGTGCTGTGGAAACTCCTAGATCAGGGATCAAACCTGTGCCGCAGTTGAGACCTGTGCCATAGCTGTGGCAATGCCATAACCTTAACCCACTGTACCACATGGGAACTTCCTGCCATGTCTTAATTAGACTCTATTTGATAATCATTGCTACAGGTAGTGGATAAATTTATATATTTAATTCTAATGACCAGGCGCACAGTTTGCCTGATGTCGCCTAGAAATCCTTAAAGAGTGTTCACAGCATCCAAAACTGGTCTTGGAAAAATTTGTTGTTCTTTCACAACAGTTGTTCTGAAATAATTGTTGTTCTATCATGTTGATTCTTTCACCATAAAATGGGGGTAGGTACTAACTTTGTGGTTCAGGGTGACTTTTTCAGTTGATTCTGTGTGTTGGCATATGACTAGTATTTCTTCTTTCCAGTTGAGGTAACTGCTCCAAGTATGTTGAGGTAGAGTTGCCCCAAATAAGCGCCAGTGGAAAATAGTTCAGATGAAAATTCCCACTTTCCAGGCTGACCCACAAGGCTTTCTGCAATCTTGGCCTGGCTGCCTTTACTATGTATACTCTGAGTCTTAGCTCTGCTAAGGTTCTTCCACTTTCTCACATTCACCAATCATTTTGCTCATAATGTTTCCTTGGCCTGGAATATTTTGTTTATTTTCTCCTTCAATTTTCCCCAAACAAAGGCCTACATGTTACAGTTCTTGACCTCCCCCCACCCCCGCACCTGCCCAACCTCCAGTAGAACTATTTTTTTCTTAGTAAACTCATTGTAACCTGCTCTGATTTCTTGACATGATTACAGGACTATTCTACATATTCTTTGTATATCTATCTCTTTCTACAAACTTATAGAATCTTGAGACCAGTTGTCATGTCTAATTTATCTTTGTATTCTGAGCACCTGTAAAATGCCTGGCAATAAACAAATGAATGAAAGAGCGAATGGATGAAAAAATCCAGTGAAGTGTATATTGGCCTTATAACTAACTCAAAATAGAGATGGCAAACACGTGGTCCAAATGCTACACTTTCCCTTCTCTCATGCAGAACAGACTTCCTGAATTCATTACGGGCCGTGGAGCCTAGAGGCAGGCAGCCTAGGTCTTCTGAACTTAGCTTTTGTCTAGCGTAGTCTTAGTGTCTAGTGAAAGTATTTTAGAGCAGTGATCTCTGAACTTTTTTGATTATACAAGTGATTAACCCTATCAGTAAAAACAATTGGGGGCACACTTTCTGTGGCTGGCTTCTGTGTACCTCTCCAGGCCGGGTGGGGAGATTGGTCTATATGGACCCCATCAGTGCACTCTTTTGACCTCTGACTCTGGGTGGATTTGGCAGAAAACCTGGAGGATAAGAGAGACTGAGGCCAGGGTCCTCTTTCCCTGGCTCGCACCCGGCTCGGTAGCCGTGGGTTGGCTTGCTCCCTCTCCTGAAGGCTGCAGCTGCCTCTCCTGAAGGCTGCAGCTCCTCCAAGCCTCTCCCTTTGGTTCTGGTTCCTCTTTCCTCCTTCTTTCCTCCCTGCAGGTACTTGTCCAGAACACGTCCTTTCTTGCTGCTGTTAGTAAATGATTACACCCAGACTAGTGTCAATTGTGCTTCTCTTAAACTTTCTTCAATTTATTCCATTTGAAGATAACTTTTATTTCTTTCCTTTTTATGACCACACCTGCAGCATACGGAAGATCCCAGGCCAGGGGCTGAAAGGAGCTGCAGCTGCAGATCTATGCCACAGCCACTGAACACCGGATTCGAGCTGCATCTGTGATCTACACCACTGGACCCTTAACCTCTTGAGCTAGGCCAGGGATTGAGCCTGCATCCTCACAGAGGCCTTAACCTGCTGAGCTGCAGTGGGAACTCCCTTGAAGATAATGTCTGTTCCCTGCTGAGACCCTAACTGATATTCATCCAAGGCACATCGTCATTTTTAATGTACCATACGCAGGTACTAATCGCCATCCATATGCAGCGTACTAGTAAAGCCCATTTTCTCTTATTTTTTTTTTTTAGAGGCGATGAACTTTTAATATTTTCTTCCCACACCTAGTTCACCACTTTTTGTTTTCATGCTTTGGAAACTATCAATTTAAAAACTAGTTATCCAAGTCTATCAGGTTTCATTGAGGGTGGCTTTGAAGGCATAGCAAGAGCAGGGATTCGTTTCTGCAGGATTTATGTACTTAAAGAAAAAAATGATGCATGTGGGATGGGCTTACTGCTGTTGACTTTCCCATTTCCCTAGGGGCCTCGGAGCCTGCACAGCCACCTTGGGGCAGGGAGTCATAGCATCATTCAGGCTCGCTGGCCGCCAGTAAAGTGAATCTGGAGAATATTAGGCTGGGACCAAATAATGCTGGAATGGCAGTCTTTCATTTTAAAGAGATTTGCTTTTAAATAATGAATGAAGGCATCACAGACCTTTGGCTTTGAGACTTTTAATGCTTCATTCTTTACTCTAGAATGTTTCTAGCAACCACCACCCCCGTCTCTGCCCAAATCAAAATCCGTGTTCGAGCAATGCCTATGGACAGTATGTTCGAGCAATGTGATTCTGACTTACGGTCCATTCTATTTTACAAGGGGATTCTCTCTGCCGGGTGCCTCTTGGAAACAATTAAACCCTGGTCTTGTGATTTACATTTATTTTCACACTTGTGGACACTCTCAGACAAATGTTTACATCTCCTGTGTTTTGGCGAAATAACCATAGTTATACTTTGCGTCATTGAAATCATTTCTTTCAGGGCCCTCGTCTGCCCTGCCCACACGCTCTCTCTCTAACATCGACTGAGGTTACAAATACAGCTGGTCTCTTAGCAATAGTCTGGTTAACTTTTGGTCTTCAAGCTAAACATTTTATGAGTTTTAACTGTCCCTAATCTCTTGATTTCCAGAGCATTAGGACAATTTTGTTCTGTATAATGAAGACTATGGTTTTTTTCCCACTTTGATTAAAACCTGAAATAAATATAATGTAGTGATCAGCAGGACTGTTAAGAGAGACAGACAGCATCACTGTTTCGGCTGTTCCAGTCACCTTACTCTGACTTGTCTTCTCGGCTGAGGGGGAAGAAGGCTGAGTCCAGAGTAATGTGCTAACAAGTAATGAATTAGCAGAGTAAACTGGGCTGAAATAGGGAGTTCCTAAATACTACGCCAAATAGGTGAAACCAGGACGGTTGTGAATTTAGGGGGAGAAAAAAGACGCTTAAATCAGGTAGGGAGAGAGAATTTCTCCTGCTGGGCATGGAAGGAGTTCTGCCTTTTTCAGATCGTGAGGGGTCCTTGTTTAGGATTCAGCTATAGGAAATTACGTGGAAGCAGGAACCTGATCTTTTGGTGCCTAAAGTGAGTATTATAAATTCTGATAGAATATTGGACTTTGAAGAGATGCTCTTTTTTTTTTTTTTTTTTTTTTTTTGTCTTTTTGTCTTTTTGCTATTTCTTGGGCTGCTCCTGAGGCATATGGAGGTTCCCAGGCTAGGGGTCTAATCGGAGCTGTAGCCACCGGCCTACACCAGAGACACAGCAACGCAGGATCCGAGCCGCGTCTGCAACCTACACCACAGCTCACGGCAATGCCGGATCGTTAACCCAATGAGCAAGGCCAGGGATCGAACCTGCAACCTCATGGTTCCTAGTCAGATTCATTAACCACTGTGCCACGACGGGAACTCCGAGATGCTCTTAATGCTCAAAATTGTTTGTTTACCAGTGAAAAGACTGAGGACCAGAGATGGGGCATGAGTTCTGGGTGGAACTGGAGAATCAGAGCTACAGCCTCTGCTGATCCTCAGTCTTATCTACTTTCTACTAGACTAAGTGTCTTCAAAACGTTAAGCTCACGTTTTAGAGATGGACAGCATCCTGGAAACTGTTTTGGTTGCTACTTGGCAGTGAGCAAAGATGCCCAAGTTATAGTCGAAGTTTGCAGCAGAGCAGGAACAAAGCTTAATCCAGAGGATTCCTGGTCTGGTGGTTTTTCCGTGACACCGGTGTTTCTTCCTGTGCCGGATACAGTGTAAGTACCAAAGCAAAGACACAAGGCGGTCTCTGCCTTGCAAGGGCATGTCCACATATAATATCCCCATGTAGAAATGTGTCTCTTCATCCCCACATGTGTTCAGGCTAAACAGCAGAGGCTGAAAGTACATAAAGCACACAGTGGTGCGTGATTTGGTAGAAAATACTAAAACATCTTACGTGAGAAATACAGTCCGGCTCCTTTAGATGTGAGTTCCATGGTGGCAGAAATCATTTCTGTCTTATTATTTGCTTCTGCCCCATTTTGGCCTGGCATACAGTTGGTGCTCAATAAATTCTGAATAAGTGAATGAATGAGTATCTGCCTGGTATTTAGTGACTGTTCAGTAAACGTTGAAGGAATTAATGAATGGACATACTGTGCAGTTGTTCAAGATTTTCCAGAATCTACATGGTAGCTCTAGAAGTCACGTTTCGTAATGCTTATTTTATGACTGGAGACAAGTTCATGCCATACTGTCGTGGGCTTTGGAAGATTCAGGGCTTCTGAGTTTGAACCCAGCCCCTATCATTGTGGTAGAGATTGACAAGTAACCGATTTCCCTTTCCTCCTGGGCGTATATAGCCAGACTGCATTTCCCAACTTCCTTTGGAGCTGGACACCCTGCGATGAGTTCTGGCCCAAGGAATGTGGCAGAAATTAGGCATTCCACGTCTGGGTCTGGCCATTAGAAACCTCCCATGCAATACTCTCACTTCTCTAATACCTCTCCGGTGATCAAATGCAAAAATCCAGCAGAGGCCCCTGAGGCTTTAGAGAATGTGTCACAAGATTAAAGAAGCCTGGGTCCCTGCATCACCCCATGGAAGACCATCTACCAAACATTATTGAATTGATACGTGAATAAGACTTAAACCTCTGTGTTAAGCCGCTGAGATTTTGACATTGTTTCAAGTTATCCTCCCCTGTTAATTCCTTTTGGATGTGTAACCTTGGACACAGCTTAGCCTCTCTAAGATTTTCCCTCTTGCGCAATGGGGATCATAACGTAACCTGCCTGCTGGTGTTGCTATGAGACTTGACCATGTGAAGCCCTTAGCATAGTGCTGGGAACATGATAAGCATGTGATGGATGGATGTGAGCCACTCTTATATAATTTTTCTCATCTCCAGTTTGATAGCCAAGGTATGGCAATTTTTAAAGATCTGTCAAAGACCATTGCATATATTTTTTCCTGTTTATCTTTGGTCTACTGAAGCAAACAATCCTCCAGAACCTTATATCAGTGAGTCTTAAGTACTTTTCAGAAATAGAACTCTTATTTTTTTCTAGTATGATGTTATGTATGGATGCTAGTGAAAAAAGCAGAGCTGTTCTAGCTGTCAGATATGCCCTAGATCTACCTGTTTAGCCTTCCCTTGGCCTTTTGCTGGGCACCTGTACAGAATCCTTGGTCGAGAGAGGACATGATTTGAATACTGCTGCCTTGGGTAAATACTAGGTGGAAATGTAATAATGTGCAATTACTGAATGCAATGCCCTTGTCCACTATCCCACGATTCCCATCTGTTCACTATTCCTGCTTTCTCCCACTCTCTCTCTCCATGCTTTTTTCAACTTCATTGCAGAAACTGCATGGCAGTGGGGCTGTGGTAAATATGGACTTCTTCTTCTTTCATTTAAAGTAGATTGGTGGCTCTTTTCAATAGACTATTAGAAGAGTAACTGCTATGTATGATTTAAAGGGACTCTGAACTTTGACTCCCCACTGTATGATATATGGATGGCTTGAAGCTTTGGGGTCAGGGGTTAGAAGTAACGAATTTATGGCTGGATTCTGCCTCCTCTCACTTTGAAAAAAAGATGGTATGTTTGGAACATTACATTATAGATATTTTTTCTTCCAGAAATGGTCTTAGAGAAGATGTACTAAATCAATATTTTCCAACCCCAGTCAAACAATCTTATTATTTACCATGGGCTTCAGGAGTGATTGAAGGAAGAATGACTGAGGGAGAAGAAAAGACCAAAGCTACAGCCAGTGTTACTGTGTTTAGGATTAGGGGACGCGAAGGACCAGAGGGTGGTAAATATTTTTACTTGCGAGGGCTGAGGTAGTTAGTTAGGAAATACTGCAGACCTTTTGAAGTATCAGAAGACAGGATAGGTACAAACATGATGGATATTACTCTAAGAGAAAATATTTCAAAGAACCTGGTCTTTTGGTGACTATCATGACCCATGTAAAGTGAAATTATCCTGTTTCACCTAGAACCATTCTGTGCTTGACATAAATATCTAGACTTTGAATGACCTCCCAAATTAAATTGGAAATGTTAGTAGGCTAGTAATAATGCCCTTGCTTTTGGAGGTCAGGGCCAAGGTTACAGTTCTCAAGTGAAGTTTCAGATTAGACTTGGAGTCAGTGGTGGTTGTTTTGTGAATGGTCGTGCTCAGATGTTCCAACTCTAGGCAGTCTTTCCTTCCTTATAAAGGTCTTGGCTGGCCCACTCAATTCTTCCTTGGCATCATCAGCAAAAATCAGGTGATTATTGATGGTCCACACGGGTCCTTATTTAGAAGGCTATGATAACGCACGTGCACATGTAGAAATGCTCATGTTCATTATTATTATTATTATCATTTTACCACCAATGCTGTGGGTTATACTAGGCAACATCCAAATGTTACTTATCTAATGCTCACTCTGAACTTATGAAGCAATAATGCCCATTTTACAGGTGAATCTGAGGCTTTGAGGTGGCTCAGCCACTAAGGGAGAGGGAACCCAGGTCTGCTGGACTTTAATCAGCATTTAGTCCCACTTCTGATAGTCACTTTCAGCAATACATTGTCCCCCTGTGTCCCCCCCGTATGCCCCAATACATCGTCCCATGAAACTTCACATCACTTGGTTGAACCTCCTGAAATTCCACTATTAGAAATATTAAGTATGTAGTTGACATTTTTTTATTAAAATGAAGCCTCTACAAATTAGGTCATATGGGAAGTAATATACATTGGTTAAATGACATTGCTTTATCCTTCAGGCTTGACTGAGGTCAAAACTCTGAAGGATTGGGAGTTGTGTAGATGATTGTGATTGCAGAAGAGATTATGGCAGGTGGGGAATTTATGTGAATTATAACCTCACTGAGATGTGGCAGTTGTTTGTGGGGGTAAATGGGGTGTAAGACGGCCACAGAGGGGCTCAGGTGGGTAACTGTGAAGGGACATGGGACGGTAATAGAGGAACACCGAAGAGGAGGGAGATGGAGCACAAAGACAAACTCCAGCCATTTTGCTAATTCTTCCAAAGGCCAATCCCACTTGCACTGGGTAGAGAGAGTGCAGGGGGGATTGAAATTTTCTCTGGAGGCCATTTCACTATGTAATTCTCATTCCGTCACACAGATAGCCCTGCATAGCTGTATTCTAATTTTTCCCCATAGCCTACTCATATATCGTTATTCAATGAAGTAATAATGTTAAAAGCAAGACAATCTATAATGCACTTTCAATAAAACTCTGAAAAACAGTCATTGATCTTTCCTTAAGTCGGCTGCCTACCCCCGGCTGCCTTATTGCTCTCATTGTAGAGGTGGTTAAATGACCAAAGATACTTAATATGTAAGTTATGAAACATTTCCACTTCCTTATTTACCACTTAATGGTCATTAAAAGAGCAGGAACATCATCCTTTTTCAGGTGATCTGAGATGGATCCTGGCTTGAATAGAGTACTCATTTATCAATAATCAATTACTCACTTAACCATTAAAGATAATAATCATTTCCACCACACTTACAATAAAATGCTACAAACGTCAATGAATCATTATTTTATCCAAGGGCAGACCTTAAATCAATTCCTTATTACCATTCATTTTACTTCTGCAATTGTGATGGACATCCAAAGCGCCGGAACATGAGAAAATCCTTAAACGGCTGAATGGTTGGGAGAGAGGAAGTCAGGGAGCTGTGACTGTGGAAACTCCGTGGACTTCATCCCGAGATAACATCCATGTGGTTTTGATCCACAGAATTTTGCCTTGGTCTTCAGGTCATTCCCACAGCCTAGAGAATTCTGACTGGGGATTTCCATTTTCAAGTTGTTTAAATCCCGCTCGCTGTTTTCATACTCATTTACCCGATTTGGCCAATATTATGTTGCATGAAATGCACAAGGTGGCAGCTAGAATGATGGTGGACTCACCGGATGGTGGTGTAACATCACTCTTCGGAGGCATCCTGTTGCTCTTAGAATAAAGCAAAAACTCCTTAACAACACTGACGAGGCCCTGAATGATCTGGCCCCTGCACAGCTCTCTTGCACCATCACCATACTCTGTTTCTCTCTTGTCTTCAGTGAACCTGGCCTTTCAGCCCCTTGTACCCTATGTGATCTCCCCCTGCCACAGGCCATTTGCATGTATTCCTCCTTCAGCCTATAAGGTCTCCCGCTCCCTGCCCCCATTTTCACCCACTTAACATCTATTCTTCTCCGTTTTTAAGTCCAAGTTTGCTTCCCCAGGGAGGCCTTCCCTTATCTGCCCATTTCCTATCGTGTGCTCTCAGAATACCATTTGCTTCTCCCTCATAGCACTGCTGCAGCTTCAGTTTTATATGTGAGGAGTGGTTGTTGGACAGATACAGTATCAGTCTTTCCCAACAAACTGCACTCTGGGCAGGGTTGCGTCTCTTGGTGCCCACCACTGTATCCCAAGGCTTAGGATGGTGCCTGGTCCATAGTGGGCTTTGAACAGATGTCAGTGAACAAATCACAAGGTGACTGAGAAGGGGCCCGGAGAAGCACACCATCGAGCCCAGAGTGGCGGAGATGTCAACAGCTGCTGTTAGACGTGCTTCCTGGTCCTCAAGGAGTGCTAATAACTTGGAAGCTCATTGAAGACTATGAAGTTTTACGGAAGCAATTATGTCCTAGCTGATTTCTTATTTTCCTCACAAGACCCAGGCTTCTCCTTAGTTCCACTTCTTTTCAAGGATCTTGTGGTCTGTATTGCTCCCCACACTTTGCTGGCACTTTCTCCTCTATCAGTGGAAATACCTGGAGCTTCCTTGGGGCTCCTGACTCCTCTACATCCCTGTGCCTTCTGAGGTTCTCTTGAACACACCTGTGCACAGGAACACACCTCTCAGCACAGGAATCTCTGATCCAAACCAACAGGTGGCCCTTGGATCATGTGTACCAGTGACTAAGGATTTCACAGGCCACTTGGATACGGAGAGGGAAGGGTAATGTGATTATCGTGAGCCTGCTCATTTGAGAAGATGGATCTGTTTTCAACACCAGTTTTTCTTCTGTTTGATTCTCTGATTTAATTTGGAATTATTAATAACCTGCCAGGTTCAACTGCCTGAGAAAAGGGCAACTTAGATTTGAAGGCAGCTAAGGGTATACTGAAAGCTGGTCTAGGTGAAACATATACTCACATACCTTTTAATAATAATAATTAGATTTTAATAATCTAATGGTCAGTGTGAGCCTGATAATGAGAATTTTTTAAAAGGGAAGGTAATAGTAGAAATAAATAGTCCTGGTGCACAGAGAAGTAACTTCAAGAGAAGGTGTGAGGGAGAAAGAAGACAGAAAATCCTGAAATGGCTAAATGGTTGGGAGAGAGGAAGTCAAGGAGCTGTGACTGTGGAGACTCCATGGACTGTGTCCAGAGATAATATCCACGTGAGTTTGATCTGCAGAATTTTGCCTTGGTCTTCAGGTCATTCCCATGGCCTACAGGAATCTTGATTGAGGATTTCCAATTTCAAGTTGTTTAAATCCCGCTAGTTGTTTTCATACACATTCACCAGATTCAGTCCAATATTATGTTGCGTGAAAGGCACAGTATTTCTTCCAGATTATTTTAAGACACAAGTTAGAAAAAGGGCAAAGGCGTTGTAAAAGAGATTGGTTAGCTTTCTCTCTTTATTTATTTATTTATTTATTTATTTATTTATTTTATTTTCCCACTGTACAGCAAGGGGGTCAGGTCATCCTTACATGTATAGATTACAATTACATTTTTTCCCCCTGGTTAGCTTTCTCTTTACTCTCTTTACCCAGAGAGTAAAGAAGATGAGAGAGGAGGGGAAGTCTTTCCACCTCTCTTCCCGCTCTTGGCTTACTCAGCCTTGTTGCAAGACAGCCAGAGCCACACATGCAAGTCGGAGCTGCGTTCCTGGGCTGGAAGGCCTACTGGCTCATAGGTGTTCCTCATAAAATCCCACAGGGCAGAGCTGTGAAGCTATCTGTATTGCGTGGCTTCCTGAATGTTTTTATTCCTTCAGTTGTGTGCATCCCTTGTGAGGTCATAGCTCTAAGCCTAAACTAGTTTTGGGTCCACCTTGCAGAAAAGAGGTGGGATGGAGCCATCCCTGCATCAGTGTGTTTGCGGGCTTGCCTTTCATCTGCACTGCACTTCAGGGGCCCAGCACGGACAGTTGGTTTTGAGTGTCAGATAGCTTTTCTCTGGGTGCGGCATGAGGCCCCAACATATGGTGAACACTTCTGACTAAGGCAGACCTCTGCCACGAATTTAGGCCGTTTATTAACGTGAAGTATGTTCTCACTACTGTAAATGCCTTAATGAATATAATTTTCATAAAGAGTAGTTCATATCAGAGTTCCTGTTGTGGTGCAGCGGAAACGAATCTGACTAGGAACCATGAGGTTGCAGGTTTGATCCCTGGCCTTGCTCAGTGGGTTAAGGATCTGGCATTGCTGCGAGCAGTGGTGTAGGTTGCAGATGGGGCTCAGATCTGGCGTTGCTGTGGCTGTGGTGTAGGCTGGCAGCTGCAGCTTTGATTGGACCCCTAGCCTGGGAACCTCCATATATCGTGAGTGGGGCCCTAAAAAGCAAAAAAAAAAAAAAAAGAATAGTTCATGTCATTTCTGAACCTGAAGGGGAATTAGAGGAAGGATCCTCTGATGTGTTAAGGATGATCCACTAAACCCTTTAGTTCAATGAATACAGAGTCCAGTGAATATTACTCTCTAAAGAAAACTCCTCCTATAAATGAAAATGTTCACCCCCCCCACCATGGATTCAGTTACCATTTTGAAAACAAATTCTCATTATAAGTACCAAACCAGATCGGTCTTACAATGAGTGAGAACTGGTGTAGGAAATGAATGACTCACGCAGAATTATATCCGTCAAGAAAAACCACATTAATGTTTCATTATACATGAGACATGATAAAATTCCCTATGCCTTCAGGAGGTATGATTGAAAGGCCATTTCTTCCTTGAGATCCTGGTGATGTGCTATCTGTAGAGAAGATCTCCAAAAAAATTCCCTGTTGGGCTTTTAATCTTATCTCATTCCATCGAGACCTAAAGGCTTTCATTCTTTTTAACCCGTAAATTTAAAATTAAAACTTGTATGAATCAGCTTATTATAATGTCTTGCTCTGGGAGAATTAATATAATTTCTTTCTACCTCTTCTTTGCATTATATTTTAATGTTAAGAAATCTTAAATGGTTTCCTATTGTATGTACATAAAACTCTTTAATATACTGAATTACACACTCATTTTAAATATCAAACAGTTGTAGAATTAATCCCAAACCTATTTTACATGGTAATAGACCGCATGCTTTTAATCATTGCACCTCTTTTAATCAGTGCATAGGCTCCCTGAATAATTATATATTGTAGCTACACACAAGAAATACATAATATTTTCAATTTATTGGTTGTCTCGTATACCTATTTGACTTAATTATTAATAAAATATTGTAAGGAAATTTAACATCTTTGGGTTCTTTTAACCTCTATACTTATTCAAAAAGATTTGATGCTATTTGACTTTTTCTTTTATTTAATATTATAAAGATGGCATTTAGTGGAACCAAATTGTTTTAATGCTGTCTTAAATAGTTTCTGCAATATACCTAAACAATTTCTGCCTTTTTTTTTTGGTCTTCTTAGGGCCGCACCCATGCATATGGAAAGTCCCAGGCTAGGGGTCAAATCAGAGCTATAGCTGATGGCCTGCACCACAGCTCAGGGCAACGCCAGATCCTTAACCCACCAAGCAAGTCCAGGGATTGAACCTGCATCTTCATGGATACTACTTGGGTTCATTACCACTGAGCCACAAGGGGAACTCCAACAATTTCTGCTTAATAACGAATTAACTCATGTTAAGGATGCATTATGATAATTCATTAAAGCTGTCATCTCTCACCTTGCATATAGGCACCTATAATTTGAGATTGGATGGGGGAGCAACTTGACATTATCTAGCAATGTTGAAGACAAGCGTAACCTATAGCTTCACAAACTCATTTCCAGATTTATGGCCTAGAGAGGCTATCTACAAACTCTGCCGTCTCAGAAGCCCCTTATATTCTTAAAAATTATAGAGAATCCCAAACAGTTCTTGCTTATATGGGTTATACCTACCATATTAGAACTTAAAGCTGAAAAATTAATTTATTTAGAAACAAGGACAACGAATCTATTACATGTTAACATAAATCACCTTTTAAAATAATTCTATTTTCCAGAACACACATGTACAAGAATAAAAGTGACTTTTTTTTTAAACTTACACATCTCTTTCAGATATGGCTTTGTAGAAGATAAGTGGATTCTCAGCTCTCCAGCATTCAGTCTGCTGCACTATGTTGTTTTGTTGATGCATATGAAGAAACTCTAGCTTCCCATAGATATATAGCTGGAGAGGAAAGTATTATTTTAATAGCTGTCTCAGATAATTATGGATGTTCTTTTTTGATATCACATCGAAACTTAACATACATTAATTTCCGAAAGGATAGTAGTCATGGGAAATTTGAAACAATATTAGGAAATATTTTGTGTTACAATGCATTGGCCTAACTTACCCTGTTAGGGCCTCTTTGACTCCTACATTATTTGTAACATCATGTATTAGTCATCTGCAAAATATTGGTTCACTGAGTTATATAGATATTCCAAACATTGATACATTTGTTATACTATAACAGTCACTAATATCATCACAGATCTTATCAGAAAAAAACTTTAGATATTAAGGAGATGTCAAACTCATGGTGGCAGATATACGTTTTCCAAAATTTTAAATATTATTTGCATTCTCAAGTTTTAGTGTGGGCAGCAAAGGCTGTCAGGTGTTTTTCTCAAGGTCACAACCTCAGTTTGTTCAGATACTGAAGTTGGCAAATATCTGAGTCTGAATTAGTTATACTTTCAAGTGAAGTGACTTTCCATGAAAAGACTGTCTGGCTCAGTTCTCATATTAGACAATCATGTAAGTGCTTTTCCTTGAGGTGAGCAAACATCCTACTTCATTTGCAGCAGAAATGCTTCATGCTTCTTCCCATTTCATCACACAGAATATTAAAAAGATGTGTACTCAGTGGTCTAGATCTAAAAAATTAACATTTATTAATAATAATAAAATTAATAATAATGGAAAATAAAATTCATGTATAAAATCAAAGTTAAATCAAGACATTTTAGGATTTCCCGCTGTGGCTCAGCGGTAACAAACCTGATTAGTATCCATGAGGATGTGAGTTCGATCCCTGGCCTTAGTCGGTTAAGGATCCAGCGTAGCTGTGAGCTGTGGTGTAGGTCGAAGTTGGCAGCTCGGATCCCATGTTGCTGTGGCTGTGGTTTAGACCGGCAGCTGCAGTTCCTATTAGACCCCTAGCCTGGGACCTTCCATATGCCGTATGCTGCAGGTGTGGCCCTGAAAGCAAAACAACAACAACAACAGCAAAAACACATTTTAAAAATAAATTGCATTAAAACCCCCACACTGCATAGTGTGAGAAAGACAATGACAACTAGTACTCGTTGCCGTCACTCCCTTGATGAAGACCTGGAGGTGTGACCCACCATGACCTTTGTAACTTCAGGACAAATGTCAACACTGTGACAAGGGCAAATAATATCTTAATGTTATCATGAAAATAATTGTGCCTTTATGAACTCTTCAGGACCCTCCAGGGATCTGTGAACTATAATTTGAGGATTACGGCCCTAGAGAAACTCTTGTTCATGTATATAAAAGGAGACCTAAAAAATGACGGTCACTGGAGTATTATGTAATAGCCAAGAAAAAGAGAAAGTGATCAAAGTGGCACTGACAGGAGAATGAATGAATCTGTATGAATGAATGAATGAGAAAATGTATATACAGAGAGAGAAAGAGAGAAGAGGGAGAGAGAACATAGTACAATATTAACAGTTTGGTAATTTGGATGAAGGAATTTTGCAATTCCTTTATAGAGTTCTTCCATAGTTTCTATAAGTTTGAAGTATTGCACTGTAAAAAATATATTAATTGGAAAACAAAACCAGACAATCTAGGGATATGTATTTCCTAGCAACATGGGGAATAAGGCATATTGCAGTTACTGTATCTGCATTATTTGCATGCTTCTCTGCAGTAATGAACAAGGAAAGAAGTGTCGAGATCAGCAGAGATGCAATTCATAAAATTGAACTTTAAAGGTCCACTATTAAGAATTGTTACCTCAGAGGCTGAGGATACACCTCAGTGAACATAGCCTGGACACACGGAGGGAGTCAGCCTCGCAGGAACTTTTAGGGTGTCGGTGTGAATCATCAGCTAGCATAGAGTCATAATAATGGCAAAAGGAAAAATTTCACCGAGCCCAAAGCACTCAAGGTTTCGTTAAATGAGGAACCACTTTGTGGCTATATGGAAAGATTATTTCCAGCCGTAACTTGCATTTACATTTAGATTTAAATTTACCATTTAATGAATTGTTTATAATTTGTTTCTAGGTATGATTTCAGTAATTCTCAACTTGCAACTTTTTGATGTGTGACGTTTTATGCTAAAATAAGCCTATGAAATATTGCTATGAAATATCTGACCAACATGAACTCAACCAACATTTGCATTCAAGACCCAGTTCAAAAGAGTGGGCAGATCAAGTAAACAGCGTCTTTTACGGAGAGTAGCCTGGACATGGCTTGTTTTCTTTGTATTTCCTAGATATACTTCTGATGACCGCCTGCCCACATTCCGCGTGGAAGCTGCCCACCCATGGACGCAATACATGGAGGGCTGGGGGTGGGGGGGTAGTGGTTTGTACCATGTGATCTCTCCCACCTGGACCAGGGATGGGCACCTGACTCACCAATCTATAATTTGACCATAAGTCTATTGATTACTCAAGTAAGCTGTATCATCAGATATTTAAATCTCCCTCTCTCTCCAGTAATTTGAATTGAACAGGAAAAATACTAAGATTGGAACTGAGGGGTACATTCAGAGAAGCTGTAAGATAAAACCCATAGCAGTTATGTGTAAGTCAAAGCTATAACGGAATGGAAACTATCACAAGACAGAAGTCAGGTGGCAAAAAAGAGAATAGATCAAATGTGCCAAGAGAAACAGAGACCTTATGAAACAGGGAGAGACCATGTGGTCCTTGAAAAAGATGATAGAAAACAGCCTGTCTCCAGAGTGGTCAACATTTCTGATGCTTTTTAAGCCTCCTCCAGTTCCAGTATCCTTACTGAGTGGGTTTATGTCCAGACAACCGAGTAAGTCTGACAGTGTACCACTGACCCCGAAAAGACCATTGAGTTAATTTGTGGTTTAAAATTTATATGTAAAAAACAGCATGTTATTTACACTCATACATTATTTAAAGGGCATATGTACCTATGATATTTTTTATGCCTGAAATAGCAAAAATCTAGAAAAAGCAGCTTTTAAAATATATAGAATGAAGTGATGATTAGGAGAGATGTGGACCCTCCTGCTTTAAAAAGAGACACTAAAAAGGAAGTGGCTGTTTATCTAGTTTCTGGGAAAATAACTAAATCCTGGGTTTTGTTTGTTCAGCTGAATGATTAGAGCAAAGCTTGCTACTGCAATCGGACCAAGGATTGTCTTCTCGGAACATTAGCAGTCGCTTCACTCCAGATGCTGTCATGAGCCTTGTAGGAACTTTGGGTTGGAAGGATTGTCCCCTTCTTTCCAAACAAATTAAGCCAGTATTTCACGTTAAAATGCTAGAAATAATGCTAGTAACAACCATGTTTTACCTTTAGGCAGTTTGAAAATAGTAACTTCAAACCTGAAATACATTCTGAGAAGGGAATTGACTTATGCAGTGTCACTATTAATAAACAATTTCTGTAACTTTAAATGCAGCCCTCACATCACTGTTTATGCAATATAGTAGCAACCTCTTAACATCCCAAACACACTAGGTCATAACTGATTCAGGCTTCCGACAACCCTATGAGATAGATACTCTTGTTTCTCTCATTAGGAGATGAAAAAAAGGTTATGTATCTCCCCAAGGCCACAGTGATTGAGGAGGGTGAAATAGGAATTGAACCCAGGCAGCTGGGCCTGATGCTACAATTGCTACTACATTGTATTTTACATACATGGGTATTTGATCCATTCAACTACTAATAAGTTGGATAGTTCATTTCCTTATGTTCTTCCACATGCATGTTGGTCTTAAGTGTGGCTGGTAAAGAATATCCATTGCAGTGGTTATTTTGTAGAATCATAAGCAGGTAAGTACTTAAGTTCTTTTCTCCTAATGAAACAAAGAATCAAGAAAAAATATAGTTATTTTTTATTTGACAACTTTTATGGATTTATAATGAAAGCCCCAAATTTACCTAATAGTCAGAAATATTATGAGATTTTTACGTTACAAACAAATAGGATAGTGTCCAGTCACTCATCCAGAAGTTGGGAGTCTTCCATTCTCACCTGTGAAGTCTTGATACTTGTTTCCCCACATCTCTAATACTAAGATATTAAGATACTTAGTAATTCTAATGTGCTTAACTATCACATGTCTCCAAGATAAATTATAAAGCTTAAGGCTGAACACCCTTTCTCTTTTTCTGCATTTATGGGACTTGGTGCGAACGTATTCATCAAGAGTTATTAACAACAATCTTCTGGCACTTTTAATAGCTCATGACAATAATAGCTGTGATCTGAGGCATAGTGTTTCCAGTCACTGTGCTGAGTGCTTTGGCTCCCTCATGTCATTGAATCTTTGCAACACCTCTGTAATGCAGGCATTAACTACCCTCATTTTACAGAGGAGGAAACTGATGCTCCATTAAGTGTCAATCTCAGGATTCTACACCCTGTGATCTTCACCTTTCAGACAGTATGGCTTCTTTCTCCCACTGTTCTTGGTTTTACGTTTTCATCTGGAACCGTTTTTCTTCAGCCTAAAACATTGCTTTACTATTTCTTATAGTACAGGAGCAGTTCAAATCCTTATAGTTCAAATTGTCTCACCTTTTCTTTTGCTTATTGTTCAAAATGACTGTATTTTATTTTTGCAGTGTATTCTGCTGGATGTAGAATTCTAGGTTGACAGCTTTCTTTTTTTCTTTTTCCAGAACGTAAATGATGCTATTCCATTATCTTCTGGCTTGCGTTGTTTTTGTGATGTCTGAGAGCATCTTTGTCCCTCTGTACACAGGGTGGCTTAAACTTTATTTCTCTGTATTATTTGATTATGAAAAGCTTCATTGTGGTTTTCTTTGTGATATCCTGCTTAGGACTCATTGAAAATTTAAACACGTGGGGTTGCTGTTTTCATCAAGTTTGGGAGAAAAAATTGCCTCTTATTTCTTCAAAAACTTCTCCCCTAATTTTTTCCCTGTCTTTCCTTCTGAGGCTCCAGCTGTGTGTCTGATTGTTTAAATGGCCCCACACATCTCTGAGGTTTAGCTAACTTTCTTCTTGCTAGTTTTTTTTCCCCCCTTTGAGCTTCCTTTTGGGTAACTTGAATTGCTATGTCTACAAGTTCATTGGCATTTTTGTCTTCTGTGCTTATATTTATGTTAAGCTCACCTAATGCACTTTTACTATACAAAAATAATGTCTCTGTTTGTATGTAGTAGTTTTCCTCCTTGTCATGTTTGTTTGTCTTTGGCCACATTTATAAGTAACACCTGTTGAAATTTCTTTGTCTCCGACTCTGGTTTTGTGTTTATCAACTGATGGCTCTCCTAGTTTCAGGTTCCATGTTCCTGCTTCTGAGGGTATGTGTAGTCATTTTTGATTGGGGGTTGAAGATCATGAACTTGACATTGCTAAGTGTCTGGCTTTTATTGTCTTCTTTTAAAGGGTACTGGGCTTTGTTCTGGTGGGCAGTTAAGTCATCTGCTGTTCCATTTGATCCTTCTGAGGATTGTTTAAAGTTTTGATAGAGAAAATTTAGAGTAGCTCATACTCTGAGGCTGGTTTAGTCCTACTGCTAAGGCAGGGCTCTTTTGGGGTATGTACCGAATGCCCCAGACATTCAGTGAGGGCTGTCCATTCTGGCTTGTCAGAACTCCCTCATCTCCCATGTCGGCATGAGCCCTGGCAGTTGTTTGGCTGCTGACAGCACCCTGGTGGTGGACAGTCTGACTTTATGGAATTTCATCCTGCACACGCCTAGCTTAATGTTCAGCAACAAGCTGGAGAGGGTGCTTACAAGCATTCTGGAAATTTCTTTTTCTGGATAGCTCCCTCTTTTCTAGTACTCTGACCCACAAATTGTAGCTCTCTCAGCCCGCCTGAACTTCAGTGATTGTCTTTTCAACTCAAAGAGGTCATGAGCATCTACTCATCTTCCCCCTCCTGGTACTTCAGTCTGGAAAGTGCCCCCGGAGGAACTCCAGGGAAATTGCTGGGCTCAGTTGATTGACTCCCTTTCTCTCAGAATCGCAGTCAGATGCTGACTGCTGTCAATACCTGAAACATATATACAAGTACCCATATGTTATCACGTTCTATAGTCATCTATAACAGAAAGGAAAATCCAGAATGCTGGTCAGAGATTTCTTTTCAAGATGACATATGGATATATATGCCATCTCTTTAGAAGTAAATCCATTGAGAAAAGTGAATTACTTAATGTAAATGTGTATTCTGAGACTAAAGAAAACATATTAGAAAATGAGATGTGTCTAATCTTTTTACTGTTAATAAATAATAATGGCCAAAGTAAAAATAAACTCTTCTAAGAGCGGAAGCTGTCAGGAATCAGAATTTTTTCAGCATTAACCTATTTTTCCTTGGGTTTCAAAGGACTGTATTTTCAAGAAAGAAGAAAAGCCATCTAAATTCTTTTACATACTAGTAAGCTTGACATTCCTACCCATGGGAATCTGATGATAGCTGGGTTGAACAGTGTGAGAAAAATTCTCTTCTTTGGGCATACTATTAGAAGGAAAAAAAAAATTAGTTTTGGCTTTGTTTTGTTCCTCGCATAGAATGTGGGCTCAGGATTTTGTTTATTTATTCAAGTTTTATTTTAATGCTCTTTGTCACTGGCTAGACCTTGGGGGGGTGGGGTAGGGTGGGAGTTGAGCTACCATATTTTAAAAACACTAATATGATGGAACCTAAAGAATTTCTGATTCAAAACTACTTATCTGGAGTTTCCGTCGTGTCGCAGTGGTTAACGAACCCGACCAGGAACCATGAGGTTGCGGGTTCGGTCCCTGCCCTTGCTCATTGGGTTAAAGATCAGGCATTGCCGTGAGCTGTGGTGTAGGTGCAGACGCGGCTCAGATCCTGTGCTGCTGTGGCTCTGGCGTAGGCTGGTGGCTACGGCTCCAATTCGACCCCTAGCCTGGGAACCTCCATATGCCGTGGGAGCAGCCCCAGAAAAGGCAAAAAAAACACCCAAACCAAACCAAAACAAAACAAAACAAAAAAAAAAACCTGCTTATCTTCCAACCTAATAGCTGTAACTGTATTTTGTCCTCAGCAGTTCCCTGACTTCTTTTTTTCCTAAAGAACTGCTGATTTCAGCAGGTAGTGGCCTCTTTCCCTAAGCTACCTCTTGGAATGGGAAGTGGAGTCCATCTTCCTTTATCCTTTCTCGTTTCCTATAATCCACCCATTTAAAGGAGTCAAAATAATGTTTTGTCCTTTCTGCATAAAAATGGTGTTGATTCCTCTTCATCAATAGGATGTGCTCTTTGGGCTGTTTTCCTGGGCTTGGCAGGGCCTGCGCTTCCCCTGCCCCAACAGTCTTTCTGGAGTTCCTGGAGGTCAATGGATATTGTTGGGATGCATCTGGCTACTTCAGAATTCTATGAAAATTTTGGAAGCTACCTCAGAATCCTGCCAAATTTGCCTACCAAAATGGGCAATGGTATCTAATTTTTCCAAAATATTTTATTCATCTACTTATGTGTGTGTATCCATGAAAAAAAAATCTTTTATAAGGCACATCCCAAGATACTAGCCATCGTTATCACTGGGCAGGTGAGAGAGCAAATATTTATCTTTATCTTCTTTCTTAGCTGTATTTAACATTCCTATATAGATGCATATGAAAGAAGAGGAGTCATTTAAAAAGATTTAATTAGTAACATTAAAATGATAACTCCACATGATAAAGCACAAACACAGAGAAAAATGCTGATGGTCTTTCCTAGGTTATTGACTTTCTAACCAGTTGCATTAACTTGACTTAATATTTATTTAAGGCAGAGGCACTTAATGCAGGGGTAAATGTGGAGCACTTGTCTATGCTTTCTTTGAGAACACCCAAAATGGAAAGGTAGAGAAATTGACGGGAACACTCATTATGGATCTCAAAGGGAGGGTGCTTCCTCCCTGCATGAATTACTGATTAAAAAAAATTACAGAAGAAGCATGACATTGCTCCTGACAGCATTGAAATTTGTTTTAATGGGGGTATGACCTAAAATGAACTTTTGATACCTGATCGTGATGATGGGCTGTTTATTTATTTCTTCTCCTTCATTTCCAGCAGCGAAGATGATTAATGTACCTACCTTTGTGGTGATGGCCTCTGTGGACCAGGTGCGTCCTTGAAGGACATTCAGTGTTTTAAAGTGCTGATACACCTCCTTTCTTCCTTCCAGGCTGTCTGGGGAAGAACACCAGCGGGAACCCATGAGAACAGCCTTCCAGCCTTTGTGGGAGGAAAATGGCCAAATTGAGAAGCTTAGAAAATCTGTCTCAGGTGAGAAAATTTTCAAGTGATCTAGGCAGCGTACGCACTGGCATCCACCATGTCCAGGTAGAATGGTGCCGTATTATGGTGGGCAGCTGCCTTAGGGATGGAGGCTTTTCACAAAGGTAAGTAAGCCAAAAAGCAACCAAGTTGTTTGTTTTGTTATAATTGTTTACTGTTGTGATAAAATACACCTAATGTGAAATTTACCACTTTAACCATTTTTAAGTGTCCAGTTCTGTAGTGTTAAGTATGTTCACCCTGTTGTGCACGCCATCTCCAGAACGTTTCGCCTTGCAACACTTACAAATACCCACTAAACAACAACACTCCATTTCTCCCAGGCCCCAGCCCCGAGCAACTAACTTTCCATTTCTCCCTCCCCAGCCGATGGCAACCATATCTCTACTTTCCGTTTTTGTAAATTTGTCTTCTCTGAGTAACTCCTATCGGTAAAACTCTGAATTATTTGTCTTTTTATGATTGGCTCGTTTCTCTTAGCATAATATCCTCAAGGCTCATCCATGTTGTAACATGTGAGGGTTTCTCTCCTTTTTAAGGCTCAGTGATATTCACTGTATGCGTATGCTACATTTTGCCTATCCATTTATCCATTGATGGGCACTTAGGCTGCTTCCACCTATTGGCTACTGTGAATAATCCTGCTGTGAACATTGGTGTGCAACTACCTCCTCCAGATTCTGTTTTAATTTCGGGAGGTATATACCCGGAAGTGGGATTGTTGGATTACGTGGTAATTCTATTTTTAATTTCTGGAGGAACTGCCGTATTGTTTTCCATGGTGTCTGCATCATTTTACATTCCCACCAGCTTGTCTGCTATCACTGGTGTTGTTATGCTTTATTATAATTTTCTGTAACTCTGACTACTATGGACTATAACTGTATTTTAAGTAACTTGAGAGCAGAGATGTTTTCTTAGAGCTTTAGGATATTTTGAAGAATTTGCACCCCTGTACCATAGTGCTGAGGACATGGCATGTGCTGAATACTTCTTGATACACCAATCATTCTGAAGGCCAGCCATTCTGTGTATGGTATATCACTGGGAGATAAATGTCAGAAACTTGGGAGTGGGGGTTTTGGTAGGCATATCGTGAAATATAGACCATTAAGCAATCCTTTAAGCCATTTAACCAATGTTATCATTTTGATGATGCATCCTGTGTTTCGCAGAGGTTACTTGAGTGGCAACAGTAGAGACAGGATGGGAATACTGAAGGACCTGGCAGACATTGGCCATCTGGCCACAGGACATGAGAGTAATAGTGGGCATATTCAGAAACAGCTCACATTGTGGGCATAAAGGAGAAAGAGCGGTCATTTTCAAACTCCACTGAACTTAGGGATTCTGAGTTGCCTTTTGAAATAAAGAACCCTGGACTCTACTCTCTGAGATTCCCTTTCAGTTGGGTTCTGTCTAAGCCTCAAAACCCCGCATTTTAATAAGTATCAGTGAAAACTAATTCATATGCTGTCAGGTGATAAAACCAACTTATGACTTTCTGTGTTAACATCGAGAAATGAATGGGAGCCTTAATCAATGACCTTCCCACGCTGTGCTGCCCTGTTGGGACCACTGCTGGGCAGGCTACTTCGTCATGTGGAGGACATGCTGCTTTAATAGATGCCCACGTTCCCACACCCAGTTCTCAGCTTATGCTGACTTACTCTCTGCAGAAACTGGTATGGTGGCTTTCTGTCTACTTACAGAGGTCAGCAATTTTGGAGAAAGCCCCCCTTTCAAGTTCTAGGAGGATGATTAAATGCAAGATACAGTTGAGTCCTTTCAAGGAAGGAACCCAGGTGGGGACCTTGATCATTAACCTAAATATCATCCAGGCTCCCTTACTCCTTGAGTTATAGGTGGACGTGATTCCCACCCAACATCACAGTCTGTGCAAGTCTGGCCCCTCCCTGATGAGTTGTGCCAGTTCCACGGTGTAATTCTTCCAGGGCCCTTTGTCTATGGGCCCTCTTGATTGGGATCTAGCCCAAGGAAGTACACACATTGGATCCCTTTAGAATTTTCAACAAGAAACCCACTCATGAACTTGGTGATGTTAATGGCTGAAAGTCCGTGGAGTCACAGAGAGGCATCACACTGCTGCATGGCCATTGTCCACTGCATTCTGCTTTTCCCATGCCATCTTCTGCCGCCTTTTGAAAAAGTCTTGCTCCCAGCATGTGCCCTCCCTGGGCATGCAGCTCCCTGGGAAAGGTAGTAAAGGCTGTCCACTCCCTGGGACTCTTGCCGTCTGTAGACCACCACCTCCATCAAAATTTAATCAACTTAACTTCTTCTACTTCATTACTAACAAATCCCTTGGGGGAGTATATTGCATTACTGGTTGTTTAATGTATTTTCCCAGGATCCAGGGTCTTGAGTCCAAGAACAAGCACCTAAACCCTGTAAAGATCCTGTGGATGATATGGCAAGGTTGTGCCCCCATCAGACTCTCTCAGTTTTCCTCAAACTCCTTCCCTCTCTTTTGCCTCAAACCAAGAATAGTTTCTAGTGATGCAGACTGTAGCTCACAGAATCATAGTATGTCTTTAGCCTGGAGTTGACTGCCCTGAACTGGAATCCAATGACCAAGAACCTCCTTGATTTGCCTCTCTTTAGGTTCATGCCCAAATCTTAGCAGTCTGTGTTTTTCACATTCAAATGGTAAATCACACTAAGAAACAGAGAGGAAGGAGAGGGTGTGCCCCAACAGTGGTTAATTTACATTATGGGTATTGATACTTTCAGCAGCATAAGTATCCTAATTCGTATCTTTGGACTTGACTCCCATAGGATTACTGGGTCTCTTAAGGTGAGAGGCTGGGATGATGGAAGAAGACTTGACTGGAAAGGAGTCTTAGCTCCTTCCAGAGACATGAACCTGTTCCATAAAATCGTCATCGCAGTCAGTGCCTAATTCGAAGTGAAAATAGAAGCAACATTTTTCTGACTAAAAATTGACTTTTATCTTCCTCTGCAACCCACCATCTTGAACACTGAATTTGCATAGAACAGGAATTTACAATCAAGATTTAAACTCTGGGGTTTTTTTGCTTTGTTTTTTTACCTTTCCTGGGGCTGCTCCTGCGGCATATGGAGGTTCCCAGGCTAGGGGTCGAATCAGAGCTGTAGCCGCTGGCCTACGCCAGAGCCACAGAAACGCGGGATCCGAGCTGCGTCTGTGACCTACACCACAGCTCATGACAACGCCGGATCTTTAACCCACTGAGCAAGGGCAGGGATCAAACCCACAACCTCATGGTTCCTAGTCGGATTCGTCAACCACTGAGTCACAACAGGAACTCCTAAACTCTGTTTTAAAACATTTTTTTGTCAGAATTCCTGTCATGGTTCAGCAAAAGTGAATCTGACTAGCATCCATGAGGAAGCAGGTTCAATCCCTCATCTTGCTCAGTGGGTTAAGGATCCAGCATTGCTGTGAGCCGGATGTAGGTCACAGATGCAGCTTGGATCTGGTGTTGCTGTGGCTGTGCCATAGGCTGGCAGCTACAGCTCCAATTTGACCCCTATCCTGGGAACCTCCATATGCCATGGGTGTGGCCCTAAAAAGACAAAAAATAAAAATAAATAAAACATTTTTTTGTTTAAAAAATATAAATGCTTTCTATATGACAGTACATATCAAATGATACAGAATATGAAAGTTCCTGAAACATTAGCAGGATTGGCTGGAAATAAACCCATCAAAAGTTAACTCTGGTTTTAAATAAGTGGAAATGGCAATTATGTTGAAACCAAGGAAGATTTTCAAAACCAATAGTATTTATGTTATTACACGGATGTCCCCACACTGTGGATGGCTCGTTGTCATTTAATGATTGTGTCAGCTCGTCTAATTCTTTTTCTTTTTCAAGAAGCACAAAAGTTCTTTACTTGATGTCATCTTTCTTTGTAATTCAACTGCTGTTCTCCGCTTTACACCCCTCACTTCATGATCCATAATTCTGCTATAGTTAGAAATTAGTCATTTAAGTAAACTGTAAAGAAGTCATCTTGTCAATCTGAATTACAGACCCTTTTACAACCAGAAGTGGATATTTATTCTGCCATATATACTTTTTTAAACTTGAAGTATAATTGATGTACAATATAAGCCACAGATGTACAGCACAGTGATTCCCAATTTTTAAAGTTACACTTCATTTGTAGTTATAAAATATTGGCTCTAGTGAGCTCTATTTTTGTTTAGTTGAGGAAGAGCCAACCTTGGTCACTTTGGGTCATTCATTCAGTTGATTCATTTCATTAAGTCGGTGTCATGCTAAGCGAAACGTTAATTTTATTGAGTAGCTGTTATGTACTCACTGTGTTTAGCACCAAATTTATAATAGTGAACAGAATACACAAAAATACCCGGTATGAAAGCTTCTAAGTAAACAAATAAATAGAAATTGTGAGTAAGCACTAGCAAAAAACCACAAAAAGGAACTGAGATCAGGAATAAAAGAGCACGTATGAGGCAGTGTGAGGGCTGGGGGCGGGATTCAGTTCTGGACACTGAGGGCCTGGGGAGGTGAGAGGGAGGAGCTCTGAGCTGTGTAGCGTGGGGACAGGACAGGCACAGGACTCGAAGCAGCAAGAGCAAGTGGATGCTGGCTCCCCTCCACTGAACATGTAGAGGTTAAAGAAATATTTGTTGACTATGTGGGCCTCTCACATGCTCAGTTAGCTTGAGATACAACTGCTCTCCCTCCCCCACCCCACCCCACCCCCAGTACCGAGCCAAGTCACTCTGTGCACATGTGAATAAGTAATGTGAGGCTTGGCACAAGGACCACGGAGAGTTGAACAGTTGTGTCTGATGCGGTCTCTTACTTTACTGTATAATCCTACTTGCCTGGTGTTGGGAGCATTTTTTTCTATGAATTATTCATTTGAGCACATTCCCTATAAAACATCTAATGTCTCTAACCTTTGGGGGCCATGGGGCTTCCCCAACCAGTATTTAGAGTAAAATCTCTGTGGTAGCCCTTTACCGATTCACCCCCTCAGCTCTTTTTCAGTTCCTGGCTCCTGTGCATACGGAGGCCGGAATGCCCTTCTGGGAATGCACAGCATGGATACATATATTTTTTACTATCACAGCAGAAATGTTTGGAATACACTTCGGTCATGAGGTTAAAGCTCTCCACAAGGAATACTTCAGCAATAATTCTGCTGCCCTCTAGCTGAGCGCTGAAATCCCTCTGGAATGCTGGCATTACCCTTCAAGAATGGTTCTGAAATGACTTTACTCACTTGCCCGGCCTTTCTGTTCCTATTGAAATTCTTCCAGAATGCTCGCAGTAAACTTGAGTCAGATGCCAGAATAACTTTTATGTTCCAGAAAGGTTTTTGCAACAGTTTATTACACAATGCAACACAGCTTACTTTTTTGGAAAAACGGGTCAAAACCGTCCTGGTGGATATCCTGTGATTGGGTTATTTCAGTTTGACCGATAACTCTGGGAGATTCCTTAAAGGGGTTGTGGAAAGATCAGCATAATGTGCAGATGAAAGCGCTGGATTTCCCAGTTAGCTTCTGCTGCCATTGCTACTACTATCACTACTGCTACTTCTTATTCCCCCCCGGTTATTATTTTCAGAAAGACTGGGCTTTCAGTCTTGGCTCCAACGTTATATTGAATAAAAGCCAGTGAGCTTGGTCAAAAACAAAACCTATCCTTCTAAGTTGGCGCCAAACTTGCACACCGCATAAAGATCAAATTATCTTCAAAACTCAAAAACATGAGACTGCATATTTTTCATTCATCTATTATTCATTTGTTTCACAATTGTGCATGTATTAAGCACCTCCTATTTGCTGTGCCAGGTACTAGAAATGCGTGGGTGGACAAGAGAAACATGGAATTTACAATCCACCAGGGGCTATGCTGTTGTTTTGTTTTTTGTCATTTTGTCTGGAGATAACAAACTACCCTACCCCAAGAACTTCGCGGTTTAAAACAACAAGGATTTGTGGAGTTCGCCATTCTGCAAGCCAGCCATTGGTGCAGAGCTCAGCTGCATTGTTCTTCTGGTCTTGGCCGGTTCATGCATGGCTAAGGTCAGTGCTAAGTGGACTGGGTGCTGGTTAGTTCCAGATGGTCTCAGCTGGGGTGGCTGAGTTGGCAGAACCCTCCTGCCCGATATGGCCCTCATATGCCAGCAGGCTAACCCACGCTTGGTCATTGGGGTGTCTGGGCAGGGCTCTAGAAGAGAGGGCCAAAGCATGCAGGGCCACCGGAAGTCTGCTCAGAACTGGCGCACTCCCTTCTATTGTATTGTCTTCTTCACAAGACTTTCAATTTTTTTTTCTTTTGTCTCTTCTAGGGCCACACCTGTGGCATATGGAGGTTCCCAGGCTAGGGGTCTAATCGGAGCTGTAGCCACCGGCCTCCACCAGAGCCACAGCAACATGGGATCCAAGCTGTATCTGTGACCTACACCACAGCTCACGGCAACGCTGGATCCTTAGCCCACTGAGCAAGGCCAGGGATCGAACCCGCAACCTCATGGTTCCTAGTCGGATTTCTTAACCACTGAGCCACGATGGGAACTCCCCACAAGACTTTCAATTTTTATTTGTAATTATATCTCAATTAAGGTGGAAAACACTTTAATTTCTTACAGTTACATTATTTTTTCTATCACCTCAAGTTGGCATAACAAAAGATTTTTGTGTTTTAAAAATTTTGATGTGGTCAATCTAATTTCAGTTAATCGGCAGATAGTATTCACAATGAATCATTACCCCGAAAAATAGCCAACTCTTTGGTTTTAAAGTTCTCTATAATTAGAGCCTAGGAAACCCAGCATAGAATGTTCCAGAAGGGTTTAGTTTTCTATTTTGAAACACAAAATATATTTATAGTGCTGACCTTGCCACGAGCTTTACGAAAGTGGTGTTCTCTTGAAGAGTGCATTATAAAGTCTCAAAATACAGTAATCTGAAAAGACGTGTTAATGTGTCAATTTAAAGAATCCTGATTAAATTCTACAGACTGAGAATTCCTATAAGCATATTTTTCTGTTCTTCTTAATATCGTCAGTGACAGGAGGCAGCATTGTTCCATACATGGAGACAATGGAACATAAATGTAAGGTTTTGATCAACGTTTAGACCTCTTTCACTGTTTCAATGTAAATTTGTTCTTAATGGTAAAAGAATACACTTGAAATAATGTACGTGATTTATCCTCGCTTCATATTGAAAAAAGTTACAGATGGTGGTTGAATTAATAAGGGGGTAGGTCATATATTTATGGCAACCAGGATGTGTTGGACAGTATTAAATTCAAATATTTTGACCAGTTGTTAAACCATGTACTAAAACAAAACTTATGGTTTTGGAAATATAGTTGCTGGAACAATAATAGAGCAGTCACTGAGTTGGGAGACATGGGTTCAGGTACAAGCTTTCACTCCCGATCACTATTTTGAGATGATTGTGTAGTTTAACAGAAAAGTATGTGCTTTGTGGTCAGATGGGGCTGGTTTCAAAATTTAGGTTTTCTACCTGCCTGTCCTTAGAAAAGTTAAGTTTTAAAGCTTCCTGGCAATTATTTCCTTATCTGTAAATTCTGAAAAAAATCCCCTGACCTCTTGAGATTTAAGGATAAAATGAAATAATATATCTAAGTCCTTTGGCTCAAAGCCTGGCGTACAGTAAATATTTAATGCTCCAATTTTTCTTTTCTAACACGGAGACATGATGCTTACCATGGAGCCCCACAGCCTGGTGTTTAAGAACACGGAATCTGAGGTGAGAAAATCTGAGTTAAACTTTTCAGCTCTTATTGCGAAGCTCTGCAGCTTTGGGGAAGTTAGGTCAAGATGAACTGAAGTTTCAGCTTTGGCCTTGGGATTCATCCTTAGGCTGCTGTCTTGCTTCGGCTTTGGCCTTAGGTTTTAGACAGCCAGTTAGCAAAATGCCAATTTCTTTATATATATATATATATATATATATAATTATTTTTATTTTTTTTCCGTTAGAGCTGGTTTACAGTGTTCTGTCCATTTTCTACTATACAGCAGGGTGGCCCAGTTACACATATATGTATACATTCTTTTTTCTCCCATTATCAGGCTCCATCATAAGTGACTACACACAGTTCCCAGTGCTACACAGCAAGATATCATTGCTAATCCATTCCAAAGGCAATAGTCCTCATCTATTAACCCCAAGTTCCCCATCCATCCCACTCCCTCCCCGCTCCCCCCAGGCAACCACAAGTCTATTCTCCAAGTCCATGATTTTCTTTTTTTTGTGGAAAGGTTCATTTGTGCTGTATATTAGATTCCAGATATAAGTGATAGCATATGGTATTTGTCTTTCTCTTTCTGACTTACTTCACTCAGTATGAGAGTCTCTAGTTCCATCCATGTTGCTGCAAATGGCATTATTTTGTTCTTTTTTATGGCTGAGTAGTATTCTGTTGTGTATATATACCACTTCTTCTTAATCCAATCGTCTGTTGATGGACATTTGGGTTGTTTCCATGTCTTGGCTATTGTGAATAGTGCTGCAATGAACATGAGGGTGCATGTGTCTTTTTCAAGGAAAGTTTTGTCTGGATATATGCCCAAGAGTGGGATTGCTGGGTCATATGGGAGTTCTATGTATGGTTTTCTAAGGTACCTCCATATTGTTCAAAATACCAATTTCAGTATCACTTCTGAAGCCCTTGAATTTGTGAATGACCAAATATATTTACCATGATATCCAGTCAGCAAAAGAGTATTATTTGTATCAGCAAGGTATGTCTTTCAGATGCATTGCTGGTTTGGGGGGAAGTTTAGACTATTATGCAGGAAATAATACAGTCTTCTTTCCTCCCATGTTATGGAATATACTTCCCTTCCCTGTCAATACTGGGCTTGGCCATTTGGTGTGTTTTGGACAATGGAATGTTATCAGCTGCGATATGGGCAAAATCTTGGGACGTGCTTGTGCAGTGGGCTTGGCATCTTCTTCCTCTGCCACCACCAGGAAAAGAGCTTCTCCTGAGCATGTGGGGTAGGGTTGGCCCACCTGAAGAGCAGATCTGAGCCCAAACAGCAGTGAAGAGCCAAGTGTAGCTCATCCTGCGGCTTGAATCAGTCACCCAGTCTCGATCAGCTGACCTTCAACTGACCTACAGATGTATGAACAAGAATAAATAATTGTGGTTTAAGTCACTGACTCTTGGGGCAGTTGATTATATAGCATAGCACTTTCAAATACTATACGTAAGCATTTGAGATGTAACTTACAATGAAATATTTGAGAGTTATCTCATAAAATGCTGTTATTCAGTTGATATGTAAATGCTTGTTATTGAAGTAATAGTGTTATAATAACTAACAATGATTGTGAAAACTGTAGACTTTTTGTACAGAAGTCTTTTTTAGAACTTTCAGCTATTTAAATATAGACACATTTGCAATGTGAATATTAATAGAGAGTTCCTTAGTGAAATAATTTTAGGAAAAATATAGTCTTTGATCCAACACATGCTTATAAAAGCTAAAATAACAATATAAGGCCAAATAGTAGAGATTAGGGTAAATCATAATTCTGGTCTTTGTAGTATTGTTTGGTGCACTAGGATTTCGTATGTTAAACAGATACCACTGAGAACAGATTTGAGTTTGAACTTCTTAATTCTAGAGAGGTTATCTGAATAAATGATTGTGCTAATCTTAGAACATCTTGGGTCATGGTTAAGAAGATTTCTATAAAACCTCATGAGATATTTGTTTTCATCTTTTTCATCACATCTTCACAGTCACTGAATCAGTCCGTGACTGACTGAAACTTTGGTTGATACGTTGGTTGAGACGAGTAGGAACAGACTGGCTGCTTAAGTAAAAGGGGTATTATTGGAAGGATATTGAAGTCTAGGAAAAAAGTTTTCTCTGGTAGTCTTTCTAGGGTGCTTCTTATCAAATGGCTGAGCTCCAATCATTTTCTATCTTACTATTAATTTGTTCAAGATTCAAATTCCGGGAGTTCCTGTTGTGGCTCAGAAGTAATGAACCCGAATACTATCCGTAAGGGTTCAAGTTCTATCCCTGGCCTTGCTCAGTGGGTTAAGGATATTCCGTTGCTGTGAGCTGTGGTGTAGGTTACAGACATGGCTTAGATCCTGCATGGCCGTGGCTGTGGCATAGGCCAGCAGCTGCAGCTATAATTCGACCCCTAGCCTGGGAACTTCCATATGCGGTGCATGTGGCCCTAAAAAAAAGCAAAATAATAATAATAATAATACGATTCAAATTCCAGGGGGTGAGCCACTGAATAGCCTAGCCAGGAGAGGATAGAAAACCAGTGAGGGTCCCTGGAAACTATCATTCCCACCAAAGATATCAGGAAGTCACTACGAGAGAAGGTACAGTGGATACTGGTCAGTCAAAGGCTACCCCTTCCCCTTGACTTTTATTCTCATTGTTAGGACCTTACTCGCCGTGAGCATCTTTATTGTTAATTGCTAGAAGCTTGAAGGAGAAGCTTGTGCTTGAAACCTTTAAAGTATCTCATGAAGCTCAGGGCCAAGATGGAATTTACGGCGAGTCAAGGAGTGAGAAGTCCCTGGACGGAAGTAGAGATGTTTTAGATACGGACCAATTGAGGACACCTGTTCATGTGCGACCAGACACTGAAAACTAGGACTGTCCTTCCTAATAGAGAATAATTGGTCGGTATATATACCTGAGTTTCTCCAAAAGGGTTTTATAGCTTCTGAGGTCTCTTCCCGAAGGACCAGAAGATTCTCCTTTCTTCCGTGTTGAATGAGATGTGTTTCGCCAACCAAGTTATGTTGCCCTTAGCCAGTGTCTCCATAGTGGTATCTTCGTCTTTCTTTTCAGTACTTGTAAGAATCAGCTCAGCTTTCTCAGATTTCTTATTGGTTACTTAGGCAGTCAATTACTCTGCCCCACGCACTCTGAACACGGCTGTTGAAAAGGCAGGATGAAAGAGATGTGCATGTTTTGGAGCTTAATAGGGAAAATGTATTAAACAAATATGCAGATAGTCACAGTTTTGATAAAAGTGCTATGAAGGAGCCCTGCAGGATATGATAACAGCATATACACAATAGAGGCCGAACTTAAACACGGACAATCAGGGAGGCGTCTAGCCATCGGGGCTAGAGTTTATGCTGAGACATAAAGGTTGAGGAGAAGTTTGCTGGGTTGAGAGGGGTCAGGTGAAGGCGGGAGGGTTTGGGGGCAGGACCAAGGGCGAGGGCCAGGAGGTGGAGAGTGGCTCAGCCCTCTGGAGAAGCTCAAGACCAGTGTCCCTGGATTACACGGAGTGGAGGAGGTGGCGGAGAAAGATTTCCTTGCTTTTTCTAACGGCGACAACGTCAAATATTTGCAGACGTCCATCGAATCGAGTCTGCCAATCTTAACAACCTTTTAGGAAGCGAGTGGGGGGGAAGGGTTGCAAGAAGAGGATGTTGGTTGGTCATGGCGCCTGCTCTGTGAAAGCATCACACTACCTGTCTCCTTCCAGCTCAGCCTTCCTCCTCTCAAGCTGTGGTGACTAATCAGAGATGCACATCACATCCAGCGTTTGAGCTGTCCTCACCTTTCAAAACGCATTTGAAGACTGGTCATTTTTTCTCTGTTGAATGCTTAGAAAGTGTTCAGAAAAGCGAGTCAGGCAGGATGGGGAACATGGCATGTGTGCGCACAGCCCCCCTGGCCCGGGGTTCCCAGTTCAGCGGGCCAACTCTCACTTGTCATATTGAACCCGTTATGACAACAAAATATTAGTTTAAAGCTGCACTAACTGTAATTAGAAGCAATTGAGTTTTATCAACTAACACAAACTGTGGGATTTCGAACTTGGATTTTAGCTGGTATTTTAATGAAGTGTGTGTTAACAACCCCAAATCTTCTGTCAGCCCAGCAGCTGAGTTGCATATACAGACCTTGGACGGAGGGACCATGTGTTAACGCTCAGAGGCGTCAGGCTCATTGCTGGCACCGCACACCCGCGCTTCACAGAGCTCTCTCCCATCCATTCTATAGTCTCCTCCCATGAAGAGCCCAATAGTCCCCACATTTATTCTTACAAAATTTTGGAATTAAGGGTGATTGTTCCCATGTGCACATTTTATTCATTTATTTTCCCTTTTTGGCGGCACTCGTGGCATGTGGAAGTTCCCAGGCCGGGGATCGAGCCTGTGCCTGAGAGGCGACCTGAGCCACTGCAGAGACAGCGCCAGATCCGTAACTTACTGCACCACAGCGGGAACTCTCCCATGTGCACATTTCAATAGTAGATATTTAGGTGTGAGTAATGATGACGGATTTTCTCTGTGTTCAGCCGTCTCCTTTCAGCCTGAGATGCCAACAGGCACATGGTCCAGAGCATTAGAACTTAGGCAGTAAGAGGTAGAAGGTGGAGAAAAGGATCAAAGAGAAGAGAAGGACCCTCCATAATTGAACAGGAAACACATTTGGTGGAATAAGAATCTGGAGGAGGCAGAGTGGCGTCTCCTTTTTAACGATAACCTTCTAAGTCTTGGCTACAAGCCTTTTCAATTGGACGGTTTCAAAGAATACCTGGACATGTACTTCAAAAAGCTCACACAACCAAAACCAAAACTGTAGGAATCATCATGGCAGAACCGAGCCTTTTAAGAGATGAAAGGAATGCCCCTAGCAGGCCAAAACCTAGACCAGAGAACAGTGGATCAGATTTTTGTAAACAGATTTTACCTAATAAGCATACAGTTAAAAGCTAGACTTTTTATTTCTGTGCCACGGCATTTGGGATTTCCTAGGCCAGGGATCAAACCTGCACCACAGCAGTGACCCAAGCCATGCAGTGACCACATTGGATCCTTATCAGGAGCCCCAAAGCTGGTACTTTTAACTTTGTATCAGCTCTTCCTATTCCAACCAATGCTAGAAAATATATGGAGACAGTAGACGCTGTTTGCCTAAGAAGGACAAGGCAGTTGTCCACTTTCTCTTGGGTTTTACCCCAGTGAGATAAACTGCCCAGTCTTCTCTGATGCTCTCATTTGTGCTTACACGACCTGCAGGTATGAGGATGTTGAGACTTATGGAGCCTCCCTTGACAGTAAAGACTGGGAATTGACAGATACACGCTCCCCCACTTCATCATTTGGGCTGACAAATTGGAGGTACTTTTTATGATTCCTCAGATGGTCCCATGGAATTCAGCACCAGCAGCCTCTACTAGTGGCCAGTCTAGTGATACATCCCCGGGTGGAGTTTTCTTCCTTACCTGTCCACTCACCCTAACAAACCTGGACCCTGGAATCACGTTCTTCTTCTTTTTTTTTTTTTTGGCCACGCCCACAACATTTGGAAATTCCAGAGCCTAGGATCGAACCCAAGCCACAGCAGCAACAATGTCGGATCCTTAACCCGCTGGGCCACCAAGGGACTCCCGGAATCACATTCTTTATCACATTCTTAACTGTCTCAGGCGCTGCTTTCAGAGACTGACCTCGGGCTGAGACAGTTGGTGGTAGAGGAGTCCCCAGAATGCAGAGCTTTAGGATGCCACTCTGAGCTGCATCCCTCTCCAGTCAGACTACCACAAATACCCCGTCGCTGCTTGCAAGTGAGCAGCGTAACTGTGCAGCATCGCAATTGCTGAGACACACACCTGTAGTGGATGGAGAGGCTGTGGCACTTTAGCATTAGAGGGGCTGTGGTCACCTTGCGACTGTGTAGTTGGTTGGCATTTGTTAACTCCTTTAAGAGCCCTGAAAAGAGAAAATAGCAGGCATCCTATGAACATCAGATGGTGACTAAGGAGATCCATGTCTTCTTCAGCCACTGAGAACCAGTTTCAGGATCTAATGATGAGGGTAGCTGAACTGCAAAGAACACTGAATGCCTGGATTTGACGAGTCTTATGTGACAAAGTCAGGGCCTTAAAGGGGCAGGATAATGACCTCTGTTTTGGGGAATTTTTTGTACATAAGCCTGAAATTCTTAACCCCTCGTTTCCCCTAAATCCTTCGGTCTGGCGGAAGCAGCTCCCTCCCCTTTTACGAGAGGGCGCCAGTTTCCCTTTGCTTGGAGACCCTGCAAAGACGTCATCTGAGGCCGATGTCCTACAGGATGCCACTGCCCCGCCCGTGATCCTCCCTGTCTGTCCTCACTGCCCCAGACTGAGAAAGATGGGCAGGTTTTGGAACAACTCAAGCAGGGGAATGGTCTCTCCTCCACTAGGAAATGGCTGATACACCAAAGTCCCATCCATCGTGATTCGTGTTCACGGACAGGAGCCTGAATAACATTTGTGGGAGCAGCTCTCTTATTGGGCCAGAGCGGTAGGAGATGGGAATAGAGTCCAAAGCGGGGAAGAGGAAAATGTATTGACTTGGAAGCACGCGCTCATGACTCAAGGTTCAGGCAGCTGGTAAGGACACCTGGAACTGGTCCCACACTGACCCTGGGTGGTTCCTTGATGCTTGGCCATGGTGATGAGGTGGGGACCCTGGACTGCCTTGGCAGAGTGTTGGGGCAAGAGTCAGAAGGTTCAGGGAGGAGGGACTGTTAGAATGGATTGATGCGTGAGAGCAGAGTCTTCCACCACCACACCCTGCTTCCTGGAAGGCCATGGAGGACACAGGGCAGTAGAGCCAGAGTGGCCGGCAGGACATGGGAACCCAAAGAGCTGGGATGCTGGCTAATAGATCATGGTGGAGAAACTAATAGATGCTAAGGTATCTGTGGACTTGTATAACCAAAACTAAGGGATAGCTGCTGATCAAAATTCTGCCATCAGCCACCACAATGGAAAATTGCAGACTGCTGTGTCTGGACCATGAACGATGGACATTTACACTCTGGGGGGAGGGGGCTGCCTCTTGGCAACCAGCTGTCTTTCCCTTGGGAGCATCCTATCTGGAGACTTTTCCACTTAAGAATAGAGACTCATGAATGGGGATGTATTTCTTAGGCTCTAACAGCTTGGATCAAGTATAGGATACTTCTAGTAACCCAGTAGGCTAAAGAGCAAACATCATCAACCTGTCCTGGGAGGTTATTAGAATTGCAGATTCTGCATTTTAATAAGATCCTACAGATTAGCCAAGATTGAGAAGCATATTGTATGTGTATGTGTAAGACAGAGAGAGAGAGATGAAGAAGAAAAAGAAGGAGAAGGAGAAGGGGGCAGGGGAGGACAGGGAGGGGAGCAGGAGGAAGAGGCAAGTGGGAAAGCTGTTCAGCCCCTGTGTGGGGTGGGTATGAGATGATGGCGGGCAGAGTTGAAGTAGACACTGGGGAGATGGTATGGGGAGCCTGTGTCTCTGAATGGATTGGAACAAGAAATTGAAATGACCCAGACAGCAAAACATACAAATAGAAATTTCACATAAAAAGAAATATAAATGCTTAATAAACACTGAAAAAAATAAATTAAAAAAACCCAAATTAAATGAGTAATGAGACACCATATTTTAACTTATCAAAGTTTTAAAAAAATGATTCTCACTGTTGGCAAGATTTACTCATACATTCCTGGTGGGGGGTAAATTGTTGCAATACACATATATAGAAGAATTTTATGGGTATGTAACAAGAACATATGAATATTTGTATATATATTTCTTTTCTTTTTTTTTTTTTTTAGGGCCACACCCAAGGCATATGGAAGTTCCCAGGCTAGGAGTCAAATCGGAGCTGTAGCCGCTGGCCTACACCGTAGCCATAGCAACTTGGGATCGGAATCTCATCTGCTACCCACACCACATACTTCAGCGCCACTCTGGATCCTTAGCCCACTGAGCGGGGCTAGGGATCGAACCTGCATCCTCATGGATACTAGTGGATTCATTTCCAGTGAGCTGCGACGGAACTCCCTGAGTGTCTGTATATTTTGTCCTTAATTTCATATCGAGGACTACTTCCTAAGGCAATTATCTGCAATGTGAACAAGCATTCTTATGTATAAGTTATCTTCATGGGTAATTTCAAGTGCTTACTGTGAGTGCACACTAGGTACCAGGCAATGTTCTAACTCTTTATGTGAGGTATTTAATTCAGTGTCCACAGCAATATAATGCTATAGATACATTTTTTTTTTTTTGTCTTTTTAGGGTCACACCCATGGTATATGGAATTTCCCAGGCTAGGGGTCAAGTGACTCATCCAAATATTGCTTTCCTGAGAATGTCATTCAATGATAATTTGTTATTCTGAAGCCCATAATTACTTTTATTTATTTTTTATTTTTTTGTCTTTTTAGGGTCACACCCATGGCATATGGAAGTTCCCAGGCTAGGAGTCTAATAGGAGCTACAGCTGCCGGCCTACGCCACAGCTCAGGGCAACGCTGGATCCCTGACCCACTAAGTGAGGCTGGAGATTGAACCTGCTGAGCCACAATGGGAGCTCTTGGTATTTTTTTATTTTTTAATTAAAAAAAATTTTAAGATTGTTATCCCCTCTCCACCCTCCTTTTTTTGGCTGCACCCTTGGCATGCAGACATTCCCAGGTCAGGGATTGAACCCACACCACAGCAGCAACACTAGGTGCTTAACCCACTGAGCCACATGGGAACTCCTATAGATGGTTTTTATTATATCAACTTACAAATAATGAAAATGAAGCTCAGAGGTTATATTAATTTCCCAAACTTCTGAAGCTGGCAAGATACACAGGTAATTGTGTCTTTTTAAGATGTTAAAAAGATTGTGTTCCATGCTGTGCAATATTATGCAGCTGTTTAAAATAATATTTATAAAGAGCTTTGATATAAACTTAAGTAAAAAAAAGAATGTGAAATAGTTATGATTTACAATATGTTAATAAAAATGCAAAGGAAAAGTACCAGGAGGGATTTATTACCCATTATTAACAGAGTTATTCTGAGTGATGGGGTTTGAGTGATTGCTTTCTGGTCTTTGATGATCTTCCTATACGTCTCAATTTTTTTTTTTCTGCAAGCTTGCATTATTTGTACAGGGGAGAAACGTTTAAAATGTCAACTAGATGTGGCTGTGCCTTTTCCTTCTTTTTTCGTCTAAAAGCAGTCTGGAGGTTATAGTAAAGAGTCGTGCTGCCACCCGTGAGGGAGATGTGTGGGTTGCTGAATCCATATTCTTAACCATTACTGAGCTAACTAACCAAGGCTCATGCCCTAAGGATGGTAGATTGTCCAGGATGTGGAGCTAGTTCCTTGTTCACCCTTACCAACCATTAAAGGTTTTACGTCTATACTTTCTGTGTATGTGTGTGTCTGCAGCTATGGTCTGTGTGTGTACATAGAGATAGATTATCTATAGATAATATATATCATAACATACAATGTGCATAGTGTATACACATATACGTACTGTATATATACTATGTATGTATATTGTCATTTTTGGTAACTTGTTGAGTGCTTAATATGTATCAGGCAATGCACTAAACTCTCTTTGAAATCACCAGTGCCACTGTCTGACCTCACTGACTTTTCAAAATCTTTTTAAAATCTCTTTCTTTGTTCTTTTTTCTTTCCTTCCTTCCTCCCTCTGTCTTTGTTTCTTTCTTTCTTTCTCCTGTCTGCCTGCCTTTCATTCAACCAGTAAAATTCTCTCATACCAAAACTTCTACTCACAAATTGTATCACTGGGCTAAGACATGACTTGAGAAAATTCTGTCAGATAAAGGGCTCTTTAAAGGAAAAAAAAAAAAAAAAAAAACCACTGACTAAAATAAGAATTAGAAGAGAAATGTCCTGTGAACGTGATCTGTCGGATTTCAGCACCATCACAAAAATATATTATTTAAGTAGGATCCCTTTTTTTCCCCTGCTTTTCCCCAGTAAAATTATCATAGCCTTTCACGGAGCACTTCAGAGGCCGTTAACTTCTCCCTCATTTACACACAGCTTCTCTCTCATTCCGTCGTATTTTGCATCACTTAACCCAGTGGAGTGTTTTCAGACAAAGGCTGTCTCAAAGCTGGGGCCCACTTTGTGACTCTGTGGCATTCATGGTCAGTATTGTTTTTGAGGACCATCTGCCTGTCATTTGTTTGCTGATTGAGTTAGTGCACCTAATAATATTTTTTTTATTGGGCTGTGCTAGCCAATGAAAAGGAAATTATACACTCAACAGATGGGTCACAAACCTTTCTGCCCTAGTGCAGCTCCTCCTTGAGTTAGTTAAAAGCCGTCATGAAAGCAGATTATAAATGGAATAATAGCCTTTTTAGAAATGGTTTTCGCCGTGGATACTAGTTGTGGTGCCAAGCATAATGGCATTAGGGTGTCCCCTCTTTGTTGGACGGATTCTCCCCGTAAGAACCATCTGAGCAAGAGGGATGCGGAAGCAATGAGAAGAAACCAGCTGGGCATCATGAGGACCAGAGTCAGGAGACCATATATGTAGGAGTAGCTGGCATCACATTAGCTCCACGTCACTTGTGAGATTGGGAGACGAAATGCAGCGTGTGCCCCAAGAAGGGCTGGGTGGTCCCCCTCTACCTTTATCTGGAGGGCTGAGAAGGCAGAGGCAGCAAAATCTATCACAAAAGAAACCCCAAATAGCCTTACTTTATGCAGGTAGAAAAATGGAGAAACTGAGGGTCCTGGCCATCATGGAAATGAACAGCAAACCCAGACAAATCTCCTTGGCTTGACAATGGTCCCCTCAGACATTTGCTCCCTCCTAAAACCCATAACTTCCTGTCCTTTGAAACTGTTCCTCAGGACCCTATGTCAAGAAAATTCACTTTGTCTTAAAGAGGACATGACTTCCATGGCCAGGATGCTAAGTCAACTGAAGGCAGGTTCAAAGAGCATGAGAACAAATCTCCTCTGGAAAAATCCTGATGCAAAGGATTATTCTATTTGCCTCTAAACAATGAAGTTGCATCTCCCACTGGGAACATAAACTACAGAGACAGACTTTTCAGTGTTGCAGGGGTAGACTTCATCCTTGAACTCCTATAATACGTGAGATGGTAGGTATTATAAAGACTTGGCTTATTCTCCAGTAGAAACAAAAAGATTCTGCTTTCACGAGTCAAAAATACAAAACAAACAAACAAAAACTGGACAGCACAGTAACTGCTTTGTGAATCATGCTTCTAACTGTGTATATGAATTATCAGCTCATTATTTTTCCCCCTATGGTCTTTGACCCTTGCCTCATCTAACTTCAAACCTCCAGTGAATTCTCAGCAGTATACTTGCTTTGATTTTGGTATAAGGACGCCATATGCATTGCCGAGGGTGGTGGGCTGGAAGCAATTGCAGTGCACATATGGATGGGGGGAGATTTGGGGCAGATGGGCTCACTGGGCCCATGAACAGGAAGAAGGAAGACCAGGTGTTGCTAAGAACCTTCCATCATTCAAAATCAATGGGCTTTTACATTTTTCCAATGGATGAACATCAACCCAATATTTTGATACTACTCCCTATGTCTAGCATTCTGAAGCTGTAAGTGATTTTCCAGAGCTTGTCTGGTACTGAAGCTTTTCAGAGATTTTCTTTCTTCCTTGAGGGATGCTGAGGAATTCTGGGAAGAGAGCCCTGCGATGGGCAACCTGGGAGGTGGAGAAGGAGTGAGTGGTGAGGGTCGGTTTCCTGTGATTCTCAGCCATTCTCATTCTCTGCATCAGAGAGGTCCCAGTGTAAGCCGATGCTTTCCTGGATGCACTGTCACTGGAAGAGGTACAGCCCCTGACATTAACCCCAGGAGGGTCCCTCCTGCCTTCTGTATATTGTCCTGCAACCCACAGGTGCTTGAATTCTCATACCAGAGGTTGGTCCTCTAGTCAGTTTTGTCTTGTGTTGAAATGCATTGTTCTGGGAGTTCTTTCACCTGTAACCTCTTCACTCCTTTGTGCTTAGATGTGAATGACTTTGAGACATGCCTTTGAATTTTATGAGCGGCAGGTACGACTTCAGGAGAGCCTGGAAGCTTAAGAAAATGGGAGCTAGCCCTAGGAAGGGGAGTGAGCAATGGCCTAGGAATGAGAGGATGCTGACTGAGCAGCCAACTTTAAAGATGTTCTCCCCTTCTCCTCAGGACCTAAAAGGGACTTTAAATCCAGTTCGTCTTTGGGACCCATTGGCAGGTTAGTCCAAAGGAACATTTCGACTATGATTACTTAAAATCCCCAAGGCTTTCTGGATGCAGTTAGGACTTTCTTCTTTCTTCTTTCCTCTGACGTCTTTACACTGGCAGGGACTCAGGGACAGAGGTGTCCAGAAAGACAACCAAACATGGCAAATGCCCCACCCTTTCTGGTTTCTCCCCCACATGCCCCATGGGCAGCAGGATCCCGCCTGCTGCCTCCCCTCAGAGATGCTCAGCAGGACCCCACTGTGCGCCACTGCATCACAAGTCGGGAACCTGCTTCCCTCTCCATCTCCCTCCCAGCTCTCCTTTTCAGCTGGATGTTGCAGGGATTTAATTCTGAGCAGGATTTAAATAAAATCAGAATCCGTCTGTGCCGGAGGAGATGTGCTTGCTCGGAAATGGAATTCGTCATCTGGGTCATTTGCTCGTTAGCTCCACATCCTGCCAGTGCTGGGACCCAAGGAAAAGACACGCTAACCCTATTTCGTACCATTCCTGCACTTTCCAGGGTGAGACGCCGGGGAACTGTCTCAGCTCCTCTCTCCTCCCCAAATTCGATTCCTGACTTCAGTGCTTTTTGATCTTGAAACATCTCCACACTTTAGGGGGAAAAGTGTTTCAAGCTTACATAAAAATTAACAATGGCTCCTGTTTTAGGCAGGGCATTTTTGCTTGTAAGGAACCACGTTCCACATATAAAAGCTTAAGGAAAGGGAGGATTTATTAAAAGGATCTCAGGGAATGTCCCTGATGCCACAGCAGGGCTCAGGAGAGGTGGAGACCATCAGGCAGCCTGTCGTCTTCTGCCTCTCTCTGCCACGTCAGTTCTCCTTTCATCTCTGCAAACCTTCCCCTTGTCGTCTCATACTCTTCTTTCCCATGATTTACGGTATGCATTACCTTGGCTTTTTTTTTTTTTTTAAACCCACACTTTCTGGCGCACCCTGACTCTGTCCTTGACTCAGCTTAGTGTCTGGTTTCTGTCAGGTACTTAGTACCTACCTTTGGACTGAGTGAAGAAATGAACAAAGGAAGGAGTGCCTCTGCTGGGCCTTTCAGTGTAAAGGCCCATCATTGCCTAACTAGGTTTTGAGTGTTACAGTTCAGAATCCGACAAGAGAGGATCTGAGGTGTTCCGTTTGTCACATAAGATAGGGGTTCACTCCTGGTCCAATTATCTATGGCCAAGAAGCATGATTACTTAGTACAAACATGACTGCTCGCCGGGACCATGGATGAAACCATTTCCCAAAAAAGGACGGCAGGTTCTGCAAATGTGTTTCCTGTAGCCACCAAACCAGCATTCTTTCCTGAAAACTGTGCCCAAGTGGTGTCTGTGTTTACTCAAAACGTGGCAGTCTCTTGGAGTTCCCGTCGTGGGGCAGTGGAAACGAATCTAAGTAGGAACCATGAAGTTCGATCTCTGGCCTTGCTCAGTGGGTTAAGCATCTGGCATTGCTGTGAGCTGTGGTGGAGGTTGCAGACACAGCTCGGATCTGGCGGTGCTGTGGTTGTGGCGTGGGCTGGCAGCTGTAGTTCCAATTCAACCCCCAGCCTGGAAACCTCCATATGCCACGAGTATGGCCCTAAAAAGCAAAAAAAAAACCAAACAAACAAAAAAAAACAACAACCAACCAATCAAACAAAAAAAAACACACACACACAAAAAATGGCAATTTCACATTAAACAGATTACCTGCTCAGCTCAGAAAATGGTTTGCAGATGTTCACCTGCTTTTACATTCAAGTAAGAACAGATTTCCATGTGGAAGGCCTTAGTACAGTCAAGTGAAAAATCAAGACGATTTCTGACTCAGATCTTATCTTCCTAAGAAACGAAAGTTGTTTTTTTTAATCCAGAAGTATTTCCTGCTTCTCTATGACCTCAGTGCATAATTTGTATTTTTAAAATTTTATTGAAATATAGTTGATTTATCACATTGTGTTAATTTCTGCTGTACAGCAAAGCGATTCAGTTATACACATAAATGTTCTTTTTCATACTCTTTTCCATCATGGTTTATCACAGGATATTGAATATAGTTCCATAGGTCCTTGTTGTTCCTCTATTCTGTATATACTAGTTTGCACCTGCTAATCCCAGACTCCCAATCCTTCCCTTCCCCACCCCACCTCCTCCTTGGCAACCACAAGTCTTTTCTCTATGTCTGGGAGTCTGTTTCGGTTTCGTAGATACGTTTATTTGTGTTGTATTTTAGATTCCACATGGAAGTGATATCATATGGTATTTATCTTTCTCTTTCTGACTTACTTAACACGGTGATCTTGGGTCCATTATTTCATTCTTTTTAATGGCTGAGTAATATTCCATTGTATAGATACCACGTCTTCTTTATCCATTCATCTGTCAAGGGACATTGAGGTTGTTTGCATGTCTTGGCTATTGCGGATACTGCTGTGAAGTGCATGATGTATGTTGATCTCCAGCATCTTGTATGGCACCGTAACACATGTGATTTGATTTTATTCTTTATAAAAACCTTGAGCTAAGGTCAGCCTGGAAGCTGTTGTGTCCCCCCCATTTTGAAGACGAGGGAACTGAGGTTCCGGTAAAATAAGCCAATATTTCCCAACCTTGGGCCTTGAGCTCACGTGGAGTATGAGCATATAAAAAAGGAAAGTTGGGGCATAAGGTAACTTTTAATATTTCAAGAAGCCTCATGGAAACCATACCCTTAGCCTCAGTCAAGCTGTCTAAGGTAACTGCAACACCAACTTTCTTTCGTTGCTTTATAACTGCTTATTGTGATAGCATGGTCATCTGTAGCTGTCTGGAATATTCATTTGACTGTTTATGAAGGGGGAAATAGGATAAAGATTTAATGTTCTTCCTTGTAACTATTGTGTTTGGCAGACCTAATCTTTCCAAAGACGTAGTCAAAGAAAAAACACAGTAAAGGGACTTCCCGGTGGAGAAGAGATGATATTAGGTGGCAGAAGGAGCCCACTCAGGGTCTTCTGATGCCCCAGCCCCATTAGTTTTTCACCAGATGGCACCATCCTACTATGTGAGCCAAAACCAGTTCCTCCCCCTGCTAAAAGGGACAAGAATCGCTCCCCATGTGTGCGTCTCTTGGTAGGAAGAAGGGTTACCAAAATACCCAGCGTGAACCCAAATCCAAGTGTCTGTGCTTGGAGCCTGGTATATTCCACCATCTTTTTGTAGCCGGTGTTAAAGGCCAAGGACATGGCGAAAAACCACATTCTCTTTGGAACAAATGACTGGACTTACTCTACTCTTATAACAGCCAGGCAGCGGGAAAGTAAATCTCACCCAAACAAAAGAAAACACTTTTTTTTTTTTTGCTCTTTTTGCCTTTTCTAGGGCCGCTCCCTCGGCATATGGAGGTTCCCAGACTAGGGGTTGAATCAGAGCTGTAGCCACCGAAACATGGGATCCAAGCCGAGTCTGCAACCTACACCACAGCTCACAGCAGGGATCGAACCTGCAACCTTATGGTTCCTAGTGGGATTCGTTAACCACTGCGCCATGACGGGAACTCCAGAAAACACATTTTAAATGTCCATAGAGACACAGCCATGGAGTTATGCTTCCTTAACAACTTCAGCCTCAAGAATCCTGGTACCTTTCACAGTCATGGACGCATTTAAATGGGGGTTTCAGGAGAAAGCGCTAAAATAAACATTAATTTAAGCCAAACTACTCCCCCAACCCTACCACAAAAGTGGGAAGTACAAAGTCCTAATGAGATGGAAGTAAAAGGATATTAACAAAGATACATATGAAAAAGGAATTTTGTTATTTTTATTAAAAGGTGAAGGCAGAAAGGAAAGAAAAGCTCTCTCTTGGCCGGAAGCCATGAAACTTAAGATAAAACTTTTCTTCCCTTTGCAGAAAAAGAAATGCTCATTAACAAAGAAAAATGTCACCCAAATCTGAAGTAAGAGCAGCCCAGCCATGTTTATCTTTGGCTTGGGATGCTGACATCAACAATGGCATTCGCCTGTTAACCCAGTGCCCTTATCAAAATAGAGGAACATTTTAATCACCTTGTCCCTACTTTTATCTTGGATTAGCCCCATTTTTAGCTTTGGTGAACTTGAATTAAAGAAAAAGCATGCAGAAAATGAACAAGAGTTATGAGTCCCTCTTACAAGACCCAAATCCATTATGTAAATCCTGATTTGGGCTCCCTGTCAAAAAATATCTTTAGGACCCTAAAACTATTCCAATAGCATCTGCATACTGTACTTTAAACATTAACTCTTCTCAGAGGTTATTGGAGACTTTTTTTTAACATCTCAAAACAGTTCTTAGTTTATAATATGGGGGTCCACAATGAACAAAATAAATATGCTTGCCAGCCTACGCAGGACATAGAATGCAAGACAAATAAATGAATAAAATCAGTAAATTCATCTTCTGGATGTATGAGTTTTTAGGGCAAGCTTAAAATGTTTTCAGTTTTTTAATTCCCCGCAAAAGTGAACAGAGCTGCAATAAAACCTAAACACAATTGACGTTTTAAGAAATGAAGTGTTGCTGCTACACTGCCTATCACTAATTTAACACAGATTTCAAGCTGAAATCAAGACAGTATGCTTTCTTCAGCTGTGTTTATGCGACTTCAACACCCCTCTTCATTCTCTTTTGGCTTCCTTGTAGACATTTTTGGAAGGAAACTGGCCCAGTGCTCAGTTTCCAGCCACCCTAAAAAGGTCAGGTGTTCCAGAGCGCATCAGATGGGATAACAGCGTCCACAGCATTTCTCGTTCAATACACATCATTGTAGGAATCATGGAGAGCTAAATAATAGAGCCTTTAGTAATTTGAACCACTTAGCTCTGCTTACCACCTGTCTTAATAACTTTCAACAGTCTCCTTGCGCAAAAGACGGTTTAATCTTTACATTTTCTCTAAGACGGGATGTGTTTCGGTGGCCTGATCAAACGCCTGAAGAGGTACAGCAGAAAACAAGTTTTGATTTCTGGATTCCACCTTCACACAACTTCTGTGACTCACTGTCTCCCTCCAGCAAATAAATAGCAACCCCTTCATGCCTGGTGACAGAGCATCAGTGCATGTGATTCAGGCTCAGGCAGCGTGAACGTGAATTCAGATCCCTCCCCAGCCCCACCATGTCATTGCCCTGTGGGGACACAGAAGCTCTTTGGAAGAGCCAGGTGGCTATTTTCAGGCACGTGTGATCTCCCAGAATGACTCTCACTTATTCCTGAGGAATGGGGCCCCTAGCCCCTCTTTTTGAGACTGGTGTGTTATTTCACCTACTGGTGGCTCAGAACTTGTGTGTTATTTCACGGATTGGTGGCTCAGGTTCCTTTAGGTGCAGAAAGGAGCAGACAGATACACTTGCCTCATCTGCTTGGATGGAGAAAAGGGGTAAAGCTGAGTCGTCCAACATTTTTTGCTCAGGATCCACTTCTGTGCCCCTTCAGGAGATGCCGCGGCTTAAGTTTCAAGTCTGCCTCTGCTGTGACACCTGCAGGCTTGGCCTTGCCTGGAGGAAGGCGGAGGAATCAGAAGTGGGGGTGGGCCTTGCATGCTCCTGATTCGCCATTGCAAGGACCTTCCCTCCCTTCCCTCCAATTTTTGAAACTTAGGAGCAATTTTTTTTGTTTTTTGGTCTTTTTGCCTTTTCTTGAACCACTCCCTCGGCATATGGAGGTTCCCAGGCTAGGGGTCTAATCAGAGCTGTAGCCGCCGGCCACAGCCACAGCTACAGCAACACCAGATCTGAGCCACTCTTTGACCTGCACCACAGCTCATGGCCACGCTGGATCCTTAACCCACTGAACAAGGCCAGGGATCGAACCCGCATCCTCATGGTTCCTAGTTGGATTCGTTAACCACTGCGCCATGACGGGGATTTTTTTTCTTTTTTTGAATCGTAGGACCCGCAGAGGACAGCAGGGGCCGGCCTGCAAATGTGCACGCCGTTCCCCCCCTGCAGAGCTCAGAGCTCGCGTCCGTGGTTTCGCTTTTCGTCTCCATAGAGGAAGGCGCGATCCTCAGCCCCCGGCTTGGATGGGGCCCCAAAGTGAAAGCAGTTGAGCAGCTTAACAAATCGTGAGCCATACTTACGGCGAGAATGATCCAAAGGGGCGGGCGGGGGGCGGGGGGGGGGGTCAGTGAGGAAAATATCAGGAACCAGTGATCCAAAGACGGCAGCAGCCAGAAAGCCACTACGTGGATGCCGCTTTGGTTGGAGGAGCCAGGACTCGGCTGGGCCTGGTCCTACCCGGACACAAGCTGATTTCCGAGAAGTGACCATGTGGGGCACAGATCCATCCGTGTTTTCAATGAGCGCAGCCGGGGCCGTGGACGTCCGGCGACGGGACGGCGACAGATGGAGGGTTTCCGCGGCGGGCGGCCAGCCTTTATTCCCACATGAAGGCTCCCTCTTGTGTGCCTGTCGAGAGGCCATCTCCACTTAAACAATCCCTTTGCAGCGAAGGGCCGTGCGACACATAACACCGCCTTTGTCTGGTTAGCCTCCCCGAAGCTACCGGCCTGTCTGCCCTCTGCCTGTGCATTTTTATGGCCACGGTCAACACAATTCCCGGCTCCAGAGACACCCCAACTTGGTTGAAAGGGTGGCCTTTATCCATTGAAAAGTAAGTTTTCTTGGGCGATTGAAAACCAAAGGGCGTCAGAGTGAATTGTTTCAGCCTTTAACAATGAATTTAGTCTATGTGTGACATTAGAAAGTCAGAAATTTCGTCTTTACCACTGGAGAACGTCATAGAAACAAAATGACAAGGAGTTAACAGAAAGGATGAAAGAGGAGAGAAAACAGAGCTTGGGCAAAACTGGAGAGGTTCTTTAGGTATGCGGTTCTCCTCCTGCATCTAAATTGCAAACTCTGTTTCACTTTTCTTTGGAGAGGCTTGGAAATGTTTCATGCTGTTCTGTCCCTTCCTGCGGATGAGAGCTCAGAGAGGGAACATTCTGGATGAACATGTATGTCCTGGGCCTCTGAGTGATAATGTCTCTGCCTGTCGGGGTGAGGCAGGAGACAAGTTAAGCTAGAGCTGACACTCCCCCCGCACCCTTGGTGCCCACCCCCCACTGCTTCAGCTCTCCCCCCCAGGATCCTGCCGGGGAGGTACCCACAGCCAGGACAATATGCTAGTCATGTGTCACCTCTTGTGGATGTTGATTTTATCAGAACAACCTGGCAATCAGCTTGAATTTTTAAAAAATTTTTTTCTTCACTTGTTTTTGTTTGCTTGCCTCTTTTTTTTTTTTTTTTTTTAATTGGAGAACAGTTATTTACTGTATTGTGGTGGTGTGTTATTTTCAGATGTATAGCAAAGTGATTCAGTTAAACACACACACACACACACATCTTTTTCAGATTCTTTTCCGTTATAGGTTATTACAAGATATAGAATATATTTCCTTGTGCTATACAGTAAATACTTGTTTATCTAGTTTATATATAGTAGTGTGCATCTGCTAATCTCAAACTCCTAACTTCTCCCTCCCTGCCTCTTTCCCCTATGGTAACCATAAGTTTGTTTTCTTTGTGAGTCTATTTCTTTGTGAGTCTGTTTTCTTTGTGAGTTTTGTAAATAAAGTCATTTGTATCATTTTTTAGATTACACATATAAGTAATAAATCTTTTTCTTTCTCTCTCTGACTTCACTTAATATGATAACCTCTAGGTCCATTTATGTTGCTGCAGATGGCATTATTTCAGTCTTTTTTATGGCCAAGTAGTATTCCATTGTATGTAGGTGCCACATCTTCTTTATCCATTCCTCTGTTAATGGACATTTAGTTTGCTACTAGGTCCTGGCTGCTGTAAAATGTGCTGCTATGAACATTGAGGTGCATGAATTTTTTTTTTTTTAATTAGAGTTTTCATCTTAACCAGATATATGCCCAGGAGTGGGTCTGCCTGACTTTCAGATACCAAAGAGGAAGCTGGTGAAGGATGATTTACTATGTATTTATTGGAACTGACATCTTCCAAGAACATTTAATGAAATAACCCTTGTTACCTGATACGAGAGATGTTTTCTCCCCACTTTCAAAAATGAGGAAAGAGGCTCAGAAGTTCACATGCCTTAATCTTAGATGTGAAAATATAAATATCAAACAGTCTTTAGAATCCCAAATCTGCCCCTCCCATCTTAAATCCTTTTTTAAAACACATGAGCCCTGAATAAATGAACAAGTAAATAAATTCATAGACAAATGCACTTAATTTAATAGCTCTGTGCATTTCTCTTTGTTTGTATATCAGGCGAAGTCAGGTTAATGTGAACCTTAAATTGAGGCTTAAAAAAGAAACCTTAAAAAGCTCACTGACCCCCATAAGGCCTTAATGAGGAGTAACCTATATACAATAAAATTCAGGGATTTTAAGTGAGTTTTGGCAAATAGCAAGTGGTCATGTAACAGTCGCTTCAATCAAGTTACAGAATGTTTCCATCTCTCTAAGCTGTCCCCCGGGCCCCTGTGCAGCTGATCCTCTGGCCCCCCAGCCCCAGCTGGTTGCTCTCCTGGTTTGCATTGCCCTGGTTTTGTCACCAGTCTTTTCCAGTTTCTTTCCTGCCTCAGGACCTTGGCACATGCTTCTCTCATATCACACACTTCTCTTTCCTTGGCTGATGTCTGCGCGCCTTTCATGCTTTACTTTACACGATCCCCTTGAAAGAGCACCTTCCATGAGCCCCTCTTCCCTCCAAATCCAAACTAAAAGAGGTCTCATGTTATTTCCATTTATAGCCCTCTCTTTCCCTCCATGTCACGTAATATGCGTACATGGTATGGAGGATTTGTTTGCTTCCTCCGTCTCTGCCACTGTACTTTTTGTCATGAACACAGGAAATATCTGTTTTGCTCATCATTATATCTTCAGTTTATTGGTACTTATCACTTCATTCATGCCTCAGCTGTATTCTTGGAACATAGCTGATGGACCTCACATATTTATTCCTTAAATGAATACGTTTGAATAAAGAGTTTTAACTCTATAAAAATTCTGTTAACAGAGTTCCCATTGTGGCACAGCAGAAATGAGTCCGACTAGGAAGCATGAGGATGCGGGTTCGATCTCTGGCCTTGTTCAGTGGGTTAAGGATCCCGCGTTGCTGTGGCTGTGGCTGTGGCGTAGGCTGGTGGCTACAGCTCCGATTATACCCTAGCCTGGGAAACTCCATATGCCATGGGTGCGGCCCTAAAAAGACAAAAGACACACACACACACACACACACACAAATTTTAAGTCTTTCATAGCGCCAGTGGAAACTCCACCTCCTTGTCACTCTTAGCTGCTTTTCTGGGTCTTATCTACTCTGTACCTGGGGTGCTCAAGATGCGTCGCTCAGTCCAAAAGCTCTGAGGTTCAGTTCACCCGAGATTTTTAGCCAGCCCCACCGAAATGGAAAAATGTTTCCGTGAGCTAGCACCCACGAGCCATAGGTTAGCAAGGCGTCACTACTCTACGGACGTGCGGGAGATGGGGCAGGAAGGCCAGGGAGGGGTCACACATGGAGAAGGCTGGGACCGTCGCTTCGCTTGGGCTGCCCGAGGTCTGGCTTCAGCTGCTCATTCAGACGAGGAGTCTGAACAGGGCTGGGGGCTGGGGGCTGGGGGGTGGGGGTGGGGCAGAGGAGGACACAGTGGGGAGGGTGTGGCTTGGGATTCTGGGCGTGCTGCTGTCAGACCCTGTTTGGTGATGATGACCGTGGTGACAGTGTTGCTGGAGGCGTGGAAGCAGTGGGAAGAGTCGTCTCACTAATGTGTGTGCACTTGACTCCTGAGAAACCCTTCTTTGCCGTCACAGCCGCGCGCGCGTTTTATCACCTGCCACCCCCGCCAACTGGGTGCTCAGACTTGCATTTTCGTGACCCAGGCCAGACCCTCGTAGAGAAGCAAGCCAGCCGTAAAGCAGAGGTGAGACCTGAGGCCCGCTGTCTGCTCTGCCCTGGGCCTGGCTGGGAGGGTTCCCCTCTCTGGGTTTACAGCAGCTCGCCTTCGTCCATGGTCGGAGAATTGGGACCGTGGGGCTCATCATCCTAATTATTACGACCCAGGAGCTTTTACGAGTCGTTGGGGCCGAGTGTAAACGGGAAAGTGGTGTGGTCGGAGGAAGTGCAGCTGTAACATTGGGCCCAGGACAATAAATCAACTCAGGGCTGACCTCAGCATTGTAATTCATTAAGGGCTTTGGTCCTGGAGGAGACTTGAGTCCTTTATAACCGGGAGCTGGGCCCAGGGAGCTAATCTGGGCGCACGTTCTCTGCGAGGTTAACTGCAGCACTGGTTCTTGTGAGCAGGAGATCAGACCCTTGGCACAACTGCGTGCCCGAGATCCTCCGTTTCCTTCACCTGCCCCTTGGACGTTCCTTCCCCCGAGCAGCTTATAGCCCAGAGTGACCATTTTCTCTGTGCGTCACAAGTGTGAATTTACTCCTTTTCCATTTTATAGAGGATTCCTTGAGTGGCAGGCAACTGCCGTTCCCTTGGTGATCTCACCCAAGCTCGAGGCTGGATATACCTTCTCTGCAGTGACGCCTCCCAGATGTCCACCTCCAGCCCAGTCCTCTCCCCTGAGTGCATCCGGCTGCCTCTCTTAACATCTCTGCTTGGAGGACAACTGGTCAATTGAAGCCAACATCCAAGACTTGGCTGCTGCTTTCCCAAACCTGTTGTCTCCCCCATCCTAGTTCATGACCAGTCTTTTCCAGCTGTCCGGGCCCCACGTCTCTTTCCCTCACATCACACACTCAATTCTTTCAGCAACCTTGGATGGCTCTGCTTTCAAAATACATCTGGAATCTGAAGACTTCTCGGCACCTCGGCAGCTATATACTTTGTCCAAGCTGCCAGCATTGCTTATCTGGTTTGTTATAATAGCTTCATAACCAGACCCCTGCTTCTACCCTTGCCCCCTTTAAGTCAATTTTCTCTTTTGCTTTTTTGCCTTTTAGGGCTGCATTCTTGGCATATGGAAGTTCCCAGGCTAGGGGTAGAACTGGAGCTTCAGCTGCCAACCTACACCACAGCCACAGCAACGTGGGATCCAAGCCACGTCTATGACCTACAGCACAGCTCATTGCAACACTAGATCCTTAACCCACTGAGTGAGGCCAGAGATCGAGCCCGCATCCTGGTGGATACTAGTTGGATTTGTTTCTGTTGTGCCACAACAGGAACTCCAAGTCAGTTTTCAATATAGCATCTGGAACACACCTGTTAAGATGCGTCAGCTCACATCACTCCTCTGCTGTGACCCTCAGTGACGTCTCATCTCCATGATGTGTCACCTTAGTGACGTGTCATCTCAGTGACATGTCATCTTTATAAGTGGCCTTATAAAGATGTGTGTGCATCTTTATAACCACCTGCATGAGCTGGTCCTTGTTACCTGGAGCATGGCCTTCCCACCCCTCTCCCACCAGCATGCCTCTGCCTGGCTGTCTTCCTTGCTCTCATTTGAGCTCCTGCCTCAGCGTTTGGTGTTTGCTGTTCATACAGTCTCAGCTCTCTCTGAGGCTTGCTCCTGCCCCTTCTTTGTACAAAGAAGGGACCTAAATGCTGCAGGGCTAAGTGGAGATTTAAATGGTGACTTTCAGCTCAGGGATCTTGAAGGTATAAGAAAAGAGTGTTCCAGGCCAAGGAAGTACAAGTGCAAAGGCCCTGAGTTAGCAAGGGCAGCAAGTGAAAGGCCCTGAGTCAGCATGATGCTTGGTTTATTCAGAGAAGACCACATTGACCATTTGTGCCAAAGGAGGGAGTGGTAGGACATGAGGTTGGATTTGGGGGCCAGATCAGGAAGCACCTAGAAACACTTTGGCTTCTGTTCTTAGTGAGGTGGGTGTTGGTTGGTCAGTGACATGGTTTGACTTACCTTTTTGGAGAATTCCTTTGGCTTCTGGTTGTAGAAGAGCAAACTGTAGGGTCAGTATTGGAAGCAAGGAGATTGGACAATATAATGATATAGTCAGGAGGAGAAATTATGGTGGCTTGGATCACAGCTTTACTGTTAGAAGTGATAAAAGGATTCATTTGGATTCAGCCGACAGGATTTCCAAGTGGATTAGATGTGGGATATAGAAGAACCAGGTGAGGCAAGGATGAGTCCATGTTTCCCAGCATGTCGTCGTCTCCTGCCCAGACTTTCGAGACAGCCCCTGACGGTCCTCTCAGGACATATTCTTGTCCCTCTCCAATCTGTATCAACTCTTGTCCCTTCAGCAATCTGTTCTTCACACTCCAACAGGATGATCTGTTCAAAGCACAGAACCTGTCAGTGGATTACAATTTACTGCAGGAAAAAGACACAGCTCTCTTCCGCGATCACATAACTGAGTCACTCCTTGCTCTCTGGTCTCCTTCGGTGCCTGGTCCTCCTGCTGCTTGTCTGCACCCCACCCGTGTTGGCTTTTGACCCTCGTCTCATCACGATTCCCTCCACAGAAGGGACTTGGCTCATGAGTTTCTTTTGCCTGCAGCGTCTTTTCCTCTCCTCTTCACTGAATTAATTCTTACTTCATGTCTTAGTTTGATCATCATTTCCTTAAGGAAATCATCTCTGACCCACCCCTGACAAGGTCAAAATCTCCCTCTCTGAGAACCATGTTCTGCTCCTTGTTAGAAAAGATCACAGTCACAGTTTTCCCATTTAATTTATTTTGTCTCCTCTCTAGACTCTAAACTGAAAGGAGGCAAGGACCCTATCTTTTTTCTCTCTCACCATTCCTTCCCCAGCCCCTAGAGCTGTGCCTAGGACATGGTACGTTTGTTGAGTGAGTGAATACATGAATAGGTTCTGGGCTGAAATGTGATCGTTTATTTTCGATGTTTCTTTCAACGCAGATTCTGTGTCTCTTGTGTTTCTTTAGCCATGACCAACTCTACTGCCCAAGCTTCTAGCTCTAGTCTGCAGAGTGACCTCACATCTGCATTTTTGCTATTTTGTTGCAGATCTCTCAGTTACGCCAAGTACATGAGCTTGAATGACCATGAGATACTGGACAGGAGACTTTGGCAATATATCTGGGTGGCTTTTGAAAAGACTAGGGAGTGATTTACATTTCCTAAAAAGCTTTCATCATTTAGTCTTCTCAGCAACCCTGTGAGGCAGAAAGATAGGAATTACACTCATGATGATAAAAAGAAAAAAAAATTGAATAAAAACACCTTTATCGAAGAATCTGGTAGAAGTTTCTTGGCTTTTGAGCAAGGGAAGAAAATTCTTTGATGAGAAAATTAAAGCGTTTCTTAACTGCACTGTCCCTTGCAGTAACCACATGTGGCCTTTGAGCAAGTGAGATGTGGCCAGTTCTGATTGAGATGTATTGTAACTATGCGCATGCGCGCGTGTGCGCGTGCACACACACACACACACACACATCAGATATGGAAGACAGTGTGAAATATTGATTATATATTGAAATGGTAATATTAGATCAAATAAAATATATTCTTTATAATAGGTTGAATAATGGCCCCCTAATATATCAGGCCCTAATTGTTGGAGCCCCCAAATGTTACTTTATTTGGGAAAAAAGCTTTGTAGATGTGACTAAGTTAAGGCTTAAGTTAAGGTTCTTGAGATGGGGAGATTATCCTGGATTATCCAGTTGGCGTCGAAATGGAATCCCACACATCCTTATGCGAGACGGTAGAGAAAGTTGGACATACAGAGGGCAAGTGCTGTGCAGATAGAGGCAGAAATTGGGGTGACGAAGCCATAAGCCAAGGAATGGCAGCAGCCACCAGCAGCTGGAAGAAGAAAGTGCTGGTTCCTCCCTAGGGCCTCCATACAGAGAGCAGCCCGAATGCAAGCTGATTTCTGCTCAGTGATACTGATTTTTGGACTTCTGGCCTCCAGACCTCCAAGAGAGCAAATGTGTTGTTTTAAGTCACCAAGTTTGTGGTGATTTGTCACAGCAGTGATAGGAAACTATTATTAAAATTAATTACATCTGTTCCATTTTACCTTTTTTTTTTTTTTAAATGGCTACTGGTTAATTAAAAATTACACACATGGCTTGTATTCTATCCCTCCTGGGCTGTGCTGCCTTAGACCGTTTGAAGGATAGTTGGAAAGATGGCAGTGACCAGCTGTCTGTAATTCTGTAGTGGACAGAACAGGAGCTAATGGCTTTAGCATGCAGAGAGAGTTCACAAATAGGAAAAAGGATACACCAAGTTTAGTGGCTGTTAAATATTGAAAACGGCAAAGAGAGGCCATGGCTACCCATATTCGGAAGTCCTATCCGTAGCCATACGTCGGTGAACCTTGCTATAGAACTGGCTGGAATAAGGGCGTGAGCTCAGGGGACTTGGAATATTGTTTCCACCTTGAATAACACAAGATTGTTGCAATCATAAGGTGAAGTCTTTTCAGTGATCAGATGTATATTCTACCACTTCTACTTCTGTCTGGAACTTTCCTCTTTCTCATGGTGCTCAAAGAGCACATTGAGGGGAAGGAAGCCAAGAACAAACTAAAGGTAGTGAGAGGCATCGTGTATGAAGTGAATGGACTGGGGGAGGTAGAGCCGGGCTGTGTCAAACCGCTTTTGCCACAGTGGATCCTCTGAGGGAAGAACTTAATCTCCTTGAGCCTCAATTTTCGCATCTCTAAAATGGATCTCATATTATCCATCTTGCACGCTGTTCTAAGGATTGGAAATAATATATGTAAACAACATGGCACATGACAGCAACACAGTAAATGGGAATTTTTACTTGTTAGTTTCTTTAAAGCTTTTCACATGGATGTTGACTAATGAATGGAGTTGATAATTTTAACTGGACTTTCCCAAGATGGCAGTCTATTTTCTAGTGTGGTTAAAAAAGGTAAAGGAAATTGTACTGGGGAAATAACTATTAACAAGTAATAATAATAAAATAATGAACCAAAAAAAAAAAAGGTAAAGGAATATTGTGAAAGTTACAAATCAGCAGTTTCTGGATTGTGAGAGACTTGCATTGCAGCTAGACTTGGTGAAAAGTGTAAAAGATTGAAATTAAGTGTTTTATCTGTGGAATACAAATTTTTGATCAGCCTGCAATAGTCCATGTTTAACAGGAGTGAAAGTCTTTGGGTCTGTTTAGGAAGATGAAATGTTTATCAGAAGCTATGATGTTTAGGAAGAGGAGATGATAGCTAATGTTTATTAGAAGCACTTTTCTAAGTAATTTTAGTGAGTCAATTCTTCTAATTCTTATGGCAACTCTAAGTGGTAGATTCTACTATTATCACTTCCATTTAGCAGATGAAGAAATTGAGACACAGGCTGATGAAGTACTTTGCCTAATATACACACATATTAAAGACTGGTGGGAACTCAGGCTTTAACACTCCACTTCTTATAACAATGTTATACATATATGTTTATCTTATATATTTATCATACACACATATATATATATTTCAAGACAGACCAAGGCATTTGCAAGTGCTCATTGCTGATGGCTTCATTTCATCCACATATTGATACTATATTCGAAACACCTTTATTGGACACCTACTATTTGCAACATATTGTGAAAGACACTACAGCAATACAAAGACAAATAAGATAGCATCTGGCCTCAAGGAGTTCACAATGTAACGAGGAAGATGGTTCTGTTTGCAATAAACTATGAGGCAAAGAAAATCAAAGTGAATGTCAACCAGAGGTACAAGCAACTGCTCCTGGAGAGGAGGCTCCCCAGGGGCTCCGAGTGCCATGTGCACACCTTTATTGCCTGTATCACGCTTGAATGCAATCATCTGTCCAGTTCTTGGTCTTCCTCACTGGACTGGGACAATGGGGACCGGGTCTTATTCATCTTTGTTTCTAGGCATCTGTCCTTTGATCCTGGGCATCTATCAAATTCCCTGGCATCTATCAGATTCTCAATGATTGCTTACAGAATGCAGGAATAAATGGAGAAATAGGTACAAAGGAAAAAAGAGATCATATCTGACCGGGCCTAGCCAGCAAAGCTTGACTGAAACCTTGGCTTTTGAACTCGACCTTCGACAATAAGGAGAATTTTGATAGAGGGAAAGATGAGACCTGAGGGAAGGCGGGGCATAGGACTGATGAAAAAGAAGGTATGTAAAGAGAGCCTCAACAATGTGAAAGTGATTTATTCGACTCAGTGTATGGTTCAGAGACAAGAACCTGTGACCTGATGATCAAAGCCAAGGTTGAGGGCAGAGCTGATACAGTTCTCCCAATAATTCAGGCAAATCCCTGAGCAACTGGTTATGAAGAAAAAGAGCTTGATGAGTGCCTGAATTGTTCTAAGTAATAAACACTGTGTCATTTATTGAGTACTTATCACAAGTCCAGATTCCATGGATGTTAGTTGAGCTGCTTATTTAACAGATGGAGGCCCTGAGGTGAGTGCCTGTAAGTGAACTACCCACATAGCTGATAAGAACTGGAGCCAGGATTGAAACCCAGGTCCTTCTGGGTACAGGGCCCTTGTCGTTTCTCTATCAGATGCCCCTAAGGTAGTAAGGGCACATTCATCCAGCTCATGTATTTGCTTTATCTTCCATTTCTTCATTCAAAGGTACCTAAAACCTGCTTTGGTTAGTACAGGCTCAAAAATGCTGAGGCTGAAGTTGAATCTGAGAGGCAGGATTTCCTTTTGTGTCCCTTCAGCAAAGCAGGAGGCTGCAGCTCATTGGAACTCATCTTCCTATACACTCAAGTGCCTCTAGAGAATTCAGAAAGCTGGGCATGAATATGTAGACATGCAGGAAATGAGCAAGGCAGATGTTGCGCTGATCTCTGCTGGGCCATTTTAGATCATAGTAGCTAATATACAGCACCTTTTTGGGCTGCCAACTTTTTTTTTTTTGTCCCTGTTTATCAACCTCCTTTCCGTCCTCTCCCCCACTGCCAGACCCCTGCGTGTACATCTTTCAGTCCCCAGAATGCACACTTTTGATTTTTCTTGTATAGATCAGATTAATTCAGGCCTATCCAGAGATTGAATCCTGTTGGCAGAACTCATTGGTTTCAAACTGCTGTGATGTGTAAACACTCCAATCGCCCTAACCCCCCAGCCCCATCACTACCTCCCCCATCCCTGACAGTCTTCCTCGGTAGCCGGTGCACAGTGGGTAACTCGATGACATGTGCTTTCCGAAATTGGTTGATGCATCCAGTGCCAGGAAAGAGTCAGCGTGGGTAGCGTAACCTTTGTTTCTCTTCCTCAGTACACTAGGCGGTGCTCCTAAGGTCCTGCCAGAAGGTCAGGTTCTCAGGCTTTTTTTTCAGCAGCACAGATGAAGCAACCCATCCAGGTTGTGTGCTTAGATTCAGCTGGGTTCATCATTCATTCATTCATGCTTCCAGTGTTTTTTGAAGCAATAACTGGGCGCTCGGCACTGCACAAAGCAATAAGGTTAGGGTGGCAAATCAGACTTGGTGTGGCCCTGCCTTCCTGGAGCTATAGTCATTCGGGTGGGGGGACAGGTTTTAAACAAGCCAACCGATAACCACGCTGTTACGGATGAACGCAGATGCTGTGACATGGTCACGAGGGGGATGGGCTAGAAAGGGGCTTCGGAAGGCCCTGTTAGAAAGCTGGCCGGGGAAGACTCTTCTGACCGGTGGACCTAGTCTTGAAAGGAGAGAATCAGTCAACGCCGAGGTGGGTGTGTGCGGGAGAGCGTTCTCAAGTGACACACGGGGGGCTCTGGTGGTGGCAAAAGTGAAGGAAGGAGAAAGGACAAAGGACATGATGTACCTCATTGATTCAGGAGAGGCTGAAACGGTCTCAAGGCTTCCCTCGTGTAGAATTCCGTGAAGACTTAGCGGCGTCCATTGGTAACCATGGCACCTGCACACTTTTTCTCTCACTTCACTTTGACTGTTTTGTAAGTCGGTTCATGACACACTTGATGATCTTTATGTTACCAGGAAAGCAATCTGAAATGTAAGCAGACTAGCCGTCTGCCATCCCCCTACCTTGATGTGAATTATCATTTAATATTCAGAGTATATAACATTTGCTTAATGTATACCAGATTTGCTTCTAAACCAATGACCCGGGACCCCCAAATCCTTATTATACCTTCCTGTCCCTCTTATTCTATTTTCTGGAAGAAGCTGTATTTCAAGGAGAATTTATCCTTGAGATGTCATTAGAGATACCATTATGTGATTACTCCTAAGGTCGTGAATATATTATAGGCAGTTGTTTCTAGCACACACTGTTCTTATGAAAGACTAGTCCTGCCTGGTGGGAGATTTCACTGGCTGGTGTAAAATTAGCATTGAAGATAGACTGAAACTTGGCCTTCTGAACACTGTGTGGCCGTGAGCCATCAGAAACCCTCAACTGTTAGCGCCTTCATTGGAAGAGATGTAAGCTTTATTTGGTTCCCCTCATGTGGCTACAGTGTAACCATCTCAGTGTCTCAGAGACATTGCTACATATTATTAGGTAATGAAAAAGAGCCCAGAATAGCAATATCCCTTTTCTATCAACAGCCATGTAGGATCACTTCCTCATTGTTTGGAAAGCTGGCTGATCATGAATGAGCCACACGCAGCCCAACCCAGACACCCTCTAATTTTTCTGTGTTGCATTAGCCTTTCTTACACTCAATTGTCTTGAAAAAGAGAATTCTAGTAGAATTTGTCCTTGAAAGTCTTCAATGTAACCGTGCAGCTTAACCAAATCCGGGGACAAGTAGCGGAGGAGGAGAAAAAGGAACGCAGGTTTGTGTTGTTAGATTTCTCGTTCATCATGACACTGAGCAACATGACTTGAACTCTGCTACTTCCCAAACGCAACTAAGGGTTATTTTAAAAAAATTTTAGGAGAGGAGATGAGAAAATGACAGTCGAAAACTAAATTTTGAAATATGGAAGATCTGTGGGCAAGTGGAAATGAATTTTTTTGCTCACTTTTTTGTTCAGCTATATATTTTAGCTTCGGTAACTGTAAGCCAACAGACTAGAAAATGATTTTTGCAATGATTTTTTTTTTAGAAACCCTAAGCAATCTGTAATATTGTCTCTGTCATAAGTGGGAAAATTGAACCAGAAAGAGATTGAAGTTTTATAATTACAGAATATTAAAATGATTAAGGCAATTACAAAGGCTTAGTATAATTACCAAATTACAGTTAGAATTTACAGTGGTGAATTAATTAAGATTGTAATTAGAATTAATCATAAATGTAATTGAAAATAATTACAATTAGAATTTTGACTCTTTGGGTGTAGGTATGAGCATGGCTAGAACTAGGATGCAAATTAAACACCAGAAGCAAGAAAGGGAGTACCAGGGGCAGTTGTGTGGTTGAGAGGTTTTAAGTGTGCTGTGTGTAGTTGCATTGAATATTGATTCAGTATTAAGATGACTTCCTAACAACTGGAGCTTTCCTAAAATGGAGTGCCTGCCTTCTGGAGCACTGAGTGTGAAGGTCTGACCGCTGGGTCTATTAGAAGGCATTGCTGTGACCAATGGGAAGCAAGACTAGATGACCCGTAATGTCCATTTTTGTGTCTTTTTAATGTAAGTGGTAGAATAAATACTCAAACTTAGAGTTTCTAATTTGTTACATAGCATCCTGTCTTCTACTGACCATGTGGTTAAGAATCCCAAGGCTGTATTTAGGACACCTTTTCCTGGCCTCTGCATATAAGTTACATGGTATGGTCCTCCTGATATACACTGTATGTGGATTACCTGGTGTGGCATGTTCGGTGTGGTGCTCCTGGTCCAATATGCCCATCCCTCTTTTCCTTCTTCCATTCATTTCTCATCTCAGTAACTCAAGCCAAAGACCTAAGAGACGTCTTTGATATGCCCCATCCCAACATGAATCCATGAGCAAGTGTGTTTTTTTAACTCAGAATCAGATCTCCCATCTGGTTTTTTTCCATCTCCATTCAGCTGCCACCAGCATAAGGATGATCATCCCCCCTGACTCCTGGGTTCCAATAATCTTACAATAAAATTTTAGTTTAAAATGTTCTGCACAAGTTCCCACTGTGGCACAGTGGTTGAAGTTTCCGGCTTTGCTGCTGCTGTGGTACAGATCACAGCTGCAGCTTGGATGGGATCCCTGGCTCTTAAGAACTGCCTCTTCCCTTTCTTGTCACCTCCGTTCATATTGTTCTCTCTCGGTCACTCTGCTTTAGCCACATTGGCCTTCTTTAAATTCTTCTGATCTTTCCCCACCTCTTGGTCTTGGCATTTTTCTTCCCTTTCTCTAGAATATTCAGTTCCTCTCCTTCCAGCAGCATCCACCTCTTCACATGGTCATCCTTTAGATCTCAGCTCAAATGTCACTTCTCTGAGAGGCCTTTCCTGGCCACGTGTCTTCCAGAGTCTCCCTCAATTACTCTAGCTCCCCACCTTCTGTGTTTCCTTCATAGCAAAAGGTGTGTGCATATTTGTTAGCTTGCTTCTTCACTTATTTGACTAGTTTTCTATCTCTGTCACTTGAATGCAGAGTTTAGAGAAGCAGCGATCTTGTCTATCTTGTTTAATCCTAGATTTAGCAAAGTGCCTGGCATGTAATAAACACCATATACATGCACGTGACGTTTGTATTTAGTCGCAGATCATTTTCTAAACTTAAGTCACAGTCCTTGCCTGGCTTTCAGTTCTCCATAGTGATGTATTTCCGAAACATTCTCTACTGTCTCCAAAAGGTAAGCTTTCATCAAATGCAGCCTTGATGGTTTTCCGATTCCATTTGGGCTGGGTAAGAGAATACAGAATGAGGTTTGAAGAAAAGGCTCTGGGCTGGTAATAACTATCCATCTGAAATATTAGTCGTTTTAAATATCTCAGAGGCACAGAAGCCCCCCATCTGTATTCTTTTCAGTATTCTTGCCGTCTTGATTGATTTCACCCTCATTGCTTCATTTTCATCATTGTCATGACTTGTTGTCTTTGGACAGAGAATGGTATCAGCACAGAAGTTTGTACCAGCTGTGGTCTACTGTCACATTCATTAATGTCCTTATTATAGGCATACAATAGCTTTGTCCTCCACCGAGCTATCGAAGGTCTACTCTCTGTTGATACGCCATCCAGAACAAAGTGGACAAAGTCTTCATCCTTGTCTTGCAACTTGAAAAGCCATTTATGGTGGAACAATCCAAGCAGTGTGTATGCTTTTATTCTTTCACTCCATTTTTTCGTATAACCCCCTCTGTGCCTCTAGATATATAGAAACCTGAGTATATTCTCCAAAGACGAGACCCAGAGGGAATGAATGTCAATCAATCCCCTTGGTTTGCTTAAGCATTCCCCTGGAGATTTTGATTTTCTAATAATTTCTGTAAATATACATAGATATTATAAATGCAGATTTTGCTCCAGCCCCTGTGAAAATAATTTAACACTACATCTTACTGGATTTTTATTTAATAAAGTGCCAACTGTAGTTTCATAGACAAACTTGGGAGAAATATACATTGTAATCATTAGCCCTCATGAGTTTCTCTCTCTCTCTTTTAAGAAATGCTTCTCATATCTGAGCAAACATCTGATGCAAGGAAATCTTGAAATCTTTAATCTCATCAAGGAATAAATTATTTTGTTGGGATTTTTGTTTCATTGAGGGCTGGCTAATTCATGCATCTTATAAGCTTTAACTAACAAAACATATTAAATATTTTCTAAAATAAAGTAAATATAGATTAATCTTTGTGCCTTATAATCATTTGTAACCTTGGTTCTTAAACTTTTTAATAATACAACAATGCTCCCAGGAACCACTGAGGAATTTAGGACTGTTTGCCTTGATTCTACCAAATGAACATCAGGATATTTCTTTGTCTGCCTTTTGCAATTTCTTTGTGTTCGTTATTCTTGTTTGAATTCTCCATTAGTCTTATTATGACTTTTATTAGTGTTCTTCTTCCCCTTATTATTTACCTGCTTCTATCTTATAAAAGCTTAGATACTTGTTAGAAAGGAGCCCAACCAAAGGTACAAAGTTAGTTGAGGCAGAACTCAGGAGTCTTAATAAAACGACAGTGCGTAAACTCTCGTGGGTTGGTTGTGAGGACAAAGGGATGTCTTGTATGTAAGTGTTCAGCCAGTCAGGGTACTTAAGAACTATATTGCTTTTCTTTCCTGCCTTCATCTCTGCTTCCTTGACTTTTTTTTGGTGGGGACGGTCAAGTAGAGCCCTGTCCTATCTTGAGCCCTCCGTGAGGTCATTGGTCAAAACAAGAGAGGCTCTTTCCTCAGAGGTGGTAAGAAATTTCCATCAGGTGGCATTAGAGGATGCACGGAAGCAAATTTGTCCAACCCCTTAAAACTTATAAGCAGCCCTAATTTAGAGTCTGTTTTCACAGCTGTAGACTGGGAATAGCATACCTAGCAAGGAGGTAAGAAGGCAGCTTTGTAGACAGATTGCTCTGGTTCTTCTCTCAGCCCTGTGATTAACTTTGTGGTCTTGGACGCATTACATAACATCTCTTTTCCTCTATTTCCTTCTCTGTAAAATGAGGGGAAAAAACACCTATTTTATAGGATTTATGGTAAGAGTTGGATGAGTCAGTATTTGTAAACTTTTGTCTAGCATTCAAAAATATTATGTATTATTATTAGTGTCATCAAGATGAGTTTAAAAAACAGCTACCGTCTGTAAAGAACACAGCCAGTGCCCAGCACAGAGTAATGACTCTTAACCTCCATCTCTTCCTGCTCCTCCAATTTTTCTTCTGCTTTCTCCATTGTTATCATCCCTTTCAAATGGACGTTTCTGGCCAATATTTTGTCCTTTCTTTCCTAAAAGAACAATAATCATGAGTCAGTGTTATAGTTTAATACCAAATTGTTCTCTGATCCTTTGTTGAGTTTCTGTCTTTCCTCCCTGACATATTATAAACTACTTGAGGATAAGAGCTAGGCTTAATACCAATCATTCAGTGATGAAAATTCATCAAATGCTCTTTATATTTTTGTCGAATCGATTATCAGGTAGTTGGTAATAGCCAAACACTCTTGATTGTTTCAAAATGGGAAGATAGTCTATCATGAAAGGTCTTCAATTTTTTTTTTTTTATGTGCTAAGTACTCACCCTCAAGTTAAGGATGCTCCAGGACCTGATGGAAGATTTCAGGTGGACAGCTTTGGTTTGTATCTACACCTGATAGAAACCTTTGTCTTATCTTAATTTTTTTTTATTTAAAATGACTTTTATTTTTTCCATTATAATTGGTTTACAGTGTTCTGGATACTCGCATCACTTCTAATACTCTTATTTAAAAAACACATATTTGTCGCCTTCATTTTAATTTTTTGATCATGCACTCAGGAAATAGGGTCTCTGGAAACATTGACATTTTACCTACAATGTGCATGTTTCGGTGGGTTCTTAGTCTGTGGTTTGGTAAGCCCAGGGATGTTATCACTAAATATAAGTGATTCACAGCTTTTTCTCTCATGTAACACTCCCTAGTTTAATACTGCTCATCTGTTTTTGTCTTATAAAGTGCAGTTCTGTCGAGAAGGGTATCTAGAAGCACTCGCACATTTTTTTTTTTTTTGTCTTTTTTGCCTTTTCTGGGGCCGCTCCCGTGGTATATGGAGGTTCCCAGGCTAGGGGTCTCATCGGAGCTGGAGCCACCGGCCTACCCCAGAGCCACAGCAATGCGGGAGCCAAGCCGCATCTGCGAGCTTCACCACAGCTCATGGTAACGCTGGATCCTTAACCCACTGAGCAAGGCTGGGGATGGAACCTGAAACCTCATGGTTCCTAGTTGGATTCATTAGCCACTGAGCCGCGACAGGAACTCCATGCACTTCACACATTCATCTGCATGATCCTTCATCGCATTAAGTCGGTATCAGCCCCTCCTACTTCCGCTTTCTGTATGAAAAGCAGAATGGGTGGTTGACATGGAAAAAGCCTGCAGAGGTGGGTGCCAAACCGAACATTTCCTAGTTCTTCATCCTTGTTCTGGGCCAGATTTCTGACCTCAGTCTTGTGCTTTGATGCCTTCATGACTTTCATTCTCATTTAACATGAGTTTAGTAGTTGGTTTTCCGTTCCACCAGCTTCTGTTTTAATAGGAGGTTGAGAATGATCACCTCCAGGCGTTTCAAGCATTAAATCACTCAGATCTTGCCCAACAATTTCCCACATGTGTCTTGCCCCTCATTTGTTCAACACAACAAAATCACCCACAAATACACAAAAATCAGCCAAGGGACACATGACCCGTGCAGTTGCCCAGAGACCCTTTGCTTCTTCTTGTCTTGATCCTCATCACCCTTCTTTGTGTTTCCTGGGCTCTGTTTTGACATCATCTTTTTTTTTTTTTAATCTGCTCTTGAGGATCTATCTAGTTTCTCCTCTCTGCTTTAGACTTGGTTTCCTCTATGTCTCCCATTGGCTCTTGACCCTGTGCACATCTAGGATTTTGATTGTCTGCGCCTTTGGGTAAAAGATGCTCTCCGCTAGCTCTGCCTAGAGAATGCCCCCAGACTGGCCCTCCACTGCTTATCTCCTCCTCCCCACGTGAGAGAAGAAGGATTTAAACATGTGAGTCCTTCTTCCTGGTTGAGTTTTTATGCAGTGTTGTGGTCAACACCGTTCCTTAACTAGTCAAACCCATTTGAGACATAGCTGAAAAAAATCGTTATCATTTATTTTCTTTTCTAATCTTTGTCTTTACATACAAGCTAAAAATTATGTCTACATATACAAATAGTTTAAGTAGTTCAGTAAATTAATAAAATTGGGCAAATTAGTAAAAAGGTAGTCATACTTGCTATATGACACAAAAGTGATGAAACTACTGATGCTTTACTGAATAAAAAAAATGCTTTCAGTAAGCTTCATCTAAAGTCTAATCATCTGGTGAGATAGTCATAAGCATACATAACTGAGATAATAACAATACAACTTTCTCAAGTCTGTCTTGCCAATAGCTGATTGACCTAAGCCTTTGAAAAAAATTTGGTATTCATAGGTTTTTCATTGGTATTTAATTTTGATAGATGAGGGCTTAATATTTTTGTGGAATTTATTGCACTATACAGAGTAATAAACAGTTCAAATATATTTTTTAAATAATATTTATTTTAACTGACAAAAATTGGTGAGCTGTGGAGAGATATCCTATGATTTTTCCCCCTAGTAACACCAGAAGGCAATCTTTTGGGGGGCTAAATATTAACATAGCATTGTGTCTTCTATATATAGATTATAGATAGAAAGATATAGGACTTTTTCCCTACCTGGGCTAATTCACATCAGATAATAATTTCAGAAGCTTGCATCTTGTAACTCACCCTATCCCAGGAAAACATAAACTACATGCTAATGCAGATGTTTGGAGGGGGAAATTGTGTATTTTTTACCGAGCGAGCCCAAGAAAGTGATATCCACTGAGTTTTAAATGATAGCATGTGGCAGTAGATGTTACGATTCAAAATCATTATGGGGCGTTCCCGTTGTGGCTCAGTGGTAATGAATCCGACTAGTATCCATGAGGATGGGGGTACGATCCCTGGCCTCTCACTCAGTGGGTTAAGGATCCTGGCATTGTCGGGTAGGTTGGCAGCTATAGCTCCGATTCAACCCCTAGCCTGAAAACTTCCACATGCCACAGGTGTGGCCCTGAAATAAATAAATAAATAAAACTAATTATGTGCTTCAGAATAAAAAATTATCATTGATGACACTCTCAGAAAAGCAATATTTGGATGAGTTTCATGATTCCCTTCGATGAAAGATGTCTGCAACTTATGTCTGAACCTATCTATGAAAGGGTGCATGGAGGGTGGGGAGGAAGAGGTACAGCTCTTTACAGCTGCAACAACTAGGACAGATAGCTTGAAACAGCTGGTTCAGACATAGTGGCAGACATCTTTTATCAGAGGGAATCATGTGATATCATCTGCAACTCTAGAGTTAAAAGTAGCATCATTTACTTTTTGGCTTAGGAACTTACAGGCTATCCTTATTTGAATCCATTCTTCCTTTACTATCCTTGAACTCACATAGAATTCCTGAGAAGTATTTAGCCCAAGTGATTAGTGGTGAACTGGACTAGTCGGACAGCTATAAATTTAAACAGTGTGTCAAAGTCAACATAATTTTTAAAAAAAATTTGTAAAACAGTACCCTTCACTGGCTGTGGTTTTGGAAAAGAAGCAGTAGGGTAATCTTTAAGTACTAGTTGCCTGAAGAGGTGGGATAACAGGAGCAGATTTCATCATGCAGGCATACTTGCCTGGTGTTTCTCTGGAACTGGTCTCCTGCTTTTGGAGGAATTTGACTAAGAGAAGGAAACTTTGCTTAAGTTTGATGCTGAGAACATGCCTGATATTTTGAGAATTTCTTGGTATCAATGCATTTTATTGATTTCCATTCTTATTATCAATGCCGTTGTAATATGATTATTTTATATTCATAAAAAGTGTTCACTCTTGATGAGAATGAAGCTTTCAAATATGTTACTATTAGACCATACATAAAGATATAACTTATTCCCTTGTCCACCAGATGTCAAAGTATTGTTTGCAAAACCAGATATCTTGGCAGTGGTTGAAGTGTGACTACTTTTTCTTTGGATATTCCTTAGTTTTTTCATCTGCCAAAATTCTTCTTCCAAGGGAACGGTATGACAATTGATCTTTTTACCAGTAAATTTTGATTTTGTTGTCATTATTTAACACAGCTGTATAAGACTTACTGTTTAATTACTGAATACCTATCTATTATTTCACAGCAACTGCAATTAGTATGGATTCTGATTAGCTGATGTAAGAAAGTGGGCTGAAGTTGCATAACTTTCTTTATTATCTTAGTTCCTTATTCTTGAGCATTTTTGCCTCATAGACCACTTGAAGAAGCTGATGAAATCTTGAATTCCCATTCTAGAAAAATACACACGTGCTCATGTATGCAGAATTTCAATGTAATTTTCAGAGGTTGGTGGGTTATTGAAACCCATCCATGGCTCAGTGGACTCTGGTTAAGAACACATGCTTCATGTGTTTGAGGTTCCACCTATATCCCCACTGCCCTCAACATTCCCAACCCACAACTTCTTACTACGCGTTCCTGTGACTCTGCAGGGGAGGGCTCACCTGCGCATGGCATGGTCAGGTACCTGGATGTTAACACCCTAGAACACCTCTCAGCCAATGATGGATAAAACCCCAGTTTCATCATTCACTAGGCAGGACAACTTGGAGGCATTTTCTACACCGTCTTCCAGGGATCCCCAGCAGCAAGGAATGCCTTATGACCTCAGTGGTAACTTGCTTATTGGCATGCTGACGTTGGCTTTCTCCCTTCCCTGTCCCACTCCCCTACCCTCCATCTGATGCTTCCTGGGATCAGCCTCCAAATGACCTACCTGCAGCCAAATCCTATTTATGGTCTGCATTTGGGGGAACCAAACTCTCCCAATTATTACTGCCGTTATACTAAATCACCTTAAAACTTAGTGGCTTAAGACAAGAATCCATTATTTCTTTTATGCTCATGTATTTTATGGGTTGGGAACTCAAGCAGGGCTCAGTAGGAATGGCTTATCAGCACCCTATGATGCCTGGGACCTCAGATGACCTGAAGATGACAGCTGGGGTCTGGAATCACCTGAAGGCTCCTCCCACACATATCTGAGGGCTCAGTGGCTGAGCTCAGGTGGGAGTGCCACCTAAGAACCTACAGATGGCCAACCCAACATGGAAGTACCAAGGTGGTCACTCTTCTTACATAGTGGGATGCTTTCCCCAATGTGGGTTGCCCGAGAGAACCAGGTAGAAGCTATATGGTCCTTTTGAATCTAGCCTTTGAACTCATACAACATCATCTTCACTGCATTCTTTTGAGTACAAGCTTGTCACTAAATTGACCCAAATTTGATGGAAGGTGTGTCAGAGAATTTGCATGCAGGTTTTCAAACTTCCACACAGATTGAGACGGAGTTATTACATAAATAGGATTTGGTTCCTAGTGAAGAACAATCTCCCCATGGAAGCGTTTTCAAATAAATATGGAAAACTAGATTTCCATTTTTTTATTCTATTATTCTCCCAGGTTGATGAGTTTTATTAGTACAGGTATAGCTGTAAATCAGCCAAGAACTGCTATGTCAAATTCATTCTTATTAATTTAATCTAATTTTAAATGCACTAGGAGAGTGCATCATTTAAATAAATATTTCAGTAAATGATTTTTTAATGGGTCAATAGAGTGAATTTACTTATATAGGATTTTCTTGAAGCTGATCATACATGTAATTGCATTTTTGAACATCAGTTGTAGTTTGGTCATACTTTAATAAATATGAATCTAGTCCTGAATTCTAAGTTTAGCAGAGAAAATAAAAGGAAGTACCAGACATTGTTTTTTGATGGAAAAGAGATAACGTGCAGAGGTCTGTGTCTGCCCAGCAGAACTAAGTTCACATCAACGGGAGCTTAGAAGTTGTTTCTTCCTTTGATAGGAAAGTCAAAGGATAAATCATAATACTGTCTAAGACTGAAATAGGACCTAGAAGTTCTTTTAGTTCAAACTCTTTACCTTCTTTTAGGTGATTCCTTGAGTGATTATGTATGTAGACTTTTAAATACATAATTTAGATTTAGAAATTCTGCTCAGTTTGCTTGTCTACAGTGATCAGAATAGCTGGATAAAGTAAAATTGTAGAAAGAGTAAAGTGATCAGTGGTTGTCAGGGGCTCAGAGGGAGGAATGAAGGGTAAATAAGTGAATCACAGGGATTTTTAGGATGCAGAAATTATTCTGTATGATACTGTGATGGTGGATATAAGACGTTATGCATTTGTCAAAATTTGTAAAAGTGTGCAACACGAAGACTGAACCTTAATGTATACTTCTGTGGACCACATTGTGTTCATATTTAAACTATATTTGGAGACCTGCCCTCCCTGTGCACAGGATGCATGAAGTTGCAGCCATCTGCAGGGGCAACCTTGTCTTCAGATTCCACGTACGCACCTGATAGGTCAATGGCGGACATGAGTACCTATCATAGAGCTTTCTCCATTCTTCCATGCTTGACTGTCTGGTTTTTACACACTTTTCTTCATGTCCAGACACGAAGCATCTTTAGGTCAATGGCTGTACAGCCCTCCTCTGGGTCATTCCCATGAAGTCTTTGCACGTGAAAGCCTATAACCCTAGAATGCTGCAAGGTGAATGAATGCAGAACATCAAATCCCATTAACCAACTTTCAGATCTGCCGTGACTGGTTATGCTCATTTTAGAATCTGAATATGTCATCTCTTTACTATATTTGACATACAGATGCAACTTCTACAAAACAACAACAACAACAAAACTGTATTTGGAGATAGGAGATTCCAGGAGGTAATTAAAGTTAAGTGAGGTCACATTAGATTATGGTGGGGCCATAGTCTAGTAGGATTGATGGCCTCATAAGAGGAAGACTTTCTCTCCCCTGTCTTCCCCCTCCCGTCCTTCCTCCTCCTTCTTTCTCTCTCCCTCTGTCTGTCTTTCTTCCTATGCTATGTGCATATACACAGAGGAGAGGCCATGTGAGGACACAGGGAAACAAACAGTGGCCACTTGAAGGAAGAGGGCATCACCAGAATGTGAACCCTGCAGGAACCTTGATCTTGGATTTTCTAGCCTCCAGAACTGTGAAAAAATAAATGATATTCATGAGACTATTTGAGAAATGTCTGTTGTTCTGAAATAAGAAAACAGCATCTATTTTGTTATGAACCCTCTGATTATATGATTGATAGCAATACAGACTTTTTCTATCAGAAAGGGGACTTGTTGGACTTGATGACATTCTGGTAGGTTCCTTGAGCAGGATTTGTCAGTTTTGCAATATTAAAATATGCTCATTTGCATCTTCCTCAGGAACATCTGGAGAGGGGAGAAAAAAGTGGCTTTGGAAAGCTGTTCAGCTCACAGAACACTGAGGCTGAGCAAACATTCCAGCTTTCCCTCGCTGGCCATCACTCACACCCAATGTATTTATTCTTTTTCTCCGACAAGAGAGCAGCATTTGGAATAGCTCAAGCTGCTGAGTTAATCATCAAGATGCCATGGGGCTGTTTTAAGCTGTGAGCCTACCCACCTCATATGATTTGGAATCAACACAGGCACCAGGCTGAGTGAGGCAAGCACTGTAGCTTATCTGACGCAGGGGGAATCAGATTTGCTACCTTTCAGATTCCTCTCTTTGTTTAAAGCATCAATGCCAAGGGCAGGAACTTGCCAGTATTTCAAGGAGTCATTGGCTTTGGTTTTGTGGTACTGGTCACAAAAGATTCGTACCTAACATGGGTACATATGCCTCTTCCCTTTTATCTTGTTGTGTGATTTCACCCTTTTTCCAAGTACTGGGGCTCAGAGCTGGATTTTACCTTATCATTCTTGAGTTGTGGTAGAACTTTCTGAAGTCATTCTCCATACCCACAACTCCTTTCCTCCTTCTCAATGCCAAACTAAGGGCTCTAAAACTAATAACACCACACTACCGAAAAAGCATTACCTCTCTTCTGCTCCTTGTGATTGCACGTGAAACCAGGCTTTGAGGTCTGATCCTTACAAGAATGGTTCCTTACCTTGTTTTTAGTAAACAAATGTATATCTCCGCTTTGGTCGATGGCGATAGTTTTTATACACTCGTTGTACATTTATACCAAGCTATAAAGTCCATTATAAGGTGTGAGCAGGCAGGTAAATCGTGTTCAGAACATGGCTTTCTCCATGCATAAAGTTTAAAGATCAGATATCATGCTGATTGTCTTAAGCTGGCTTGTGAGTTATCAGGCATCTATCAAGAAGTTGAGAAAAAAGGTTGAAATCAAGACGTGTCTATGAAAAAATACTTTTGCATGTCACACTGGAGGAGTAGGTTAAGTGTAACCCTTTCCATGCTCACTGGTAAAGCAGAGCCATAGTCATGATGACGACAAAGAGGATTGGGACCTATGGCTTGAAATAATTTCCGTTTATCACGGCGAAGCTATGGGCAATATTCATGGAAATCGACATCAAAAATTTGGAGCTTCTCTACAGATTTTATGTAGCATAGTTGAAGCCAAAGAGTTTGGGTGGGGTGGGAGGGGCTTCATTATCTGGGTGTTGCTTCAGACTTTTGCTTTATTTGATAAGGACCAGAGAGTCAATGTGTGCTTCTAAAATAGGTGATGGTCAGAAAGACCAAGATACCTGAAGTGTCAACTAGAAAAAGGGTTAAAGAGATCATGTCTACTTTTCCTTTCCAGGTAGCAAGAATTTTGTGAAAAGTTCTTTGAAATGCTTCCATAAAATCTCCAAGGATTTTTTCCCCTATATCACTGGATGCTTTTGTCTGAAATGTCCCCTACAGTGGCACTGTCGTTTAACACACTGGAATTAAAGTATTAGAACAAATAAGGTCCTGCCAGCTTTTTCCTGTTCAAAAAAAAAAAAAATGGTTTCCTTGTTTTGGTTCCTCTCCTTAACTGAAAGGGTCCTCACCCAATCATGTCCTCTTGTCATTGAAAGGCAGGAAAGGAACTAACACCGCAGAGAAGACTATTTTCAAAATCAATCCTTCATATTTAAAAGAGAGATCCATCCGCTGCAGGAGGTGCAAACATAGTCATTAGAACCAAGACCTCCATCTTCTCAAGTGCCCTCCCATTTTTTCATACTGAGAGGAGCTTTCAGGCGCCCGCTGGGCTAACTAAAATAGATGGCTTTTTTTTCTTTAATGGGGTTCAGTTTGATTTTCTGTCATTGTGGTCAATGACACAAGACCTGTTCCACTGCCTGAATGCTAAAGGAACATCATTTTCCCTCAGATCATTTGAGCTGCATTATTTCTACTCACCTGTCAGCTCATTGTCCTTCTTTGAGGGTGTTCTTTGATCCTGGCTTTACCATGTCACAGTTTCTCAAGAATGTAATGTATTTGGGGTCCACTGGGTAAAGGTTCTTCTCATTTCTGAAATTCTTTTGGGCTGTAAAGGAGAACAGTGAGTCTTTGAGCTGTCTTTTCTGCTTTATGTTTGATCTCTGAGAAGAGAAAGAAACATCATTCTCCTACAATTTCCTTCTATTGCCATTTGTGCAAAGTCTGCCTGTAAAATGGCCAAAGGGACCCCTTGCCGGCATTGATATTTGAGTTGTTCATTTTTCTGTCTCAAGAGGAAAGCTCTGCTTGATGCCCCGTTCTCACACAGCACACACTCATCCTTAAAACCATCCTTTCGGAGTTCCCGTCGTGGCGCAGTGGTTAACGAATCCGACTAGGAACCATGAGGTTGCAGGTTCGGTCCCTGCCCTTGCTCAGTGGGTTAACGATCCGGCGTTGCTGCGAGCTGTGGTGTAGGTTGCAGACGCGGCTCGGATCCTGCGTTGCTGTGCCTCTGGCGTAGGCCGGTGGCTACAGCTCCGATTCAACCCCTAGCCTGGGAACCTCCATATGCCGCGAGAGCGGCCCGAGAAATAGCAACAACAAGAACAACAACAACTAAAGACAAAAAGACAAAAAAAAAAAAAAAAAAAAAACCATCCTTTCACTGTCCTTGGTGCCAGCTGCCTATCAGACTCAACTTCTGGCTTACCAAGTGGATACATCAAGACAGGCCCCTCCTGTACACTAAACAACTAAAATTGCACTAAAAAATCGGGCTCCAAATTCAGCTCCCTGAGTACCATGTATTTTGCATTTAGAAAATACTGGGTGTGGAGCTGATTGCTTTACAACATTTTGATTCCATGGAATGCGAGGAACAAGGAAGGCTAGGAGTGGATATGGTTTAAGTCTGTTTTACAGCTAAGAAGACTGCAGCTCAGTGGGGGTAGTAATGTTTTCCTGAAGTCATCAGAAGTGGAAGAACCAGATTTTAAACTCAGATCTTCCGCCCTTAACTTCGTCGCTTGCTGCAGAGACTTCCTTGTCTGCCCATCCTGCAGGTGTCAGGAGACTGCACCAGGAAGGGAGTTGGTGATGGGGTGGTTGAAAAAAGACAGAGTAGGCTGTCTAGACTTTGATGATTTTTGACCTCAAATTTGGTTTTATGAAGATGTGAAGGAGAAGAGAAAGTAAAGCTTCTCTCTTAAGACCCTCTCGGAAGTAGAGAAAATGTATTTCCCCCTATTATATATTCAAATATATTTGAATATATATATTTTTTATTTTCATATAATGATTTTTATTTTTTTCATTACAGCTGGTTTACAGTGCTCTGTCAATTTTCTACTGTACAGCAGGGTGACCCAGTTACACATACATGTGTAGATTCTTTTTTTCTCACGTTATCATGAATATATTTTCAAGTATGTTCTAGGGTTATATGAACTTTGCGCCTGAAAGGAACGAGGATCCCTTTGCTAGGTAAGGCTTTGGTACTCTCAACATTTTGGATGAAGCTTGAATTTTTGTGCTATGACCACATCAAGGCTATGGGAACATTATTGCCCTGTGTCTTCCTCTAGTCTCTTTTGTGGATGCACACTCCTGGTAGGTTGGTGCAGCAAAGATTTCTGCTCTTTAAATGGTTCTGAGTAATGTTGCCAAGGAGTAGGCTTACATTATTTCAAGACCTTTTAAAGGAGAACCCTCCCCTTTCCAGCACACTCTTGGCTGATAATCCCCATTGAACAATCTGCTGCTATATTTCTTGGAGACATTATTTAAAATCCTTTTAAAGTGCAGTTCTTCCTACTTCCCGACGATTGATACCTGTGAAGGGCTTAATAGTATCGGGGAAGGGGGGTGTTAGGGAGGAGAGGGGGAGGGTGACTGCTACTTAAAAGGATTTAAAAGAATGTTGCTGCCATATTTCATAACCGTGATGCCTAAAAGCCTACAGTAAGGGAAAAAATGAGCTGCAGCTTCCTTTTCTGAGTGTTAAAAAAAATGGAATATTTTCCTTCTAAGTTTTCCTTCACCCACTTGAAGAACCATCAGAAGATGACAGGCCAGTCCATAGTGGTTTCACACCCATCGGGAGCCCAGGGCTCATTTGGAGAAACTGGAGGAACCCTTAGAATTTTCTGAAGTAGAGGTTGAAAATGCAAATGTCTACAGAGACCAGGAAGAGTGAGGTGGGTTGGATGTAAGACAGTAGGGACTCAGGTGGAGTGGTGTATTTAGGTATATACACGCACGTGCTATGTATACACATATATGCCCACTACATATACATACATATAATACGCACACATATGCACACACATATTTATATACATATGTGTACACCTGGCTTTGAAGTGGCTTAAACAAGTAGCACATACAGCTGATATTATTATCGAGCACTGTGTTCCAGGCACCCTTCCTAAACTTTATGTGTAGAATCTCACTTAACACTCACCTCGGTGATATGAAGTATATACTCTTAGTACTTTTTTTTTTTTTTAATGAGAAAACAGATCCCCTGAAAGAAAGAGAAGGCACTCAGCTGGTGAATGGGGCAGCAAGGAACCCCACCCTGTGTCTTAGGGCTCGCTCCAGGGCCCGAGTTCTTAATCATTATACTTTTCTGAGGACACGACCATCCAGTCTGGAGGGTGCAGCGTTGCCCAAGGAGCAGTCCACGAATGAACCGTGACCCTTTCCTGCCCCTTCCCATGGTGGGTTGTTTTTTCCTTCAGTTTCCTTAATTACTCAGCAGCATCGCACTAAGGTTAACACAGCATTTATATCAGCTGATTGTAGATTTTAGTTCTTTTCACAACATTTTGGGTATTTACTCACACAGATGCTTTAATGCTACCTGACCCGTCCAAAATTAAAGGATCTTGGGAGTTCCCGTCATGGCGCAGTGGTTAACGAATCTGACTAGGAACCATGAGGTTGCGGGTTCAGTCCCTGGCCTTGCTCAGTGGGTTGAGGATCCAGCATTGCTGTGAACTGTGGTGTGGGTTGCAGACGCGTCTGGGATCCCGCATTGCTGTGGCTCTAGGGTAGGCCGGCAGCTACAGCTCCAATTAGACCCCTAGCCTGGGAACCTCCATATGCCGTGGGAGCAGCCCCAGGAAAGGCAAAAAGACAAAAAAAAAAAAAAAAAAAAAAAAAAAAAAAAAAAAAAATTAAAGGATCTTCAATTCGAAATTAAATTAAATTAAGGGATCTTGGGAAATTTATTTCGTTTTTCTTTTTATTTTTTGGTAAGATTTTTATTTTTTCTATTACAGTTGATTTACAGTGTTCTTTCAATTTCTGCCATAAAGAATCTGGGAATTATTTAATCAAATGACCTCCTCTTACAAATAAGCATACTAAGACTCAGAGAGGGAAAGTGACAGGCTTAACACAACACATTTGGTGGCAAATACAACACTAGAATTCAGGTATGTTACTTGCTAGTCTAGCGAAATGTTCCTTCCATCCCTGTTTCCATACAGCTTTGCCCTTCATCATATTTCTGGGCTTGACCTTGAGACTTACCTTGGCCAATGAGATAAAAGCAGATGTGTTATAGGCAGAGTCCTGAAAGATGCTTTCACCATGGAGCTTGCTTTCTCTTGCACCTCTGCCATTTCCATGGGAAGGGGAGGTGAGATTTTGAGGTTTTGTTTTTTTGCTTTGTTTTATTTTCGCTGAAATGTTCTATGCCAATACTCAGCTAAAGTAAAAAAACCAAAACTGATATTGGGAGATACTGTCTTATTACTTGGGTCTCGACTCAGATACTACCTCCTGAGAGAAGCTTTCCCTTGACAATTAATTTAAAATTGCCCCTTTCCCACCCAGCTACTCCAGTACAATACTCTGTTCCTGTGCCTGAAATTATCTGTATATTTCACCTATTTATTTATTTTGAAATAAAATTGAAGTTCCATGAAACTAATCTTACCTGCCCTGCTCACCTCTGTGTTCCTGGCCTCTATTACTGTGCCTGGGACATAGTTGGCCCTCACTAAATGTTTTTGAAGGAAAAAAGTTATAAAGTATTTGCGGTTTGCCTGCTAGATATTTTGAGGTCTTTCTACTAAGGGCTGCTCAATGAGTAACTGGTCTAAGGAACTAGGGTAGGCGGCAAGCCTCGAGAGGGGTATTTCCCCAGGTCGAGGTGTGCGGGATGATGTGAAGGCAGTGGTGCTCCAGCAGAGTAAAGACGTGGGGTATGAAGTTGTCGTATAGCTGGAGCCATCGGCTTGGCAAGAGCTTAGCCTCACATATTCATGGTGAGAATGGGGGAAGATGAGCCTTGAATGTTTCTTGGTTCCAAATTGGAAGGTGTCTTGAATACCACCCTAAAGGATTTTATTTTGTTTTTCTATTGAAGTATAGTTGATTTACAATGATGTGTTGGTTTCTGCTCTACAGCCAAGTGATTCAGTTTTGTGTGTGTGTGTGTATGTGTATGTATTCTTTTTTATATTCTTTTCCGTTATGATTTATCACAGGGTATTGAATATAGTTCCCTGTGCTATAAAGTAGGGTCTTCATTATCCATCCTACTTACAATAGTTCACATCTGCTAACCCCAAACTCCCAATCCTTCCCTCCCCTGTTCCCCCACCCCACTTGGCAACCACAAGACTGTTCTCTAGGTCTGTGAAACCCTTAGGATTTTATACTCTGTCTTTTAGAGCAAATGTTTTAAATTTTTTTTTCTATTCATCTCATAGGTTGAATTTTTTTTTATTTTTGTATAATTTTTAAAGGTTACTTTCCATGTATTGTTATTACAAAATATTGGCTGTGTTCCCTGTGTTATGCAATACATCCTCAAGCCTATCTTACACCCAATAGTTTGTACTTCCCACACACCCCTACCCTTATATCATCCCTCCTCCCTCCCCTCTGGTAACCAGTTTGTTCTCTGTATCTGTGAGTCAGTTTTAGAGCATAAGACTTTTAAGAAACATACTTTAAAAAGGGAATTCTGCTGGTAGTATGGAAGGTGAGGATGAGGTAAAAGAAAGTTGGAGGCAAGAGACTGTTAACTGCGGTCCATACTCCAGCAGAGAGTTATGACCAGGGCAGCTAAGGTGGCAACAACCGTGGAAAAAAAGGGGGGGGGAGGAAACACACTGAATGTAGAGGATTGATGGGTTTTGTTGACCAGTTTGGCTTGATAGGTGAGCAAAGGAGTCAGAGGAAAACTCTAGTCCTCTTGGTTAAATGACCTATGTGATGCCAAGCTGGAGGGAACAGGAAGAGAAACAAGTTTACAAGAAGATGATGAGTCTCGGATGTGCTGGATTTGAGATGTTGGAGGTTTCATTTCAAAAACTCATTGCATCCAAGGTTTACGTCTGGAGTGATCCCTCCCAACATGCAGGAAGCATGAGCCTTCTGGGGTGGCCATTCATTACATTTGTTTTAAAACATCCTTCTCTACTTGTCTACTACCTACAAACGGACATCATGGTGAGTTAACATAAGCACTTAGTTTTTGGCCTCTGCTTACACCGTAAGACCAGTGACAGGATTCAAGCTATTTTGCATTTAAGTTTTGGACGGAGGAGGGAGATGAAAAGCAACGGATCTATTCTCTAGCTGTTTTACCACTCAGCATTCCTGAGCCAAGTCATTCATAGCTGTGAGAAATGAGCTGACTGGTGATGAACACAAGGTGTGAAGATAAACCTGGGCCTATCGTGCTGACCCCCCGCTGGGGAGAGACAGAGGGTGTTGAGATTTGCAGAAGCCCAGTGGGCTGAGCAGTGGGCTGAGCAGTGGGCTGTAGAGAGGACATCTTCCCTGCCGGAGAGTCAAGGGTCACAGAAGAAGCTCAGAGCTACCTAGTCGGCCTGGTGTTCCCAGTCCCAAGTCTCTTGGAATCTTCAGGTGAATCTGATGTGTATAATCAAGCCATTTGCAGTCTAAGGATTAACTCTTACAACCCCACACTGCAATCCCTCTTGGAAACCCACATAGCTACAATATAATCCTCCCATCAGGGAGTTTACCTCTGAACCTAACCTATCTCTGTTAGACTCTGACCATTTCCTGTCTAAGTTATATATCCCACAGAATCTGCGAATATTCCTGTCTCGGCTAGACTTACCTTCTGTCCCCCCTCTCTAAACCACATGCTCGTTAATGGCAAGGCAATACCTCAGGTATGTTTATATCACCGTGTTTGGCACTCAGTTGGTCCCCAGCAAATGTCTGTTGAACATCAGAACGAATGAGTACAGCCCCTTTTAACTGCTCTTATGGTTCTCGATGTATGAAAAGATTGGCCTTATATCCTTTCTCTGACCTGACATCTCATGTGACTTAGAATCCCATCCCCTTTAGTGGAGGTATAAAGGCATGCTTCTGAATATGGTGCAGCGTAGAGAAGGGCTGGTGAAAGGAAAGTTTTGATATCAACTAATTTATTGCAAAAAAAAGCTGTATTAATGGGAAATGCCATCTATCTTCTGTAGCCCAACAAAACTCCGAAGTCACCTCAGTATAAACAACTGAGAGGTGCCTGTGATGGCATCGAGGTTTTCATTAGAGCGGACATGTCTGAACCTCTATGGAGTGTAGCCTTCTCAAAGTAACATGAGAGGGATTGCTTATGACAACAAGTCCTCTTCACTCTGTACTAACAGTTATCATGCAGGCCTGCTCTCCATGATAAGATGAGATCCCTGTAGAACAAACTCAAGATGAGCAAAATTGGCAGAAGTTTCTCTTTAAATGATGGGAAAGAAAGGAATAGCCTAACCTTTATTTCCTTAGACTTTTATTTATCACTTTCTTGTAGCATAGGTTCCCTGTGTGACATATATTTAAGATGTATCCCATTCTATAGTCTTTTTTTTTTTTGGCTGCACCCACAGCATGTGGAAGTTCCCCGGCCTGGGATCGAACCTGCATCACAGCAGTGACCCAAGTTACTACAGTGACAACACTGGATCCTAAGCCCGCTGTGCCACATGGGAAGTCTCCATTCTATAGTCTTTCTAACAGGGCAAAAAAGCAAGCCTCAAAAATTTTTTCACAGTTATATTAACTGTTATATATTACATATATTAATATTATATAATATAATATATAATAGTAAAAATATAATAACATCATACATAATAATACATAATATTATTTACATTAATATGTGATGTTATTAATATTATATATAGTATTAATGTATATAATATTATATTCAGAATTTGTGTGTGCACATGGTTCTGTTAGTTAAAAATTTGGGTTTATAATCCTTGCTGATTCTGTCTAAAAGGAGCAGTCTCACGGATCATGACGTTAATGGCTTTTATGAATATTTAGAATTTTGATTATGAAACAGTTCTCTTTTAAAAATTGGGTTATCTAAAATTATGTGTTAGTGACCATTTTATCTTAATGATGATGTGTTCCACAGTACTATAACTATAACTAACTATAGTAGCTTTTCACAATCAAATTAATGAAACTACAGTCTTTCGTATTTTAGAAATTTCACTAATAAAGGCTAATCTTTCCTTAAATTACTTTGATTTTAACATTTATCAGGGTCAGAATGTAAATCTTTAGCAATGGAAGGCTTGCTATCCAGCCAAGGCGATGGAATCACATCTCCCCATACCTGCTCCCTTGTACCTTTGAGCTGTGACTTTGAAAGGCATCGTATATGCTCATTTTTATAGAACGGGTAGAGAAATTAAGCTCAAAATAAGTCAGTTCCCAGAGATTACTCTAAAGTCATCGAGTTGTAAATGAGAACTATTTTTACTAGGACTTTGTTTTTTTCTTTTTTTCTCTCTTTCTTTTCTCTTCTCTCTTCTTCTTCCCTTCCCTTTTTTCTTTTCTTTTTCCTTTCCTTTCCTTTCCTTTTCATAGCCACACCTGCAGCATATGGACGTTCCTGTGCCAGTAGTTGAATCAGAGCAGCAGTTGCCAGCCTACACAGCCACGGCAGTGCCGGATCCCGACTGCACCTCCCTGGAGCTTCCTTATGTAGTCAGAAACGTGTTAGTAAGTTCTTCATACAGCCACCTGCTTCTGGTGGTGTTGCATTCATGAAAGCCCCTGCTCTTTCTCCCCCTATTATAACCACAGTAGCCAGAGTGAAGCATGTGTTCAGTAACCAACGATGGATGTTTGTGCCTCTGGTCTGCGGTCCAGCGTCCCTCTGCGGAGAATGGGGAGGGGGTGTCATGGGCCACAATTTGTTAGCCTGGATGATAGAGAGAGGCAATCCAAGGTGATGGTGGACTCTCTCTCCCCCATTCTCTAAGCTTCTTGGCTCACCCCTGGAGTCTGCTGCATCAGCTGGCAAGACTTCCCAGCAGGGTGTTTCTGGGGAGAAGAGCCTTAACTTCTTTTCAGATTTAAAGGCCCAGACTAGTGCATGATGAATTCTCCCCTAATATCATTAGCTGCACATGCTGCTAATTGTAGTGGCTGCTAATCCATCTGAGCAGCCAAAATGATATTAGCTTTCAATAGGATTTACATCTATCCAGGCTTGTTTCTGCATCAGCTAGCAATTAAAGTTTAAACTGTTGAACATGCAGCTTGCCGTAGGCTAAGTAATATTTAATAGCATTAACAATGCATTTCCCTATTCGCCTGCGAATCTCTTTACAGGCTCATCAATTCGCCATCACCTCTGTGTGGCACAGCCGACATTAGCTCTTTTCCTATCAGCTTCCAGAGGAGGGCACTGTCATGAGAGTCGAGACCACAGAAAAGCCGGCTGCACATATAATTCTCAGCAGCACAATTTATGTTTCTGGTCCCAGCCACTCTCTCTTTCACACACATGCCTGCTCCCTAGCACACTGATTGCAGGAGGTGTGGTAACTCATCCTATCAGGTCAGGTTCTGAGAAACGGTACATCGGCTTATTAGGACTAACGGTCTGTCGAAGACGGATATTAACTAAAAGGCTGTTCGAATCATTCCAAACCACATAAGGAATCCAGCTCTTTCAAAGTTCAGTGTAAGCAGGATTAAACTGTCTTGATTGACTTGAGTAAAGATTTCCTTGTGTGGAGTTGAGTGAAATCAGGCTGGAACATAAACTCCATGGGGGCAGCTGCTTTGTCTGTCTGATTCACAGTTAGGTACTTACCCATCTGTCGCAAAGACTGACACATAAAATATGCTTAGAAAATATTCGTGGAAGCAGTGACTTTATGATATAAGTGATGGACCGTTCAAACTTGGGATCCCAACCCCAAGCCCCTTATATCTCCTCCATTGCTCGGTGGGTTATCGAGACACCTACTGTCCACACAGTCCTTGTTCTAGGCCGTTTGCCAACGGGCGGATGAGTCAGGGGTGGGAAGAAAGGTCCATTTAGAAGACAGTCTGTAAGCACGGCAAGAAAAGTGTCCTTGTAAGGACCAGACCAAGAACAGCTTGATGCAAAAATATCTTTCTGGCCTGTAAATCTTTCTGCCTGGGGATCAGCGTCGGTGGACGCTGGTGGACGTCCAGCAGGTGTCCTGCATCATGGTGCAACCTCCGCATGCGAGGGCGTGATTGGTTTCTTAGGGCTTCATAAAAAAGTGTCAAGAACTGAAGGACTTAACATAGCAGAACTATATGTCTCACAGTTCCAGGGGCTGGGAGTCCAGAATCAAGGTGTCCACAGGGCCATGCTCCCCCTGACACTGTCAGGGAGAATCCTTCCTTGCCTCTTGCAGCCCCTGGGGTTTACCGGCAGTCCTGTCCCTTGGCTGGAACATGCCTCACTCCAGGGACAGGGCTGTCTTCTCCCTGTGTGTTTTCCCATTGTCTTCCCTCTGCCGGTCTGTCTCTGAACCCAAATTCTCCCTATTTATAAAGACACCCGTCATATTCGATTAGGATTCACCCTCCTGACCTCATTTTAACTCGATTACCTCTATAAAAGCCCCGTTTCCAAAGGAGGTCACATTTGTAGTGCCGGGGGTGAGGACTTAAACAGATCTTTTAAATAAACAATATAACCCATAACAGAGGGTGGTATGTAAGCTGGGAGACGGTAAAGGGATCTTTTTAGGCCTAGAAACCTCCTTTCGGAGAGCCAGAGTAATCCATATTGTCTGGGCCTAGAGGTCAATAATAATTGAATTATTCTTACCATTTCTTGGACCCTGACATCTGAGAGTTCCCACTTTAATTGACTTTTATCATATATTTTTCTCCAGCTATTGCCCTGATCATCCTTTGTGTTTAGTCATTTCTCTTTCTCACCCATCCCTTAAATGTGGCATGCTTTCTCAACTCTCAGTTGCGGGCATCGTCTTTGTGCTGTGTTTGGCCACTAGGCAACTGCTTTAAATCGTACTTGCTCTTCGGTCCTACTGCACAGGGATGACTGAGTCCACCTTGTGTAAAATTGGTCTTGTGAGACAGGCCAATTTGTTCTAAGAGTTAGCGATTTTATTAGAAACAATGATTTCTAAAGGTCATACTAATTTTTTGCTGTTTTATTTCAAAGTAATCTATTGTTTTGGCATTTAGAATAAAGAATAAAGGTAACCATAGTTCTTATTTACATATACAATATCTGCTTTGCTTTGAAACACAAAATGCTGAAAACCCTCAGCCCTCTTAGGCTGGCTTTCTCTCTAGGCTCCCCAGGATGTAGTGGGTTGAGATGGATGAAACACACGTGTTTTATCCTTCATTTCTCTCTCTTTGGAAATTACTTAGTGTAGTTGTGATAGGCGTGGTCATTTTTTTATTTTAAATGGTTTTTATTTTTTCCATTATATCCCGTTTTCCGTGTTCTGTCCATTTTCTGCTGTACAGCAAAGTGACCCAGTCACACGTGTGTATGTACATTCTTTTTCTCCCATGATCCTCCATCATAAGCGACTAGATAGAGTTCCCCGTGGTATACAGCAGGATCGCATGGCTTCTCCACTCCAAAGGCAATAGTTTGCCTCTATTAATAAGCTTGGTAATTTCGGTGGCTTGCAAAACAGTGAAGCCTCATCTTAGAAGAACAGAATGTCTCTGTTAATGGAGTGCGTCCTCATGGCCTACCCTCCACTGATAAGTCAACTAAAAAGGAAATACAGAAATAAGAAATGCAATTACAATTTTTAAAATTAAATTTAAAAAGCCACATCACTTCTGTTGAGTTGGAGTAACTCCGGCCCCAGAGGAGAGTCTCACACAGATGGTGTCCTCAGGAAGGCGAGGCAAGAACAGATGAATGGCTTTCTTCACGCTTCTTGTTGGGTGCATCAGTCATGCTCCAGGGTCATGTTAAGTTTGCCATTTTTGTACAAAGTCACTTAATAAATTGATTGGCACCTTATCTCGGTGTCAGTGTCACTCCACTTTTAGAGATGTCCAAACTGTTTAAATATCAAAAACAAACCACAGAGGACAACTCGGTGAGAAGGAGTTTGTGCTAGCTGAAGATCAAAGGCAGACAGATGACTGGTGTATATATTCGATGTGACCGGAGGAGAAGCGTGGTGATTTAGTTGGTGCATATGGTCGGGAGCCTCTTGGCTGGCCTCAGTGAACAGTGAAGGCCTCTGGAGACTCAGCCAGGATAAGCCTCTATGGGAAAGGAGAGTAACAAGGAAAATACGACGTTCAGCACTAGGAAGGTGCGTGTTAGAATTTGGCTTCCAGGGAAACTATATTTTAGGAAAATTAATGAACCTAATTCTAGGCATGTTTTAAAAAAGAGGATAAGTGTTACCAAGTATAAAGCAAAATATGATCACATTAACAATATGATGCTTTAAACTGGCAGAGTCTGGAGTTCCCGTCGTGGCGCAGTGGTTAACGAATCCAACTAGGAACCATGAGGTTGCGGGTTCGGTCCCTGGCCTCGCTCAGTGGGTTAAGGATCCGGCGTTGTCATGAGCTGTGCTGTAGGTTGCAGATGCGGCTTGGATCCCGCGTTGCTGTGGCTCTGGCATAGGCCGGTGGCTACAGCTCCGATTGGACCCCTAGCCTGGGAAACTCCATATGCCGCAGGAGCGGCCCAAGAAACAGCAAAAAGACAAAAGAAAAAAAAACAAAAACAAAAAAACTGGCAGAGTCAGGGATTTTGAGAGCGCTATCAATAAATTGCCAGTCGATCCTGATATTTAAAAAAGGTCTTGTGGCCAAATTTTAATTTTATTGACTTGGACTCAGTGTCTAAGTTTTCCACACATGGTCAGTTAATAAATGTTCAGTGTGTTTGGTTGTGTAATTTCATTGCAAATATGCTGGGGAAGTTTCAGGTAAAACCTTAGAAAGAGGCAGTATGAGAAGCAACATTTTAACCTTATATGGGTTATTCTCTTGAATGATTTGATCATAAACTATGGCATGTATTCAGAAGATTTTCAGGGCATAAGTTCTATTCAGACAGAAAAGCAGGATTTAACTATAACTTTAAGCAGTTTCCCAATTTGATTTTTTTTTTTTTTTTTTTTTTTGGTCTGACACTCTTCTTGCTAAGGTTGTAGGATTAGTTTCTGTAATCTCATTCTTTTCTTTAAAGTAGTCACTTCAAAAACACAAAGCACCCGTTGTGAGAAGCCCAGCCACGGAAACAAGGATTGGGTACCATGACTTCAGACCACGCTCCAATCGCACTTGTCTACGCAGGATGCTGTGGGCTTGGGTTGGGGAAGCTAAAAGCATAATGAAAGCAAACTGTGAGCAGCTGTTCCCAAAGTTACGATATGTTATGTTTGGTTTGGGCTTCTACATTCCTGAATTCCTAGAATTCATTTGCAAAATGGTAAGTAAATTGTGTATTTCAAATCTGAACAAAGCATCCAAGGAAAGGAATCTTTAAAAGTGGTATTGTATTATATGAAATCTCCAACAGCGCAGCCTGCCTGCCTGCACACCTTCCTATGAGCCATTTGGCTTAAAAAAATTTTGTTTTAATTATATTGGGATTCTTCTCCAGATAGTATGAACTGCCTTATTTACTCTCTAGCATCTAATGCAGTGTCAGGCACATGATAGGTGTTCAAAACATGTGTGCATCCTATGCATCCTATGAATAATTATGATTTAAGACAGCTTTGATGTTAGAGCTAATGGATTTATTTTCCTTCAAACTTGTTCTACTCTTTCTTCTCTTAGTAAATGGTAACAGTGATTATTCAATTGCTACGTCAGAAACCCAGGCACTGCCCTTGATTCTTTTCTTTTCTTTCCCTCATGTGCCGTATTTAACAAGCCCTATGGTGTGTCCTCCACGCCTAGGTCGAATCTTTTCTTACTTGGACCACAGTAGTGGTCCCCCTACCAGTTTCTTTACTTTTAGTCTTGCTTTCCTTTAATCGGTTCTCTTCACAGCAGCCAGAACGATCTAAAAGCGCAAATGGATCCTAATATTCTCACACTTAAACCCTGCAGTGGTTTCCCGCAGACTTCATAGCCAATCCCCTTCTTTGCCAGGACCCGTCAGCTCCACCTGGTCTGGTCCTTACCTCCCTCTCCCATCCAATCTTGATCAGCTCCTCCATCCCTTCCTTATAATCCAGCCGCGTCAGTCTTCCTTCAGTTCCTTAGAAAGCACCTGCTTTCCCCAACGTCTCTGCTTTTATTCTGGCAATTTCCTGTGTGTGGAATGAACTTCCTCCTGGTCTTTGAATGGCTGACCTCTCACTCTTCTGGTCTCTTTAATCCTTTGGGAAGCCTTCCTCGACTCTCTGCCTGAGCAGGTTTCCTTCCCAGCCCCTCCTCAGACACTTCACCTGCTCTGCATATTTTTATAGTCCCATCATTATTTGCAAAAATTGGTAGTTTATTGCCTGTCTTTCCTAGGACTTTGGGACATGTCTGTTTTCTTTACTACAGCACCTGGTTCAGTGCCTGACATATATTACATGATCAGTACATGTGAAAAAATAATTTATTGAGTGGCAGAAGATCCAACTAAATATTTGATACGTATGTATCGTGCACAGGGGAGGTAAATGGGAAAGTTTTGTTTTGGCACAACCCTCTCTCCATAACCCATTTACCAAACACTAAATACATGAAAGCTGTTCTGAGGCTGTTGTGAATTCAGAAAAGAGACTTGGTTCCTGCCCTTGTGTACAAACACCCTGGGAAAGGAGGTTATTACGTATACCGAGAGCTGTAATTCAAGAGATGATTAACAGAGAGGTGCGTGGGAAGTTTTTTCACTTATGCACCATTTAGACTTAATCTATTTTTAAAGAATTTTCATTGGATAGGTGTTTCAAAGAGAAAAATGACATGTCTCTCAGAGAATCAGGGAAGGCTTTAAGAAGGACCCGGTGTTTAACTTAGATTCTGACGCGTATAGAATTTGGAGGTACAAACAAGCACAGCGAGAAAGCACAGTGTCTATAAAGAAGCAGAATGTGCACAGCTCGCACGGGGAGCCACTGGCGGAGGTGAAGCATGCGTGAAGGGAAGGGCTGTTTTGGGAGATTGAGGTTAAGTCAGATTGTGCCGTGTTTGTAACTGCCTGGAGAAAGCCTTTGTGTGCCGTCTAAGGAAGCAAAGCTTTTCCGGTGGAGCAGTGATTTCATTCGAGCGTGGCCTGGGATGGATTAGGACAGGGAAGAAATGGAAGTGAGAGCTGCGTTTGGAAACTTCCAGTTCTAGGAAAGACAAATAACAGCGGTGGTGATGGCAGTGAGAATGAGGAGAAGAGGGCAGTCGAGGAGCATCTACAGGGGAGAAATCCACCTGTTTTGAAAACTCATTGACAGGTGCCCGGCGTAGGCAGGGGAGAAGATAGCCATGGGAGTGCTGGCGGCAGAAAGCAGAAGGAGAGCCAAAGTCTGGTCTCAGACAACAGTTGGGGAGGTGACCCTAGGGAGGAGAGGTGGGTGGGTGTGGGTACCTGAGAGCCAGATGGGGGCTTACACTCCAGGCAAGGATTCTGACGATGAGGTTTTAACTCAACGTCCTGTTTCCTACACCAGGCAAAAACAAGGCGAGACCTCCTACTTTCCTCTCCTCTAAGGATTATCATGAGAAGCAGTTCTGGGAGGGGACTCTGCTTTCTGTGTACATCTGAGCGAGGGGGTGAAGTGCCTGGCTGCTGGCCTAGAGTCAGATGAGGCAGGCTGAAATCCTGACTTGCTGCTCCCAGTTTACCGCTTGCTGGTCGCCACGTGACCTTCTTGCACTCTCCAACCTCAGTCTCCTTCCCCATGATGTGGAAGCGGGTCTGTGATTGTCATCATCTCAGGTACTAGGAAGAATTCAGGGAGAGGATGTATTTTTAGTGCTTGGTAAGTGCTCTTTGGAAGGCAGGATCTGCAGGGAAGCTCTACATATCCGGCTGATACAGGCTCTATTACGGATGATGAAACTGCTCAAAATAATTGTCACTGTTCCTAGTTTGTATGGTGTCTTTGTCTCCGGAACACATCGTTCAAAAGAATTTCCTTCGAGGTTTGTTTCGTGGGTCAGCAACCTGCTTTTTTCCTTTGAAAATTCTTAGCTATGAGAAATTTGGACAAGCCACTGGGGATGCTTTAGGGCCAGGACAGTGGAAAAGGTGAGCAAGCTGGCAGCAGCCCTCTTGCTCCTGGGGCTTGAAGAAGCCACCCTTTCCCCGCACTGCCTCCCTGTGTCCGCAGAGAGAAGCGCGGCTGCGCCTCCTTCGGGTTAAAGGCACAAGGACCTTTGGGGACGCTGACAACCGAGGGGCTTGGACTGCCCGCAGCAGAGCTCAAAAAGCTTGCAACCGCTACAGAGGAGAAAGAAATCCTGGTGGCAAAACCCGCCTAAAGCTTGGGCGGAACCTGGGTGTTAGATTCATTTAAAAAAATATTTAGGAAAGAGCCAGTTTCTAAACCTCCCTTTTGCCGTCACAAGAAATTTAATTTCTTTTGAAGTGCCAGCATTCCCAGATGAGGGAGGTGAAGCGGTATTGCGACCATTGAAAATGGGGCAGACCCCTTAAAATAAATAAGCACTGTGTCCACTCCCAAATAAATGGCTTTTGTTTGAGGATGGGGTGGGTCTGATAAGGACGGTGTTAACAACATTTAATGAGGTGCAACGGAAAAATGACTTTCATAAGTTCACATGGCTGTCACTGTATTCTCTACGCTCCCTTTCCCCCAAACCCCACGCTGCCAGACCCGCTTCTGGATCCTTCCGCACCCTTTCAGCTGAAGTCGGGGGATGTGGTACATAACGGTCTGTATTTGCTGGAGGTATACATGCATCTATTTTATGTACCAAGAAAAGCTCCAAATGAGGGAGCAGAACAAAGAAGTTGTGCGTGGACTGTTGTCTCTGGCGTGGAGTAGCCTCCTGGTGTCCACATAGAGTCTTGTGAATGCACTGAGCATAAAACCCGCGCACACACACACACATTTTCTCTTTGAATCTTACCTTATGTGGATTTTATGTCTTGGTCTTTTTTTTTTTTTTTTTAAATCAATGATCAGCCTGTGGATTGCCTCTCCTTTTAAAGTCATCTGCTTCGGTGGCAGCATTAGCTAAACACATTCCTAATTCCCTTCCACTCATTAGTATTAATGGACTAATCATCATTCTCTTCCTTGGCTCCTTAAACTTGCTTCTATATTTACACATTGGCTGAAGCCGAAGGAGCTGAAATAACGAGGCTTCAACATCCTCCCTGCACACGGAGGGTGAAAACTTGTTTCCAATGGGTGGAGTTTATGGCGGAGTAAGTGACACATCTATGATCATCACTGAAAATGACAGGTCGTGTCCCTGGCACCCGTTACACTAGACCAGCACTGCCGTGGTGGCTGTGACATCACCCAGGCTGGACTGATTCTGCCTCTCAAGCGACTGTGAGAAACAGAATTGCCCTTAAGCCTTCTCCAGCATCTTCTCAAATTATTATTTCGTTCTTTTTAAGGTGCAGTTCCCTTTTTTAGCTAGAAGACTTCTTTATAGACTTGTCAGATTTTATGCCCACTTTGGGTTTCCTGAAAATACAATTTTATATGTAAACAACTGCTGTTGGATTTTTTTCTATTTATTTTCTGGGAAAATAAACAAGTCAACTTGCCTGACTTCATCAAATACCTAATCGAATGGGCATCTAAGAAGCGCTTGTTACTTGCCAGACATTGTGCTAGGAGCTAAGTCCTTTCCAACTTATTCTCGCCTCCCAGGAAGGAGCTAAAATAAAAAGAATATGGGCTGAAGACAGAGTTTTTGAAACATGAAGCAATTCTAGAAAGCATGCACTTAAGAGTTTGCTTGACCTCATTTCAGGGAAAGAAAAATTAAAATCTGTTTTCACCTCTAACAATATCTTTGTCTTCTCAAATCAATGCACCACAATTTTCCAGCAACATTTTTGAGACAGGGAGGGATCCTTTTTTTTTTTTTTTTTTTTGTCTTTTTGCTATTTCTTTGGGCCGCTCCCTTGGCATATGGAGGTTCCCAGGCTAGGGGTTGAATCAGAGCTGTAGCCACCGGCCTACGCCAGAGCCACAGCAATGCAGGATCCAAGCCGCGTCTGCAGCCTACACCACAGCTCACGGCAACGCCGGATCATTAACCCACTGAGCAAGGGCAGGGACGGAACCCGCAACCTCATGGTTCCTAGTCGGATTCGTTAACCACTGCGCCACGACGGGAACTCCGGGATCCTTTTGACTAATATTTATCCCCTGAGAGTAAGAGGTTTGTATATTTACATATCCGTGCTTCCTGTCACAGAGCAGCTAAGGACTTTTTCTCATTGCTCTAGATTTTGAAGGTTTGTATTTATCATGGACAGCTCCCCCCTTTAGCACTGGAGCAGCAAGGCTGCCTCCCTGCTGAGAGTTCAAAACGTCTCTCTACCGCACAGATGGGGCTCCACCATCCTCCAACACTCTAGAACACATCTATATTCAGGGCTAATTGTTAATCTCACCTTCATTGCCCAGCCCTGGCTCCAGCTCCTGCCCATTTCGGGTTTCTCCCTGCGACTCAAAAGAGAAAGACAGATCCAGTGGACAGATAAACCCACCTTCAGGCTGGGGGTTCGGACCCAGGAAGCAGGGAAAATTGCGAAGCAGTTTTACTCATGGCACTGTGAACAAAAATTGGTACAGGGGAAAGAAAAAAAATGGAGGGGAAGAGAAAAAGAGGAGGCATAGGAACAGGAGTTGAGAACCCAAGCCAAAGAGCTCTGGGTTCACAAAGCAGCAGCCAGAACACAGGGAACTCACAGCCTCATGTGCCACAGTCGTCTGGGGGGCCCCCGTGCTGGCACCCAGCCTTGCATGGGTGGGGGTGGGTGTGCAGTGCCAGGGAGCTCCGCCCAGCTCTTCTGAGTGGCCTAATATTTCAGCCCCCCCCCCCCCGGGATAAACATTATTGTGGGATAATCTTCCAATTTTCGAGTCAGAAGGGTTGTTCATAATTGTCAATTTCTACCATCTCTTTGTAAAATTTCTTGCCCAGCTTTAGGGCGATGTAATTGACGTGCAGTGTGATGAAGTATACAGCACGGTGGTTTGACGTACGTGCTTTGTGAAAGGATCACCATGGGAACTCTTCGGATTACCTCGCTTAACTTTCCCCGCAGAGCACAGCAGTGCCAATTACAGCCATCCTGTGTGCGTGACATCCCTAGAGCTTGCTTATCTCAAAACTGGAAGTTTGTGCCTTTTGACCACCTTCCTCCAGTTCCTCTCTCCGCCCCCCCCTACCCCCCACCTCTGGTAACCACAAATCTGATCTCTTTTTCAATGACTTTGGCTTTTTTTTTTTTAAGATTCCACACATTAGGGAGGTCATACGGCATTTGCCCTTCTTGGCCTGATTTATTTCACTTAGCATAACACCCTCAAAGTTTGTCCATCTTGTCTCAAAAAGCAAGATTTCCTCATTTTTTTATGGCCCAATAATACTCTATTGTATATACATACACCACAACTTGTTTGGACATTTAGGTAGTTTTCATGTCTTTTGCTACTGTAACTAATGCTGCTATAAACACAGGAGTGCAGATAAGTTTTTTCTTTTTAGGGCTGCACCCAGGGCACATGGAAGCTCCCAGGCTAGGTTGGGGTTGAATCAGAGCTGCAGCTGCCAACCTACACCACAGCCACAGCAACACAAGATCCAAGCCTCATCTGTGACCTAAGCTGCAGCTTATGGCAACACCACATCCTTAACCCACTGAGCGAGGCCAGGGATCAAACCCACATCTTCACAGAGACCGTGTCGGGTTTTTAACCTGCTGAGGCGCAATGAGAACGCCAGACGTTTTGAGTTCGTGTTTTCATGTCCTTTGCGTGTCGTCCCAGCAGTGGAATTGCTGGATCATATGGTAGTTTCACTTTTAATGTTTTGAGGACCCTTCCTGTACTGTTCCTTCGTGGCTGCACCAGTTCACATTCTCCCCAGGGCTCCCTTTTCTCTTCGTCCTTGCCGGAGTTCTTTCTCTCTCGTCTTTTTGATGATGGCCGTTCTAACAGGTGTGAGGGACATCCATTGTTAACCTCTTCTTAAAGGTAAGACCACAAAGACTCCAATTCATTCGTAAGATGCTCAGTTGTACAAAGCTGACTTGTGGCAGGTCTCTTAACTCTCAAGCCTGGGCGATTTAGCTATTAGAGCCACATTATTGGAGGCGCGCTTTCGTGAGGTTGATAGAGTCATAAGCAGGAAACCCCCCAACAAGCAAAACAGCTCATGCAGTCAAGATTTTAACTGCAATCCACATTTCTTTGCTGGGGTCTAGACCAGGATCACAATACCAAGATTATACATCTAAACTGAAAAGAAGTGCTTTCTCTTCCCCAACGTTCTAGTCTTTCCAACAGTGGACATTTGAAGAGGAATTTTTATATTTTCTGGTGGGAAAAAACCCTTTTCTCTCCTGTAAACATTATTAGCTGCATTGATTATTCCTGTATTAATTCAGGCATCCAGTACATACTTATGGAGTCCTTGTTTAAGTTCCTAAATTATGGAGGTCCCTTCCCCCCTTTTTTTTAAATTTAATTTTATTGGGGTATAGTTGGCTTACAGTGTTGTATTAGCTTCAGGTGAACAACAGAGTGAATCAGTCATACATATAAATATATCCATTCTTTTGCTCCCATGTAGATTATTACAAACTATTGAGTAGATTTTCCTGTGCTATACAGTAGGTTCTCGTTAATCATGTGTCTTATACAGTCATGGGTATACGCTATTCCCACTCTCCCAATTCCTCACTCCGCAACAGCAGTTTCATCTGTGGTAATCATGAGATTGGTTCTGAAATCTGAGTTTGTTTCTGTTTTATAAATAAGTTCTTTTGTCATTTTTATTAGATGCCACATATAAATGACATCATGTCATATTTTTCTTCCTTTCTCTGACTTACTTGGAAGTCCTTTCTTTAAGAAAGTCATAGTCTCAATATAAGACATATGCTCAAACAACTAAAATTTAGTTCAGTACCCCCAATTATAAAGTTAAAGTAGTTGGCATACAGCAGGTACTCTTCATTTCAAAAAGCCTATCCCACAAAACTATATCAATTATTTTTTCAAAGGAGGAGGGAATTCATTAGGAGTCTGCCTCTCACCCCAAAATTTCCTCGTAGAGAAAGTTGTTGCTTATTATAGAGGCTTTAATGTTTTCTGAGCTCCTGCTATGAGCCAGGTAACATGTTAAGTACTTGACTGTTTCATTTAATTGCCCTTGTCATCCTCCAAGATACTCTACCCATTTTACGGATAGGCATATAGAGGCTCAAAGAGTTGAGTAACTTTTTCATAACCACTAGTTCAAAGTGACAGAGTCAGAACTCAGATCTAATAAGCCCCAACTTCCTCTTCGTCCAGCACCAAGTCTTGGGGTAACCGAGCGGGTATGGTGATCAGATGGCTCCGTGCATTGCGATGATGTCTCTTCTAGATGGTAGGCTGGGGATATGTGTGGTGATTGGGGTGGAAAACGTGACTAAAATTAAATGGTTCTATACATTAAAATCCTCCAATATTATTTTTCAATATTAAATGCTTTAATTGTGTCGGTCTGTACTATGTGTTAATTCAAGGATAAATAAGAAATTTCATTCTCTTTAAATGCTCCTTATTGTTTATAATAACCAAGACATGTATCTATATACATACACACACACGCAGTGGAATGTTATTCACCCATGAAAATGAAGAAATCCTTCCATTTGTGACATATGGGTGGACCTGCAGAGCGTTAAGCTAGAGGACAACAAATATTACATTCTCTCACTTATACGTGGAATTTAAAACAAACGAAAAGCCAAACTCATAGAAAAAGAGCTCAGATTTATAGTCACCAGAGACAGGGAGTGGGAGAATGGGAGGGGGGGCATTAGAGGGAAGTGGTCAAAAGATATAAACTTCCAGTTATAAGATAAATAAGAACTAGGGATGTCATGTGTCATAGGACGACTATAACACTGTGGTGTGGTTGATAGGAAAGTTGTTAGGGGATAAATCTTAAGAATTCTCATCTCAGGGATTTTTTTTTTTCTTTTTTGGGGGTATCTATATGAGAAAATGGATGTTAACTAAATGTATTATAATAATCACTACAAAATATATGTAAGTCGAATCATTATACTGTACACCTTTCACTTACACAGTCTAATGTCAATGGTATCTCAATAAAACGAAAAAAAAAGAGGCTTATTGTCTGCGGGGAGTGGCAGTGACATGAGTATGTATACAAATAAATGCAGTGTCCTGTGAGCCACAGTAGGTCACTATCATGCCATCATGGGAGGTCAAGGGACCGAGTGGTCGCTTCTGCCTGGGAGCAGGGTGGGTGCAAGGAGGGCTTTCAGAGAAGCATGGGGAAATAAGAACATGGATTTGGAAATACTTATTCATGATTTCTGTTTCAAGAACCGGAAAGCATAAAAATGAACATGTTGCATTTGTTTTGTCCTGCTTACATTTTATGAATTCTGTGCCTTCATTTCTTCATGATTCGCATTTGCTTTACTGGAAGTCATGGAAATGTGACCTAGGTCTTTGGAAGGGGCAGGTTTACCTGCTTCTGGCTGCTTAGGAAAAAGGAACAGTGGACCCAGGGAGCAGCGCTCCCCAATGTGAATCACTAAGTCAGGACTGGGGAACTCGCCTTCCCTTGTTCCACCCACCAGCAGCCTTCTCTGCTTCTGTCATGACCGCCTCTTTAACCAGATTCACATCGTAGAAGCATGCAAGTCTTGGGAGACGAAAACAATCAGCTTCCAAAAGCGAGAGAGGAAAAAAAACCCAACACAGTGGAACCGCTTTCGCGATGGGCTTCGAGTACGTGCATGTGTGTGGTTTCTTTAAGTCGCTGGGAAAGTTTTTAAGGCTCGAAGAAACCAAAGAGTCCTGGAGAGTTACAGAGAGCCCCAGCGGTTGCCAGCTGACACTTTAAAGGAACTGAAGCCATATATCCACCCCAGAAAGAGTTGGGGAAAGGACAGCAGTAGGGGGCCAGCTACACTGGGTGTCTTTTGTTTTCGTTGTTTCTTCCCTTAAAAAAGTACATGTCATAGACACGTCTTCATCAATCATCCTCCATTCTCCAAACACAATTACACAGGCATGTCAGTAGCTTATTTCCTTATTTTCACATACATTCCTGTGTGCGCGCTCTCTCTCTCTCTCTCTCTCTCTCACACACACACACACACACACACACACACACTCACTCTCTCTCTCTCTCTGTGTCTGTACTCAGTCTTGTCAACTTTCCTTATAACACTTTTTGTCCTTCAACAATTACTTAAAGCCACAGCAGCATAAACGTGGGAGAATTGTCATCTGCAGGGACTGGGAGCATCATAAGATGCAAGTCAAGACTGAGTCCACTCTGAGAAACATAGATCTTATCTATAAGATCTTGCCTCTACTAAGGCTGAAGCCTTTTGCCGTAAGACTTCATCCAAGGAAAAGAAGTAAGAGTGGCAAACATACTGCCTAGTGACAAACCCAGTCTAAATGGTAGATGGTAGAAGATCACACACGCACACACACACACACCCCTTTTTTGTCCTTTCAGTGTATGTAGGGTTAAGAAACTAGTAGAGGCATGTGGTGCAGGAGGTCCAGAAGGACCCCCCCCCATCTGATCTTCCTGCTCCCCACCAAGAAGACCATCTCAGTGTAGCGAGTATCTCTGGGTCTTCAGTCGAAATTTCTATGGGAGAGAATTTGGGGCGCAGACTGAATCTGATCATCACCCCTGTTCCTGTAGTTATGACCAAGGAATGGAGCCCAGGGAGAGAAAACAGGTACAAAAGCTTGTTCATGCACATTATGGGTGAGGGCAGCTCTCAGTGGGTAGCAGTTCCTTGGCAGTTCTGACCCTCAAGCAAAAGGCGTTGGCCACAGATGAACATGAAGAGAATCCTGACTTTGCTCCTACTAACATAAATACTCCCTGTACTTCATTCCTATTCTCCATAACCTTTTAAAACCCACATTTAAAGCAATAATTTGAAGTAAATGATACTTAAGCTCTCGTTCAACTGTAAAATGCTGTGAATACATCCTATGACTTATCTACTCTTTTTTCAATTGCAACTGTAACTTCCGTTAAATACATCAAACTGAATCCAAAAGTTTATCCCAGTTCCCTCTAAACTCCCACTAAAGTAATAATGAAGAACAGGAGGGGCACAAACTCCCAAGAATTAAAAAAATGAAAATAACAGAGTTGGAAAGTCAGCCAGTGAGAGAGCCAGTAAAACGCCCAAAGTGGGAGAGCTGATGGACAAATGATAGCAGACCTAGCAGAGCAGAGGAGGGCAAATCTCAGTCTAAAGAGGCCACCAGGAAGAGAGCCCCTCTAGCCACAGAACCCCTGAAAGGCTCAGCACTTAGAGGCGCTGGTTATTTCTGCAGAGGGTGCATGAAAAGTTTGAAAACATAATGTTGGTTGCAAGATTTTATAAGGAGCTGTGAGAAGCTCAGATTTCCTGGTCACATCTCTCATAAACACTCAGCTCCCATCCCCAAGGAACCAGATAACCAAAGGTTTACTCTCTGGAAAATTGAACTCCAGAAGCCCCAGACCCAGACCCTGAGCTGGCAAGGGTGAGGCACCAAGAGACCTACCGGGGGATCCTTCTGACCCAGACCCTTTTCCCTTGACTCCCAGCACACTGGCAACCCACGAGGAGACTGGAGGGATAGTATCTAAAGAAATTAAAGACTCAAAAAAAAAAAAAAAAAAAAAAAAGACTTAACACTGATCATTTAGAGTGCCCTAGCAAGATAGCCCGGTTTCTGACTCACTAACCACCAACTGGCAGACCTCCCCATGCCTCAGCGTGTCTGATCAGCTTTTTAGTTCTTGAAACAGTATGAACAGAGATAGACAGGGATCTTGAAACCTGTGAGAAAAGGCTCTACTATGAAAGTCCAAGATCCAAACCAGCAAACAGAGAAGAAGGAAGTCAGGGGATTTGAAAACAATACAGAAAGTAGAAGAAAGCATAAAAGAAAAATATCAATATTATTTTCTAAGAGATGAGAGAAGATATTAGATGGTGAAACAATAAGAGAGGTAAAAATAAACATTCATGGACTAAGAAATGGATCCAGAAAATAATACCAGGTATGGTCAAAACAACACATTTGGGAAAAGATTGAAAGTTAAAATTAAGACTCAAAAAATGAGAAAATAATACAGCTGGAAAGTGGAAGAGACTAGATAATTAGGAACCATTCAAAAGATCAAACATCTAACTAGGAAGCAACGATTATTTCAGGAAAATAGAAATTTATGTAAGAAAAGAAATGGAATCCCAAAACACTAATGGTTCTAGAGTGAATGATACTTTATAGCCGTAATAATATTGATATTATATATAATAATATTGATATAACAAAAATTGTGACTGATATTTGTTGTATTCCAGTGATGTTAGATGTATAAAAATATATTGTTTGCCATTTCTTTTCCTTTTACTATAAATTATTATTCATGCCTTAGCTTATTTTTATTAATGTTTTCCTTTTATTATCACTTTGCAAATACTCTTGATGTAATAAAAATATGCACCCTTTGGTTAGGATATGATGCAAATTTTGTTTTTAGTTTGTCCTTCGTATTGGTATTTTACTTATGTTATCTTTTTAATATATAGAAGATTTAAATTTTGTTTCCATATCTACCATATCAACACATTTTGTCATTTTCTTATTTTCACACTGCTCAGAAAGTTCTTCTCTGAAAATAAATACGATTTTAACTTTGATTTTCTTCTTTGTTATGGTTTTTGATTTCTGTATACTTAAGTTGTAGCTAGAACTTTTTTCCTGCAATTAGACTTAGCTCATTAGCCTATCATGATTTATGGAATAATCCACACTTTTTTCCCTTGGTTGAAAATATCACTATTGTTATGTACTAAATTCTTACATCATCTTAGACTTTGTTTTCTTTCTTTCTTTATTATTATTATTTTTTCTTTTTTAGGGCTGCACCTGCAGCATATGGAAGTTCCCAGGCTAGGGGTCCAATCAGAGCTGTCGTTGCCAACCTACACCACAGCCACAGCGATGTGGGATCCGAGTTGTGTCTATAACCTACAACACAGCTCATGGCAAAGCCGGATCCTTAACCCACTGAGCAAGGCCAGGAATCGAACCTGAAACCTCATGGTTCCTAGTCAAATTTGTTTCCACTGTGCCACCACAGGAACTCCTGTTTGGACTTTAAATTTCATGGTTTTATTCATACAAGTACAAAACATTTCCCATTGGATTAATTTGTATGTCCCAAGTGATTTATCATTATGAACACAATTTTTAAAATTCGTGGTATTCTCTGACTATTAGTATTAACTAGGGGAGCTATTGCTGGACGTGTGTTTATTTTGTAACATACCATTATTATTTCTAATAGTATTCAAATTAGTTTAGCCAGACACATGATCATATAATTTCCAGATGGTTACAAATATGTCTTCTTCGTTCCAATATTTATGTCTTTGATTTTGATTTCATGTCTTGGTTAAAATTTTCAGAATAAGGTTGAATAATGGTGATCACGGACCTTCTAATTCCTAACTTTGATGGGACTTTAAAGAAGTAATGAGCATAGGAGTTCCCGTCGTGGCGCAGTGGTTAACGAATCCGACTAGGAACCATGAGGTTGCGGGTTTGATTCCTGGCCTTGCCCAGTGGGTTAAGGATCCGGCGTTGCCATGAGCTGTGGTGTGGGTTGCAGATGCAGCTTGGCTCCCACGTTTCTGTGGCTCTGCCGTAGGCCGGCGGCTACGGCTCCAGTTCGACCCCTAGCCTGGGAACCTCCATATGCTGTGGGAGCGGCCCAAGAAATGGCAAAAAAAGACCAAAAAAAAAAAAGACAAAAAAAAAAAAGAAGTAATGAGCATGGATGGATCTAGAGATTATCACACTAAGTAAGTCAGACAGAAAGACCAATGCCATATGAGACTATAATCTAATAAAAATGATGCTCGAGAACTGAAAAAAACAGAAACAGACTCAAAGATTTCAAAACCAAACTTATGTTTACCAAAGGGGAAATGTGGTGAGGGGGCAGGGGGGGAGATAAACTAGGGGGTTGGGATTCATATAGACACACCCCTATATATAAAATAGATGGGCAGCAAGGACCACTGCATAGCACAGGGAGATTTACTCAATACTGTGTAATAACCTACGTGGGAACGGAGTCTGCAAAGGAATGGATATAGGTACATGTATAACCGATTTACTTTGCTGTATGCCTGAAATTAACACAACTTTGTAAGTCAACTATATTCCAGTAAAATTCAAAGAAGGAAAAGAAAAAGAAGTGATGTAAACTCAAATACCTACAAAAGCCTCACAGGAGACAAGGGACACAGGCCAAGGTAAAAAGAAGCAACTCAAGCAGCATGAAACCATGTCACCTGTTCTTCATGCAGAGGAAACAGGAGACTGTCCTGGAAACTGGCTAACCTGAGTGTGCATGGCTGGTTTGCAGTGGGAAGCCCTGATTAGCAACAGTGAATTGTTGTCATGTGGGCCCAATTTGCCAAAAATGAGGACGTTTTAAAATACGACTTTCGAATGCTGGAACCTAGGGCAAGTTAAAAACAAAACAATGAAGCAGCCTAGCAAGCTTATTTGTAGGTCTTATCTGGCCCTTGGGCCACAAGCTTGGGATCTGTCCCCTGGCTGCAGTTCCACTAATGAGCACAATATTGGCAGATGGTTCCAGACAGGTGTTTTTGTTTTTTTTTTTTAACCACATTAAAGAAGTATATTTTAATATTTTATTATTTCTCAAGAAATTGTGCCAGGGATGACTGATTTCCTGATTTCCAAGAATGGATACTGTATCAGTATTAAGGTGATTTATACAGCTTTACATACTTGCAGAGAATTTTGCTTTTTTTTTTTTTTTGAATGGTCACACTCACAGCATATGGAAGTTCCCAGGCTGGGAGTGAATCCCCTATGCTGCAGCTGCAGCAACACCAGATCCTTTAACCTACTGCAGGGATCAAACCCATGCCTCCACGGCAACCCAAGGCACTGCAGTTGGATTCCTAGCACACTGCGCCACAGTGGGAACTCCCAGAAGATTTAAATTTTATTAGCCTTAGGTGATCTATATTTTCTTATTTTCTTGATTTACTCTATTGAAAGTTAACCACGTTTTCTCCTTGATATTGTCATGGTCTGCTAGGGCTACGACAAAATACCACAGATGGGGAGGCTTAAACAACAAAAATTTACTTCTCGCAGTTCTGGAGGCTGGAAGCCGAAATCAAGGTGCAGGCAGGGTTGGTTTGTCCACAGGCCTCTCTCCTTGGCTTTTTTTTTTTTTTTTTCATCTTTTTGCTTTTTCTAGGGCCACTCCCACAGCATATGGAGATTCCCAGGCTAGGGGTTGAATCGGAGCTGTAGCTACCGGCCTACGCCAGAGCCACAGCCACGCAGGAGCCAAGCCATGTCTGTGACCTACACCACAGCTCACGGCAACGCTGGATCCTTACCCCATTGAGCAAGGCCAGGGATCGAACCTGCATCCTCATGGTTCCCAGTCAGATTCGTTAACCACTGAGCCACGATGGGAACTCCTCTCCTTGGCTTCTATATGGTCATCTTCTCCCTGCGTCTTCAGGGGCCTTTCTCTGCGCCTGCACCCTTGCTGTCTCTCCCTCTTCCTGTAAGGGATCCGTCGTATTAAATCAGGGCCCACTCCTGTGCCTCAGTTAACCTTACTTACCTCTTTAAAGTCCCTGTCTCTGAGTACAGTCATGGGGGTGGGGCTGCAACATATAGATTTTGGAGGAGACAATTCATTCTGTAACAAATGTATTGGTTATTTTTTTTTTCCCTCTCTCAGAATTATCAGTACTTTCTCCTTTTTCATGTGTTATCTTCCCAGAGAATGAGCTCTCTTGCCCCCAGAACGCCGAGCGTCCTTTCTATCTGTCATATATTCCTGTGTGGACTCAATTACTGCACAGCAAATAAAACCAAAGGTAAATGGATGGGACTTTGCACACAAATGAAAGAGTCATCTCTTTGGGAGTCCCGGCAAGCTGCGTCTTTGACGGAGGGTACCTCTGAGGGGTGCGTAAAGAGCCAGGCTGCCTGAATTCCAGTACGGATCTCCCACTTCACTAGCTGCGTGGCTTGGGACAAGTGACTTAACTGCTCTGCCTCTGTTTTCTCACATACAAAGTAGACCTTGTAGTAGTCCCTGCCACAGTGGGTTGTAATTAGGATCAAATAAATTAATATTGGTAAGGTCTTTAGAAGATTGCCTGGCACACACTCGTTGCTTTAGCCATGTTTGTACGTGTTAAACCACTCTGGGTGGTCATGGGATCCTGGCAGAGGATACACCAGAAGGCATAGGACCTGTTGTCAGTACTGTTACCACATTGATAGTATTAGCCACTGTTTCCCCCATAAGGCACTTGCAAACAGGTGCTATTCTTTGAAATAAGTGAATCTCTTTCATTCATGGGTAGTTTGGGGGAGAGAGCATGACTGACTGTTTAGCTCTGCAGGTTTAAGCCTCTAACTTGGCAGATGAGGTCATACAACTTAAATATATCAATTCTTTGTTATATTTTTAGAGAATGGTCTTCCTTGCCCATCAGGTTGTTTGCTTTTGTGTGTGTGTGATTTTGACATATTTAAATACATTTTAGGGAGTTCTCCTCGTGGCTCAGTAGAAACAACCCAACTAGGATCCATGAGAACCCAGCTTTGATCCCTGGCCTCCCTCAGTGGGTTAAGGATCCAGTGTTGCCATGAGCTGTGGTGTAGGTCGCAGACGCGGCTCGGATCTGGTATTGCTGTGGCTTTGGTGTAGGCTGTAGGCTACAGCTCTGATTCAACCCCTAGCCTGGGAATTTCCATGTGCCACAAATGTGGTCCCAAAAAGCAAAAAAAATTTTAAATATTTATGAATTTAAATCTTTTGAATTTTTCATTTGCGATTTCTTCAATCACCATTGGGCTTTAACATATCTAACTATTTTCAGATTGGACAGCGCATTCTCTTTATTTGGTGGGCAGTACATTCTAATGCAAGTCATAGTACTGGCAGAGAGACAAATACATAGAGATGGGATCAGATATCGGCTGGAAGACTCATGTCCTTAAAGCAGAGAATCAAGTCCATCCTTGACTTGCCTCGCTAACAGTTTCATTTCTCAGATCATAAAGGACATAATGAAGGGGCCACTCTTCTTAACTATCCCCTGTAAAGAGTTGCTTCGTGAATTGTAAATGATAGAATTTCAGCAAAAGTGACCATGATGTCTTAGAATCTATGATAAGGTAGTGAAAGCTTGACATCGTAGCTGTGTAATATAGACTAGAGGTGGCTATTTTAAATATATGACATGCAGCTCTCCTTTTCCTACTCCTAGGCTGAAGGCTGCCATCAGCAATTAATCAAAAAAAATGTTTTTTAATTGAGCTCAGTACTAGTTTAGAATCCTTCCCAAGCCAGTTCTTTGAGAGCCACTATCAACAAATCACATTGGGAGCTCCTGTCGGGGTGCAGTGGTTCGCAAATCTGACTAGGAACCATGAGGTTGTGGGTTTGATCCCTGGCCCCGCTCAGTGGGTTAAGGATCCGGTGTGAGCTGTGGTGTAGGTCGCAGACAAGGCTCGGATCCCGCATTGCCGTGGCTGTGTTGTAGGCCAGCGACTACAGCTCTGATGAGACCCATAGCCTGGGAACCTCCATATGCCATGGTGAGGCCCTAGAAAAGACAAACAAACAAAAACAAAACAGATCAAGTTGACAAAATGCTTATTTTTCATCTTCTTTCTATTTTATAAGGAGGTAGATTTACAAAACTTCAAAAAATATGTAGCTTGAGAGCCTACACTTACTGTGAGAAAACTGATGTGACAACTTAGTCATCCACCCGTTTAGCACTTGTCATATCTAACTGCGGTGTCCTTGTCTCATTACAGTGGATGCTTTACACAATGGTCTCTCCTGCGAGGTGAGGCCTTGGATGATGAGGCTCTGACCTTCTTGTGTGCGTGAGGTCTCACCGAGGGCCCTGAGGCCCATCAGACTCACTCGAAAGCACTGAACTGAGTCATGCTGCTGATAACATAGGAAAACATTTAAAATATTTACTTAACATTTACATGTTGGAAGCTGTTTTGTATACATTGTTTCATTTGCTTCCACGTTCTACTAATTCAGGAAGAAAAAAACTCCCAGTCTTTGAAGATAACGTTCACCTTAAGAGTAAAGCAGGGCGGGATCTTCCGTGGGAACAATCACGGGTTTTTTCTCAGGAAACATGATGTATGTGGGAAGGTAAGACATGGTGGTTAACTATGGAGGAGCTTTTGCAGCGTGAGTGGCAAAAACTGGTCTTTGGAAGAACGTCCAGCATCCGGGCCTCATTTTCTCTGATGTGAGTCAAAGTGACAAAGACCCAAAGGAAGTGCTTTGCAAAGATAATTACAATTTCCCTAAATGGAAGGGCAAATCCTTAATGCTGCCTCCCTGTGTAGATAGAAGGATTTTTTTTCCTGAAAGGACACAGTCATAACCCAAGCCAAAGCATGGAAACCCCCAGGAGCATTGCTGGATCATGTGACTTACGTGCGTGGCAAGTGCAGGTAACTCATGACAATGTCAAGGCAGAGGGCTAGAAGGAAAACAGTGGTAGGTGATGTGGCACCGTTTAACCTTTCTCCCTGGGGAAGTGTGAACAGAAAGGAAAGTAATTTAAACAGAAGTAGAATGGGCGTGCCTTTGGTTTGTGACAATGCCTGAAGTTCTAGTCATTCTTCTGTACCCCTCAAGTCTTGTAGTTACTCTCCTCCAGAAAAGTTATATGGGCCGGCAAAACACAGGACAAAACAAACACACAAACCAGAGGTTCCATTGATGATAACATTATAGTGAAGGTGATGTTCCAAGAAGATTAATTAATTTTTTCACATAAGGAACCATTTATTTGAGATTGAAATTGTACAAGGAAAATCTGTATAAACACAAATCCACATTGAGTTGGACACAGCTGTGTCTTGTATGCTAGAAAGTCTTTTACTAAATAATCATCTTAGATCAACAGAAGACCAGTCTTCAGTGTTGTTCTGCAAGATGCGTTGCGCTAGCTATCTCCTCCTGTTTTTAATTGAGAGACTCTTTCTATCATCGTGGACTGGAAGGGGGAGAGAGGAACTCCCACCCGACTTACAGTTAAAAAACCGAGTCCAAAAATTTCAGTGTAACTTTGTAACATTCTGGGCTGCAGGAGTGGCACATGAATGAAAGAAAAGGATGGAGACAAGGACGCCACGAGGGTGTAGCAGGAGGACTTGGAGACGGTGCATAGGCAGGGATGGGAGAGATGGAGAAATCAAATGCTTCCCGCACATCACACCGCGCCTTTCAGGATCAGATGGTCATTTCAGTGTTAGACAGATTCTCTAAAGTAAGACTTGGTTTTAAGAGGAAGCGAGGAAGTGTTGTGTGTATTTTTTTAGGGAGTGGGTATTCCCCATACTCTACTTCTTTTGTCATTTAGAATATGTCATTTAAAAAATCAGTACATGGCAGTGGACACATAGTGAGTTGAGTTGAGAGTGCCAAGTTCAAGTTCCAATTCTTCCCTTGGATACCCATGTAACTCAGCCTTTCAAAGCTTCAGTGTCTGCCGCTGTAAAATGAAGTTGGGCTGGACAATCTCTGAGGTCCACTCCATTTCTAAATGTCAATACTGACTTCTCTACTGGTTATAACATTTCCTTCCCATATAAAAATGAAGATGTAGCATTTCTATCAAGGGTGTTGCCTCCCTAAAGTGTACAATTTTCCTTTGACCTTGATCATTTCATTGGCATCTGCCTTTATCAGAAAGCCCTTTAGGTTTAAAGACTTCCATAAATTCCAGTTTGCAAACTCAGGGAAACAGAAAGATCAGAAGAATAATTTAATGCTGTTACAGGCAGTTGAGCAGACCAGAAAAACAGAAAATGAAACTAAGTCAACAAGCGAAATGATGGATGCCACATAAGCGAAGGGGTGTTTTAGGAGGGAGGGGGAAGTGCCACTGTGCCAAACCATATGGCACATTAAACTGGGAAGGGCATCAGCACAGGCCTTGAGGATGGGTAGAATTCAGTTCATTCCTTCGTTAATCCCCTGGCAAAATCCCCATTTGTCAAACTGAACCAAGATTAAAGCAACAACAAGGTGAGTAATGAGAGAAGGAAAAATAATACTTGCCCTGATATTTAACCTGAATAAGTTATTTTTTAATTTAATTTAATTTTTTTGTCTTTTTGCCATTTCTTGGGCCGCTCCTGTGGCATATGGACGTTCCCAGGCCAGGGGTTGAATCAGAGCTGTAGCCACCGGCCTACGCCAGAGCCACAGCAACGTGGGATCCAAGCCGCATCTGCAACCTACACCACAGTTCACAGCAATGCCGGATCCTTAACCCACCGAGCAAGGCCAGGGATCGAACCCGCAACCTCATGGTCCCTAGTCGGATTCGTTAACCACTGCGCCATGACGGGAACTCCCCTGAATAAGTATTAAACAACACCTTTGGGTGTTTTCATTTGTGCCAGCCTTGGGGCAGATAGATTTCCGAGACTGCAGTATGTTTCCTTTCTGTCTAGCTTCTGTCTACTCCTCTTTTAGGATCATCAATATCTGTAAGTTTTTGGAAACATATCACTTATTCCTCAGTTAGGACTCCAGTTCTAAATAGAGGTATTCCTGGAGGTGATGATGTAATGCTTTCACTCACCCTAAAGTGTGCATAAATGATAGTAGGTACTGCCTGAAAATAAGTTTTGATTGAGAACACAGAGCTGGAAGGTGCTCTGTCTCTGAAATCTAGAAAGATGCTACATGAAGAGGGGAAAGATCATTAAAGAGGGGAGACTGGAAGTTTTCTGAGCAAGGAGCTTGCCTGCTTTGGCTTTTGCCAAAGCTCACTTATTTGAGCTTCAGATAAATGAGAAGTCTCATTTGTTTTGATAGTTTCTGCTAGCGAATGAAGGTGTCTAGGTCTTTTCCCACGCCTTTACTCTCTGTCCAAGGCATCAGGACTGTTGCCTCTCTGTTGGTAGAAACAGAATATGGGTAAAAGAGCTGCTAGAAGAAAACTGGAAGAAAGATAGCGAGGGTGTCTCCAGCTTAGTAAACCTATGTTGTCTTCCCAACATTCTGCTTCTCCGGCCTGCTGGGAAGGAGCCTCTCCAGAAGCAGAGGTTCCCATGTAGGAAGAAATACCCAGGAGTCAAGATTATTGAACAATGAACCCGAAAACTCACTAACTTTCTGAAGGAATAAATGTGTGCTTTTGGTATAGTGTCAGAAACAACTTGGTCATCAGACTTCATTGAAAGCAGCCCGTTCAGTCTTCTAAACGCCACACATTGCTCTTTGCTATTATTGCTCATCAAAAATCCATTTCATGACAGGAAAAAAAAATGACTTCAGCTGGTTGTGGTTTGAAAAGTAGCCCGGATGCTGTTTTCTAACGACGTCTTAATATAAAATTATCAATAGAAGAGAGACAAGAACGTATTTGTGTCATGCATTTGAAGAAATAATGATTCAAAAGTGCAGCACTTGAATGAATGGGGTCTCCGTTTCTGAACTTGAGCAGACCTTCCTGATATATTTAGCTGCCTTTAAACAGTCACGAGAATTAGCTCAGCATGTGAAAGAAATTAGGTCAAAGTTTTAAGGAAAACAGGATGAGGGGGAAATTGTTTACATGGAAAGCATGAGCAATGGCACAAGTGCTGTCTTCTTTTGATCGCCAGTGTCCTCGGCGGAGCCATCGCAGGGCTGATGCGGGGGTGGAGAGGGGAGAAAACCGGTCAGCAGGACGCAGGATGCTGCCTGAACCCATCTGCAAAATGCAGTTTCGTGGCTTAACCAGGACATCAGGCTCAGGAGTCCCAATTTTGGTGTCTAAGAATTCACCAGTTTGGTGAATTGGAAGTGGAACTGAAATTTTTTTAACTTTCATTTTGAAATAATTTTAACTTTATAGAAAAATTCCAAAGATGGTATTCAGGGTTCCCACATCCTTTGCACTCAGTTTCTTCTAATGTTAACATGTTACGTGGCCATGGTGCTGTTATCAACACTAAGAAAGCGAAAGTAGTCTCATATTAATTAAAGAGCTTGCTCTTCTTTTTCAGAATCACATATTCTCTTTTAATTCCTTTCCCTTTCCACGTAGATTCTGGAATCAGCTTATCAATATCTCCAAAGAGCTTCCTGAGATTTTGATTAGCAATGCATCGTATCTATGGATCTCCAGTCTAAACAATATTGAGTTTTAAAGTTCATGGATACATTTCATCTCTCTTAGTTACTTAGTTCTTCTTTGATTTCTTTCATTATGTTTTGTACACATGGAAACTACAAACTGCACACATTTTCTTTAATTTATTCCTAGGTACTTTATTGTTTTGATCCTATTGTAAATAGTTTTGCTTTGTAAATTTCAAATTTCAATTTGTCATTGCTAGTATACAGGAATGTAATTGATGTCTATAATGACTTTGTACCCAGTTTTCTTGCTAAACTCTATTTCTGTAAGAAGTTTTATAGATTCTTGGGGATTTTCAATGTGGACGATCATGTTATCTTCAGATAGAGACAGTTTATGTCTTCCTTTCCAGTCCTAGCCCCCTTTTCCTTATTGCACTAGGTAAGGCTCCCAGCACAATGCTGAGCAGTGATGAAAGAAGACATCTTGCCTTGTTTTCTGTCTTGGGGGAAAAATGTTCAGCCTCCCATCATTGCATGTGATGTTAGCTGTAAGTTTTTTGAAAGTGTCTCTTTTTAGGTTAAGGAAATTTCTTTCCATTCCTACTTTACCAAGAGGTTTTTAAAATATTTTTTTAATAAGGATGAAATTTAAATTTTGTCAAATGCTTTTTCTTTTTTCTTTAATGGCCGCACCATGGCATAGAGAAGTTCCTGGGATGGGGGTTGAATTGGAGCAGTAGCTGCAGCCTACACCACGGCCATAGCAACACCAGATCTGAGCCGCATCTGTGACCTACACCACAGCTTGCAGCAATGCCAGTTCCTTAACCCACTGTGCGAGGCTAGAGATTGAACCTGCATCCTCAGGGAGACAGTGTTGGGTCCTTAATACTATGAGCCACGACAGGAACTTCTTGTCAAATGCTTTTTGCGCATATATTGTCATGATTACCTAGATCTTTGTATTTCGTCTACTAATTTGATGGATTACATTGATTGATTTTTAAATGTTGAACCAGCCTTGCATTCTTGGGATGAAGCTTGCTTAGTCATGGTCCATTACCTTTTTAATATATCCTTTGACTCAATTTTATAGCATTTTGTTGAAGATTTTGGTATCTATGTTCATGAGGAAAATTGGTGTGGATTTTCTTTACTTATAATTAGAAATATTTTTGCATTTTTGTTGTCTGAATATATGTCTTGGTGTGTTTAGGTATTTATGTGGCTAGTTCTCTGAGCTCCTTGGATCTGTTTCGTGTTTGTCATCCATTTTGGAAAATTCTCTTACATTATTATTACTATACCTCAAAAAACTTGAAAAAATATTACTTACACATCATTCTTTCCTCTCTTCTCCTGGGATTCCAATGATGTGTATGTCAGACTGTTTGATATTGCTCTACGTTTCATGGATGCTCTGAGTTTTTCAGTTTTCATTTCAGTTTGGATAATTCTTATTGACCTGTCTTCAAGTTTACAGATTATTTTCTCAGCCATGTTGAGTCTACCAAGAAGCCTATTGAAGTCATTTTTTTTTAAATTTTATTTTTTGTCTTTTTAGGGCCGCACCCATGGCATACGGCAGTTCCCAGGCTAGGGGTTGAATCAGAGCTGTAGCTGCCAGCCTACACCACAGCCACAGCAGTGCCAGATCCTCAACCCACTGAGTGAGGCCAGGGATTGAACCCGAATCCTCATGGATGCTAGTCAGATTCATTTCCACTGAGCCATGACAGGAACTTTATCTCTGTTACTGTGCTTTTGATCTCTAGTATTTCCGTCTGAATCTTAGTTGCATCTCTCTGATGAAATTACCTATCTTAGTGCCTGTTATCTACCTTTTCCATCCTTTAACACAATAGTCAGTGATTTGATTATCTCCTTTCCTTCTACTTTCTTTGGGTTTAATTTGGTCTTTGTCTAAACTTGTAAGACAGAAGCGTAGTTTGAGTCTGACTCTGAGGATGCTTTTTCTCTTCAGGTTATTTTTTCTTGCCTTGCCCTATGCCTCTTAATTTACTCATGAAAGATATGTTGTATATGACAGCACACACTGAGAGAAGTATATTTTATGCTTGGAGATGAGCACACCTTTCCCTCAGCTGGGTCTTTAATGTGGTGGTCTGTGTTAATACGGTCAGAAGTTCAGCTGGGTTTGAAGTGTGTTGTTGCTATGGTTCCTCCACTGGGCTCAGATTCTTCTGGTGATGTCTTGTGTTTAGGGAGTAGACTTGCATACTAGAGTTTTTCTCAAGGTATCCTCCCCAGAGGGAACCTACCCTTGCAGCTCTTTCAGAAGTATTTCCCTGCTAATTTTGCTCAGCACTTGCTAGTGTCATGGTAGGAAGTATGAGGAGGAAGTGTTTGTTCTCTGATGTTATGATTAAACTTGAGTCCAAGGAAGATATTCAGAATCTGGGGACTTTCCAAGTCCTCCTGCTCCTCCTCCAGCTGGTCTTAGCATGTACTTGTTTTCCAAAGAGTCAGGATATTTTTATTTCTCCTGTTTCCTTATTCCACATGCAGTGGATTTCAAGGGGCAGACTAAGGTGACAGTTTTGCTGCCCTTTCCTCTTCAGATTAAGACTTTTTTTTTACCAAGAAGGTAGGGAAGATGGATCTGAGAAGAGTTTTAGTAGAGACACCATGAAGGAAACTTAATGTCTCCCTGACGCTCCCGTGAGCATCTTGAGGAATCTGTGGAGGAGAAAATCCTGGGAGAGGGCCCAAAATCCCCCATCTCCATCTCCCAGAGACTTCACACCTCCAGCAATTTGTCAACAATTTTCCACCAAATCAGTTTTCCGGCTTATATATAATCCAGTGGCTTTTGCCGCAGGTAAGCACATGCTCAGGACTGTTTGTACCAACAGGTGCCTATCTTTCTTTTAGTTGTTGAATCCTTAGCTCTCAAATGGATTTAAGAAAAGCTGTTAATTTGCCACTTGTCTGGATTTTTTCTTATTTTAAGCACCGGAGTAATGCTCTTTGCAGCTTTTCTACATTTACGAGGTAAAACCAGAAGGCTTGATGAGTTGAATTTTGATGTGCTTTTCAGCTCTTAAATTCTATAGCTTCTAAATTATTGACCTCCATGGTTTTTTTTTTTTTTTCTCTTATTTCTCAGGCACAATTTATGAAAATATTTACAAATGTTTTGAGGTCTTCAGAGAAAGACTGTAATAATGTCTGTATAATTAGCATCCTCTTCTCAGATGCTTTAAGTATGTTGAAGAGTGAGACTCTCATTTATAAATAGCAATCTCAACACTCTTCACTGAAATCATTCCTCTGTAGAGTGCTTGACTGTAATCATTACTTATCTTCCTGTGATAACTAGGTAAGGAATGTTTATTTCTCATCTTCCATCTAGCACCTAGCACAGGACCTCCAATGTTGTAGATTCTCAATCTATATTGATTATGTGGGTTAATTAATGAATAAAAACTGAATATACTTCCAGAAGAGCTACAGCATTAAATTAGTGACCAGTGGTGAAATTGACTATGTGAGTGGATTGTCACCTTTCAGATGTTGGTGCTGAGTTAATTAGTACAGCGGAAGATGCCCATCTGTGTCATGTACAAAGTGGATCTAGGAGACGCAACCCATCCTGGGCACATTATAGACAGAGGGAGAAGCCATTTCCCCTTCAAATTTCCCTCATCTGTCTCCTAATATCCTAATGATTTAAAATTTTTTAAATATTTTAATTTTTTAATTGATTTAAAGGGAGTGAGAATAAGCAATACCATCTTCTTTTCCTGTAGCAGATACTAGTAGAGTGAAGAGGTGATCTGGGCAGAAAAGGGGAAAGACAGAGGGATGAACCATAGCAGGTATCAAAACCAGCTTTGTCAGCTCCACGGTTCTGAGTAGAACTTTCCCTGCCACTGTAGGTGGGTTGCTGATCTGAGCTGCTACATAGCAGTGGCTTCTGGCTCGCTGGGTTCTTCAGGGAGCAAAACAGTATTGGACTCCAGGCTGGCTTTAATGACAGTCTGTGTGATGGTGCATCTGGAGGGGCTCCTGAAGAACAGTTATTTCTGGGTTTTACTCAGACGTCCTCATAGCCTGTCCTGGAACAGAAGCAGGGTGGTTTCCTTCAGTTGAATATAAGATCTAGAATTTTCCAAGAGTATTGGGGATGAGAGTGGCCGAACAAATATTATCTGTGCTAAACAGAAAGTTGGTCCATTGCTACCGCTTTGCCCACATGAATTGGCAGCTCCTACTTACCTGCTTTGCAGAACAGACATTTTTGGAGCATCGGCTATGAGTTCAAAGTGGGAATAGCCATGATAACCATGTTCAACTTTTAAGTGTAGATGAACTATTGTTGGGATTTTATCAATAAAAGTTAGGTGGGCATTAGCTTGTGGCGCAGTGGGTTAAGGATCCAGTGTTGTCACTGCAGTGGCTCAGGTGGGTGCTGTGGCACAGGTTGAATAGCTGGCCTGGCAACTTCCAAATGTCACAGGTGTGGCCAAAAAAATTAAAAACAAAGGTTGAGGTAGTAAGGGGCCAAGGCTTTTGTGCAGAGGAATGATTTCACTTATGGATTGGCCTTAACCTTTAAATAAGTAAGTATGGATATGAGGAGGATGGTAGGTTAAAGATTAGAGGCGTTAGTCGGAGTCCATTAGTCATTGGACAGAGTGACATTTCTGATACCATGTTCGTAAAAATAACACATGACAAGCACACATTTCTCTTTACTCTTCTCACTGATTGTCATCTCATCCTAAGGACGTTACTATTTTACACTATTCTTCAGGCTTTCATGTCATAAAAACGTACTAAAATGCTTTACCTGATTCAGCAGTAAGTAGACCATAGCTTTAATGCCCTTTTAATTTCTTATATGGAATGGGAAAAGAATACATAGTCCTAGTCAACCTACAGGAAGTTTGGAAGGTAAAAAAAAAAAATAGAATAGAATATTTGGCACACACTAGTTTATCTTTTTTTTTTTTTTTTTTTTTTTCTTTTTAGAGCTATACCCATGGCATATGAAAGTTCCCAGGCTAGGGATCAAATAGGAACTACAGCTTTTGGCCTGTGCCACAGTCACAGCAATGTGGGATCCCAGGCACGTCTGTGACCTACATCACAGCTCACAGTAATGTCAGATCCCCAACCCACTGAACGAGGCCAGGGATTGAACCCCCATCCTCATGGGTACTAGTCGGATTCATTTCCCCTGCAGCACAACAGTCGGGTTTATTTCCCTAGTTTATCCAATGTAAGTTGGTATAGAAATGTCATTTACTTTATAGCACAGTCCCATTCCAGTGTTAATACAAATTTTAGATTTCAATGCTGATACTGTGAAACTGAAGAGCTATATTAAATTCTTTTTAATAACTGAGGATGTTACATGACTAACATCTAGACCTACCTTACAAACGGAGCAATAAAAATTCAGTTTCAACATTAAAATAATAATAAAAAGCTTAAATTGCATAAACCTGTATCATAGAGATTTGAAGTATATTCTAATCTAATGGGAGCACAAATTTTAGTCTACATTCATGTTTTTTACTCCTGAAAATCTTCCACTCAGTGCAAAAAGTGGTGATGGAGTGGGTCTCCCTGTTTGCTTAAAAACAATCAGAAGAGTTCCTTGGTAGCTCAGCAGGTTAAGGACCTGGTGTTTTCACTGCTATGGCTCTGGTTAGTGCTGTGGCACAGGTTTGATCTTTGGCCTCGAAAAAAGCAATCACACCAGAAAAGCAGAAGGAGGATGAACCAGAAGGGAAGTTTCTCAGAAACATTTTTTTTTTTCTTCGTAGGGCCATGCCTACAGCATATGAAGGTTCCCAGGCCAGGGGTGGAATCAGAGCTATAGCTGCTGGCCTACACCACAGCTCACGGCAACACCGGATCCTTAACCCACTGAGTGAGGCCAGGGATTGAACCCGAAACCTCATAGTTCCTAGTTGGATTCATTTCTGCTGTACAACAACAGGAACTCTCTCAGAAAATATTTTAAAGAGCTGTCCTTCCTTGCCCTTAGCATACATTTGGTTTTGGATACTTGGTAGTTTGTCAAAAAATGGAATATTTCTTCTCTGTTAAAGTCTCATATGCACTGTAATGTTTCTGTGCTTCCCAGAATTTCATTTGAGTTCTAGAAGGTATTAAATAGAAAACTAGATTTTTAAAAAATCTGCTCGCATATCCAATGTTGTCTTCATTTGTATTTTCCAGGTGATTTAGGATGAACATCTTTCTTATGCCTCTTAGCTCTTCTGTTGCCTGTGTGTCAGCTTTTCTCTTCCTTCCTCCCTCTTTCCCTCTCTTCCTCCTTCCCTTCCTCCCTCCCTTCCTTCCTTCCTCATCTTCTTTTCTTTCCTTCTCCCTCTCTCTCGAACACACACATACACACATGTTTTATTTTATATGGATTCTTCATATATTCTTCATATATTTTAGATTGAACTCTATTGTCTGTTACATGCACTGTGGATGTCTTTTCCAAACTTTAGAGGACTGAAAAGAAATGAAGTTTGGAATACAGAATTACCTATATTTATCAGTCTTTTAAGGGTTATGCCTTTTTTGTATTTTAAGATGCTATCACTTTATGCTTTCAAGTTTTACTTTTTAAGCACATTGGAATTTATTTTGTATATCATGTATGGAAGAGACAGAACTTTTTTTTTTCCCCCGTAGGGATGACCAAAGGTCTCGTTATGTCTCATGGAATAGTTTATTTTATTTTCCAATTGTAATGCCAGGTCTATCATAAACATCAAAGTCCAGTATCTCCATGAGGCTTCTTATAGATGCTGTGTTCTGTTCCTCTAGTCTCCTTACCTGTCCTCACACCTTTTCAGACTGTTTTAGTTATTTAGTACTAATTATTAGATTTCAGACATTTGGTAGGCTATTCCTCATGCTTCATCTAATTTTATGTTCTCAGCCATTTATTTCTCTATTTTATTTATAATTCAACTTATTAACTTCTTTAGGAAAAAAGTGTTGAATATTTCTGAAAATGCAATTGATTTACATTCCTTGTGGGACTGTTGACATGTTTATGATATGACTTTTCCATTCCATCATCTATATTTATATATTTGATATATGATGATATTATGTATTTTATGTAGTCCATGGTATATTTTTTGTTTAGGCTCTTGTTTATCTCCTTTAACAATAATGAATATTCTTCTTCATAAAATTCTTGTATATCTTTTACTTTTCTTGCTTTATTGCGCTGGCTAGGACATTTCATACAAGATTGAATAGCAGTAATGGTAATGGGCATATTTCTCTTTGACTTTGAAAGGTATGATCTTTACAGTTCACTGCTGAAGGGTATTTATATCTGAGGCTTTTGTTAAACATCTTTCACAGGTTTGGGAATCTCCCTTAAATTTCCTGTTAGTATAAGGTTTTTTTAGATGATTAATGGTTGTTGAATTTTGGGTAATGATTGTTTTTTTTTTACACTTAAGACAATAAATTCACCTTTAGAGATTCCATGTGTTAAGTTACTTAATAGATTACTTAATGTTAAATCATTCATTAAGTCCCAAGATGAGTCTTCTTTTGTCATAATTAATTTAAATGTATATTATTGAAATATTTAGTACATTATTTAGGACTTCTGCTTCTATAATTGAGAATAGCTTATACATTTTCTTTCTTGTACTTTCCTAATCCAGGTTACCTATGAAGTATGTATTAGCATTCACAAAATAAGTTACAGAGCCTTTCCTGTTTCTCTAGTTCACGAAACAATTGATATAATTGGAGTTTCTCCCCCCACCTTGGAAGTTTGGTAAAACATGCCTGAAAAATTTGAAATTGTATGGGCCCTTTGCTTCTATTTGGGATCAAGTTTTTTTGTTTGTTTGTTTTCTTTTTACAGCTGCACCTGCAGCATGTGGAAGTTCCCAGCTAGGGGTCAGATCGAAGCTGCAGCTGCCAGCTGTAACCACAGCCACAGCAACACCAGATCCAAGCCACATCTGCGACCTCTGCCAAAGCTCATGGCAATGCTGGATCCTTAATCCATAGAGTAAGGCCAGGGATCGAACCTGCATCCTCAGGGGCACTACGTCAGGTTCTTAACCTACTGAGCCACAACAGTAACCCCGGGATCAATGAATTTTGATGATTATTCCTATTTCTTTAATGACTGTAGGTCTGTTCAGTGTTTCAGACTGAATAAATTTTGTAATTTATGCTTTTTTCCACAAATTTATTCATATTGTACACATTTTCAAATGTATTAGCATAAAATTAGTCCTAATCACGTCTGATATTATAACTTTTATTTTTATCTGTAGGCACATTCTCTTTTTTATTCCTAATATTGAGTCCTTTCCCTACCACCCTCACTTGGGTCACATTTGTTAAAATTTGACTATTTTGTCTTCCCAAATAATTGGCTTTTGATTTGGTCGATTCTTTTTAGTGATTCTTGTCTTCTACGATATTACTTAATGTTTTTATTTTCACCATTTCCTCTTATAATAACTTCTTTAGGTTTAGTTTGCTGTGAATATTTTTACTTCTTGAATTTGTACTTTGCTCATTAATTCTCAATTTTCTTCTAATGTACATTTAAAGTTATAAATGTATCCTTTAAATATCATTTTAGCTGTATCCCACAAATTTTGAGTCATAAAGTTTTTAATTGTGTGTCTGTTGTTAATATCATTTTTAGTTTATTTTTGACTCATGGGTTACTTGATATTTTCCTTTTATTAATTTTTAGTTTTACTGTACTGTATTGAAAGAACATTGTTCAGACTTATATTATTTATTTGGTAATTTTTGAGACTTCCTTAGTGGCTTAGAAAAATTTCTTAGAGAATTTTTCCAGATGCAGCTGTATATGTCTATAGATATAATCTTTCTTGATAAATAGGATTTTCCTTGTGTGTTATTTGAACCTTTTATATGTTTACTACCTTTTGGTTGCTGTATTTTTAATTTCTAAGAGAAATATATTCAAATATCCCTACTTGATTATTATGTAAGTTTCTGTTTCTACTTGTAATAATGTTAATTTTTTGCTTAAATAGTTCAAGCTTATAGTGTTAGATGCATGCAGGCTATGAATTTTTAGATCTCCCTGGTAACTTTCTCTCATCATGAAATTGAGACTCTTTTCATGTCTAATAACGCTTTTACTTTAAATTACAATCTTCTAGTATTAATATGGCTACATTATCTCACTTTTAACTCTTTTTTCCTGGCAACTCTATTTTATTTATTTATTTATTTATTGTCTTTTCAGGGCCACACCCACGGCATATGGAGGTTCCCAGGCTATGGATCGAATCGGAGCTATAGCTGCCAGCCTACACCACAGCCACAGCAATGCCAGATCCAAGCTGCATCTACAACTTACAACACCACAGCTCACAGCAACGCTGGATCCTTAACCCACTGAGCGAGGCCAGGAATCGAACCTGAAACCTCATGGTTCCTAGTCAGTTTTGTTTCTGCTGTGCCATGACAGGAACTCCCCAATAACTCTGTTTTTATTACTTTATTTTCAAAATTTCAGTGTCAACATGTTTTCTGTTATAAACATCATTTCTGTGGATTTCTTTTTAAAACCCATTGTCACTTGTAAATAGCATATTATTGGATTTAAAAAAATCCTGTCTGAGTGTCTTTCTTAAACTATTGAGTCTAACTTGTTTATATGTATTATTATAACTGACTTAATAGGCCCGATTGCTGTTATTTTATTTTGTGTTTTCTTTTTATTTACAATTTCCATTAATCATTAGAAAAATTATTTTTTTAAATCTTCTTTTCCCATCCTCTACTGGTTTGGAATTTCTCTTATATTTCTGTTCTTTTCATGGATTTCCCTAAAATATTAACACATGTATTTGCTTTAACAAAGTCTAAAGTTAACATCTCTATACTCCTTTCAAAGAGATGAAAACCCTTATATTAACTCAGGACACCAACTCCTGTAACCACGTTATTGTTTTCTAACATTTTTATCTTCTCTTGTTTCAAATGTGCATGCATTATTGTCTTTCTTCATTTTTATTTTTTGAATGACTATATATAATTTTATTTTATTTTTTTTCTATTTTTAGTGGCCACGCTTTATTTAGTTATTTTAAAATTTTATGAGAGTATACTTGACTTACAATGTTGTGTTAGTTTCAGGTATACAGCAAATGAATCAGTTATACATATACATATATCCATTCTTTTTTCCCACATAGGTTATTATAGACTATTGAGTAGATTTTCCTGTGCTATACAGTAGGTTCTCATTAATCACCTATTTTATACAATAGTGTATATATGTTATTTCCACCCTTCCAATTCTTTCCTCCCCCCAATGGTTTCACCTATGGTAACCCGAAGATTGGTTTTGAAATCTGTGAGTTTGTTTCTGTTTTATAAATAAGTTTTATTGTATCATTTTTCATTAGATTCTACATATCACTGATAGCACATGGTGTTGGTCCTTCTCTGTCTGACGTACTCATTCAGTATGAGAATCTCTATGTCCATCCAGGTTGCTGCAAATGGCATTATTTCATTCTTTTTGTGGCTGAATAATATTTCATTGTAGGTATGTGTCTTTATCCATTCTTCTGTCGTTGGACATGTAGGTTGCTTCCATGTCTTGTTATTATAAATAGTTCTGCAGGAACATTGAGGTACATGTATCTTTTTATAATTTCTATTTTGAAAACTCAATGCTGGAGTTCTTGTCGTGGCTCAGTGGTTAACGAATCCAACTAGGAACCAAGAGGTTGTGGGTTCGATCCCTGGCCTCGCTCAGTGGGTTAAGGATCCGGCGTTGCTGTTGGCTGTGGGTGTAGGTCACAGACACAGCTCGGATCCCATGTTGCTATGGCTGTGGCGTAGACCAGTGGCTACAGCTCCAATTAGACCCCTAGCCTGGGAACCTCCATATGCCATGGATGCAGCCCTAGAAAAGACAAAAAAAAAAGACCAAGAAAAATAAAAATAAATAAAAATAAAAACTCAATGCTTATTAAAATTTTAAATCATGTTTAATAAGTTTGTTTACAGTGTTTCACACAATCCACTCTTTCCTCTTAGATTCAATCCCTTCTTATTAAAGTATATCCTTTAGTACTTCTTACGGTGATTGTCTGTGTGGTCAATTCTCTCAGTATGTGTTTAAAAATATCTTTATTTTCCTCTCCTACCTAACTAATAATTTAACACTTGGAAATGGTATCTCATTGTTCTTTGGCCTCTAGTGTTGCTAATGGGAAGTTTATTATTTTTTAAAAGTAAGCTGACTTTTCTCTCTTACAGAGTTAGTGTAGTTTTTTCTACCGAACTTGAATGGTTTAAAATTTCTCAGCTTTTTGGATTTATTTTTATTTATATTTCTCCAAACTCTCTGTGCTTCTACAGTCTAAGAGTTCATGTATTCCATCAGTTCGTGAACATTCTTGGCCATTATCTATCTTGAATGTGGAAAAACATGATAGGAGCCAAACGATGATTACAGAATGGAGCTTTCCATTTATCCTTCAGGAACATGATTCACTAACATTTAACAGTATCCAGGCTATCACAGTTTAGAGGCTAGGGGCAAAAGAAAACATGGGCTTTTCAAAACTCAGTCATTGAGCCAAGTCACAATTCTAATTTCCAATATCATGCTCTAGCAAATCAAGGCATAGTTAAAGACTAGCTGACACAGAGCATTGAGCATTCCAATTGAGGGATAATAGGAAGGTTAGAGGGTATATGATATATTCTCTAATTGATTGATTGATTATTTCATTCATCAAATGTTGATTAAACACTCTCTGAATGCCAGGCAATGAGTTAGGCTTTTGAGATTTGGAGACGAAGGGTATTTATGTCCTACTTTGACTAGAGTGTGAATCAACTGACCCAGTATGTGTTATTCAAAAAAGATAGTCATTCTCAAATAAATGTTTCGGTCCATTATTCTTCGGCTTATTAAGGTGCTATTGAAAAGTCTCTTTCAGTCAAAATGTTGGCTGCATCGTACATATATCACCCTGTACTGTTTAGAACAGCCTGCAGTGTCGGGACATTGGCTTTAAATGGCCTAACTTACTCAAGTTAGGCTGTTTTATTTATGGAAGTAGAACTCCATGTGGGGTAGTGAAAATATCGTCTTTGGAAAAATGCCTCCTCACACCTTCCCAAGGGTCAGGCTCTTTAATGAGAGGCTCAGTGACCTTGTGCAGTTTCTCTGGGGAGCGGTCTTGAAAATTTCCCAGCTAAAGAAAAGTCTGAAATTTTAGATGTTATCACTAATGAAAGTGAAAACTAATGAGAGTTTCATTGTTTTAATTCTGTGTCCAGGGAATAAGTTGGATGGTCATAAAGAGAAAGTAGGTTCATTTGAATTAAAAAAATTGTGTGTTCTTTTGTAAAGTAATGCAAAAATTTCAACTTTGAACATGTTTGTGGGGATGAGGGGGACGTGTTGGAGAAAGAACTTCTGAAAGCAAATACACTTAGTCCTGAGGTTGCTCTGTTATTTTAATCTAATAAAAATACATAGTAAAAGACTCTGCCTTAGCAGAAAGTTGATGTGAATGCAGACTCCAGTTGGCGCTGAGAAAATCATCTTATAGAGTTTTGTTTTGATAGCCTAATTGCTAAGAGCTAAACATGTCATTCTATTCTCTGATGTGCTGCTTCTCCTCAAACAACAACAAATAAACAAAAACTCAGGACATCCTTTCCCAATATTCTAATATGACTAATTAGGGGTCATACCTCTCAGTTGATAATTATGGGCTGTAATTTGTTTATTTCCCCTGAACAACAAAAAAAAAGTGATGAAGGTTTAATTTTCCTTTTTAATTACAAAACTAATAGCTTTACTCATTTCCCTTGTATTTTATTATAGTATTTAAAATATCTCCAAGTCAAGCAATGCATTTACTTTCCCAGGGGTTCTGACATGGTCCTTGAGGCAGTTCATCTCCAAAGGTGGTCTCTAATGAGCCATGCTTCCAAGTAGTTACAGCCTTGTAGAGACCCCTCCCATACTATATCTGGAAAGGCAGGTAATTCATGAGCTTTTATTTTTGGAAGCCTAAGACTGTCATGTTAAAAGTCCAGCTCTTTTGCTTGTGAGGCCACATGGAGAGGCAACATGGTAAGACAAATGTCAGCTGTCCCAGGGTCCCAGTTGTTCCTTGATAAAGGAACTTCAGCTTCTGGCACAGTCTTATTGCAACCTTGTCACAATCTATCTGAGTGGCCTCAAATAAAGGACAGAAGGGCAGCTCAACCCACATAAAACCATGAGAAATGGCGTAATTGTTGCTGTTTTAAGCTACTAAGTTCTGGATTGACTGGTATGCAGCAACAGGTAGGCAGAACAACCCCCAGTGGACACTGTGTCTCCTCCCTCTACCTACCCCCCCACCCAACCCCCGGCCACACACACTTTCCTGCAGGTCACTTACACAGACATTTGAGATCAGGAAGGAGGATGAATGACAAACTGACCAAAAAGTCATTCTGGAAAAAAAAGTGTCTTTACCATATTTAAGGCACTGTGCATTAATGAGCCAACATTACAACACCACTTTCAACCTCATATTTATACAAACATTTGTATTTGTGCCTATATGTTTATATCTTAAGCTGAGGAAAGGTGTCAGAGAAAGTGAATACCGTCCTCCCAAGCTGATCTACAGATCCAATTTCATGTCAACTGATACTTCAGAAAGTGTGCGTGGGAGGTGGTGTATTGACCAGATTACTTTAAAGTTTATATGGAAATGCAAATGCCATGAAAAGCCAAGACAATATTGAGGAAAATCCAATTTGGAGAGCGTACACTATGAGTTATCTAGTATTATTTTATTTAAAAAGCTACAGTGATTAACTGCAGCAGCTCAGGTCATTGCTGTGGTGTGGGTTCAGTCCCTGGGCTGGGAACTCCCACATGCAACTAGTGCAGCCAAAAAAAAAAAAAAAAAAAAAAAAAAGCTAAGGCAATTGAGACAGAGTAGTACTGGTACAAGGACAAACAGCAAACAAATAGACCAATAAAACAGATAATTAACCACATATATGAAAACTTGACTTACGATGAAGTCAAACTACACTGCAGTGGGTAAAAATGGTCTTTGCAATAAGTAATGCTGGGTCAATGGGTCATCCACATCTGAACAAGTAAATCTTGATCTACACCTTACACCATATCCAAAATGTCATTCCAAAGCGAAAGGAAGGACTAAATGTGAAATGTAAAAAACGATGAAATCTCTAGAAGTTTACAAAGGAGAACATCTTCATGAACTCTGAGTAAAGAATAATTTCCCACATAGGACAAAAAAGAACTAATCATAGAAATAAAATATTGATACACTGAACTTTATTAAAGATGCAGTGAAAAGGCAAACCACAGAATGGCAGAAGATATTTGCACTAAACATCTGCCAAGTGATTCCTATGCAAATTATATTATGAATTCCTGCAAATCAATAAGAAAGAACTGAGGGACAAACTAAAAATGGGCAAAAGACTTGTGACATTGTGATATAATAAGAAAAATATTTTGGTCTTTATCCCTGGTTCCTGGCACAATGCTCCTAAAACCTTTAAAAATTCCTGATTGGGATGAGAGGTGCATCTTTTGTTTTTCATAAAAAATCCCTTTTCCATCATACCTTTATGCCTTGAGGTGACTCTTAGAAGATTAGGGTTGGTTACCAGAGAAACTAACCACATGATTAGAGGGTTGGAACATTTAGTCTCACTCCCAACCTCCAGGGAGGGAAAAGGGGGCTAGAGATTGTTCAGTCACCAATGGCCAGTGATTGAATCAATCATGCTTAAGTAATGCAACCTCCATAAAAACTCTAAATTATGGGGCTCAGAGAGCTTCGGGTTGGTGACACCGTGTAGGTGGCCCTTCCTACATCCCTTCCCACAGTATCTCTTTCATTCCATTGTTCCTGAGTTGTATCCTTTATAATAAGCCAGTAATAGTAAGTAAAGTTGTTACAGCAAATTACTGAATGTAAGGAGGAGTCTGAGAACCTCCAATTTACAGCCAGTCAGTCATCAGTACAGGTAACAACCTAGGACTTGCACTTGACATCTTAAGTGGGGGCAGTCTTGTAGGATGGAGCCATTTAACTTGCGGAACTCCGGGTAGACGGGACCAGCATGAAATTGCAGGCCACCCAGACTGTGTCTGCAGAGAACCAGAGGACTGCAATGTCTGGAAAACCCACACATTTCATTCAGAAGTGTTCTAAGGAGAAAACAGTTTTGTTTTTAGGGTTTTCTTTGTCTGTTTAGTATTAAATAGATACTTCTCGCACAAAAAAAGAATATTTAGATGGCCTATAAACAAATGAATAGGCACTCATCCTCATTAGTTATCAGGGAGGGCAAATGAAAACTACACTAAGAAATCACTGCTAATCCATCAGAATTGCTAAAACGAAGCAAAATATAATCTGATAATACGAAGTGTTGGCAAAGTTGTAGAGTAACTGGAATTCTTGGAATAACCATTTGGGACAACTCGGGAAGCATCTACAGAAACTTAACATACTCATATTCTAGATGCCCCAGCAACTCTACTCATAGTTATATACGCAATGGAAATCAAAACATATACAAGAATGTTCTCAGCAGCTTAAAAAAAAAGACCCAAAACTGAAACAAATGTCCATCAACAATTGAATGGATGAGTAAGTCATGCCATATTCTTATTTACAGATTTTTTAAAAACCAAATTGCATGAAAAAAAAAAGTTTTTCGAAATATGTTCTGAGTTTTTTCTAATCACACGTCAAAGAAAATGAATAAGCTATAAGCAATAACATTGATACATTTCACATAATGTTGAATAAAATAAGGCAGTCACACACAGAGTACGTACTATATGAACCAATTATATAAAGTTTAGAAATGCGTTACAGATCAGAACAGTGATGAGGCTTTTTTAGGGAAGGGTGCTGAATAATTTGCAAAAGACCCGAAGAAGATTTCCGGGACACCATAGTTCTATTTCTTGCTCTGGATGCTGATTACACGGGGTTGTTCACTTTGTAAAAATTTGCCAAGCTACACCCGTATGATTTGATTTATTCAATTTTCTGCATTATGTTCCATTTCGATAAAACTTTTAAAGTGATGTTGTGGAAGAGATGAGAGAGGGAAAGGAGAAGGAGGAGGAGGTGGAAGAGAGAGAGACGGAGAGCGAAGGAAAGAAAAGAAAAGGAAAGGGCTAAAGAGAGGGAAGAAAGAATGAGACAAGGGAAAAGAAAGAAGGGGAAAGGAGGAAGAAGAGAAGGAAGGGAAGCAACTTTACAACTTATAATATGTCATAGTTTTGGGGCAGTGTGAATCACGTCCTTCAAAATATTAGATGATTCTGGATTTGCAATGCTTGCAAAGACATATCCCTTGCTTAGAATACCTAACTTAGAATCTGAGCAATTTGGAATGCATGGGGGATCCAAATTACACCCTTGCCTCTAAAATGCACCACTGTGGCTGCCTCTTATAAGAAAAGAAAACCGGATCCAATTAATAATGGGAAAGAAATAGAGACTTTTGGGTCAAGCATTGAGGCCATAATTCTACAGAGTAAATTTCACATGTGCTGCATAAACTCCTACGAGGTGATGGCATGTTTAGCATCAGGTCTCAGAAAAGATGTGTTTACTTAATAACTTTTTCCTCCTTTTTTTCCAAAATCTTTGACTTATGAAAGTTTTGTAGCATAGCTTCATTTCATAGGAAATGTGCTCTGAATCTCCATCAGTAACAGATGTTAAAGGGTGGGGGAGTGGGCCAAGGACAGAGGGCTGTGAACTTCAGCTCTCAAAGACCAGCTACCTCAGCAAGAAAGACACAGAAACCTCAGTTGCCCTTGGCCGTGATTAGTTCATGTAGAAAGCCGCAGCCAGCACTGCCCTAGTAACAGAAGGATCTCATACTGTTTCTCCAAATACATGTCACCCTCTCTGTATTTTGTGGAAAGCCTTTGATGTGGATTTGCAGATGGATATACCCTGGACTTTTGCTTTTGCTTGTGCAAACAAAGCAAGGCAATTGGGTTTTCTTGGCAAATACGGTCAGATGTTTTACATTCAGCAACAAAAATTAAGTGCAGTTTTTCTGGCTCATACGTCTACTACTGACCATAAATTAAAACACCTACACACTTATACAAGATTATTGTGAGAAAGAAAAAAAAAATCTGCAGAGCCAGTATCTGGACAACATATTCTTTAACCAACCAACTCTGTGAAAGAATGTTTTCCTGAGTCGGTCATACCATTTTTAAAAAGTCACAGATTCACTATATTTACCCCAAATTCTGACCCAGCTTAAAATGAATCAAGTTAAAAAGTGTCTACTACATAAAAACAAAATTCCTCTAAAAGTGTTTTAGCCAAAGTTGTAAGATAATTATTATCAGTGTTCAAATAAATTATTGTTCAGGTTGAAATCGTTCCATAGTCTGACTCCGAATATAAAAGAAAGTCTTCTTGGCTTCAATTTTAAATATAACCAAAATATCAGCAGGGGTCTTTTTTTTTTTTTTAGGTGATACAAATAAACTTTATTTTTAAATTTTTTTTATTTTTGAAAATTTTATTGACGTATAGTTGATTTTAAAGGTTGTAATAATTTCTGCTGTACAACAAAGTAATTCCATTAAACATGTACACATCCATTCTCTTCCAGATTCTTTTCCCATACAGATTATCACAGAATATTGGGTAGAGTTCCCTCTGCTATAGAGCAAGTTCCCGTTGGCCAGTCATGCCAGGTACCACAGTGTGCATATGCCAATCCCCAACCCCCAGTCCATCCCTCCCCCCGCCCCGCCTGCTTTAGAAACCATAACTTTGTTGGCAAAGTTTGTGAGTTTGTTTCTGTTCTGCAAATAAGTTCGTTCATATCCTTTTTCTAGATTCCACACATAAGTGATATAATATGATGTTTGTCTTTCATTATCTAACTTCACTTAATATGCTAATCTCTAGGTCCATCCATGTTGCTGCAAATGGCATGTTTCATTCTTTTTTATGGCTGTATAATTTTCATTGTATATATGTACTACATCATTTATTTGTTTGTTTATTCTTGTTTTAGGGTTGCACCTGCAGCATATGGAAGTTCCCAGACTGGGAGTCAAATTGGAGCTACAGCTGAGGCCTATGCGACAGCCACAGCAACATGGGATCTGAGCTGTATCTGGGACCTATGCCATAACTCATGGCAAGCTGGATCCTTAACCTACTGAGTGAGGCCGGGATCAAACCCTCATCCTCAAAGACACTGTGGGGTCCTTAACCTGCTGAGCCACAATGTGAACTCCTAAGACCTTGATGAGACTGGCTCAGAACCTATTCCACATGTTTTATAAAGTACCACCCTCTCCGCATTCAGAGCGAGAGGGAAGAGAGGGAGAATGAAAAGGCTTCTGTCCTCATGATCCCTTCTGGCTTTGAGATTCTGCTTCCAGTCACTAATGTATGGATTTTTTTGCCATCCTGCCAATGGACTTTGTTGCACAAAGCATCACCCCACATCTGAAGCACTGTATTTTTCTAAAACGGAAGAGAAAAAATCTCTCTCTTCACTAGATAGATAGACAGGTAGATGATAGATAGATAGATAGATAGACAGACAGACAGACAGGGAATACAACTACAAATAAAGTAGTAGGCACTGTGTCTTGAACACACCTTCGGCCTGCTCGACCTCAGGCCAGGCTATTCTGAAAGGCATCCAGGTTCTTGCCTCTTGATCACTCCTTCTCCCACCTGCTCTCTTCTCATCTGTTCTCTCCTAACTGCCCTCTGAATTCCACATGCTGGTCACCCCATGATGAAGAGAATTTCATTTTTTTCCAGATCTTCCACCACCGTTTCATATCAGAACTATGCCCAGGTGCTCAGCTGAACATTAGGGCTCTCTGCCTTTTGGGGGCACAAAGTGCTGGCAGTTATCTGGATGTTTCTCTAACCAGACCCCTTCAACAAAGGCAAGGTTTCAAAGAGTAGTTGTTTCCCTCTCGTGCATGCAGTTCTTCACAGCTCAGCTTCTTCATCTCATTTGCCCCTCTCTATTTAATGTAGCCGCCTAAGCCTAGGGGAGACAGGGCCTCTTACCTCTTTATATCTTCTGCCCTTGGATCAGTGGCTTGTTAAAAGTACTTCCTAAATGAACAAAATTCTCAGTTGACCATGAGTTATCGCAGGATGGGGAATATGATTGCATGTGACTGGTATTCTTCAGCATCGGGCTCAGGGCCTGGCATTTCAAAGAAAATGTCTTGAATTTGACTTTGAATGGTGATTTGTTCATGAGTGTACTACACTGTCACAGTCAGACGAGTGCAACTCATGTAAGTGACCTGCTAAGAACATCTCTAAGCAAGGAGGATGCTCTCCAACAGAATCCACTGGGGTTACCCAGTGACCCCACCACGGCTCATACCTCTAGTTCCTGATAACACTGCGGTTTAACATTGGGCGCCTGCCCTCCCAGCTTTAGCATTTAATTGTAGATTTCCTTAACTCGTGGTGGCTAACAAGCCCCATTGCTCTTTCTCAGATCTCAGACCAAGCCAGTCGTCACTGGACGTACTTGGTTAGTGCTGAATCCCCCGGACTCTGGTTTCTGGGCCTGTTCGTCCCCTGAATCACACCAAGCTAGTGACACGGTTCTGCTGGAGCCTTCCTACTTTGAGGTAGTGCCGTGAAGGTCCTTGTCCTACAGGTGAAAGCATCCCCATTTGGACATTAAGTCTGTGGGTATCTAACACACTCACCCTTTCCTCCTAAAAGTGTCCCTTGGAGATTTATGGCCATCTCTGCGAACGGTAGATTTTCCACCTGTTGATCATTGCCTGCATGTAGACACTATGGTTGCTGTAGTTTTCAAGGTGAAGGTGGGTTGACTTCATATCCCCCTCCAAACTGTGCAAAGATGATTGGCTAGTTTCACAGAGACAGAACCAGGGTTCATTACTTAGCAAACAGAATTTTTTGGTGTGTGTGTGAGGTAGTGAGGTCCAAAAGATGTGGGCTTTTCTGGAAGGTGGAGAATGTTTCCTTGCAGTGTAAAGGGCATGGTTTCATTCTCCAGCCGCTTTAACACTTGCTTCCTGGCTCAGAAACTGGCCATCTTTGATCCTGTCCAGTAGGGAAGGATCGACTAGAAGAACAGAGGAGATTGGGATCTTGCACCTACTCATCCAGGGAGAATCCAGAACCTCAAAGAGGGCACTCTTGGACATCACCCCAGAAAACCCTTGGACAGCAAGGTCGTTACTCATAGCGAGCTGGTACAGCTTCCTTGCACAGACCTTGTGAACTAACTGGTGGGAGGCCTAACTATTAAAGCAGGCCAGTCATTTCATAGAAGACTGACTGGGAAACCAATTCAGGAAGATCCTGGTCATGTTGACTTAAGAATCCTTATGATTTTCAGCTCTGGCTTTCCTGGAAATTTTTTTGAAGCTGGTAGTTGAAACCAGGGTGGGAGACCATCTTCCTCTCCACAGGTTTCAGCAACTCGGACACTGAAATATAAGAATAGCAAAAAACAAACAAACAAACAAACAAGTTGCAGGACGATGGAGAAAAAGAGAAGGAGGAGAAAGGAAAGAGGGAGAGAAGCAGCAATTTGCTGATCAGTTTCTATAAGATGCCAAGTGTTTACCCTGTATTATTTTTATTTCCCTCTGATATTCAACACAGCCTTGCAAGACAGGCATTATGATTCTGTTTTTTTAAGAGAGTAATTTAGATGCAGAGATAGGAAGGAAACTGAACCAATCAAGGTCACGTGGCTAAGAAAAGATAGGGATGGGACTCAAAACCAGGTCTCCCTGTGAAATCCACTTTCTGTCCAGTACCCCATGATGTTCATGACAGCAAAAAAGTACAAGAATTCCTCCTTATTCAGCCTCTGCATATAAAGACACCCACAAAAAGTTTTATTTGTGGGTGTTTATTTCTATTTCCCCCTTCTTCCCAATACTCTAGTGTGTTGTAATTATACTATTTTACAGATGAGGAGATGAAGGTGCAAAGAGACAAATTAACCTCATCTAACTTTGGACTCAACATGAACTGCAGTAGCTTCGTTAACCAAATTCTAGTCCTTCAGACATGATGGACCTAGAAATTATTCTACTAAGTGAAGTTAGGCAGTGAAAAACAAACATCATATGATATCACTTATATGTGCAATCTAAAAAAATGATACAAATGAACTTATTTGTGAAACAGAAACAGTCTCACAGACTTCAAAAAACTTTATGGCTACCAGAGGGGACAGGTGCGGTCGGGGGATGGGGGTGGACTGGGGGGTTGGCATTGGCACATGCACAACTGAGGTATATGGAATGATTGGCCAGCAGGGACCTGCTGGATAGCACAGAAAATTCTACCCAGTGTTCTGTGATGATCTGTGTGGGAAAAGAATCTGGAAGAAAATGGATGTGTGTGCATGTTTAATGGAATCATTTTGTTGAACAGCAGAAATGATCACAAACTTGTAAATCAATTATATTCAATAAAACTTAAAAAAGAAAGAAATGGCATCCCACTCTGGTGGAGGGATTATGGAAGAAAGTGACTCAAGCCCCAAATCCAAGGAATCCTTTACTGTCCAGAAATATCCAGGTGACCGTTCCCTCATGCTTGGCAATCTTCAGTTTATTGCCTATTTCCAGAGGTGCTCCAGCAATTAACGTGTCCCTGCCCCCCAGGACTTGAGACACCATCTCCAATCTGGTGGGCAGGTAAAATACCACCAAAGGCATTCTGGGCTCTATTCCTTGATTCAGCAAATCAACCAGCCTGCCTTCCCTCCCACTATTGGATCCTGCAGAAGTTCAGCCTTAGCCACAAACCAGATTCAGTTCTATAAAAACCACTGCTTTCAGAGTTCCGTAGTGGCTCAGCAGAAACGAATCCGACTAAGGACCTTGAGGTTGTGAGTTGGATCCCCGGCCTCACTCAGCGGGTTAAAGATCCGGCGTTGCCGTGAGCTGTGGTGTAGATCGCAGACTCGGCTTGGATCCTGCGCTGCTGTGGCTGTGGTGTAGGCCAGCGGCTACAGCTCCGATTCGACCCCCAGCCTGGGAACCTCCATATGCTGTGGGTGTGGCCCTAAAAAGACAGACAGACAAACAAACAAAGCACTTCTGTAAACCTCAGTGCTTTTCTCTGCTCTCATCTCCCGCGTGGGTGACATTCGCCAATGACCGCCTATCACAGACATTCTCAAAGTGTGTTTACAGTGCACCTCTGTCTAAGGAGGAATGCTTGTTAAAAATCCACATTCTGGGATCCTACTGAAGACCTACCAAATCTTTATCTGCAGGAGTAGGGCTCAGAGCTATGCATGCTTAACTATCTTCCCCGTGTATTTTCATTTTATTAAGTTTGAGAAACACTGACTTAGCAGAACTTGGTAAACTAGAATCTATAGGCCAAGCTCAGTAGCATGAAAAGAGCTTGTAGCCCAGGCTCTTCTTTTAGGGTATCAGGTGTGGCTCTCCTTGTTGAAGCTCTGATACCAGATACAACCTATCAGAAGTGCTTCCTGGGGCCCTGACCAGCCCCTGCCATTATTAACTGTATAACTTTCTCTCTATAGGTGCTTCTGCACAGAAAGAATATCCGGAACTGCAGTCTAGCCACTGGGGGCTTGGCAAGACTCCTGCATGCTTCCTCCAGCTACATCTGCCAGACTGATGCAAAGCCCGAGTATACTGTCTGGGCCTGAAAATCCCAGGATAGGTATTGATGTGGGATGGGCCGCCAGGGGAACTGTGGATCTAAAAGGAACTAGTCACACACCTACCCAACAACCTCAATGTGATGCCCACATTCCCCTGCCATAGCCTCTAAAATCTCACCTTCTGCTTAGACCAAAGAGGGTAGAAAAGCCTAATGAAAAACAATCGTAAAAACGAAGTCATGCCTCCGAAATGATGCAGCGTGAAGTCCACCAGCAAAGTTCTGATGGCGGGAATGCACGAATCACCTTACAGGTAAGCACATTCTCATCTCCCCTGTTCCTAAGGGTGCCCTTTAGCTGATGGTCTGGAGTCTGTATGGGTAAAGAATTCTCAGCGCTTGTTCTTTAGAGAGCAATCGCCTCCTAAAACTGCTTCTCGGCCCCACGATGGAACTCATTCCCTGCGTGCACAGGCCTGCTTCTGGCCCTGAGCAATCTCTACCTCCGTCTCGATCCCCTGTCACGCCGGACGTGTCATTAGTGCTGATTATCCACATTATCTAGAATTTTCTTCTGAGTGGTAGAAAGCACTCTAAACGGCTTCGTGTTTGAACAGCTGGATTAAATGGCACTCTGAGGGTCTGAAAGAAACAGCACATCTCTCCAAACGGCCTGCCTCCCTAAGGGGAATGGCTTAATCCCCTTGTAGAATTAACCTATTGTCTAATCAATCTTTACCAAAACGCTACATTAGGTTTAAAATTCCGTTAGGTAGACACAATAACTCAAATAACAAAAAGGCTAAGTGATCTCACCTGTATCAGTCTTTCTCTTTAAAAAAAAAAAAAACTATTACGGTCTTAGCATCAGTGAAGCTCTCTAAACACTTTATACCTTCCTTCATTCTCCCTTCCTCTCCAGATGAGCTCTCGTATTTTTCTTCTGATGCTCTTGAACCAGCTCCCTCCATCCCTCTTACACTTCCTGCTAGTCCTCGAGCATCCACGGGCACCTATGCTACACGCGTGCCCTGCGTCCTACTCCATCCTATAAATATATTATGTTCATGCTTGTTTAACATGAGCGCTAGTGGCATAAGGGTATCAGGAACATGTAGTAAAGTTAAATCAAGACCAAATACGAAAGAAGATGTCATATAAAAGGCTGGGGCCTTAGGAAAATGAAAGTGCATTCATGTCTCCACGACTAACAGCGGCTGATTGAGAGCTGTAGTAAATACCTGGCCCTTTTCAGGATGCCCATCGTGCCCGTAGATACAATGTATGATTTTTATAATCATGTCATTTTTTATGAATGGGAAGGATTATCTTAAGGCAAACAGCACTCTTCTGTCTTATTTTTATGGGGGGTCTTTCGCAGGGAGGCAGCTGTAAGATCTGCGATGGTTCTTGCTGTCCTTTCCCTGTGTGCTCTTTCCAAGCATCTTGAAATGTACGTATTAAGCATACACAGTTTGGTTTGTTTTTTTTTAACCTGCTTCAATTAAAAAAATTTTAGACTCATTTTATGTTTATATACCAAGAAATTAAGTTTGATAAAGAAGAAAAAGATTTTCTTTCTTTCTTTTTTTTTTCTTTTTTTTTTCTTTTTAGGGCTGAACTTGCGGCATATGGAAATTCCCAGGCTGGGGGTTGAATCCGAGTGACAGCTGCCGGCCTGCACCACAGCCATAGCCACACAGGATCCAAGCCACATCTGCAACCTACATGAGAGCTCACAACAATGCTGGATCCCCAACCCACTGAGCAAGGCCAGGGATCGAACCCATGTCCTCATGGATGCTAGTTGGGTTCATTAACCACTAGGTCATGATAGGAACTCCTGATTTCGAAAGAATTTATTGATGGCACATTGGAGGAAAAAAATATGGAAGCCACATAGATAGTTGGTATATAGCTTAAATATATTAAGAGAGAACAGTTAAAATGGCTGTTTAAAAACAAGATGCCATATGGATTTTCAGATTATGTGCTTTCCTTGTATGAAAATCTTAGCCTTTTATTTGGATGCTTATCCATTTATATTTAATAAAATTATATTCATATCTGCTATCAAAAAAAAAGATGCCGTGAATCATGGAAAAAGAGGTATTTCACACAAAATACAAATTTCCCATAATCCATGGGAAAAGATACAAAATCCATAGACAATTTGGATTGACGAACCTTTCAGACAGTATCTGTGTAGGCTTGTCAAAAGAAGGACATAGGATAGGTTCCCTGGTGGTGCGGGTGGGTTAAGGATCTGGTGTTGTCACTGCAGTGGCTCGGGTTTAGTCCCTGACCCAAGAAGTTCCACATGCAGCATGGCCAATAAAAAAAAAAAAAAAATGACATAGATGGGATTAACCCAGTGTAAAATAATATCATTGAAGTTTTCCCCAAAATAAACAGACTGCTGTCTAACATGAGCAACAAAGCACGAAGAAATTGTCTTAACAAAGTATCTACAAAAGTTGTATGAAGAAAAATTCAGATGATGAAAGAAGACAAAATGGAAAGCTTCTTCTCAGGTTTTTTTAATGGTTAAATGAGATGTAATTCCAATTAAAACACCCTCAGGATTGATTTGGAGAAGGATAATCTGATTCTACATGTCATGTGGAAAAAGAAACAATTTGAAGTTATTATTGGTTAATTGGTTATACTTAAAATGCTGCTGGAAGTAAAGGCAAAAAGGAAAATAACCACACGTTTTTTCTCTTAATAACTTTGATTTTAAGGCATAACATAGATACAGTGGACAACACTGATCTTAAGTGTTATAATTACACGCAATTTGGCAAGTGCACATATCAACATAACACAACATCCCTGTCAAGACAGAGAAAACAACCATCACCTCGAAAAATGTTCCTCGGCCTCCTTCCAGTTCGACTCCTCACTGCCGCTCTGATTGCTTTCAACACGGATTTGCTTGTTCCTGAGCTTCGTATAAATGGAATCATGCCGTAAGTACTCTTTTACAGACTTCTTTTGGATTCTTTCTTTCAGTCTAATGTTTTGGAGATTAACCCACAGGGTTGTGTTTATCAGCAGTTTGTTCCTTTATACTGCCGAGTGGTATTCCATTGCATGAATATTCCATACTTTCACAATCATTCGTTTTGGTGTCTGAGTGGAAGCTCTTGCAGTCCTTAAAGAGAATTGGAAAATGATCCTCATACTAACAGATATTTAACATACGGACGAAATACTATGAGCAATATCTTTAGTGATAACAAATGCAAAAACAATCTTCCATTGACTTTTTCTTTTTTTTTTTTTTTGGCTTTTGTCTTTTTGTTGTTGTTGTTGTTGTTGCTATTTCTTGGGCCGCTCCCGCGGCATATGGAGATTCCCAGGCTAGGGGTTGAATCGGAGCTGTAGCCACCAGCCTACGCCAGAGCCACAGCAACGCTGGATCCGAGCCGCGTCTGCAACCTACACCACAGCTCACGGCAACGCCGGATCGTTAACCCACTGAGCAAGGGCAGGGACCGAACCCGCAACCTCATGGTTCCTAGTTGGATTCGTTAACCACTGCGCCACGACGGGAACTCCTGATTAGTCTTATTGATCTACATGGCACTAGCTTGCCTGCATTTTCATACAGCTTCAATTATGCTTTTTTTTTTTTTTTTTTTTGGTCTTGTCTTTTGAGGGCCGCACCCACAGCACATGAAAGTTCCCAGGCTAGGGGTCTAATCAGAGCTGTTGCTGCTGGCCTATGCCAACAGCCACAGCAATGTCAGATCCAAGCTGCATCTGAGACCTACACCACAGCTCACGGCAACGCCGGGTCCTTAACCCACTGAGCGAGGCCAGGGATGGAACCTGCAACCTCATGGTTCCTAGTTGGATTCGTTTCTGCTGCGCCATGATGGGCTTCTCCCAATTATGCTTTCTTTTTTAGAGTATACTGCCGGGCACCCAGCAAATCTTGATTATGGATGAAACCCCATACACCTAACTCCAAATTGAGTTGCAGCTTCATCCAGTCACTAATGGTAGACTACACAGCTCTTCTTTTAGTGAGAATTATTCTCCATCTAATCTTCTATAACCTTAGCTCTATCCTTCTGTGTAGTGTATTATGTACACTAAAGTACATTCTTTAGTCCTTAGTACTACCCTGTTTTTATGGCTGAGTCTGTGGCATATGGAAGTTCCAGCACCCGGGACTGAATCCAAGTTTCACCTGTGACCTACACCACGGCAGTGGAAATGCCAGATCCTTTAACCCGTGGATCCAGGCCAGGGATTAAACCTGCACCTCCACAGCAATGTGAGTGACAGCACCAGATCCTTAGCCAGCTGCACCACAAAAGAACTCCCTAATGCATATTAATTTTTTAATGCTTATTGCTTCATATATATATATATATATATATATATATATATAAAACAAATATATGATTCTTTCAGGTGTAAAGCTGAAAGCATAGTCTCATGTTCATAATTATAATTTTTGATACGACGCCGTTCTTACAGAAAAGGATTAAAGAGATATGAAGCATTTCTCTCTGACCTGTGGTTGTCACCTTCATCCACCTCTATGTCCACATCCTTAAGTTGTGGAAAGTCCCATCTCAGTTTCCTTACAGTAGTCTTCCTGCTGATTTTTCTACATCTCTGCCAGTTTTTCGAAAAATTGAATCAAGACTTTTGAAAATCAGAATAGGAATTCCCTGCTCGCTTAGTGGTTAAGGATTCGGCGTTGTCACTGCTGTGGCACAGGTTCTGTCCCTGGCCTGGGAACTTCCATTTGCTGCAAGCACTGCCAAAAAAAAGAAGCGTAATAATACTCTTTATCACTGAAAGAACTGAAGACTTAGACAAAGTCATCTGCACTCTTTAGCATCTAATACTTAAGGGGTGCCCCACACATAAAGGCATTTTGATACCAAGAGAAAGAGAAGGAAATAATTAAGCCATTATTTGGCATGTTTAAACCAAACTGTCACTCTTTTCTGATGACTTGCAAGCTCACAGAAAAGAGTATTTATGACCTTACACCCAAGCTTCAATCAATGCTCATTAATTCAAAAATATTTATGGCCACTCACTATCTATTAGGCAAGCCATGGTGTGAGAGCTCATGTTTGGAAATCAGACAGCCCTGGATTTAAGTTCTGCTTTGTCTCTTACCTGCTGTATGACTTTCGGCAACTTTTTACTCATGGTAAGCCTCGGTTTCCTTTCTATAAAGTGGTAAATACTTGATTTATTTGTTCATCTGTTTGTCTGTCTGTTTGCCAGCAATTGACAAGATTTAGGTGTCAACAACAATATACTGGCTCCATCAGTACGCTGGTTCCTTGAACAAATGGCATCACTTCTTTAGGATTCTCTTTCCTCTTCTGTAAAATGGAGGAATGGGGATAGATTAAATGATTTCTAGATGGTTCTCAAATTGTATAGCTGCATTACCTGGGAGCTTAGTGCAAACGGCAATAAATTACTAAAATAGGTAAAAATGAATGAATTAGGATTTCTGAAGGTAAGGACCTAAGAATCTGTTTATAGAACATGAAAGTTTATATTGCATGTATTATACACTATAGGTGTATATAAGATATATTTGGGTGTATATACATATGTTTTCTATTCTTCCCAGGGGAATGACTTTGTTTTTTAAGAAAATTTGGTACTATCTCAAAGAACAGTTCCAAGTACAGTGTACTGTTTACAGGGATTTTTTTAATCTGAACCATTTGAGTGCTAAGTCCCTGACATAATACCTTAACACATTTTTAAACACTTTGGATGGAAAAGATACAGTGTGAGATATCATGTTGGTAAGTAAGGCATTTCGTTAGTTTGTGGATTATGGTCCTGATAGAAGCACTGGGGGCATAGAAGGCAAATCCACATTCAGAAAATTTGTTTTAGTGAGGACCACACCCTGCCTCGTCCGTGAAGGAAGTGACCCACTATAATCAACCTGCCTTGCATGGTCCCCTCAGGTGCAGTAGCGTATGGCTCACTATTGCTCTGGCTGTTGGGACATCAGCCTTTGGAAGAACAGAGGAGCCAGATCTGCCTCGGTGAGAGCCCATGCGTAATTTCCAACACCGCCCTCAACAGCTACTGTGTTAATGGACCCTCTTAGAAAGCCCTGGATGACTCGTGAAGAGGTTGACTGACCTCTTCAGACCACGGTCATCATCTTGTCTCCCTGATTATTGAGCCCTGAGAGTATCCTGACTTTTAATTTATCTCATTTCTACTTTGTTGCAGTGCAGTTGTCTTCCTGCTTTTTGTATCATATTTAAGAAATCTTGAGGAGATGGGCTTAAGATGGCAGAATAGAAGGACTGGAGCTCAACTTCTCTCCTAAAAACAACAAAATTCACAACTAAAGGCTGAGCAATCTTCCACCCAATGGACCGGAAACCTTAAAAAAGATCCCCTACTCCAGAAGACAGAGGAGGCCACATCAAGAGGTGGGAGGGGCGATTACATGATATAAACAACTCCCTACCTCCCGGCTGGGAAGCCCCACAGACTGGAAACTAACTGGTTCACAGAGACTCACCTACAGGAGCGAGAGTTCTGAGCCCACATCAAACTCCCATGTATGGGGATCTGGCACTGGGGGAAAGAGTGGAGCATCTGGCATTGAAGGCCAGTGGCGCTTGTGTGCAGGAGCTCCACGGCACCGGGGGAAATAGAGACCCCATTCTTTTTTTTTTTCTTTTTTGTTTTGGCTTTTTGCCTTTTCTAGGGCCGCTTCTGAGGCATATGGAGATTCCCAGGCTGGGGTCTAATTGGAGCCATAGCCACTGGCCTATGCCAGAGCCACAGCAATGCGGGATCCGAGCCACGTCTGCAAACTACACCACAGCTCATGGCAATGCTGGATCCTTAACCCACTGAGCAAGGCCAGGGATCGAATCTGCAACCTCATGGTCCTAGTTGGATTCATTAACCACTGCACCACTACAGGAACTCCAGAGACCCCATTCTTAAAAGGCATACACAGACTTTCACGTGCACTGGGTCCCACGGCAAAGCAATGTCTCCATAGGAATCTGGGTCAAACCTGACTGCACTTCTTGGAGGACATCCTGGGAAAACAGGGGTGAATGTGGCTTGTTATGAGGGAAGGACATTGGAAGCAAAGCTCTTGGGAATATTCAGTAGCTGTCTTTTTCTGGAGGGGGCCATTTTGGGAAAATCTGGCCCCACCCATCAGTCAGTGATAAGAAGCCCCATGGCAAACAACAATCCAGGTGGGATCAGTAAACAGGCTGCCCAAAGACCCCTCAGGCACACAGCCACCTCTAATCCCATTGAGAGACAAAGCCCCACCCAACAGAGGAATTAGAATCAGCTCCACCTACCAGTGGGCAGGCATCAGCTCCTCTTATCAGGAAGCCTACAGCAAGCCCCCATACCAACTTCACCACAAGGGGGGCAGACACCAGAAGCAAGAGAGGCTACAACTCTATTATCTATAAAAAGGTCGCCACACAAAAACCTATAAAAATGAAAAGACAGAGAACTATAACTCAGATGAGGGAGAAAGGAAAAACCCCAGAAAATCAGCTATGCAATGAGAAGATTCTCAGCCTCCAGGAAAAAGACTTCAGACTGTTGATGCTGAAGATGATGCAAGACATTGGAGATAAACTGGAGACAAAGATGGATAACTTAGAGGAAACACTGAGCAAAGAGATACAAGATATAAAACTTAAACAAGAAGAGATGCAAAATACAATAACTGAAATAAAAAATTCACTAGAAGCAGCTAACAGCAGAATACAGGAGGCAGAAGAATGAATAACCATTCCTCTGCCTCGGTAGTGGAAACTACAAATGCGGAACAGAAAAGAGAAAAAAGATTGAAAACAAATGAAGAGAGTCTCAGAGAACTCTGGGACAATGTGAAATGCACCAACATCCATATTATAGGGGTTCCAGAAGGAGAAGAGAGAGAGAAGGGGACAGAAAAAATATTCCAAGAGATAATAGCTGAAAACCCCCCTAACATGGGAAAGGAACCACTCACTCAAATCCAGGAAGCACAACGAGTACCATATAAAATAAACCTAAGGAGGAATACACCGAGACACATAGGAATCAAACTAACCAAAATTAAAGACAAAGAGAAAATCTTGAAAGCAGCTAGGGAAAAGAAAAAAATAACATACAAGGGAACCCCAATAAAGTTATCAGCAGATTTTTCAGCAGAAACTCTGTAGGCCAGAAGGGAGTGGCATAATATACTTAATGTGATGAAAGGAAAAAACCTCCAACCAAGATGACTTTACCCAGCAAGGCTCTCATTCAGGTTTGAAGGAGAAATCAAAACCTTCACAGATAAGCAAAAGTTGAGAGAATTCAGCAATACTAAACCAGCCTTACAACAAATACTAAAGGAACTTCTCTAGGCAGAAAAGAAAAGACAGCAACAGGAAACAAAAATTCCACAAATGACAAGGCTCACCAGTTAAGGTGTATATACAGTAAAGATATGAAATCATCCATGCACAATTATACCATCAAAATCAGAAATCATGAGAAGAGGTGGGTCCAAATGCAGGACACTGGAGATGAACTTGCAGTTAAGAGAACAACAACTTAAAACAATCTCATATACATATAGACTCTTAGATCAAAACTTCAGAATAACTGCAAACCAAAAATCTACAATTGATACACAAACAAAAAAAAATCAATTCAAATACAACATTAAAGATAGTCATCAAACCAGAAGAGGAGAGAACAAGAGAAGAAGGGAAGAAAAAAGAGCAACAAAAACAAATCCAAAGCAATTAATAAAATGGCAATGAGAACATACATATCAATAATTACCTTAAATGTTAATGGACTAAACACCCCAACCAAAAGACACAGACTGGCTGAATGGATACAAAAACAAGATCCATATATATGCTGTCTTCAAGAGACCCACTTCACTTCTAGAGACACATACAAATCAAAAGTGAGAGGATGGAAGAAAATATTTCATGCAAACTGGGATCAAAAGAAAGCTGGAGTAGCAATACTCATAACAGACAAAATAGACTTTAAAATGAAGAATATTTTAAGGGACAAAGAAGGTCATTACATTATGATCAAAGGATCAATCCAAGAAGAAGATAGAACAATTTTAAATATCTACGCACCCAACATAGGTTCACCACAATATATAAGGCAACTGCTAACAACCTTAAAAGGACAAATCAACAATAACACAATCATAGTGGGGGACATGAACACCCCACTTGCAGCCAAGGACAGATCATCCAGACAGAAAATCCATAAGGAAACACAGCCCTGAATGAAGCATTAAACCAGATGGATTAGTAGATATTTATAGGACATTTCATCCAAAAGTAACAGAATACACATTATTCTCAAGTGCACATGGAACATTCTCTAAGATTGATTATATCCTGGGCTACAAATCCAACCTCAGTAACTTTAAGAAAACTGAAATCACATCAAGCATCTTTTCCAACCACAATGCCATACGACTGGAAATCAACAACAAGAAAAAAACTGCAAAAAACACAAACACATGGAGACTCAACAATATGCTACTAAACAACCAATGGATCACTGAAGAAATCAAAGAGGAAATTAGAAAAAACCTAGAAGCAAATGACAACGAAGATATGACACTCCAAAACCTATGGAATGCACCAAAAGCCATTCTAAGAGGAAAGCTTATAGCAATACAAGCCCACCTCAGGAAACAAGAAAAAGCTCAAATAAACAAGCTAACTTTACATCTAAAGCAGCTCAAGAGAGAAGAACAGACAAGACCTAAAGTTAGCAGAAGGAAAGAAATTATAAAGATCAGAGCAGAAAGCAATGAAGTAGAAACAAAGAAAACCATAGAAAAGATCAATGAAACGAAAAGCTGGTTCTTCTTTGATAAACCCTTAGCCAGACTTTTCAAGAAAAAAAGAGAGAGGACTCAAATCAATAAAATTAGAAATGACAAAGGAGAAGAAACAACAGACATCACAGAAATACAAAGGATCATAAGAGACTATTATAGGCAACTATATGCCAAGGAAATGGAAAACCTAGAAGAAATGAACAAATTCTTAGAAAACTACAGTCTTCCAAGACTAAACCAAGATGAAATAGAAAAGATGAATGGACCAGTCACAAGAACTAATATTGAAACTGTGATTAAAAAACTTCCAACAAACAAAAGTCCAGGACCAGATGGCTTCACAGGTGCATTTTATCAAACATTTAGAGAAGAGCTGACACCTCTCCTTCTGAAACTATTCCAAAAAATTGCAGAGGAAGGGATACTCCCAAACTCATTCTATGAGGCCACGATCACCCTGATACCAAAACCAAAGATACCACAAAAAAAGAAAACTACAGTCCAATTTCACTGATGAACATCAATGTAAAAATCCTCAACAAAATCCTAGCAAACTGAATCCAACAATACATTAAAAGGATTGTACATCATGATCAAGTGGGATTTATCCCAGGGATGCTAGGGTTCTTCCATATCCACAAATCAATCAGTGTGATACACCACATTAACAAACTGGAGAATAAAAACCATATGATCCTCTCAATAGACGTGGAAAAAGCCTTTAACAAAATGCAACACCCATTTCTGATAAAAACCCTTCAGAAAGTGGGCATAATGGGAACCTACCTCAACATGATAAAGGCCATATATGACAAACCCAAAGCTAACACCATTCTCAATGGTGAAAAGCTGAAATAATTCCTGCTGAGATCAGGAACAAGAAAAGGATGTCCACTCGCCACTACTCTTCAACATAGTTTTGGAAGTCCTAGCCACAGCAATCAGAGAAGAAAAAGAAATAAAAGGAATCCAAATTGGAAAGGAAAAAGTAAAACTATTGCTATTTGCAGAAGACATGATACTAGACCTAGAGAATCCTAAAGACTCTACCAAAAAACTGTTAGAGCTCATCCATGAATTTGGCAAAGTTGCAGGATATAAAATGAATACACAGAAATCGATGGCATTTCTATACACTAACAATGAAAGAGCAGAAAGAGAAATTAGGGAAGCAATCCCGTTTACCATCACATCCAAAAGAATAAAATACCTAGGAGTAAACCTACCTAAAGAGACAAAAGACTTGTATTCTGAAAACTATAAGACACTGATGAAAGAAATCAAAGATGACACAAATAGATGGAAAGATATACCATGCTCATGGATTGGAAGAGTTAATAGTATCAAAATGAATATATTACCTAAGGCAATCTACAGATTCAATGCAATCCCTATCAAATTATCAATTCCTATCAAGTTTTTCACAGAACTTGAACAAAATATTTTAAAGTTTGTTTGGAAGCACAAAAGACCCAGAATAGCCAAAGACATCCTGAAAAAGAAAAATGGAGCTGGAGGAATCCGGCTCCCGAAATTTAGACTATACTTCAAAGCAACAATCATCAAAACCACATGGTCCTGGCACAAAGAAATATAGATCAATGGAACAGGATAGAAAGTCCAGAATTAAACCCACGCACCTACAGCCAACTCATCTATGACAAAGGAGGCAAGGATATACAATGGAGAAAGGACAGCTCGTTCAATAAATAGTGCCGGGAAAACTGGACAGCCACATGGAAAAGAATGAAATGAGAACACTCCCTAACACCATACACAAAAATAAACTCAAAATGGATTAAAGACCTAGATATGAGACCAGACACTATAAAACTCTTAGAGGAAAACACAGGCCAAACCCTCTCTGACATAAACGACAGCAACATCTTCTCAGATCCACCTCTTAGAGTATTGACAATAAAAAGAAAAATAAACAAATGGGACCTAATCAAACTTCAAAGTTTCTGCACAGCAAAGGAAACCCTCAACAAAATGAAAAGACAACCCACAGAATGGGAGAAAATCTTTGCAAGTGAATCAACGGACAAGGGATTAATCTCCAAAATTTATAAACACCTTCTGCAGCTCCATACCAAAAAAACAAACAACCCCATCCAAAAATGGGTAGAAGATCTAAACAGTCCTCCAAAGAAGACATACAAATGGCCAAAAAACACATGAAAAGATGTTCAACGTCACTCATTAGTAGAGACATGCATATCAAAACCACAATGAGGTACCACCTTACACCAGCCAGAATGGCCATCATCCAAAAGTCTACAAACAATAAGTGCTAGAGAGGGAGTACAGAAAAAGGAACCCTATGACACTGTTGGTGGGATTGTAAACTGGTGCAACCACTGTGGAAAGCAGTATGGAGAGTCCTCAGAAAACTAAACATAGAACTCCCATTTGATCCAGCAATCCCACTCCTGGGCATCTATCCAGAGAAAAACCATGACTCGCAAAGACACATGTACTCCGATGTTCACTGCAGCACTCTTTGCAATAGCCAAGCCATGGAAACAACCTAAATGTCCATCGACAGAGGAGTGGATCCAGAAGATGTGGTACATATACACAATGGAATATTACTCAGCCATTAAAAAGAATGAAATACCAGCATTCTTAGCAACATGGATGGACCTAGAAACTATCATGCTAAGTGAAGTCAGCCATACAATGAGACACCAACGTCAAATGCTTTCACTGACATGCGGAATCTGAAAAAAGGACAGACGGATCTTCTATGCAGAACAGATGCTGACTCACAGACATTAAAAAACTTATGGTCTCTGGAGGAGACAGTTTGGGGGGTGGGGGGATGTGCTTGGGCTGTGGGATGGAAATCCTGTGAAATTGGATTGTTATGATCATCATACAACTACAGATGTGATACATTCATTTACGTAATCAAAAAAAAAAAAAAGAAATCTTTGCCAACTCTCATGTCTCTAAAATTTCCTCTTAGGTTTTTTTCTAAAATTTTTACATTTAGGTCTATGCTGCATTTTGAGGGGCTTTTTTGGTTTTTTGTTTTCGTCTTTTTAGGGCCACACCTGCAGCATATGGAGGTTCCTAGGCTAGGGGTTGAATCAGAGCTGTAGCTGCCAGCCTACACCACAGCACAGCAAGACGGTTCGAACCTGCATTCAGAGGAATACTAGTTGGGTTCATTACTACTGAGCCATGATAGGAACTCCCTGAGTTAAGCTTTTTTTGAACCACACCCATGCAATATGGGAGTTTCTAGGCTAGGGATGGAATCAGAGCCACAGCTGCAGAAATGACAGATCCTTAGCCCACCCCCCTGGGCCAGAGATCGAACCTGTACCTCAGATGCAACCCAAGCTGCCAGAGACAAGGCCAGATCCTTAACCCACTGTGCCACAGCAGAGACTCCCTTGAGTTAAATTTTATATAGTGTGAGGTAAGGGTCAAGATTTTCTTTGGTAATTTTTCATACAGTTAATGCATTTGACTTTTAACATAAAAAGACAGCTTGAAAGTGTCCTGGGTGGAAATTAAGGTTTACTATTTGAGTCTTTGGGCTCATGTTTTTAGGTGGTAGAGAGAAGCTGGCTTTCCAGAACTGGTCATCACCATAGTGTCAGTGATTCATGCCGATGTCCAGTTTCTACAGAACCAACCTCCAGATCATAAAGATAAAGATTCCAAGGAAGTACTAGCACCCATACTAACACTTTCAGCCACAGATCAAGGACTTACTTTTCTTTTCCCACTCGGCTCCTTTATGTTGCTCGGCTATCTGAGGAGGCCACTTGCCCCCATAAAAATATACCGATATCAAACGTATGCTCTTCTTCACCGACAATGCTACAAAGACAGAAGCCATGAGTCACAGACAGAAGGAGAAAGGTGAGCACATTGCTGTTCTTTCCCAGTTATCTGGGCTTCCTCTCTGCTCTCATTTTTTTCTTTTTAGGGCCGCATCCTCGGCACACGGAGGTTCCCAGGCTAGGGGTCCAATTGGAGCTACAGCTGCCAGCCTACACCACAGCCACAGCAATGTAGATTCCAAGTCTCATCTTCAGCCGACCGAATGGTTCCTAGTTGGATTCGTTTCTGCTGTGCCACGGTGGGAACTCCTTTGTTCTTACTTTTAATGTCTGCCTCTGAAAGTGGCCAAAATAATTCTACAAAGTCATGTCAAATATTCTATGCCACATTTCAGTTTTCTAATTTCAACGTTTATCAGTATTTCTAGGAGTTTCTGTCATGGCTCAGTGGTAACGAACCTGACTAGTATCCATAAGGATGTGGGTTCAATCCCTGATCTCACTCAGTGGGTTAAGGATCTGGCATTGCCATGAGCTTGGTGTAGGCTGGCAGCTAGAGCTCTGATTCGACCCCTAGCCAGGAACTTCCATATGCTGTGGGTGCAGCCCTAAAAATACAAAATATATGTATATATTCCTACATGGCTGTAACTAATTTTAGAAAATACAGTGTTCAAAAAAATTCCATCTATAAATCCAGTATATCTGTGGGGGTAAATAATTACATTATTAAAGTAGGTTTCACTTAAAAGTAATACCCAGAGGAGTTATATTACACTGAATGTCCATGAATCATTTTAAATATGATTTAATGTCTATTTACTCACATATACATAATTTTTCAAGAATGTAGGCTGCACTCCCAGGCTGGGTGGGTTCATACCTACACATGTGCCCACACACATTTCAGTTGTGAAATTTCTAAGGGAAAAAATACATGCCAGACCAGTGGATTTATTTTATTTAACTACTGGTGCTGCTTTTACAGGACAGATGAGAATATTAATTTTTGAAGGCATATTAAGCAGGAGAAAGACCAAAGCATTTGAAATAGATGCATTCAAAGGTACACAATTTCACTACCAGAATAATCTGGTATTTGCTCTGGGAGCACACTTTTGACGGTTGACCCCAGACATAAACTTATTTATGCATTCTAAAAACTACTCTTACAAACATTCTCGGTAAATATTCATACTGCATGACATAAAATATTTTCCATTTTGATTGAGCTTTTCACATGTTTGCCTCTCTGTCAGCCTTTGTGGCAGAAGGTGGTACAAGCAGCAAGTTCCATGGAATGGATCACTCCATGGCGGTGTTCCTGAGTGAATTGATAAGATGCTGAGTAGAAAATTCCCCGTTTGAATGACATTATCATTCCAGAGAACAGATATATTTCAGAGGGTGTTTTTAGTCCACAGGGAGACTTTGGAGGAAAAAGTCTACACGGCCTGCACATACAATGACTTCGTTTTCTCAAAGTGTGGAAACAAGTGACACAACCTCTCCTGCTGCTCCAAAAAAGATGTAAGTTACTTTCTCTGCTATTCACACCGACCATGGTCACTCAAAGAGAAGACGACAAAGAGCAAATGGAGAAAAACAAAAACCCCCTAATGTGGAAAGATACAGCCCCGTGATCCAACAGGGAATAGTATTTGTTTTATTTCCAGTCATTTGGAATAATCTAACATTTCTTACTTCTGGCTCTACCACTCAGGAGCTCATCCAGAACTCTCTGAAATGAAAACCACTGTCATACTTTCCACTGTGGCAGAGTCTCCACACAAGCACATTGTTTTGCATTTAAATATATATTGCTTTTAAATTTTAAATGGTGTTATGAGTGAGAACCCTTGGCAGCAAAGAAATTAGATTGGGAAGTCAAGTGAGAAAACAAGAGCAGGCAAATATATTAAAATGGGGCTTTTCATTTGTTGTGTCTCCAATACCCACCTGGAATCCAGAATGAATCCACAGACGCCTGATACCCAGTTTGATGTTTTCTTGAACGTTAACATCTTCCAGGATGGTGCACTAGCGATGCTTCCGAAATATACTATTTAGGAACAAAGGGAAACAAATATTGATTCATCACAGGAAAACCTGAAAACCTCTCCATCTAGAAAAATATCCCAGAGTTAGACTCAGAGAAGGAAAATGAAGGAAGCGCAGACCATATGTTCTCAATAGTAGTAAGTTCTTTCTCATAAAACTAAGAAGTAGAGAACCCTTTGTCTCTATTTAGAAAAACAGAAGATCAATTCATCTTGTCAGTATAGAGATATGTGTCTGCATCGCTGACTATGTAAAGCCAAGTGCTACGCTAGATGATGTACACACTTTGGAAAGTGGAAAGCAAACTCTGTGTATCTTTTTGGTTTACGTGTGTGCATGTGTGTCAATGCACTGTGCTTGGAAAATGATATCCAGACCAAAAAGGATCAAAGAAAAGTAAGCAAAGTAATAGACAGACTAAGAATATAACAGATGGGGAAAATGTGAGGGAAGTGAATATATTTTGCCAAAGAAATGATACTGAGCGGGTCAGGAAGTGAAAACATTACATAAATACTTATATACTGAGCACAAACACAGGGTCACATCAGGCCCTCCAAGACTCATAGCTCCCGCTGAAGTCAGAAGCCTGCACAGAGAGCCGTGCAGGCATTAAAGACACAACTCAGCCTGAAACAGCTTAAAGGTGAGAGAGAAGTGTTTATGTTGGATGGAAATGGCCAAACAACTGAACTTAAGAGGAGGAAAACTCACTTTTGAAGTAAAAGAGAACCTTTTTCGCCATGAGGAAAAACAGACGCTCAAACAGCCTGTCGGGTGAGGTCATCACAGTAAACAGTAGGCATGCTTAATTTAAGATTAATTAGGTCGGTAGAAATTCTATGTTGATTCAGTCAGGGACTAAATGCAAACATCCAAGGATCTTTTTCCATCAAACCACCTCCTATGTAATAATAGTATCCATTATTCTACTATAATCATCTTGAAACATCTCTCCCTCTGCTCACTCTGGATATCCTTTTTTTTTTTTTTTTCTCACTTAGGTTATATTTCCATAATCATGGACTTGAAAAAGCCTAGAAATAAAATAAATTTAAGATGTATTTGTCAAATGGATCTCACAACACTAATGGCTGCGTTGGTTCTTTCAAGCCAAGAATTCAATCTAATGTGAGGACATCCTTTGACTTAGAAGATTTCCCTTCTGAAAACCAGAAGTTTAGTGAGGAGATTGACGGTCTGTCTGTGTTATTGTTATTGGCTCCAGACCTGCAGGGGGGGAAATAATTTCAGATCAACCTAAGCTCTAAAAGCTCGTTTTTGTTTGAGTATCTGGAAAGTAGTCAACAATCCTCTCCATTTCACATTTCCTGTGGTTTATGCGATAAGAAAATTCCCTGCAGGTCTTAGCAGACCTGCTAGCGAAAGATCCACAGAGGGTTTGCCCCCGATCAGAGGCGAAACATACTGCTGAATTCATTGACATTTTCATCTTACGCACTTAGCATGCAATATCCTCTCCAAAGAGATATAATCTATCGCCTTTACAATGTGTAACGGTAGGCAGGGTATTTTTTTTTTTCTAATGTAAAAAATAACTGTGCCAAGAATGACTTATTTGAATTTAACACACAAGCTGCAGCTGGTCACTAAAACCCATTTGTGGCTTGTCAAAGAAATGTGTGGAATCACAGAATCATTTTCCCTGTTGTAGCTGCCCATCCGTGTGTGCAGAAATTGAACATTTCTGATTGGATTTATGAACGACTTCTCCAAGAAACTCCTTTTTGCACTCAAAATACCAAAAAGACAGATTTGAAAACCATAACACTCGCACTTGGGCATCACTTCTCACGCTTCACACTGCTTCGGCAAGTTCCAAACTGCTTCTACAGCCACAGGAGCTTTCTTTAAAAAATGAGGCAATTGGTGTGTAGCAAACAATTTCCTCGAGATTGGCTGGTCAGTCTGGTAGGGACCTAGGAAGATTAAGACACCGGCGTTTTCTCTTTCTCCTGAAACACAGCGAGCACAATGTTTACAGACTTGGAATTTCCGTTTCAAGACTCACGTGCCTACCCACCCGCCAGTCACCACCACCCCAGCCTAGACCTAATGGCCATTAACTCAGCGACACCAGTCTTCAAGTCCAATGGGGCCTCTTATCTACTCTCCTCCACTGCCACACTTACTTCCCATCTCTTCTTTTTCTTCTTCTTTTTTGTCTTTTTAGGGCTGCACGCAAGGCATATGGAAGTTCCCAGGCTAGGGGTCAAATTGGAGCTACAGGTGCCAGCCTGCGCCACAGCCACAGCAATACAAGATCAAAGCCGCATCTGCAACCTACACCACAGCTCACGACAACTGCCAGACCCTTAACCCACTGAGCGAGGCCAAGGATCGAGTCCGCGTCCTCACAAATACTAGTCAGGTTTCTTACCACTGAACCACAACGGGAACTGCCTACTTCCATTCTTTTATCCTGGGCTTGCTAGGAAGTCAGGATATTGGACATAGTGGCTTCCCTAGGAAGTCAGGTTATCTGACACGGGCTGCTGCTTAAAACAATTTTATTTATCTCTTATCACTTGCTGATGGTTCTTCAGGACAACTGAGTCAGTACTGCCACGGGCCCAGAACCATGTGATTCTGATACACAGCCAGACTGAGAAAAAAAAAATCTTATGTGATTCCCCCTGAGAGCCATTCCAAACCTGATCGACGCTGCTCATGTTCTCAGGCCCACTCAGCGCTTCCCACAACCTCTAGTACTGTGTTTTTTAAATACTTGAGTATTAGAAACTCAAGTATTGATCACATAGGTAAACAGAAGATGGATGAATTGATAGTGGGAATTGGGTAAATTTTATCACTTAGCCTATGTTGTTACTGATTTATTTTTATTTATTTATTTATTAATATTTTTTTAGGGCCACACCCACAGCAGATGGAAGCAAGGTCCCAGGCTAGGGATCAAATTACAGCTGGAGCTACTGCCCTATACCACAGCTCACACCAGGTTGTGAAGCTGGATTCTTAAGCCGCGGAGCAAGGCCAGGGATCAAGCCTGAGTCCTCATGGATACTCGTCCGAGTCATTGCCACTGCACCACAAGGGGAACTCCCAGGTTATTGATTATTTTATGAGCAGCCACAAATTAGCAGCTCACAAGGATATTTTGTTTGGCTGTTGAAGTGTTGGCCCAAATGGTATGTTTTTAAATATTTGGATTAATTGGCAACATTTGAACATTGGGAGATTTCATGTAAAATTTGCATTTCCAGCTTTTCTTGGGAAAAAACCATGACTATTTGGTAATGTTAAATTCACTTTCCAGCAGGACTACCATTAGCTAAAGCAGACTGGGTGGCTCCGTTTGGCCAGCGCATATGCCCTTTTTTTATGCCACAGTCCTCTCTTTTCCCTATTGCCTCTCTAAGACCAAGGCAAAGTGCCATTCATTTTTCATCAGCAAGCCTGTGATTCTGTTCTTCTGTTAACTAGCAACTTCTTTTTAATTACCTGTGCAGTTCATAATCAGAATCACAATAATGGTGCTGATCTGACTGATAAGGTTTTGGAATAAAACGTTCAGACAGAAGACTTGTACTCTAGTCTTATCTTGATACCAAATTTGTAATCTTAGCCAAGGGTTCTGATTTTCTAGTCCAACTTATTCATCTTCAAAAGGAAGGAGTTAGACCGTATCAGTGGTTTTCAGACTTAAGTCTCAACCTCTTTGGTACCACAAAACTCACAATAGGCACTCAGATGCTATTTGGATGATTCTCAAAACCTAGTGGAAATTCCATATTCCTAGGACTGCTGTTTATAGCAACTTACAATTGTACCAATTAAATATGGCTATTATAAATAGAAATGAGGACAAGAAAAATTGCTTTTTTATTTTAATAAATGCAGTTTTCCAGGTTATTTTTCAAAATATGGAGCCTGCAGAAGCCTTTGGTAGAGAAATGTTTGGGAACCATCTTTAGCATTCATTCTTTTTTTTTTAAGGGCCACACCCACAGCATGGGAGTTCCCAGGCTAGGGGTCTAATCGGAGCTGCACCTGCCAGTCTACGCCACAGCCACAGCTGTGTGTGATCCAAACCGCATCTGTGACCTCCACCACAGCTCACTGCAATGCCGGATCCTTAACCCACTGAGCAGGGTCAGGAATTGAACCCACATCCTAATGAATACTATGGCTAGTTACCATTGAGCCATAATGGGAACTCCCAACATTCATTGTTAATGGAATAAATTCTGTGTAAGCATTGATATGCCCTCTTCATTCTCATGCCTACACGGGGAAAATTGAAATAGCATCTAATTTTCCTCCTTCCTCACTGCTAGTTTTTGTAACTTGTTCTTTTTTTTTTAAACTTTTCCTTTTTTTTTTTTTTTTGTCTTTTTTCAGGGCTGCACCTGCAGCATATGGAAGTTCCCAGGCAAGGGGTCCAATCTGAGCTACAGCTGCCGGCCTACACCACAGCCACAGCAATGCCAGATCCAAGCCGCATCTGCGGCCTACATCACAGCTCACGGCAACGCCAGATCCTTAACCCACTGAGTGGGGCCAGGGATCAAACCCACAACCTTATGGTTCCTAGTCAGACTCGTTAACCACTGCGCCACGATGGGAACTCCAACCTTTTTGTTCTCAATTCTTCCTCTAATGGTTAGTTCACAAGCAATTAGCATCTTCTCGAGTGCAAAGCATGAGAAATAAAAGGAGAGCTTTCACCTGAGGCCCTTGGACACTGCTGAGCTTAGTAAATGGAAGGTGGGATTATTATTATTGTTAATAACCATCTCAGCAAGGAGGGAGGGATACGCATGGCAGATCTTTTTACTCTGCACCATCATCCAGCCCTTATGCCACTGTAGCTTTAATGTTCCAAGAAAACCTCTTAGCAGTGTCTGCAAGTTGCTTTCCAGTCTCCTTGGAGAGTGTCTAACAGAATTAGGTGATGTGCCCCACCGCCTGGGCAGGTGGGGGATGGGAGGGTGGCTTTAGCGTGACTGAGGCATCTCCGCATTGACGTGAAAGTGAATTTAACACACTGTCTTGGAAAAAAAGGTGGACGTGCCTCAGGAAGGGCAGATTCCACATTTTCTTTCTGCCACGTCTCCCTCCGAGACCGCCTGCTCCATCAGGTCTGGTATCGGGAGAGGGAGAAGGATGCCGTTGCTCACAGCAAGCAGCAAGGAGAGTCTGCATCATACAGGGTGGTATCTGCCTTTCTCTCCAGCTCTCAGAGCCATTCTCTGCATAACAGCTGGTGGCTCTGTAGCCTTCTAATATCGCTCCTTCCTGATACTGGCTGCTTTTCTTGCCAGAGAGTGTTGGACTTATTTCAGGTTGATGTCATCTCCCAGTTAAGGAAACCTTCCTTGAATCTGAACCCTGAGGCGAGAGCAGACATGACACTTGCTAGACTTTTCAGAGTCACCACGTGAAAACCGAAGCACCCAAGGAACTGGCAGGGGAAGTGGGTGAGGGAGACACTCCAAGAGGCCCCCCAGCGGGGCAGGCGGGGCCCAGGGCGCATGACGCATGCGCAAAACACTTCCCAGCTCGCTACCACGGGCCACACTGAAAACAAAAGTACAACCTCTGGCTCATCTGTCACTTCTGCTCCTGACACTGAACCAATCTCCTTATGGACTGCTAAGGATCAGGCTGATTTTTCATGAAAGCTAAAACGGGAAATGAAGTAAGTAGAAGTACAGCTCTTGAAGCCAGTCCTCAGAGATGTCACTGAAGCTGGTTTCTTCATGCAAAAGTCACCTCAGAAGACAGGAAGATCTTTGGAGAATCTCATGAAATTTGTTTCCAGCACATGGCCATTTACCGAGTTACGAACGCCCCATCTGGAAACGCTGAGTCCCGACGCCAACGCTGCTGCTGTTCAGCAGGTGCGCGATCTGGGGCGGGGGCGGGGGCGAGGCGAGGGAGGCATCTTACGTTTGTCCCTTAGTCTGACCTTCTTACGCACCAGAAGCTGTTACCTGGTGCTGTGCTGAAGAGATTCCGAGGTTGTAACCCAGACCGCATGAATGACTGCAGCACTCTATTAGCAATGCCTGTTAGGGACGAGCGTGTATAGCGATGGAAATAATAGCTGATAAAGTCCATGTTTTGAACAGATTGTCTAACTTTTTTAATTCAACATTTTGAGGCTTTTTTTTTTTCCTTTTTATTACCACACCTGTGGCAAATGGATGTGCCTGGGCTAAGGGTCGAATCAGAGCTCCAGCTGCCAGTCTACACCACAGCAATGCCAGGTCTGTGCCATGTCTGCAACCTACACCACAGCTTGTGGCAACTCTGGATCCTTGGCCCACTGAGCAAGGCCAGGGATCAAACGCACATCCTCATGGATACTAGCTGGGTTCGTAACCTGCGAAGCCGCGATGGGAACTCCCAGGCTTGCTTTTTTTTTAAACTCACTGTATTGCATATACTGTACTCCATGTATACAGTAGAGGGTGCTACTTAGAGATGCTTATTTGAATAGCGGATTCCATATACTGCATTCCATATGTACAGTATAGGGTGCTGCTTAGAAATGCTTATTTGAAAATATTACTGGTCAGAAGCAAATGCTCCAAAAAGGCAAAAAGAAGAAGCAGGATATGGAAACAGTTAAATTCGGAAATCTCACATACATCTCTTTGATGATGTCCTCATTTTCTTCCCCTGAAAGATCAAGACCTAAGCAAAACATCTCCATCTGAAGGAAAAAAAATACAGTTACCAAGATCTTCAATCAATAGTGCATCATTGCTAACCTAGCACATACTCTCATGGACAAAGAATAAGTGGGAAATGCTATTCTGACAATTTATTGATAAACACGCAATGGCTAGAACAGCAAAATCTGGAAATATAATGATAAAAATAGCTAATATTTTTAACCACTTTACAAAATGCGGAACACTTTCCACAATAATAATGATGATAAATAGTTCCCATTTATTGAGCATTGACCACATGCCAGGCTCAGTGCTAAAAGCATTTCATGTATAACTTTCAATGTGTGTGTGTGTTTTTTTTTTAAACATCACTGGAGTATGGTTGACTTACAATGTTGCAGTAGCTTCAGGTATACAGCATCAATGAGTTTTAATTTAATACCTTTAATGAGCAAATGCATTATTTCATTATTACGACTATCTAAGAAATAGGAATTATTTTTATCCTACATTTACAGAAACCAAGGAAACCAGAGGTCAGGTGACTTGCCTAAGGTCGCTGGAGGTGACCAGTGTCAACGCTTGAATGTAGATGGTCTCGGTCCAGAACTCTTGGGCATGAATCATTACAAAGCCATGGACCAGACAGAGCAAGGGTCCTCCAAAATGAGCTGGACACATCTGCACCCCGGAACCTGGGCAAGGCCAGAGTGCAAGGCAGTGGCCATTCTGGAAGCTGCACATGGACCCTGACTAACATGTCTTTTGCTTCCTCCAGATGTTAAAGGAAAATTCCAAAGAGCTGCCCTTGGCTGTTGACTTACTTACCCATTGTCAGACTCTCACAATGTGAAGACCTTCTTACGTGATTTGGAGGAGAGGAGGTATTTTAAACATCAACTGGAAGTTCAGACAGTTTGCCCAATCGATTCTGTCCCTGGGGAAGAAAAATCATGTCATCAAATTGGAATCAGAGTTCAAATCCCGTGATGGCTCTTTGCTCTTGGTTGGTTTTGACTTCCTGTGCATGGGGCATGAGCCCTGGGATAGTCACATGGTAGGGTACCGTTACCTACGCCCCAATAAATCCAATGATTTTGTCTCCTCCATTTTAAAAGGCTCTGTTACCAAATACAATCCCTTCCCTCTTGCCATTGTCTTTTACTGGGCAGAGTACGTGTTGTTTGAAGATGATGATGCAGCAGTGAGTTCTGCTAGAGAAATGGAATTTATATCCTGTTCTGCTCCAAAAGTCACATCCCACTCCAGTACTGAAAACAACAGGTTTATTAAAGTCATTTAATTGGTGCAATCTAATTTATTTCTTTCAAATGTGGAGGAGCCAGGCAGGCTGAAGAATAATGTCTTGGCTCTTCAGAGGTTTCCTTCATAAGACATGACTTAGAGTCTTTAGTAGGCATTAAAAAAAAAGGAAACCCGATATATATTTGGAGAGAAATATTTAATAATACTTCAATAAGACATAAGCAGAAACCTACTTCTTCCTCTATATATAAGCATGATTAATGGGACCTCATGGAACTGGAATTTTATAAAGGATTCCATTTGTAAATAGACTTTCAGAAAATGTTTAGTTGATAGCTACCAAAAATAAATAAATAAATAAACCTGCTAGTCTTTCATAATAAAATGTTCATATCAGGAGCTCCCAAATCAGATATTTACCTCTTTGGGAATTCACATGACAGCCAGGGAGTCGCCCTGTAAGTTAAGAGGTTGAGTCAGTCAACATCCCAGCAGAAAAGAGACAGCACACTCAGACTGGATAATTCAATATGAGTTTAATAAAAGGCATGTTTACAAAGGTGTGAAGGCTCTGGGAACTCACCCGGAACAATGCTCTACTCCAAGACACTTATGTCCTGAGTGTGGAATGCGACTCATCCCAAGTTTCCAAAGGCAAGAGCCGGAAGCACTTACCAGAGGAGAAGGAACGAGGAAGAGAGAGGGGGAGGGGAGACACGGAGCCAGGTGCCAGTGACCATGGAGCTTCGGTCAAGGTCTACCCTCAACCGCCCCCAGAGTGAGACCAAGGAAATAAACGCCCAGATCTCATCCTCTTTTCTTCTTCCGCTTTGTACCCAGCTTTCCAAAGGGATGTCCAACAGAGGCTAGCTTCCCAGGGCACAGAGCGGAGTGAAGAATAGGACTGAGGGAGAGAAAGGGAGAGTGAAGGAAATGCCTCATAAAGAGGTTTCTCCAGGTGCTGCTGTGCCTGCGGCAGGAGGAGGGAACGGAACATCTAGCAAAAAGGAAGATGGAAGAAAAGTCAGCCGTGCTCACCTATCAGAGCAGCCTGCTCAGAGCCCCCTCCTCCTCCCTGAGAGCCTCACAAGGTGTCTCTTTTGTACCTTATTTCCAGGGGGCTCTGCTTCTCGCCACTGTCAGAAATGCCACTGCCTCCTCCCCGCCCTAACGAGTTATCTGAGTATAGTTTAAAATACTAAACGTCTCAGAGCTACTTGGCCTCTGGAGTTCCCCTTATGGCTCAGCAGTTAACAAATCTGACTAGCATCCATGAGGATGCAGGTTCAATCCCTGGCCTTGCTCAGTGGGTTAAGGAGCCTGTGTTGCCGTGAGCTGTGGTATAGGCTGGAGGCTATAGCTCCAATTTGACCACTAGCCTGGGAACCTCCATATGCCGAGGGTGCTGCCCTAAAAAGCAAAAACAACAACAACAACAACAAAACAAACAAACAAAAAAAATCAAAGCTACTTGACTTCCAATGGGGCACTCTTGAGCATGCAACATGTCCTAAAATACAATGAGCTATATCAATAAACCCAGGCATTTATTATACATTCAGAAGATGTTAGGTATGTACCCATATACTTGACTGACAAGCCTCATGCTAGGAGCTGTGGAAAACAGAAAAGGAGGTGGAGTATTTTAAGAAGAAAACTCCAGTGGAGTCGTCAACGGTTAACTATTTTTATGTGGTGTTCCCTTCAGATTGCGTCTTGAGTTCTTCCTCTTTTTCTCACTTCCTGGGCCTACCTTTCTGGTCCTTTCTTTTCTGAGCTTGCTGTAAATCAGTCAACAGGTATTTGCTGTGTCCCCCGACCCCCGCCATGGGTCAACACTGTTCTGGGCCCTCCAGACTATGACATGCTCAGAGAATTCAGAGAAGCAGCCCATCTCTAGGCAGGTTTCTGGACAATGATCTAAGTTCACTTTCCCTTGATATCCAAGGTCTTTGAAAAGTTCTCTGTTCTTTTGTTATAGACTCAACCGACTACGGATTCTGTTTCCCAAGTTCACGACCATAAATGGCAATTTAGGCCTCCCATAGTTTGCTCACTCCTTTTGAGTTAGACTACACAATCCCATTTGAACAATGTACCCTTTCTTCGTATTTATCTATTTATCCATTCATTTATTTATCTATTTTGGCCAAGCCCACAGCATGCAGAAGTTCCTGGGCCAGGGATCGAACCTGTGCCACAGCAGTGACCTGAACTGCTGCTATAACAATGCTGGATCCTTAACCTGTGGTGCCACCAGGAAACTCCAATGTACGTTTTTAGGTCAAAATCATGATCAGAAATTATCATTAAGATCTAAGAATGAAATTACACTTGATTTTATCTGTGCCAGCATTAAAAGCATGACACTAAACGTAGCATAAATGTGGAACTCTACAGTAAGAGCTTGTGTTGGAAGAAAAAAAATTTAAGGGAAAATGAAGTGTATTAACCAACTGAATCAAATGAGATGATTGGTTTCTTGTCTACCCGAGAGACTTCAAGGTCAGAGATAACATGGGATATCCTCAGCATAGCCACAGTGGGGTTCTTTCGGCAGGTAAGACCCGAAGAAGAGGCATTCCGGATGGCACTACCAGCGCACGCAAGGGCAGAGGTGCATGACTGCCACGTAAAAGACAGGGAACAGGAAGATGTGACAAGAAAGGAAGCCTGGATGCTGATAATAGGAAACTTTAATGTCTGCTAAGGAGTATGTGAGATCACAGGAACGCTTTGAAGGGTTTTATTTATTTTTTTAACAGGAGAGTGAAGTGATCAGAACTATAGCAATATAGTTAGTTTTTGTGGTTTTTGTTTTTGCTTTTTAGGGCCACACCCCCGGCCCGATGGAGGGTTCCCAGGCTAGGGGTCAAGCACTGTTGCACTGTGCCACAGCCACAGTAATGCAGCATCTGTGACCTACTCCACAGCTCACGGCAACGCAGGCTCCTTAACCCGCTGAGCAAGGCCAGGGATCGAACCTGCATCCTCATGGATGCTAGTCAGATTTGTTAACCGCTGAGCCACGAGGGGAACTCCAGAGAGGTCTCTTTTTTATGATGTTGAAGAGACTGACCATCCATGTCAAGATTTGATCCAAAGTGCAATGCAACGCTGGGGAGAAACATAAGGGCAACATTCCTCCACTTCTCTGGTGTCGCTGCCCAAGCCTTATGGCCCCTGCGATCCCTACTGTGTTGCGGCCAGGTGGGAGTGGGAGCGTGGATAAATGGGCTTCACTTTTCAACAGAACTTATCCTTGAAGGACAGTCAAGAAATGACTCGCTTTCATCCCACTGAAATGTCAACTGCATGAGAGAAGGCTGTTGACCTGCTTTTGTCCACCGCCACATGCATGTACAGTTCCCTGTGGCTCTGGTTTGATCCCTGGCCCAGGAACTTTGGCATGCCAATGATGCAGCCAAAAAAGAAAAAGAAAAAAGAAAAAAAGGAAGGCAGCCAAAACTAGTAGTGTAGTGGATGAAACTGAATTTACAGGGGCTGAATTAGCACTGAATTTGTAATAGTGCTAATTACACTATTACAAATAGTATAACAATGAAATGCCTGCAATTGTACTCCTGCCACCAAAGAGAAGTATGAGATGAATAAAGGAATCTAACCAACTCTAGTGTTTCGTTTTTTGTTTTTTTAAAAACCCACTGCGATTCACAAACGTTAATATCTTAAGAAACAATTGTCTTGTTTACATATCAGCATTTAAAAAATTGCTGTCTGGAACTATGTGTAAATGAATATAACACCTAGTTTCAGACCAATGCCTTCTTCTATCTAGTCATCGTTAAGTGTTGCTTAACTTGAACTTTTTTTTCCCGGCAATTTATGAGACTTCACTTTTGAGAGTCAAAAGCCTTCCAGTGTTGGCTCAGACCCAGAAAACTCTAGAACTGTCCAGATCTGTAGCATAGGCTCTCCCCACACGGTGCCGCATCCCTGCCTGTGGTTTCTTTTTGCCCCCAGCCCTGGTCAGTGCTACCTTGTCTTGCACTCTGAGGTGCACTGGAGGTGTAACTTCCCTGGGGCTCTGCCGCCTGGCTGGTCCCCCTCCTCCTCCTCTCCCAGTCCAGCTGCCTGGTTCTTCTCTTTCTGGTGGCTTTAACCACCTAAAATGCACAAAGATGACAGGAGGCTGATGAGCTAAAGTTAACGTTTCTCACCATGGTAACATCACCCAGTGCTTTGTTATTCACTTTCGACGTGACCCTTTGTGACGAGAGGTATTTGTACAACTGGACTCAGAGGCTCAACGTGGTAGACAATTTGCACGCTCCCCAGCTCCATTTTAAGGAGACATTGCTTCTCTACTCTTTATGACTAGCAGCCGAAACTTACATGGGTAGGTTTCTCAAATTGTGAAAAAGGTGGAATATTTCCTGCAAGACTGGAGAGATGAGGCACGTGGGGTCAGTTTTGTTTGCTTCTTTACCCTTATTCCCGCTACAGACTGTCATTTTGTATTGGGCTATGCACCTCTCTTTAGTCCATGGGGTCTGCGTGGGATGAAGATGCTCCCCAGGCTCCAGGGCTGGTGCCTGTGACCAGCCTGGAGTCGATCAATGTACCACCTCCTGGTGATGGTGGTACGTTCATGGTGGACACGTGACCTCAACCCCTGAAGTCAGCGTGCCTCTCGTGTCTGTCTGACCCATTTGACTTGAACCTGACAAGATATGAGGCAGGCAAAGCTGCAGCTCTCTTGCGATGGTGTGAAACTAAAAACGAAATCAGTATGTTACACAGAGGACAGCGGAGGGAAAGCGAGTTCTGAAGAGGCTGTTTGAAATCCGAAGGCAGCCCTGCCTAAAGGCATATCTTCCCTAGGCTTTCGACCAATAGGAGCCAATCTATTTCCTTTTGTTTTGTTTTGTTTTGCTTTGATGGCTGCATCTGCAGCACACGGATCCCACTAGGGGTCGAATAGGAGCTGCATCTGTGGCCTCTGGCGTAGCTTGTGGCGATTCATGATCTTTGACCCACTGAGCAAGGCCAGGGATTGAACCTGCAGGCTCACGGAGACACTGTTGGGTTCTTAACCTGCCAAGCCACAACGGGAACTTCTGTATTTCCTTTTTAAAAGTTTATTTAAACCAGATTGAGTTGGACTTTCTGTCACTTGCAAAAGAACGAGTCTGTATGACACTCTGATATTTCTGTCACTTGCAAAAGAACGAGTCTGTATGACACTCTGATGCTCCATGCCAAGTTTAAACACACAGGTAATTTGTTTCTTGCCGAGGATTTGAGCCTGGCATAGATCTATAACAAGCAAATACACTTCACGGGCACCTTCTAATAAGCTGCTCCTCAGGCAAAGCAGGCATCGTTTTGCCTCCAACTCTTCTATTAAATATTCTACTCTTTTGACCCTTTAATTTTTCCTCTCCCTTTTAAGGAACATGTAACCGGTTGAAATCATTTTCTTTACTAAAGCAACCGCCAATTAGTTATAGTTTGTTCTCTTATCAACCCATACGTCACCTTTGCTGTAATAAAAATTACCATCTCACCTAAAAAGTTACACTTTCCAATGTACAGCTGGGGTAGACTTTTCTCACCCAGCCATCTGAGAGCTTCTGCCCTTTATAATTGTGGGAAAGAGTCTGGTTAGCGGAAACACTAATTGATCCTTAATGAGTACAAAGATTATTTCGTCACACCATCTTGGAGCTAGACTTATTTTAAAATAGATTAGCTTCTTGCTTCTTTTCTGTTCTCTTTCGGAAACACCCAAGCAAACCATGTGTGACACTTTTGTCCTTATGATCTAATTCCAACCTCATTATAGTGCTATTAGGCAAAAGCAAGTCTATTTTTAAATAAATGTCACTTCCCATAAGAGCATTTCTACCTAGATAATTCACTCACCCTTCGGCAATAAAAAAATTAAGAATATTTAAGTAGTACTAATAAGAAATTAAGAAAGGGTATAATGGAAAAATAGGGAAATGCTTTTGTTGTTTGTTCTTTTTAGGCATGTCTGAGGGACTTCTATGGAAATAAGAAAAATCAGAGCAGCAAGTATTTTTATGAAATGTAAAGACGAGGGTCCTAGTTTCCCTCTGTTCTCTGAAAAAAATATTAGAATATTAATAAGAAAAACTGCTTTCTCCCTAAGGAGGAAATACGTGGCTACACTTAGACAGGCAAATATTTTAAAATGTCTTTAAAGTATAAAATACACAAAACAATTTGCTTTCTCAGAAAAGGTTATTCGATATAGTTCTGCTGCCCCTTCTATACATAATCTTCTTTAATGAGGTAACACTGTCTGTTCACTTCCTGTCTGGGGAGTTTGTGCAGAGATAGATATATTCTAAGCGTGTTTATTTGCCAGCTACCATTACTTTCTCCAATTCCCAGAAGGACTTTTTTTTTTCCACCCACAGACTATAATGAGGAGAAAAACTGTTAAAAATACGACTGTGTCCCTTATAATCATACATAAATTACTTGCTTCTGTGCTTGCTTTGGCTAACACATTTTCCATTTTTATCCGACTGGTTCTCTGAATCCTTCTCCTTTTAGACGGGAATAAAGCAAATGAAATTTCAGTTCACCTAGCACAGCCTCTCCCCCAGGACAAAATTTGACCACCAAAGTCCACAGGAAGAAGACTTTTTTTTTTTTTTTTTTAAGTGGAGTGATTTTTCTGTGTTACCTCTTTTGGCCAGGAGTTTTTCTTCTTTTTCTTTACCCTTTCCCAGAATCGTATTTATTTTTTCCCCCTCCCTGTTTCCACACAATCCCAGAAAATCTTTTGTTCACCGTCAGGTCAACAAGAAGCCAAATTAAAAACTAACAACTTTTGAATTTCAGCTGCCAGACAAAGTGAATGTTGACTAAGAAGTGAAAAAAAAAGAAAGAAAGAAAGAAAGAAAAGGGGGAGAAAGACCCCAAGGAAAGAAAAGACCAGCTGAGGGATTTGGAGGGCAGGGGCTCTGGAGGGGCGAGGCTGCCTCGTTTGATGTGGGAGGTCTGGGCCCAACCTGCTGGGACGCTCTCTGGGACATCTCATTAACCGTGTCATCAAAGCCCCCTCAGGTCCAGCGAATCATAACATTATCTCTGACATTGCCACACAGACACAAGGATCCCGAGGCAGTCTATAAACATGCCTGTACTAACCAATTCATCGTGGCTTGACACCCCGGCAAGGGCTGGATGCCCTTTAGTGAGCTCCGTGAATTGCCCCAGTCATTCATCAAAGTTTCTTGGAGTGCATTTCACACAGCATTAAATTTAATTAAAGCAACATTGACTGCATTGTAATCCTCGGGAGGCTCTTTGTCAGAGGGATCTGGAACACTTTCAGCTTAAAATATCTGTTGTTTTCTGGGAGTTTTTCTGGGTTGTTTGGGCTTTTGAATTGCTTTGCTTTTTTTTAAGTTGGATATCCGGATCAGATGGAAGCCATGGTGACTTCCCTTTCATTACTCTTGTCTTTCTTGCTTCATCCTTTTTGGCTGCTGCTTCTTTGTTTAATTTCCCAAATCGGAAAAACCTAAGCATGGGTTCTCAAAGTCGCTTCAAGATAAGCGGGTCCCCATAAGCTAAGTATCTGTGTGACCCCGATAATACCATCTGCACACGTTGTTAAGGAATCGAGCGGGCACAAGCACACAAGGGCATGTTCCCCTCGGGGATGGGCTCACGTCTAGGCCTCCATGGGCCAAGAAGCCCAGTGCAGACTCAGGAGGCTCCGTGGAAGCATCAGAAATTGCATGGAAGATGCTATTTTAAAGTCGTGGTTGACCATACCTCATTCTCCTAGATGCTTGGTGTCCTTAGTGATATTTAAAGTAAAAGCCCTTGGTAGGTGACGCTAAGGAAAAATACATGTCTTTCCTTTTCATCAGCAAAGAAAGCGCAATGGCATGGAGAGGCGAGCACACCCAAGAAAGTCAATGAGCTATTCCAATATCCTTTAGTGCTTGTATCACAGCCGAGTTATTTATGGAGAATGCAGATGTGCAGGTGTGAGTGTGTATGATGAGGGTTCATTAGCAGGAAGGGGAAGGGAGGAACAATGAAGAATAAAATGAAATTTATGAGGAATTTAGGGTACAACTTCACCTGGCAACATTTTTGAAAAACACAAGGATACTAAGTTTAATTCTTCCTCTACACCTGCCCTTACAAAGCATGCAGAGAAGTCTAAGAATCATGGCCAAATGACATAATTTAATCATGGCAACGTTGAGCCAGTATAATCTGGTTTAACCAAGACCTGATTGGCCAAACTGGAGAGTTAACGTTTTCCTCTCAGGGACTATTCGCACTCATTTTGTTTTTTTTTTTTCTTACCAGTGTGTGATTGTATTAAGTGGCTTGATTTGTCCAGTAAGTTTCCATGGGTCCAATTCTATAAATTCGGTGAACTAGGTAAACTCATATACATTTATTTTGCCAGAAACAGGTAAGTTACTGAAGTTTTATGTTTCAGTTTCTTAGTCCACAAGGTAAAATGATCTCTCTTGCTGTGTTTCTAAAGACAGTGTAAAGACCATCAAAAATAATATGAACATTCTTTGAATAGAATAAGTATGCTTTATAATGGCAACGTGATTTCTTAAAGGAAAATATCAACTAAGAAAAAGAGTGACAAAATAGTATAACTGTTTTCTACATTAAAACATTCATCATCCTAAAGAATGCTTTAAAATGCAACATATCACCTACTTTCTCCTGAATCTGTGTAATAGTGAATAAAGAATATTGGAGAAAAAAGAGGAGGATGGGAAATTAGGAAGGACCAATATATATGTGGGCCTAACAAATAAAAAAAAAATAAACATCATACAGTCATGTAGTGAAAAAAGCAAGAAGCTAGAAATGAAAACATTGTAAATAACACAAGCGTCTTGAAACCTATCATATTTGAAAGACCTCCAGGAGGAAATCTGCTTTGGCATTGAAAACGATTTTCTAATTCCACATTGCCTCCTCGTCCATGTATCTCATTGTTAAATAAACAGATAGAATTCAGTGTTGAGATGAAGGGAACTGGGGTTGGGATCTGGTTTAACCCACTGTGTCGGGCAGGTATCAAACCCACACTTCCACAGCTACCCCAGCTGCTGTAGTCAGATTCTTAACCCTACGCTTCACAGCAGGAACTCCTCCTTTACTTAGAGTTTAGTTGCATCTATAAAATACCCTCACCGGGAACACCAAGATGAGTGTTTGACTGAATAACTGGGGACTGCAGCCTGGGCACATTTACATGTAAAACAGATCACTGCATTCATCAGTTTAAGACTGCGGGTTAGATTCCGGATGTTACATAGTCATGTAGATTTGGTACTATCTTCTAGAAGGAAGCATATACACTAGGGTAAGATGAAGAGCTAGACCCTAAGGTCCAGTGTATCCATCACATAATAAAAGTTATCCTGTGGGGCATCTACAGAGCAGGTTACTCTATCTTCCCCGCAATATCCCAGAATCACCACGGCGCGCCCCGCATGTCTATGGAGGCTCCTTTTTCAATACTGTGAAGTACTCCACCAGTACGTCCAGAAAGCCAGTGACCTCCTTAAGTCGTGGCTAAGTTTAGGATATCTCACTAGTCAGATTTCATCTCATCTATGAGACTGCATTTCTGACGTTTTAGGACAAATCCCTCTCTCTCCTTGTGCTGTGATCCTCAGTGCCCTCACCGTCTCGTGACTCTCATCCTACCAAGACACATTTTCTCTGTTTCCTTATCTGTTCTGGATGCTCCTACACACATACATTTAACGTTCTCCAGTCTCTCCCACTTGAAAAGCAAAACAGGACTGCTTCATCCAACTTCCCTCTGCCACCCTCTGTCCTTCTTTTCCAATCCAACCTCTCAAAAAGCCTTGACCGTAGGTCTTATTTCTATTTCTAGGCCTACCCTTTCTATATGACTCACTCCTCTGACTCCACTAGAGTTAGTGGCTCTCATCACAGTCCCCTGACCTTCATGTCATTAAACCCGGTAGATATTTTAGGGTTCAGATAACAGCAGTGTCTGACACCAATGACATTTCTTTTTATAACACCCTCTTCCACCTGTGTCTGTGTTTTACACACGTTCTTGGTTTTCTTTCTACTGTTCTGGATACTCTTTCTCAATCTCCTGCTCTTGCGTATTATTCTTTCTCCAGACTTTAAGGGCGGGGCTCCTCAGGTCTATGCTGAGCCTTCTTCTGCCCCTTAGCTTCAGTTAACGTCCATATGCTGATGACTGTCAATCTCTCTATGTCAATTAGAAATGAATTTTGCTGCAATTCATAAGAAAACAAGTAGCTGACATGAAGACAGTTTTGTCTTATAAAGTCTGGGAGTAGATTTGTGGGCATGTTTCATGGACATTATAGATGAAGTCTTTATGAGTCTCTTGCTTTTTTTCTAATGGCGGCAATACGGCAGCTGAAGCTCCAGCCATCACATCCATATTCAAAGAGATAGAATAAGGCAAAGATGTGATAGTATATGTATCTGAAAAAAAACTTTCCTAACAGTACCTTAATAAACTCAAGCTCATATCACATTGACTGGGTCTTTGCAACATGGCCATCCCTACACACACAAGAGACAAGGAAACAGAGTGTTGCTTATTTAGCTGGTGTGGTAGAGATTGGGAAAAGAAGGAATCAGATATTAGGTAATCCAGTTTACAGCTCTTCCACACCCAGCAAGTCCTTTCCTTTGAGCTCCCAACTGCCTCTTCAGCATCTCCACTTGGATGTTTCCGAGGCATCTTAGAATTAAAATAGCAAAACGTCACTCTCGATATTGCCTCTAACTATGGTGCTCCAGCTGTGCTCTCTCAAGAAATCACCCTGCTATTCATTGAGGTACAAAAGCAGGGATCCAGGACGGTTATCTTCGACCGTTCTCTCTATTATCCCCTACGCAAGCAGATATGCACATGTTGGATATATTACCAAGTTCTATTAATGTACACTTCTACATACTTTTCAGATCCCTTTACTCCCTCCAGTTTTAGTCACTGCCACCCTAGTCCAAACTAACATCCTCTCTTTCCTGGACAGCATCCTCTGGTGCCATCCTCTATCCTGTTCTCAAAGTGAATGTTTAAAAAACAGCTTGGATCATGATCCTCTTCTGGTCATGACTTTCAACTAGTCTTAAAATAAACAGTGTGGGAGTTCCCGTTGTGGCGCAGTGGTTAACGAATCCGACTAGGAACCATGAGGTTGCGGGTTCGGTCCCTGCCCTTGCTCAGTGGGTTAGTGATCCGGCGTTGCTGTGAGCTGTGGTGTAGGTTGCAGACGCGGCTCGGATCCTGCATTGCTGTGGCTCTGGTGTAGGCCAGTGGCTACAGCTCCGATTCGACCCCTAGCCTGGGAACCTCCATATGCCTCGGGAGCAGCCCAAGAAATAGCAACAACAACAACAACAACAACAACAATAACAACAACAACAACAAAAAGACAATAAATAAATAAATAAATAAATAAACAGTGTGACCCACAAGACACTGAGTGACCTGGCCACTGCCCAGCTCGCTGGCCGCATCTCTCATTCATTCCTCCTTGCTTCTTGAGCTCCTCAGCTCCTTGTTTCTTCATTCGTCAGGACATTTATCTTCCCTGATTTTTTTTTTTTTTTTTGGTGGGGCAGGGAGTGTCTAGAATATTCCCTTCCTTGAAGGAGTTTGGCTTCTACTAACCTTCACATCCCAACTCAAACCTCGCTTGCTTGGAGAAAATATTCTTGAACCCTACACCAAATCACATCCTCCTGTTAAAATCACCTGTAGTTTCTAGTTATTTTATTTCACGGCTTAAACCACAGTTTGTAATTTCATATATATTTGCATGATTATTTGATTATCACCAGATTTCCCTATTAGATAAACCCCTGGAGAGGAAAGATCATATTTATTTTTTCATTACTTTATTTCTAGTGCCTTGCTTGGCAAATCATTAATATATATTTGTAGGAATTAATATATATTTGTTGAATAAATATTGACACAGATTTATGTTTACACATTGGCAAATTTTAATAACCAAAAAGAGAAAAAAGAAAGGACTTATTGATTTCTTCCTATGTATCCAGCACTGTGACAAGCATAAATAAAAAGAGTACTGCTGAATTTGAGAAGACAAGATTTGCTAATCCTCCAAGAAATGCCATTTAAAAATCTCTGATACTTGTCCCATGTCACCGTCTAATTCTGCTGGCCACACTATCTGGAAACTGCGGATATTTAATGCAAGACCAATATAGTCGCAGGGACATCTGCCAAAAGCCAGAGAGAGAGATTACCCAACTCCTCTAAACCGTGTATAGTCCTTATTTTTGTGATATCCATGAAACCCCTTACACCCAGTTTTTACATCTTATTAATTCTCGATCTGCCAGTGCATTGTGCTCTTTGCAGAGCTAGAACTGACCCCTCTTTTACCAAGCCAATTTCAACTCAATGTGACAGCTGCAGACATGGTTTTAAGGAGACACAAGAAAACAAAACTGAAACAAACTCTTCCTGCTCTATTCTGCTTGAGATTAATGCCTGAATGTCAACAGAAAGGTTGATCCTCAGACTCCTGTGCCCTCCCTCCACCCCAACCACCGCTTACTCTCTGAGACGAAGAGTCACCTCGCCCCTCCCAGAGCACATCTGATGTCATCTGCCAGATAAGAGGGCACCCACTGCTTAGAGAAGCCACCGAGAGAAAGAACGAGTAAGTGATTCGTTTTGAGTGAATGTGTTCGCAGTAACAGGTATACCAATGTTTCCTGGCTCAGCATCTCCCCTTTTTATAGTATGTTCTTTTCTTTAACCAAACCAGTTCCATTTTTATAAATGTCAATGAAGCTTCTAAAAGAGGGTTTTTTTTGGGGGGGGTGTCTTGGGGGGGAGGGGACAGATTTGATGCAACATGAAGCATGACCACTCCGATTCACAGTATTGGGGCTGAGCTAGTTCCTACTCACTCAGTGCCCCTTGAAATCTTCATGTACTCCTCCGGGTTCACCCTCACCTACTCTCCTTTCTACAGGCTAAGCTTGATGGGTCATATCCCAGATTCCCAAGCCCTCTGAAGTCCTCGAGATTCAGCCAATGACAGGAGCCCAGAGAGGAGACAGGAAGAAGGCAGGAAGGTGAGATTTATGCTTCCGGCACCTTCCTGTGAGGTCTCACGGGCTGGCAGTGTCTTAGTTGGAAGGAGAGGTCCTAGCAAGGCTGTCCACTCTACAGGACTCTCTCTCTTTCGGGGGACTGATAACTTATCCCTCCTCCTGTTTATCAGGGGCCTGGGGTGGGGGTGGGGGTGGGTGGAGTGGGTCTATGAATGTCTCAAGAGCAGAGACTAGAATTCTTAGCACTTCCCCACTGCCATCTAGTTCTGCTTATTTGAAAGTCAGTCAGGTACACATTTTCCTCATCTCTTCCTCAACATTCAAGCAGGTGGATTCCCATCAAGTCCAAGGCAAGTTCAGAAAGGATCAGGAAAGCGTGCAGATGATGGCAGGTAGAGAGCTGCTCCTGGCACCAACTTCCTCCCTATGCTCTACTTTCAGAGAGTATCATTCTTACCATCCCTCTCACTGAATTTCGTAGCAGCAATTCCAAAATGCCACTTCCAGAATCAACAGTCCGATGGTGGTTGCTTCTGTTATGAATACTGATCCCTGAGTACAAGCTACTGTGTTGTAATCTGTCAGGGGAGGGAGGCCCTGAAACCAGTGCTTTTTCTTATGTATTTATCTATTTAGGGCCACACCCACAGCACATGGAAGTTCCCAGGCCAGGTGTTGAATTGGAGTTGCAGCTGCCAGCCTACACCACAGCCACTGCAAACACAGGATCCGAGCTGTGTCTGCAACCTACACCACAGCTAACAGCAGTGCCAGATCCTTAACCCACTTAGTGAGGCCAGGGATCGAACCTGTGTCCTCATGGATACTAGTTGGGTTCATTACTGCTGAGCCATGATGGGAACTCTGAAACCAGTGCTTTTATAAATTCCCTAAGTCTTGTCAACCTTAGGAGCTATTGCCTTACGTCCCACTTCTTCCATCTCCTTCTGTTTCTTTTTCTATTTCTTAAAGAGATTTAGAGAACTCCTGCTGCTAAGATTCCATCTCATTCTCATGATCACATACAGTCATACTCTTCGTCCATGTTATCACATACTTTCACCTCTATTGGATTGCTTTCCTTAGGGAAAAGTCAATCTTTCCAATAATATGACATGTCATTATTCCAAAACCTCTAGGTCATGCAAATGCCTATAAGAGTGTATATACAACTTATTTGTTTATTTATTCATTCATTCTTTCTTTCTTTTTAGGGCCATACCCACAGCATATGAGGGTTCCCAGGCTAGGGGTCGAACCAGGGCTGTAGCCACCAGCCTACACCACGGCCACAGCAATGCCGGATCCGAGCCACGTCTGAAACCTACACCACAGCTCACAGCAAACGCCAGATCCTTAACCCACTGGGCGAAGCCAGGGATCAAACCTACATCCTTATGGATACTAGGCAGATTTGTTTCCACTGAGCCATGATAGGAACCCTCTGCATATACAGTTTAAATCAAGATATTAAGTTGGCATCTAAGTATTTGTATAAAATTTACTCATGCACAGAGTGGATGTATATATCTGAGAACAGGAAGACTCATGAAACTAGTCCCTCAGTGTTCCCTTTAACGCGCCTCTCACGGTTGTCCACCCACCTGTCATATCTGCTGTCTCCTAATGGTCTAGAAGTTCAGTTTCATCTGATCTTTAGTCTCCAGTTCAGTTTAACCTCTTGACCAGGTCAACACTGTTTTTTCCTCCAACCTTTTTTTTTTATTATTATTATTATCAGAGAAAACAATCCACCACTCCATTCTAGTATTGCTAAATCTTCCATTCTTTTCCAAACTCAACTTTCCTCTGAAAGAAACACTACCGTTTTCCAAGCTGTTTAAGGCTTCTTCTTCTCCTTCTTCTCCTCTTCCCCCACCTCCTTGTCCCCACCCCCACCACCCTTAATGGCTATACCCATGGCATATGAAAGCTCCCAGGCCAGGGACTGAATCTGAGCTGCATCTGTGACCTTGCCCCAGCTGCAGCGATGCTGGAACCTTAACCCACTGTGCCAGGCTGGGGATTGAACCTGCACCTCAGGGACCTGAGCTGCTGCAGTGGGATTCTTAACCCAATGCACCATGGTGGGAATCCCAAGGGCTTCTTAATACGCTTTTTCAAACAGCATCTTTCATTTCCACAGGATTGGTCAAAATTGGATAACAATTTGATGGATCTCATCAGGCTTTCCCTTAAGTCTCTGACATCTCTCTCCACTAGATGGTACATCCAGCCAGATAACTTTTATTCTTGAATTCCTGAGTCTTGGGTACAACTGCTCAACTACCCCCACAACCAGCTCCCTCCACCAGGTTCCTTTAGGGGGGGGATGGAGGTCTCTGCTCCAGAACTACCTTCAAACCTAGTGCCCTCTCAGTGTTTGATCTCCATTAACCTTCAATTACTCAATTGTGAGCAATTATTCTTATTGTCTCCCAAACCAAACTTAATCGTTTTCTGTAATGATAGATCCTATGCCTTTTAGCCAGGCTGAAGTGTAGTCCATTACCGAGTATAGCAGCCATGTGAGTAAATTCTAGTGGTCTGTGCAGCTTTGAAGATGGGTGTGTCTTTCTTCATTTCCTCCCTGCCCGCCTTGGGACTTTGCAGGAAGTGGCAGCTGCATGGACTGTGAATCTAATGCCAGATACTCTGTCCTGGAAGATGAGAAAAGGACAACATCCTGGGGAAAACATAAGTATTGGTTGCAAAGGACCTGGGCCTCTAAACACCTAGAGCAGAACTACTAGGAGAGCCTGGACTACTTCCTCTCAGGTGTCGTTGCCCTGTGAGAAAGCCCCACCACAGTATTTACAGCATGGTTATTTGGGCATTCCTGTCACTCTCAACTAAACCTAATTCCAACTGCTTCATAATTTGCTATCTAGAAGTAGTGTATTGCAAGTGAATACATCCAAAATTAGTCATTGCTTTAGCAGATTTGGTAGGTAATGGATAGTTTAATGCAACTCTGTAAAACATTTGGTTAAATCGCTTCCAGCAGCAAGCCACATGTGGATTGGGCTGTAGAGAGAACTCGGGATGTTGGTGCGTGTTGGCTACTCCATGCCACTTTCAGCCAGGTCTCAAGGGAGAAAGATAAATTTGAGCCAGAACTAGCTCCTGCAAACAGAAGTAGAAAGGAACATTCTTGGCTTGTGGCCTGCAAATTACCAAGTGCCCAGTAATTTGGGGGTTTGCAGGGATAAAGACCTGATTGCATCTGTATCCTACACAGATTGCGAAGAAGCAAGCGCAGCCTGACCAAAGGACTCCACCCCAGCATGGTTTGAAAGCACCTTCTAGTAATTGTTCTCTATAAGATGGTGGGAGCCAGCTCAGAGGCACGTGTCAGTTCGAGGAGGCGGTCTTCAGATGCTGCACGGGAACTACTCCTTAGGTGAAAAGAGAAAGGAGTGATCACAGAGGAAAGCTTTCATTCCTAAAAATTATATCCAGACCAGGTCCTTGGCTAGGATTATCCACGTGTGGAACAGACTGGACACAAACAGATCAGAAGCCGACCAAGCTTCTGAGGGGATTATATGACCAAAGAAACCACAAACTTGGTCTGCTTGGTTTATTTAGCAGCCCCTAAAATAACCTCTGGTCTCTAAAATCTGGGCCAGCAGGAAGTAGGATACAAAAACTGTGAAACCCCCCCAAAAAGGCAGAGCTCCAGTGCCCACCATGGAGGCGGGCATGGAATAAAAGAGAGGCGAAGGCAGGCGAGGGTGCAGAACCAGGAGCCACAGAGGACAGAGGTCAAAGGCGAGCTTCCCAGGGATATGAGGGAAAGGCAGCTGCGGGGTCCGTCCGAATTCCTTGTGATTCCTGCTGGAGGGACTCCACTGTTGCTCTGGGCTAGTGACTTGTGTTTTCCATTCCTTGCTTCTAAAAAGCTCTGTTTCCCTGCATTGATTCTGTTTCTATTTTGCAATTGTAACGTGGGTGTGGGAGGACTGAGAGGAATACATGACTGGCGTAGGCGTAGTTATAGTAAGTTCCCCAATTTTTTTTAACTTCTGATATCTTTTCACATAAGAAACTCCCAAACAGGCCTATTGTTCTATCATAAAACTCCAGTGCCACCCCTGGATATATATAATTGCTTGCTTCTTCTATAGATGACAAGTCACTTCTGTATGACAGAGTAACCTTACTGCTGTAACTGCAAAACAAAAAGAGAAAAAAAGCAAAAACGGTTCATAAACTGAAAAGCTGTGCATTACATTCTACTTTAGACGACCTCCTGCTGGTTTGGAAGGGAAACCGTTAACTTTATTCTACTCTCCCTTGGTATTAGCTTCAATTTCCTTTTCAAGCATCTCAAACACACAATACGCTTTTGATCATCAAGATTTCAAGTGTTCTACTAGTGGCCAGTGTGTATTTATGAATGGAATTACTAAAGAAGCAACTTGACTCCATCTAGGGAACAGTTTCCCGAGCCCTAGGCGATTCTCTGGGACTAAAGAACTGAAAAGAACTCGTTGGCCCTGTTTTCACAATTGTTTTGGTACCTCCAGGGAAAGGCACAAAGCGTTGCTGAGAAGCATACATTACACATTTCTTATTTGTTTATTTATACCCCACCTTTTTCCAGGAAGGATTTAAGATGGCTTATGGAGATGCATATGGTAACACAAATAAATCCACAAGAGCTAGAAAATTGAGGCAAAATACAAAGGGTTCAGAAAAAAAGATGTTACCAGTCATACATTTAGTATATAAAAGCTATGTCATGTAATTGAATACATTTTCCAAAAGTGGCCACCATTTGTGTGTTTCAAGAAGAGGACACAATTAATCATGATTTTTACAGTATTTGTATGATAAAAACCAACCCTGTAGCTCAAAAGAAGTATGACCACTTCAGAAAGACATGTGTCCTATGGGTTCTCACAACATGGATGATGTCCTTAATTTGTTTTACAGCAAATCCTTTTTTCATATTATCTCTTGTACCATCCCCCATAACAGACCAATGAGACCATTCCAAGGCACATTTAGGTTAATAACATGGCAGAGTGGGGTGGTGAGGTAATCTCTGGGGATCCGGGTACACAACCCCTTAGACTCACTTTATCCAATATAGATGTTAAAATATCTAGAAAAATGGAAGAATTGCATATCTCTGTGGCAATCACCTACTTCCTTCACATTAATTAAAGACCTATTATACGCAAAGCACACTGCTAAATTCAGGGCATAGAGTCCTTCAAGTGTGGTCTTTGTATTTGCTTTTATTTGGGGAAGAAAATGACAGATGTTGATCACATAAACTTAAAATCAAAAATATAAGTATAGCGCTGACAAATAGGCTAATGGAAACATCTAGAAGGTCAGTGACAATGCGACAGGTACGTAGGATGTATCCAGCTATGGTGGAGGCTGTGGGATCCAGGGAAAGGAGGATGATGGGAGGGAATGAAAGCAATGAGCAAACAGCACGTGTGAGGACCTTGAGGCGGAAGCATTTATATACACTCGTGGGCGGGGGCGGGGGAGAGAAGGCCAGCGTGGCTGGAGGCTGGAGGGCGGGGCAAGTGTTGTGAGATGAGGCTGGAGAAAGAGCGGCTCCTGTTGTGGCTCAGTGGGTAAAGAAGCCAACGCCGTGTCTGTGAGGATGCAGGTGTGATCCCTAGTCTGGCCCAGTGGATGAGGGATCTGGCATTGCCTCAAGCCGAGGTGAACATCTGGGGTGTATGGACCCCTAGCCAGGAAAGGGAGACAGAGGCCAGACGAGGCTGCACCTTGCAGAATGAGAAGAGGATTTTGACTTTTGACCTAAGAAGACAAGGAAGTCATTGAAGTCTTTTGAATGGAGGGTGATCAAACATATTTGCTTTTTGTTTTTTAGTTTTTTTAATTGCCCAGGGTGAGCTGTAGAGATCAGGAAGGATAAGACAGGAATACACGTGGAGAGAAGTGCTAGAAGGATCTTGCGATGCAAACGACGGGGTGGCTAAGGTTAGAGTGTTGTGATAGAAATGAAGAGAGGAGAATGAATTTGAGAGGATCTTGGAGTTCAAATCAACAGGACCGGTATCTTTGCCTTCAAGAGACTTAAATAGCAATTGATGTGCAGTGATTTTGAGGCTATATTTCCTAACAAGCCCTTGGAGTGCAGTTATTTTATGTGCCAAGTTAAGTACAGAGCTGAATGCTTTAAAAGCCAGCAATGCCAGGGATAGAAGGAATAAAAGCTAAGCAGCTTTGGATAGAAGCCATCTCGTCTCTCCTGGAACATTCGCAGACAGGACCCAAGACAGCGCCAAGATTCTTCAGGAAGTAATCCTTTAAATCTACCTGAACTCACAGGACCGGCAACGAAGACACCGCTGTCCTCTGCCGTCAAGTGTGGGTGGTGAGAATGTTGATGGGATGATTTACACAACAGATTCTTCTACCCAGACCATTAAAAATCTCACAGGAGCATTCATGCCACCTGCAGCTGCTACTGCACTTCTGGGTAACGACACGGGCCTCAACCCAATGAGCAACACCACGTTGCCTCACTTTTCTAAATGAAGTGAGTTGCTTCAAGGGATGATCAGACCGAAGCTGGGGTGAGTTTGCCAACCGAAATGGCTTTGGGTTTGGAGCTGATCTTTAGCCCTTCTGTCTAGTAGTAACTAGATAGTAAGGCCACTTGTCAATTAAGACCACACCTACGGGAGTTCCTGTCGTGGCTCAGTGGTTAATGAATCTAAGAACCATGAGGTTGCAGGTTCAATCCCTGACCTCGCTCAGTGGGTTAAGGATCCGGCGTTGCCATGAGCTGTGGTGTAGGTTGCAAACCCGGCTCAGATCTGGCGTTGCTGTGGCTGTGGCATAGGCCCATGGCTATGGCTCCGATTCGACCCCTAGCCTGGGAACCTCCATATGCCACGGGAGCGGCCCTAGAAAAAGGCAAAAAGACAAAAAAAAAAAAAAAAAAAAAAAAAGACCACACCTACTTTGGGATCCTAAAATCATGTCATCGGAGTCCCCTGAGTGGCTCAGTGGGTTAAGAACCTGACACTATCTCTGTGAGAATGAGAGTTCAACCCCGGGCCTCACTCAGTGGGATCCAGGGTTGCCACAAGCTGTGGTGCAGGTCACAGACATGGCTCAGATCTGGTATCGCTGTGGCTATGGCATAGGTTGGCTGCTGCAGCCCTGATTCAGCCCCTAGCCCAGAAATTTCCATATGCCACAGATGCAGCTGTAAAAAGAATAGAAAATAAAAAGCAAAATCATGCCATCACGACTTACAAATTTTTGTCTCATGAAAACTGCTCACGTCTCTAACATTTAAGAGATTCTGTCTATCCAGATATTCATTCACATCTTCCAATACGGTTTAAAGGGAGCTGTTAGAGCCTAGCCCCATTTTAGCCTGCTGGGAAGCGTCCCACTCTCAGCATATCACAGAGCAAGGTATTTATGAGCATAGGTTGCCAGGAGCCCTCATGGAGCTCCCCCAGCTGAGAAGACAGCTGGTGCCTGTTCCCGGTAGCAAAGGAGGTGGCGTCCACTATACATCTAGCCCTACCTGTGCCTCACGTAAGGGTCATAGGTCATTGCAGGAGTTTATGGGCAAGGCACTGTTCTAAGAGCTTTATCCAGCTTCAAAACCAACTTTTTCTACCAAGGAGAAAAGCAACGCACATAGCTAGGGTGTGTCCCAGGTCACAGAGCGAGGATGTCAAGGAGCCAGGCTTGACCTAGGCAGCCACCTCTGGCATCTGGGCTCCTAAGCGCTCTACCTGGCTGGCTAGGCTTGTATGTGCTAGAACTGGCCAGTCCATTTAGATGGACATGTGCAGTAGGACTTCCCATTTGGTTGTACTCCCTAATTTTTTTTTTCTGGGAAACATCCATGTTCACTGGGTTTCAGCAAAAGAAAATGCGGTGCTGCTCTGCGGGCGCCATGGCCTGAGCGCACGAAGCCCTCCCGCCACAGCTCACTCACATTCAAGCCAGAGAGCCAAGGGAGGTCGAGCCGAGGACGTGACACGCTCTTAACTTCGGCGTCTCTTCTGCTATCACAGTTGCTGAAATTTAATACGACAGCACGTTTGCAGGGAGCTTAATGACGCTTCTCATGCATTTCAAAACATGCTTTCTTTAAACACCAAAGCAAACCTTTCGGACATTGTCATAGGGAAATCTGTCTCTTGTTTGTGTATGAAGCAACTATATATTTTATGCCAGCTTATAAAGACAGACACGTAGAATCCCTGTGCTTGATGGATTTGCATTCAGAGAGTAACCAGCACATTCCACGTGGCTCCGAAAGGTGCCCCCAGAAAGATCGGCTTGTGCTTAAAAATCAGTTGCTGGGTGCCCTTGACCAGGTTCTTATTCTTCAGGGAAAATGGAGACTATTAGGTAGAAACTGCCTCAGTTTCTGTTCTCCAAGGCATGAATCTGTACTTGCTGACTTTCTGATTGGAGGTAGGCTCTGTAGGTGCATCTCTACAAGGAAGACTTGCTGGTGCAATAAATACAGATAAATGGAGCAAGAGGAAGATCACGAGGATTCTTTAGAGTATAAAAAAAACAGTATTGCTGGATTTCCCATCGTGGCGCAGTGGAAACGAATCCGACTAGTATCCATGAAGTTGCAGGTATGATCCCTGGCCTCACTCAGTGGATTAAGGATCTGGTGTTGCCATGAGCTGTGGTGTAGGTCACAGACACGGCTTTGATCCTGAGTTGCTGTGGCTGTGGTGTAGGCCAGTAGCTGCAGCTTCCATATGCCATGGGTGTGGCCCTAAAAAAAAACAAAAAGAAAGAAAAGAAAATAGTATTGTCTCACTCCTGTTAGAATGGCCAACATCCAAAAGGCAAGATAACAAGTGCTGGTGAAGATGTGGAGAAAAAGGAGCCCTTGCTATGCTGTTGGTGGGTTTGTAAACTGGTAGAGCCATGATAGGAAACAGTACATGGAGGATCCTCAAAAAATTTAAAAAAAATAGAACTACCATATGATCTAGCAATTCAATCTCTGGGAAAAATCCCAAGGTTATGCAAACACTAACTCAAAAATGTACACACACCCACAATGTTCACAGCAGCATTATTTATAGTAGCCAAGACATGGAAATGACCTGAGAGTCCACGGATGGGCTAATGGATAAAACGTTTTGGTAGGTACATGTACAAGGAAATATTCAGCCATAAAAAAACAAGGAAATCTTACCATTTGTGACAACATGGATGGACTTAAAGGGCATTGTGCTCAGTGAAATAAGTCAGACAGAGAAAGACAGATACTGTATGAGCTTTCCTATATGGGAAATCTCAAATGAACAAACAAACACACTCATAGAAAAAAGAGATCAGAATTGTGGTTACCAGAAAAAGCATCTAGGGGGCGGGGGATTGGAAGAAGGTGGCCAAAAGGTATAAACTTCCAATTATAAGATAAATAAGTACGAAGGATGAAATGTACAACATAAGGACTACAGTTAACATTGCAGTCGGATATAGAGGAGAGTCGTAAGAGTAATGCAAAGAGTTTCCATCACAAGAAGACAACTGTTTTTCTTTTCATCATATCTAATTGAGAAATGGGTGTTAGCTGAACCTGCTGTGGTACTCATTTCAACACATGTAAACCACCATGCAGTAAGCCTTAAACTGATACTGTAATAGATGCCAATTATTTCTCAGTAAAACTAGGAAAAATGGTGTGTTATAAAGGAGGTATGTCAAATCAGGAGAAGAACTAGATATATGAATATCCAGATCACTCTTGGGCCAGTCCAAGTTCTTGGTTACTAATAATGGAAACTGACTCTAAATAGTTGAAACTGAAATTTCTTGGAAAGATTTTAGATAGATCAGACAGTTAAAGAGAATCCCATGAAACTGCCTTTGAAATAGGGCCACTCTTACAGTTAAGCAGGGTACACACTGCCCAAAGGCCTTCAGCAGGAGGGACAACTAGGGACAGAAATCCGACCCACCTTCTGCTCACCAAGCCATCCTGGTGTGTGCTGCATCAACCCAGGGAAAAGGATGTTTTATTGTCTTCACTCAAAAATCTCCATCATTTTCCAACCTATGCATCCAAGGGCCTGGGTCCACCTGGAGGGACGTCTTGCTCTAATTTACACAAGGGTGGTGTCTAGGTTAGCTATGGCCCAGTCACGGTATTGACCTGTTTAGCCAGTAGCCTCTGACTCAAAATGCTGAATGTCCACTGACACCTCTGGGCCCAAGATTAGAGCCACAAGCATCGAAGTGGATTTGAAGCTGTTCCTGGTTTTACCACACTACCTTGAGATTCTGCATTAGAGAGGCCGCCTGGCCAAGCTTCCGCCTTGCACCCTCAATCTACTTGTTTGGGACATAGGAAAGCAAGTGTCTGGCGTTTTGACCTCCCAAAACATGCAGTAGCATGTTTCATGGTACCGCAGGCCAAGATTTATTAAATCTTAGGATGACACATGGCATAAGGCAAAAAGAAACTGCAAAGATGAAGATGCAGCATGGAATTAAAAATTTTATGTTATAAAAACACTAAATTACAAAGTAAATGAGAAAATCGGGACGGGGAAAGGGATAATAACACATAAGGCAAATAGGCTTATATAAAAATGTCTCAAAAATTAATACAAAAAATCCTATTTAAGAAATGGAGAAAAGGCATCAGCAGACAATTCACAGGAGAAATAAAGAAGGTGAGGGACGTTTGGCCTCTCCTGTTGTCTGTCCCATCTCATGGGTGAGAACTTGCTGGGGCTGCAAGTGGCTATCAGTTTTCCCCACCTGCTGTGTAAGATGAGGGTGGAATGGAAAAAACTGGGGAAATTGGAAGTCAAGTCTAAGGGAAGTGACACTGAGCAAGAATGAGATATATAGTGAAAAATTAGCTAAGAAGAATAGTCAAGGCAAACTCACAAGGTTCAAGAGGCCCCCCCCTCACACTATCTCACTTAATCCTCAAACAAGTAAATGCAGACACTTTTATGATTTCACAGCAGAAGACATGAAAGCTCGGAAAGCCGAAGGGGCTGATCAAGGTACCGCAGGCATATGCAAGAGCCAGAATTTGAACCTGCCGATGTTCACGGTTTATTGCTGCTTAGCTGTCAAAAATATTTATGAAATTTACACGGCCAGAGAACAAACAGAACTGTGACCAGTGATGCACAAGGATCAGAGGAGACGTCATGTGCTCCCCACATCTCAGACCATTAATTATGCTCAACTTCACCCCGGAACTGTGGAGAATGACAGTGCTACTTGGGTGGGGCCCGAAGCACCCTGGAGGTGGGTGGGCGGATGGGTGTTAGGATTTACTGTGTCTTGTTACATCCCCGGCTTCTGTCCTGCCAACCTCACACTTAGCTCAACCCTTTTTTCCTAAGGAACAACAGTCTAGACAAAAAAAGCTCCTCCCTGGGCAGAAGTGCTTCCATAGAGATGCTAAGCAAGTTCTTTGAGGACTCCCCCTCCCTCCAGCCCTTCCCTGAGGGCCACCCGCCCCTGTTCCTCCCTCTTTGCAGCTGCAGAATCCCTGCGACATCCCCGCTCATTGTAAGTGACCAGACTGGGCAAATAGGAAGACGGATGGTTAGTCAGGGAAATTTGGGCCACCGTGATGGGAAAGGTGCAGAGGAAAACATTATGGCCCGAGCCCCTTTGAAACATGCTGACAGTTGACAGATGAGTATCCATAAAATGACAAAGGCCTCCCTGTGTAAAGACCTTTGCCACCAGCGCTTCTCCCTGGGAAACTAACTGCCCTCAACTGTCAGTGAAAATATTATTTTTTTCTCTGCTAATTATTCCCGTCCCTGTTTCTCTAACCACAAAATAGCCTGCACTTTGCATATGTGGGTTTTCTCCATCCTGGTAGCACAGGCAATGCCTGCCCCTCCATCCTCTCAATAAGAGACGATTAAATAATTATAGCCAGATAACAATTTGGAATGTGTAATTGGACGACCTAACTGTGGTTCCGAGGGACACGTCTTGGGAGAATCCTAAGATTTTTTGTAAAAGTGGTGTTAAGATCTCTTAAGGATCCATGAAAAAGACCTGCACGTATTTACAAAGCTTTGAGCCTGCAGCCAACAAAGGATCCTAGAAATGAGGCCGTGGACATTCTCAAAGAAGCCCTGCTGATGTGACTGTAGTTTCTTACTCATGTTTATTCTGTCTGTCGCATCGCCTTCTGCAATAGAGAATGCTGAAACAAGAGGAGAGGAAAGAAAGTGGAGGGCACCTGAGGGGTCAGATGCTGTGACAAACTGTGGCAACTCTGAAATAGATAGGGATCTATCGAAATGAAATAGGGATTGTCTTTCCTGCAGGACGCCTTTGTCTCGGGAATCCTCCCTGGAATTTGTAGGAGGCATTTCCCCCTTCTGGTGAGAACTTTGGTTACAGGACCTCTCTTGATCTTTTTTTTTTTTTTTTCTCCAGAGCACCGATGTCCAATGGGATTTTCTGTGATGACAGAAATGTTCCCATGTGTGCTGTCTAATAGGTGGTCTCATGGAGCTACGGAGCACGTGAAATGGGACCAAGGAACTGAAGCTGAAGTTCTATTTGGCTTTGATTCAGTTCAATTTGGATTTAAGGGAGCACCTCGGACTAGTGGCATCGGACAATGCAGCACCAGACCTGCCATCCTGTTTACCGTGACACCTTCGAAGTATTCCACTGCTGTGGATGTCAGCTGCAGAGGAGGGATTAGCAATTAGACACACAGGAGTTCCTATCGTGGCGCAGTGGCTAAGGGATCTGACTAGGAACCATGAGGTTGCGGTTCGGTCCCTGGCCTTGCCCAATGGGTTAAGGATCTGGCGTTGCCATGAGCTGTGGTGCAGGCTGCAGACGCTGGCTCGGATCCTGCATTGCTATAGCTCTGGCTCTGGCGTAGGCCGGTGGCTACAACTCTGATTAGACCCCTAGCCTGGGAACCTCCATATGCCGAAGCAGTGGCCCTAGAAAAGGCAAAAAAAAAAAAAAAAAAAAAAAAAAAAAAAAAAAGACAACAATTAGACACACAGCTCTAGGGCAGGATCTGACTAGATTCGGGCTATTTAACGCGGGGTTAAGCAGCAACAGAGCCCTTCGGTATTCCCCGTCATCCCTTGCTCTTCCTGTCCGTGAGGCTTCCTTTAGAGACAACCTGTAACGCTCACTTCCTCCCCAAGCTCGGGCTGGGCTCACTTCAGGCCTTTGTCTTTGAACAAGAAAGTGGATCCTCTGCTTTGCTGGACCTCAAGCCCATTTCCATTGGCTTCGAGTAAGAATTTGCTCCCCGTCAGCCACCTGATCCACCAACTTGTCCAGTGGCTCCTGGGCTCTGAGCTCAGGAAATGCTGAACCATGTTTTCCCAGGTTCTCAGCTCAGCCTCAACCTTGATCAGTGACACCTGCCAGCTTCTAGGCCCCTTGGCTCTGATCTTCCTGAGCTTTTTCTCCAGTTCCTTCCCGTCTTTGCTTTGCTTTTTGGTTTTGAACTTTCTCCTGCATCTTCTCTTCCTCTTCCTCCCATCTTTACATGCTCTGGAATCCCTGCATCATGTGCTTCTCTCGGGGAGCTTCAGAGTTCAAGTTCACATTAGGTTTGTAAAAGAAAACTTTCTCATCACATTCCAAATTTCTAGCATTGTCTACTCACAAATATTTATACTTTACCACATTTTCTTTCATCCTTCTTTAAGTTTGCTTTTTAGTCTACTACTCTGTCTGGGAAGCTATTAGAGATGTTTTTCTTTGTCTTTATTGCTGTTGTTTCATCTGTGCTCACATGCACCATTCACACACACATACACCCCCCCCAGAGGTATTAGAATAATGTGTTAAACCATAATAAGACTCAGTAGAGAGAGGTTATTGTTTTAAACACGCACGCTAGTATTTAACTAAAGATATTTATGAGTATATTTCATACTCCTCCTCACTTCACCCCAAGAAAACCTTCTTCTTCCTTATCATTAAGCTAACATGGCAAGAAACTCAAAAGCATTTCACGGCTTTTACAGCACCACATGGATGTGAATTTCTGTCGTCACTGATTCAACAGCGTCTTGTAAGACCGTCTCTGGGGTGGTTGTTTCAGAGCACTGTAGCGGCTGGCGGTCTTCCCTGGAAGTTGCCCACCTGGCCAACATGGACAGCCCTCAGTCCCACTCTCTGTGCACAGCTCTGTCGCCATTACTGACTGTGACCCTTGCTGGGAAAATTCTCCCTCCCTGGGAACCTGGCTTGTGATAGAAAGACAGGCCCTCCGTCTGAGGTCATTAGTTTGGCGGAAATGTAACTGCGAGAAATGTAGAGGGAACATCTACTTTCCAAGTCGACTGATAATGTGAAAAGTAGGTCTGTGAGAGACAGAGGGAGAGGGATATTAGACCCACGGAAAGAAGCAGAAATGAGGTTTAAGACCGAGTCTCGGTGACCCTTCCTGGCATCGGGCTGCTTTGTGTCTCAGCATATTTACATGAATGCTGGTTCCCTTACCTAACAACCGAAGAATCTAAACTAACACAGCATAATGCTGAGAAAGTGCAAACGCTGAGCATGATCCAGTTACTCCACGTGCTCCTCTGGTTATGGGCTCTAGTCCCTTGATCTGGCCAGCCATCATCTAACACCATGCTTGTCATCACAAAGCTGAGGAAAACTGGGGGATCAATGCAAATTCATCACGACCACTAGAATCACATCACACTGCACATCCTGTTGATGGTTAAAGCCTTGTAACAAGCAGGGAGAGCCCAAGCTGTAAGGGGCCATGGCCCCAGGAGGCACCTGTGCAATTGTTGTTGTTTTTTTTTTGGGGGGGGGGTCTTTTTTTTTTTTTTAAGGGCCGCACTTGCGGCATATGGAGGTTCCCAGGCTAGGGGTCCAATTGGAGCTGTAGCCGCAGGCCTACGCCACAGCCACAGCAACTTGAGATCCAAGCCATGCCTGCAACCTACACCACAGCTCACAGCAACGCCAGATCCTTAACCCACTGAGTGAGGCCAGGGATTGAACCTGAATCCTCATGGATGCTGGTCAGGTTTGTTAACCGCTGAGCCACTACGGGAACTCCTGCAACTGCTTATTTTTGTAGTGTCAGGGCCTAGTGAGCCTGGGGGCACCGCATGAAATCCACTGCCAAGCTCCCTCTTGTCAGGCACTATCTCCTAGTGATAAACAGCAATACAAAGTCCAGCCAAGTCATCTCCAGCATGTATTTATCGGGGATGCAGGTAAGTAGGTCCTACAGCATATGCCACCATTTCACATCAAATCTGTAGGCGGCCCCTTAGCCAAAACACTGTGTGTGGGACTGTGTGTGGGATTGTGTGTTGTGGTGTGAGGGGATGAGGGAATGCGTCCCAGAGACCCGGAAGAGAGAACACTCTAGTTCTGATTCATCCAGCATGACCATGTCTTTGATGTCGCTAGCTTGGCATGACAGCTGTCTCCTGGTTATTGTTTTCATGTTAAGCTGGAAAACATTCTCTTCTCTAATACATATTTTGACAGAGCCTATTAAGACCAAGTTCTCTGCTTCTTTGTCAAATTTAGGCTAGATATATACATTAGATAGATAGATAGATAGATAGATAGATAGATAGATAGATAGATAGGTATAGATATAGAGAGAGGCAATTTTTTCCTGCATGATTTTACTCATGAAAAAAATAATACTTTGACGTCCTCCTCTAGGGCCTATTCAATAAGGGGAAATGAAAGGGTAGAAACAGCTGTCTGTCTGTCCCTAAAGCAAGCCCTGCTGCAGAGAGACATGCACTGGTGCTTTCGAGAAAGGACAGAAGCACAGTCCACCCACCTTTGGAAGGAGAACTGCCACGCAGACACTACCAGCTTGGTAACGCTGTGCACAGAGATGCAGAGACGGGGTGGGGAATGGTCGCGAACCTGGCTCGGACGCGATTACCCACGACAAACAAGTCCTCCAACCACACCCTGGGCGTTTCTGTCAACCAACCTCAAGAGGCCGCTTTCCTCACCCGTTAAAAATGGCCATGCTACTGTTCTTACAGAGTTTGTATCATGACCAAGTAAAATAAGGTATTGAAGGAGTTCCCTGGTAGCTGAGCAGTTAAGGATTCAGTGTTGTCGCTGCGGTGGCTCAGGTTTGATCCCTGGCCTGGGAACGTCTCATGCTGCCGGCACGGCCGAGGGGAATTAAAAAAAGGTATGAAAGTACTTAAAAGGATGAATCATGACAACAACCAGACTTTTCTTTTTTAGCAACAGGTATATATAATTTATAGCATATCAAATTCTATATTAACATATATGATATAATTATATATAAACTATAACTGTGTAAACTATAGTTTATATATAATTATGTATATAAACATTAGATTTATATTAAATATAATTTATTTATGTGTCCATCCAATGGTTTCTTTGACCACACTTTTGACCTCACATCTCCTTTCATAAAATACATTTCCAGACATTTATCTTTACCAAAAGAGAATACTTTTCCACAAATTCAAGATAAAGAAAGAAATTTGCAGCTCAAGGTCTATAGGGGGAAAAAATCTAAATGAGTCCATTAACGATAACTAAAAAGTCAGTCTATAACAAATGGCAAAGGCAAGTAAACAGTCACATTTAATGAAATCTAGTTAAGGAAATAAATCACTCTCTATTTCTGTTTTCCCCAATGCCACTGTTTCATGACTGGGTTTTGGAAACTAAGCGTTTGGAGATAAAGTTCATTCTAAATGTGGTTTCTCAACTATTTAAATAGCAAGTCTTTCTCCCATGTTTACTTAAATGCAAACACGGAGCTGCATGAAGTCCAAACACTGAGGACTTTATATACTAAGACTAGGCAGTATCAGTGCAAATGAGAGAGTACGTGATAAGAAACATCATGCTTAGACCCCACTCTTGTCTGTTCCAAATGGAATTTCTAGAGATAAAATCCTGGAAATTAATGATTCCAAAAAGTTAACGTTTCCGTATCATAATGAAAACCAAAGCTGATGATTAGTCTCTTATACCACACATTGTATGGCTGAGATTCCCATTCAGGTCACTCGAAAGTCACCTTAAAAAAAATGTTTATCAAATATTCTACATTTTTGTTAAGCAAATAAAGATTTGTGGAAAGCTTATTATATACCTTTTGATATTCAAGGCATTTGAAATACAACTGTACGCAAAAGGAAATACATTAAAAATTTGAAGGTGACAGACGGCGGTAAAACATTTTTAATGAAACGAAATTAAATGCATTTTTTGGCTTATCTAAGTAGTAGTGCCTTAAAAGTAGTTACATAGCTAGTACTAATTTCTCTGTTTTCTACTCTATAAATTAATAGCTCCCTTCCATAAACTGATATTCTCTTTTAACACACAAGAAGAAAAGATGTTTCTTCTATCTGAATTTGTTTGAACTTACAAAGCACACACAGTGATGCTACATTAAAAGGGATTTAGATCAAGAAAGTTCCACCATCTCTCCTTTCTTTCTTTCACGTTTTAATGTGAGCGGTCGTAGTTGGAGGCAAAAATTTAACACACGTAAGTTTGGGTTTGTATTTTGTTTATCTTTCCAAGAAAACTGAGGGTAAAAGTTGAAGACCGTGGCTGCAGATGGCAGAATTTAACATTCATGGGAGCATTCTCCCAGCCCAGGGAGAGAGTGAAGAGCCCTGGATAAAACGGGAAGTCGTGGGTTCAACCTCAGGCCTTGATACAAATGTGTCTAAGCGCATGACTGCATTACATGCCTTAGCTTTAAGCTTCTGCATCTGCAAAATTCGAGCTGGATCAGGTGACCTGAAAGATCACTTTTTCGAGCTGGATCAGGTGACCTGAAAGATCACTTTTAGACATAAAACTCTCTAATTCTCTTTGGTAGAAATAATACAAGACATAGATCAATATATAGTTCTGGACATGAAAAAAGAAATTTGTAAACAAGTATTACATACTGCTCTGAAAAGTTACAAAGCAAAAGTTTTTGATTCAAAATAGATTAAAACTATGAGTTATATTTTACTCCCAAGACCACAGGAGTCCGAGGGAGGAGAAAAGTATGAATATTAACATAAAATTAACCAAATGACAGTCTTTGCATTCCCACCTGCAAGAACTATTGGGTTGTCTCAGCCAGTTTTTCTCTCCTCTCCTGACAGGGCCAGACTATGTTAAAATTTTTCTGTCATTGCCATATGTGCTGCTCTGGGCCCCAATGCCAGAAGCCTATGCGAACAGTGTCTGTATGAATGGCAACCACAGCTCGCCTGATCCAATGCCACTCAGCAAACGCTCATCCCCAAGTCCTCCAACTCCAACTCCACTCTTTGGTGCCCCCCCCCGTGGCCCCCCCCCGCCCCGCCTCTGCCCCCATGATGTTCTCATGAGGATGGAAGGCTACTGCGACCTGCCTTTCGAAAGGTCAAAGGCCTTCACTGCGTGCTTCCCGTCTTCCGTTCCTGAGAGTTTCCTGTGTCATCAATTCATTCCTTCGCTCAATACTTTTAAAAGTCAATTGCATATTGGAGTTCCCATTGTGGTGCAGCAGAAACGAATGCAACTAGCATCTATGGGAAGGCGGGTTCCAGCCCTGGCCTGGCTCAGTGGTCGGGGATCTGGCATAGTTGCGAACTGTGGTGTGGGTCACAGATGTGGCCTGGATCCCATGTGGCAGTGGCTGTTGTGCAGGTGGGCAGCGACAGCTCCAACTCTATCCCTGGCCTGGGAACTCCTATATGCCTTGGATGCGGCCCTTAAAAAAAAGAAAAAACATTAATTAATTGTGTATTATGTGGAAAACACTGCTTAAAACCAGGGACACAAAGGTATTCATGATAGAGAGTATGGCAGGGAAGACAGGCATAGAACCTATAATGACAAGCATTCGGTCAAATAGACTCTCTGGGACTCTGTCAGAAGGTATGGTGCATCTCCTCCAATAAGTTTGGAGGCCACTTCAGCGGCACCATCCAATTGTAGAATTATACGTGTTCTCTCAGGAGCAAATCCACGAGCATCTCAAGATTGCACACAGACATATCAACCCCGCAGCTCCAAAATTTTTTCTACTAATCTTAGAACCATTTTTGTTACCTTTATTCAAGAGCCTTGATATTCCATAATTCTGGGGCCACAGTGTCAGTCCCAAAGTTGTCTTTCCCAAACCAAGGTCCCTTCATACAAGGATTCGTGAGGTGGATATGCCAAAGAGCAGGGACAACGCGGACTGCTAGGTCCAGATCACGGGTCCAACCCTCTCTGGCTGTGAAATGTTAGGTAATTAGTCCATTTCTCCACGTCTCATTTCCTTACCTGTATAACAGGGAGCTCATAGGGCTATTATAAGGATTAATTGGATTAATTGAGATAGCTGTGCTTTACAGATACTTTGTTCATAAGAGGCCCTCAGAAATGTTAGCTTTTGGAGTTCTTACTGTGGTTCAGTGGTAATGAACCCGACTAGTATCCATGAGGATGCAGGTTCAATCCCTGTCCTTGCTCAGTGGATTAAGGATCCGACATTGCTCTGAGCTGTGTTGTAGGTCACAGACACAGTTTGGATCTAGTGATGTTTTGGCTATGGCCATGGCCAGCAGCTGCAGCTCTAATGCAACCCCTAGCCTGGGAACTTCCATATGCCGCAGATGCAGCCCTACCTAAAAAGCAAAAAAAAAAAACAAAAAAAAAAACCCAAAAACAAAAAACAAACAAACAAAAAACCAGCACAGAGTAAAGTTCTTACAGATAGGTAAAAGGATATTTGCATTCTGGCAAGGATGACAAGTAGAAAAATGTTACATGCGTGAGCTAGGAGGAAATTAAATATCATTTAGTCAAGCATTTTTACTTTGTATAATGGGAAAGTCATTCCTGAGAAAGCAAATTTTCTCCTCCATATGACTGAATAAAAATAAAACCCAGCCCTCCTCCTCCTCCTCACTCAGAGCTCCAGTTCCCATTCCCACACTCACTGACGAATATCAGTGAGACTGGGCGAACCTCCTGGCCTGCCCCCAAGCCTTCCTAAGATTGCTAGAAGGAGATTTTCAGATATCTTAAGGAATAGCTGCCACCAACAAAATTTAGGTAGGAAATAAAAGAGCCTATTAGAAAAAGAGTAGAATCCAGATTCAAAGGACCTGGGAACACCATTTACTATCTCTGCGACCTAGGCAAGACCCTTCACTTCATTAAACTTCACTGTGTCATCTTCACACTGGAAATAACAATAATTCTTTCCCTCTGGGCTTTAGCAGACTATTGGTGAACCAAAAAGATAAAGGATCTGCAAACTCTTTGTAAACACTGAAGGGGTACTCAGACACCGTGTGTAATAATCACGAGTGTACGCCAAGAGTTCGCGTGTCAGTGAAATCTCGTTTTTAGGCAGAGAGCTGAATGAGAAATTTAATCTGGGCTAGATATACTAAGAATGAAAATGTCACTTTTATTTACTGTCTTAAAAAAAAAGAGTGCCAGTTACATGAACCAACTCAGAGTTCAAGTTTAAAGAACACCATCTCCATTTTAATTAAAGTACATAAACCATGGCCTATAATGACAGCTACAAGCGAGAGAAGATGGTATTAAAACCAGTAATTTCCTGGCATCCTTCCATCGGAACTAGTCTGTTTAAGAGGGTTGGTACAGAACTGCAGAACTGAGTACTTTTCTTAGAAGAGGTCTCTGAAAATCCAATTAGCAGCAACCATCAGGAATTAGTTGTTGAAGATGCCATTTATAAAAACCTAAAGGTTCCTGTCCTTGCCAGTCTTTGCATGTAAAATAAACTCATCCTTACTTTGCCCCTACGTGCCTCATCTCCAGAAAATATCCTTCGACTTCTGAGAACCGGTCTTGGGAACCGGCTCTTCACATTTCTCTATCCCTGCCTTTCATGCCATCAGTGGTGGCCTTTGCTCCTGACGAGCATCATGCGATGCTGGTGTGCTGTCTCCTGCTGGCCCTAGCCATTGCCATCTTAGGGCGCAGTCTCCTGCCTGGCCCCTCTTCTGCCTCCGCATGGAGACCCCACTTCACTAAAAGTGCTGAGCAGGCTTCAAGTTCCTCTGGCCTCAGGGCTCAGCCCCTTCTGAACTCCCAACCCCTCAACCCCAGAGGGAAGAGAAAGGCCTTCAGGCAGCCTTTCCCTCCACCAGTGAGAACAAACCACTTACCATGTCTTGCCCCTGGGCTCTCCGGTTCATCAGGAGACTGACAATTTGCAGATACATTCCTGTCTGGAGGAAACCTCCACTCACAGATTGCGCTCTGGTCTTAGAGTCACACAATTACAACAGAGTAACTTTCCCCCAAATCTGGCTTGTGAGGTTTTAAAATTTTGATATTTTCAATATGCAGAGTCTAATCCAGTCTGCACTACTTAGGCTCAGTTCATACCTTTTTGCGTTATTTCTTCCATCATGAAGTGAAAAACACAGGCCAGCAAAATTTCCCTGTGGGCCCGGTCTTGGTCTTTCAGGCTCTTGTAGACAAATGAGCAAACACGAAAGGAAATGCCCTAAAGAGGGACTTGACTGGATCATGTCACAAGGAAGTCCTGGGACGGAGCGCCCTAAAGATGCCACAAGGTCACCCGTCGTCACCTCTGGATCCTTCTTTCTCTACTTCTACATCAGGCTTTACTTTAGAAGGAATTCCTCCATGCAGCGAGTAGGAGATGGGTGGGTTTGGTGGCTACCGACAATTTGAAGCCAGTTGGAGTCCCGTCTCATCTTAGCCACAGCAAAGTGGTCACTGCCGCATCCCTGGCCAGTCATTACCGTGGAGAGGAGACAGGCTGCCCACCAGACGCCAGCGAACTGCCCGAGGAGGCAAAGCAAAGGAGGCACTGTTCCCTGAAGAGGGGAGGCGCCACGAACAATCAGAAGCAAAGGACTGGGGCTTTGTAAACACAAAGTTCAAGACTGGAGAATGAATTCTCTAGCTCTTCAAAAGTGGTTTACTAAAACCTCCAACTTGCCATCCTAAAAAGAACTTGTAATGTCTTAGTCTGATAAACTGCAGTTGGGTACCTTCGCTACCAAAGACCATTTTGGTAGAGTGTGTGCCCTCAGCTTTAAGTTCTAAAGTCCCCGCCAGAGTGGTGCCTGTTACCACAAAAACAGACTCTGTTCTAAGCCCAGCGCCAGTCTCCTTCCTGGGAGGCAGAAATTGCTTGCAATTCCCTAAATTGGAGATTTTCCAAGTTTAAAATGAAACAGTCCCACTGGAAATCCTTTTACATGTGTAGTATTGCTGCTTAGTGATCAAAGCATGGGGTTTAACATCAGACAAATCTGAGTTTGAATCATTTCTCCACCACCTACTAGGTACATGATTTTGAGCAAATTCTCAGTCTGTTTCCTTGGTAGTGAAATGGAGATATAGTCATTTCTACTCTACGAGGTCATCATGCGAATTGAATTAAATCATGTTCCAGAAGTGCTGGCTATTCCTGATGGCAGTAATACAGTAGTTTTTTGCTTCTGTTTTTCGTTTGTTTTGGTTTTTTGGTTTAGTAATACAGTAGTTTTATAATCAATTCAACTTTTACTTTCACTCAAACCATTTCTATGTACTTTATCAGGAAGTGAAAATTCTTTTCAACTAAGGGACTCATCTGTTCTCATCATTCGACCAGCTTTTAAAAAGGAGAACTCATGTCACTATCCGTTTTCAGACACAGCCCATCATTTTCGGAAAGGCTGAAAAGTGTTTGCTCAGTAGGATTTTGGGATGTAGACCAGCAGCAGCAGCAGAGGGAAACAGCGAAAAGTGTGAGAGGGAATGAAGAGGTGCCCCAGACAGTGGAGTCAGTGCTGTGGCGTCCTGGTCCTAACGGCAGAGTGTTCTCACACTAATTCTAACACAGAAAGTCGGACTAAAGGCCTCACAGTATGTGGACGTCTCAGTTCTACAGTCGAGGAGGTTTGGGACGCAGGTAACAGTCATTATACAGTTGACCCAATGATATGCATGGATTTAGATCACATCCAGCAAGAGTAGAAAGCCCACCACAAAGGGACCCCACTGAGATGGATTTTTCCTAACTAAAACAAAACCATTGGAAATGAGAGGCCATTAAGGAAGCTTAATAGCCCTGAGAAGGAGCAAACCTGAATTCGGCAGTCGTGTTGCATTCCTAGATGAGTTTCAGGTTTCAAAGAATCACAAGTTGGAGAATTACAAGCCTAGTACATTATGGACCTTGAGAGAGTATATTAGTATCCAAAAGTTGGGAGAAAGTCTGAAGAATCTTCAAAAATAACGTCACTGAGGTTCAGTCGGTTCTTTCCATTGAAAAAGCAAGATTCCATACTGAAATAAGGGTGTTCCAGAGACAGGCAGATGGGGTTAGGAGGGAGGAGGAGACGGTACGGGAAGAGGAGGAGAGAGAGGAAACTCAGCAGACGAGAAATGAGAGTGTGCTACAGTGGAAACGGCAAACAAGAAGAGGGCTCTCTGCCCTACCCCCCAACACCAGAGGCAGGTTCACCATGGATCGGTCAAGTTTAAACGTCAGGGTCTCCCTTTTGCTCAAGTCCCCTTTCAAGACCCAAAGGAGAAGCCCGAGCCTTCTGTTCTCATGTTCTCTCTTCTTCACGTTTTGTTAAATTTGCAAAGGACCACTGGCTCATCCCAGCCCAGCTTCCTCTCTGATCAGGGGACACTGAGGCACATTTTGGAATCAGACTAAGGGGAGGTTAAGTTATGGATGTCTCTGGCTCGAGACGTTCACAGTTACAGGGCCGGAGTTCACCCTGCCGTGTGTGCATATGTCTCGTGGTTCCAGCACCAGAAAGATATGATGGAGAAGAAAGCATGCTTAATACGGACAGAACTGGGTGCAAACTCTGAAGAAATTCTTCAAAATATTACAGTTCATATATGAAAGAAACTTGATACAAGTTTTCCCAAATTTGGCAACTCTGACGTTTTCCATGACTTTACCAGTTTCCACAACATAACAAATTAGGAGGCTGGAGAAATGCTTCTCAACTGCCAGTAAATTAAATATTCTTTGACTAACTCTTCCAGAGGAGAGATTAAATTATTTTTCTATTCTTTTTTAGAAATGACATTATTTGGGTTTCCAGATAAAAGGCAAATGGCTAGTTAAATTTGGATTTCAGATATACAACAAATAATTTTTAGCGTACGTGTTCCCACTGTTGTATGGAACTCAAACTTAACAAAACATCATGTATTTTCAGTTGTTAAATCTGGCAACCCCATAAATTAAAAAAAAAATCATGAGTATATAAGAAAAGATGACCAAAGCGTAAGCGGCCTAAAACTGCAGGAAAGAAAGCATTATAGAAGTGCGTCAGGCAATTCAATAAGAAAAAAAAAATTGCTGTTATTTGTCATGCTTTTGTGATATTTACAGCACTTGCCAGTTTGTCCTATAATAAATACATGTATGCTAACTTTATAATCAAGCTCATGTAAGGCAGCCCACAGACCTGGATCTGCCCCTGCCCTTAACCTCTTCCCCCAAAGGATGCAAAAATCTCTCAGGACTCCCAGGGACAGAATGGGAAGGGCGGCCAAAAGGGATGATGAGCTAATGGTGGCCAAACACATTAAAGGGTTTAAAAAGGTGTTTTACAACCATACCGGGGAAAAGGAATATTTGAGCATATGTAGAGCCATTAACAAATAAGGAAAGGAGTGAAATTAATAACGACTCTAAAACAGCTGAGATAATGAACTCCTTTTTCGACTCTGTCTTTGGCAAGATAAATAAGGAAATGGAATCTGCAGAATTAGGAAGGAACGAAGACCTTGTAAAAACAGCTGTTAATATCAGGGAGGTGACGGATGCTGAGCAACCCCGAATCAATCAAGGCGACTTGGAGATATGCATCCTGGAGTCCAAGGGTGAGCACATGATGAAGTCGCTGAACTACAGACCATTGTTTTCAAGAATGTGAGGTCTCAGAGAGGACGGGGAGAGCAGAGAGAAGGAAAGGAGAGGCACAGATATGAATGGAATCAAGGAAAAAGTGACTCTAGCCACCATAAAGTACATGTGAATTATTTAATAACCCAAAGGAAACCGATCGCTTATTAGGGGAATCCAATAAAAATATTTAGTAAACCTCCTAAGACGGCGAAAGCGAAGAGTCAATGATGTGTATTACACTAAGAAGGCTGCCAGATAATAACATGGTCATGTATGTAGTACGTATTAGGTAAGGAACACTCGGTACTCTAAATAAATCTTGATCGGCTGGGTGAAGAATACAGTTATTTAATTAAAATCAACAAAAGAATCATAAATGAAAACACTAAAGCATAAACACTAAAATAAAATGCTGGACAAAAATAGTGGGATACAGGAGGAGTGGACTGAGCAGGAGCCATGCTAATTGCCAGGCAGATTCTTAAACTTTCTTTCAGAGATTTTCAAAAGGGAGCTAAACAAGATCTGTAGCTGGTAATAGTTTCTCACAAAGAAGCTATCTCCACTTAGACCGTGTGAAATCACAAAGCCCAAGAACAAGGAGGTTCCAAATATACAAGGCAGGTGAAATCAGGCAAAAAACAAAATCCACAGAACTACAAATTGATGAAGAGTTGGTATTCGCTAACTTGTGTATTCTGCAGGGGGGATAGAGGAGACTACACAACTTGCCCAAGATCGCTAGAGGCAAAGCTGGGATTGGAAACTAGATCTTTTAACTTTGTGTTTAATGGTCATTTGCTAATTTTAATTCTGTTGTAAGCCCTATGGGGACAGAGACGGAGTCTGTTTTAAGCCAATGTACCTTAGCAGCTCACCACGTGCCTGTCATACACACACTAAGTTATTTAATAAGCATGACACCACCACGATTCATCCTGATTTTTACATAATAATGAATCCCCTCCTTTGGCTCCTCATGTCCTTTGCTCAAAGGGTCTTCGTGCAGTTACTACTGAAGTACCTCAAGCAAATAACTACTTATTCATTCCTGAAAAGGATGTTAAGTTTATTAAGGGCAGCAGTGACAACAAGCCCTTACAGAAAAGATTTGCAGACTCATCTTTCTGACGACCCATTCAAGAACGCCTAGGTTTACATTCATTCAGAAGGAAAGTGACCGCTGGAGAATTAAGATTATGTATGTAGAGAATCCAGCCCAGAACAAGCTTCCTGTCGAGTGGAAGAGCAGCTGTTCAACAAACGCTGACTTTCCTGTCTTGGCTTTGAAACAGCAGGGGCATCACAAGCAGGACAGTCAAACCACTTCTTACACATCAAGGAGACAACCCCGCACACCAACAGACACCAATGTCAACGGGGACATTTTAGAAAAGGTAACAAAGGCCAAGAAGTCTTGAATCAAGGGGTCTCGGTCTACGCTTAAGTGAGCCCTCCAACCATATCAATGCCCAATTCTATGGTCAACTGACCTTAGGACATTAAAGAAGAGCTTCGTGTATCTGTAAATGAATCAGAAGCCTCTGTTCAAGCAGAATCCAGATCTACTACAGAAGAAGGGCTCATGAGAGGCAGTGTTTCAATGTGCTAGAAAAATTGCCTGGCAAACACAAGGTTTTAGCTGAAATTGTGTATTTACTTGTGGTGGCTGGAGAGAAGTAGGTCTCTTCTTGGAGATGATGAGTATCCCATTGTCTGTCTCTCTCCCCAAGGAGGCCACTTTGGGCTCTCAGTGCCAGAGCCCTTAAAAATGCCAAAGAGGAGTTCCCGTCACGGCTCAGTGGTTAACAAATCCAACTACGAACCATGAGGTTGTGGGTTCCATCACTGGCCTTGCCCAGTGGGTTAAGGATCTGGTGTTGCCGTGAGCTGTGGTGTGGGTCGTAATCCAGTTTGGCGTGGAGAAGATCTATCTTCATTATAATTAACAAATAACTTGTCTGCAGGAAAGACTGCACAGGGAGTAAAGTACAGCAGCAGAAGAAATGAGGATAATTCATTCTGACCACACCACCAGCCTGGGAGGCAGTTCAGAGAGAATCCTATATCCAGAACAGCTAAGAAGGAATTTCAACTCCAGAAGCAGGGCAGATCAAAACCCACACATGTCTAATGCAGTCCTAAGTGCCGCCAGTTCTCAGAGACCAACCAGCTCAATACAGTTAAGGGTGTCTGGGAGTCTTTTGTTCAAATGCTGGATTAGAAAACCTATTGTGATCTTTTCAAAATGAAGATTCTAGGTTTCTTGACTACAGTGAAACACAATATCATATTCCTCATCTGCAATTTAGATGCAAGTGAACAACTAAATACTCTTGAGTTGCTCAGACATGTTTCTTTCATTTGAGTATTTTCCCCCAAATTATTACATTACGTGCCTTCCCCTTGAATATCTAATCTTTCCACTCTTGGAAAACCAGAACAGGCCACTTTGCACTAATTCTCTGTATTGTATTAAGAGCTGCAAGAGAGAGAGACAAGAATATCCTCTTAGCGGACTTAGAAAAATGCAGAGACAGGGGTCTTAGACACTCAGAGAGATCGAAGCTGAGTTCAGACATGTTTCTGGAAAAGCAGAGGCATAAATTCTATTCTGTCCTGGAGAAAATTTAGTCTTATCTTCACTCAGTGATTTTAACTCAAATTTAAAGTTCATCTTCTCTTAGCAGAATATTGTTACAATAAATTTTTTTTTTGATAATAACTCAAGCAGACAAAAAAAGTCTCATCACTCAGTAAAAAAGAATAAAACTGTGCCGTTGTTTTGAGTGTGGCTTTGTAAGGAAACACACTTTAGAAAATCACCCCCAAGCAATGTCAGTTTGAAGGTGCAACATTTATTAAGTTCCAACTACATGAAAGGTACTGTGCTAAGTGATTTCAGACATAACACAGGCTTTAGATTTTATAAACTTAAAGACTTAATAATCAGGAGAAGGAGAAGCACTTTTATAAATAACCATGATCCAAAGTAACTGTAATAAGTAACTGATGAAATAGAGATCAGTGGAACAGGATAGAAAGTCCAGAATTAAACCCACGCACCTACAGCCAACTCATCTATGACAAAGGAGGCAAGGATATACAATGGAGAAAGGACAGCTTGTTCAATAAGTGGTGCCGGGAAAACTGGACAGCCACATGGAAAAGAATGAAATGAGAACACTCCCTAACACCATACACAAAAATAAACTCAAAATGGATTAAAGACCTAGATATGAGACCAGACACTATAAAACTCTTAGAGGAAAACACAGGCCAAACCCTCTCTGACATAAACGACAGCAGCATCTTCTCAGATCCACCTGTCAGAGTATGACAATAAAAACAAAAATAAACAAATGGGACCTAATCAAACTTCAAAGTTTCTGCACAGCAAAGGAAACCCTCAACAAAACGAAAAGACAACGCACAGAATGGGGGAAAATCTTTGCAAGTGAATCAACAGACAAGGGATTAATCTCCAAAATTTATAAACACATTCTGCAGCTCCATACCAAAAAAAAAAACAAACAACCCCATCAAAAAATGGGCAGAAGATCTAAACAGACAGTTCTCCAAAGAAGACATACAAATGGCCAAAAAACACATGAAAAGATGTTCAACATCACTCATTATTAGAGACATGCAAATCAAAACCACAATGAGGTACCACCTTACACCAGCCAGAATGGCCATCATCCAAAAGTCTACAAACAATAAGTGCTGGAGAGGGGGTGCAGAAAAAGGAACACTAGTACACTGTGGGTGGGATTGTAAACTAGTGCAACCACTGTGGAAAGCAGAATGGAGATTCCTCAGAAAACTAAACATAGAACTCCCATTTGATCCAGCAATCCCACTCCTGGGCATCTATCCAGAGAAAAACCATGACTCGCAAAGACACATGTACTCCTATGTTCAGTGCAGCACTCTTTGCAATAGCCAAGCCATGGAAACAACCTAAATGTCCATCGACAGAGGAGTGGATCCAGAAGATGTGGTACATATACACAATGGAATATTACTCAGCCATTAAAAGGAACGAAATACCAGCATTCTTAGCAACATGGATGGACCTAGAAACTATCATGCTAAGTGAAGTCAGCCATACAATGAGACACCAACGTCAAATGCTTTCACTGACATGCGGAATCTGAAAAAAGGACAGACGGATCTTCTATGCAGAACAGATGCTGACTCACAGACATTGAAAAACTTATGGTCTCCAGAGGAGACGGTTTGGAGGGTGGGGGGATGTGCTTGGGTTGTGGGATGGAAATCCTGTGAAATCAGATTGTGATGATCATTATACAACTACAGATGTGATCAATTCATTTGAGCAATAAAAAAAAAAAGTAAAAACAAAAAAAAAAAAGAAAAAAAAAAGTAACTGATGTAAATACATAGATAAGGGCATAGAAATACCAGTGCAATCTTATGCTGCATTTAAAGTAGCACAAATGCTCAGAACAATGAACAGCACTGATTTGCTCTATTTGGTGGTGGGTAGATCAGCTCTGTATTATTGGGTTGAGCCCTGAGTCTCATATTTCAAGAAGAATATTAGACAAACTGGAGTATCTCGAGATAAAAGTGAAAAGATGGTGACGAAACAGACCAAACATGTCCTGAGGAGTAGTTTCAGGAGCTGAGGGTGTTTGGCCCCGGGAAGAGCGATAAAGTTGTACATGATGCGTGTCTTTCAAGAACGGAAGAGGTGTTACATGAAGAGGGAGTGGACTCCATCAGGCAAAGCAGGACCTGTGGGCAGAAGTTAAAGCAGACGGTTTTGGGTATTAGGAAAATCTCCCAGCAATTAAAACTACTTTTAGTTGGACTTGTTGTCTCTGAAAGGTATGAACAGCTTGCTGGAGGCATTATTAAAGAAAGGCTGCACAATTACTTGTGGGGGTGCTGAAGATGCAGTTCATGAAACAGTGAGGCTTGGGCTAGATGACTTCTCGAGACCTCTGAGGTCTTTAAGCTCCTTACCGCCGTATCCGAGGAGTAAAAGCGTGTAAGTGAGGAATGGGCAGGAGAGACGGATGATGACCTAAGAGTCTAGAGGACCTCGCACGGGACTCGGGACTGGAGCTGAGGTTTGAAGAGCAGCAGGATCTCAGGACACAGTGATGAAGAAAAAGGGCATGCCAAGTGTAAGAAACAACATAAAATCTCATAAATGGGGAGTTCCTGTTGTGGCTCCGTGGTAACGGACCCACCTAGTATCCATGAGGATGTGGGTTTGATCCCTGGCCTCGCTCAGTGGGCCAAGGATCTGACGATGCCACGAGCTGTGGTGTAGGTCGAAGACGTGGCTGGGATCCTCGATGGCTGTGGCTGTGATGTAGGCTGGTGACTGCAGCTCCGATTTGACCCCTAGCCTGGGAACCTCCAAATGCCACAGGTGTGGCCCTAAAAAGAAAAAAAAAATTATGAATGATGTTCTTCTTGGGAAATGGCAATTTAAGGGTCGTGGGATGAGTGTGGAGCTGGACTGACCCGCACTCAAGCCCGGGTTAACTTTCTGTCAGTGACCACATCTTCAGTCGGCTAAGACTTACTCTCCCCAGTACCACACTCTTCCCTTAGCTCCCAATCGACCCAAGAGGCATCCTCATGGATTTCACACACTTTTTTTTGGGGGGGGGTCTTTTTAGGTCCACACCCATGGCATATGGAGGTTCCCAGGCTAGGGGTCCAACTGGAGCTGTAGCCACCAGCCTACACCAGAGCTACAGCAACACCAGATCCGAGTCGTGTCTGTGACCTACCACCACAGCTCACGGCAACACTGGATCCCCAAGCCACTGAGTGAGGCCAGGGATCAAACCCATGTCCTCATGTATGCTAGTCGGGTTCACTAACTGCTGAGCCACGATGGGAACTCTGGATTTCACACCTTTCTTAAACTCAGTGTGTTTACAGCGAAGCTGGCCATCTTCCATTTGAAATCTGCCCCTCTTTCTAAATTCTCTGTTTCAGTGGAAGCAACATCGCATACCCTAGTCATCTGGCCAAACACGGGAGTCAGCTTAGATTTATTCTTCTTGACCTCTTTATATCCACCACCAATCCCCACACCGTGGCCACTTCATCTCTTAAGTAGACCGAGGTTTTTCCTGCTCCTTTCCAGGCCCGCACTTCTGCTTTAATTCAGAAACCTGTTGTTTCTCACCTAAACTCTTAAGCAATTTATCTAATTCTATCCCACCACATTTTTGCCTTCAGCACATCCTCCAAGTTGAAGCAAAAATGCCATATTAATCAGCAATCTTGCCATGTATTTTTTTCTGCTTAAAGGTATGAGCAAATTCTCATCATCTCCATGACAAAATTTAGGCTACTTAACGTGGCACACGAGGTCCTTCATAGTCAAATCTCTGTTGAGTTGAACTCAGAATAACCCCCTTCTGCTGTCAACTCCAGATTTCCTGCCACTGCCCACTGTACCACATTTCTCTAGGCTTCTCGTCTTTTGCTCGTGGAAACTCTTGGACTAAAAGTCTCCTTCTCAATCACTCCCTTAATTCGCTCCTTTGTAAAGGCTCGGCTCTGGTGTCACTGCCCTGGGAAGCCCTCCCTGAGCAAATTTCCTCGTCCCTTCTCCACTTTCTTAAGAGCTCCCATAGCACCTCGTACACACCTTTATCAGAGCAGTATCCACACTCCGCTGGTCACATAAATATACGGAAAACAAAACCCAAGTTCTGAAATTAGTTCAGAAAAAAAGATAAAAGAAAAATGAATGCAGAGCTTACAGGCACAGTGAAGAGAACAACGGAATAAGAATATGTTATACATAAGTCATACTGATGTTTTTCCTTCCACGCAATGACCTACTACCTGTAAGTATTTTATTTCCTCTTTTGTAAAACAGAGATAAGGACACCGGCCTCCCAGCAATCTACAATTAAGTATTTTTTTGCAGGTAAGTGCTGGTACACGGTAAGTATAAACAAACGCGGTCATGGCACCCATTTGACATCTACGTTGCTAGTTTATCTACTGCGCATCATTCTACACTCACCTCCTTGTGACTACACTGGATACTCCAGGAAACCTTCCCATCAAAAGATCCCAGACTTGAGCACATCTGCAAAGTCCCTTTCGCTGTATAAGGTGACATATTCACAGGCCGTGGGGATCAGGACGCTAATCTATTTGGGGACGAGGGGGCCACGGTCAGATTCTGACTGAAGTAACCACTAGCAGAAAGCCCGAGACTGTCGGTCTTTGCTAAGAAGAAATACAAGGAGAAAAGATAAATAAAGATCAACAAATCAATAAATCCTAGGCTTCTGGGATTTCAAACAATGGAATAATAATGGGATTATATGAGATTATAAACAATGCATGTAATATGTTTTTTATGGGATTATAAACAACACATACAATATGTTTCTGATAAAAGCTTGGCCATTAAGTTAAACCTCTAACTTTTTTTTTTTTTTCTTTTTAGGGCTGCACCTGTGGCATGTGGAAGTTCATGGGCTAGGGGTCAAATCAGAGCTGAGTGACAGCCTACACCACAGCCATAGCAATGCCAGATCCGAGCCACATCTGTGACCTAAACCACAGGTTGAGGCAATATCAGGTCCTTCACCCACTGAGGAGGCCAGGGATACAGCCCACGTCCTCATGGATACCAGTTGGGTTTTTTAACCCGCTGGAGCCACAACAGCAACCTCAGAACCTCTAGCTTTTCTACTTTATGGCCAGACCATCCATCAGGGACCCCTTAAGACAGGGACTAGGTGCATAATGTAAATGAACACGGCAGTTCAGGTGGTGGATGAGGCAGGGACTGTGATAAACTGAGGAAGTTTATGGCTTGTCTAGAAGAGGCAGCTCCTACTCAGTTGTAACCCACTGTTGTCATACCAAATACCAATCAATTGTTCAACATATATTTAGAAATCCAGGTTTTGATGTGAAGTCCCTTTTAAAAAAATAATTACTCACATTTAAAAAAAATAATTGCAGGAGTTCCTGTTGTGGCTCAGTGGGTTAAGGATCCTATGACATCTCCATGAGAATGTGGGTTAATCCCTAGCTTAGCTCAGAGGTTTAAGGATCTGGCATTGCCATAAGCTGTGGCACTGGTTGCAGGCATGGCTTGAATCTGGTGTTGCTGTGGCTGTGGTGCAGGCCAGTAGCTGCAGCTTCGGTTTGACCCCTGATCCTGAGGAACAAAATCCAAGCAGGAGGCATACCTCTCCCAGACTTTATGCACTATTACAAAGCCACAGTTATCAAGACAGTGTGGTACTGGCACCAAAACAGACAGACAGACCAATGGAACAGAACAGAGAAACCAGAAATAAACCCAGACACCTACAGTCAATTAGTCTTTGACAAAGGAGGCAAGAACATAAAAAGGGAAAAAGTCTTTTCAGCAAGTATTGCTGAGAAACCTGAACAGCTGCATGCAAATCAATGAAACTAAAACACACCCTCACACAATGCACAAAAATAAACTCAAAATAGCTTAAAGACTTAAATATAAGACAAGACACCATCAAACTCCTAGAAGAGAACATAGGCAAAACATTCTCTGACATCTACCTTACAAATACGTTCTCAGATCAGTCTCCCAAAGCAACAGAAATAAAAGCAAAAGTAAACCAATGGGACCTAATCAAACTGAAAAGCTTTTGCACAGCAAAGGAAACCAAAAAGAAAACAAAAAGACAACTTACAGAATGGGAGAAAATAGTTTCAAATGATGCAACTGACAAGGGCTTAATCTCTAGAATACATAAGCAGTTTATACAACTCAACAGCAAAAAAGCCAACAACCCAATATAAAAATGGGCAAAAGACCTGAATAGACGTTTCTTCCAGGAAAATATACAGATGGCCCACAAGCACATGAAAAAATGCTCAACATCCATGATTATTAGAGAAATGCCAATCAAAACTACCATGAGATACCACCTCACACCACTCAGAATGGCCATCATTAATAAGTCCACAAATAACAAATGCTGGAGGGGGTGTGGAGAAAAGGGAACCCTCCTACACTGTTGGTGGGAATGTAAGCTGGTACAACCACTATGGAGAACAGTGTGGTGGTACCCTAGAAATCTATACGTAGAACTTCCATATGACCCAGCAATCCCACTCTTGGGCATACATCTGGACAAAACTTCCCTTAAAAATACACATGCACCGGCATGTTAATTGTAGCACTGTTCACAATAGCCAAGATATGGAAACTACCCAAATGTCCATCAACAGACGATTGGATTAGGAAGATGTGGTATATATACACAATGGAATACTACTCAGCCATAAAAAAGAACAAAATAATGCCATTTGCAGCAAAATGGATGGAACTAGAGACTCTTGTACTGAGTGAGGTAAGTCAGAAAGAGAAAGACAAACACCATATGATATCACTTATATCTGGAATCTAATATATGGCACAAAGGAACCTTTCCACAAAAAAGAAAATCATGGATTTGGAGAATAGACTTGTGGTTACCAAGGGGGAGGAGGAGGGAGTGGGGTGGACTGGGAGCTTAGGGTTAATAAATGCAAACTATTGCCTTTGGAATGGATTAGCAATGAGATCCTGCTGTGTAAAACTAGGAACTATGTCTAGTCACTTATGATGGAGCCTGACAATGTGAGGAAGAAAACTGTATACATGTATGTGTAACTGGGCCACCATGCTATACAGTAGGAAAAAAAATTGTATTGGGGAAATAACAATTAAAAAAAAAAAATTGACCCCTCGCCTAGGATCTTCCATATGCCACATGTGTGGCATTAAAAAGGAAAATAAAAATAAAAATAAAAATGAAATAATTGTGCTAATCGAACAAAACACTTTAGCCTTTGGTAATCTGCTTGCCAATCATTCATTTTTTATATCTGGCCTAATATCTCACCATTATTTGTGTCCTCCTTTGAAATATCTCATAGAAAATAAACCACCAAGTCCAAACTCCTCAGACTCAGATCCAGACCTGATTAGTCTTGGCTTCAAGTCCAGACAACCTCGCTGACTCGTCATTCCTCACTTTCATCCTGAGTCTTTTTTTCTGCACCTTCTTTTCTGTTGTTGAAACTGGAATTCTTCCCCATTCTCTATTTCCTAATCCTCTCCACCTTCCAGAGCCAGGCTCTACGACCACCCCTCCAGGAGACCTCCTGGGGGCTCCTAGCTCGACTTGACCTTCTCTCTCCTTGGCACACACTTTCCCAGCACCTTTGGGCTGTGCTCTACGTGTCAGAGTCATGTCTTATCTCCTCACCTAACTGTGCACTCCCTTGAGGACAGGAACTGTGTTCCTTACCTTTGATGCCCTCCAAAGCTTTGCTTGTCGGAGTTATCCAACCTACATTTGCTGAATGAATGGGCTCTGAGGGAATCCATGAGAGGAAAGGGAACTAAGTTTATGGAGGTACTTACTGAGCAGTATGATGGCAGATGGCACAGGTAACACCATGGACAGTGTACAGACTTGGAAGTCAGAGAGACCTTGGTTCAAATTTTGATCTCGATTCCCACTAGCTACCTGACCAAATTAGGCATATTGCTCTCTCTTTCTGCATCTCAATTTTTCCAAGTAACTACCTCGCATTGGTCAAAATAAACGATATAACATGCAAAATATTTAGCATAGTACACAGAGCAACCTCCCCCCCACTGCCACACACACAAACACACACACACAATCTAATTAAGTTTCCAGAAACTTCATTTCCCTTCCTCCTTTCTTTCTTTCCTTCCTTCCTTCCTTCTTTCTTTTTCTTTCTTTCTCTTTGTTCATTTGTTTTTGCTTTTTAGGGCCGCAGGTGCAGCATAGGGAAGTTCCAAGCTAGGGGTCGAATTGGAGCTGCAGCAGCAGGCCTACACCACAGCCACAGCACAGGATTGGAGCCCCGTCTGCAACCTACACCACAGCTCATGGGAACACTGGATCCTTGACCCACTGAGCAAAGCCAGGGATCGAACTCATATCCTCATGGATACTAGTTGGATTCATTTCCATTGTGCCACAGCGGGAACTCCCAGGAATTTCATTTATTTACATAATGTTCCTAAACAACTTTCTGAGAAAACTTCATTCAACCAAGCAGGAAGGCTAGAAAATTCTAGAAGAAGTCAATGAACTTTCTTGGGAACTCTGAAGGATTCTTTTTCATGAGAGTCTTAACATTTCTCCATATCAAAGTCTTTCCTTCAGCCATTATCATGTCCGTCTAAAAGAACCAAAACCAAAACAAAAACAGAAAAGAAAAGGAAAAAAAAAAACAAAAAAAAACGGATACACAAAGAGAGACCAAGCTTGTTGAAATTTTGGTCATTTCCTTGAAATCTTTATGTCAAGCATGTGCTTACTTTCCTACTGAAGACAGCAAAGACCAGGTCTCCAATTCTTGGACTGTTTGGAATATTTCAAGGAGACACACGATTCTGACCCCTGAATGCCAGGCTGACTTTCACAGTTCGTAGGCTCGCTTTGGGGAAAGCAGCCTTTGATCAGCTCAGCTGGGGGGACCTTTGGTAGGCGTGCTCACTGAAGTCTGTGCACACACTGCCATTTCTGGCCACCCACTGTCTACCCAACACAAGGTGGTGGCACATGGCCTCTTCTGATTCACGCAAGTAGTGCTTAAGGTTTAGTTTATTTCTTTTCAAAGTCTAGCGCCCTTCATAATGACTTGTCAGGAGGCAGTCCCCACCTCTTAATTGTCAAAGGAGCACCATGCCAAGATCAAAGCAGCTGCAGAGATGGAAGGGAAATATTAGGATAACAAGAAAGAGAAAAAAAAAAAAGGAAAGAGGTAAGAAAAGAAGGAACAACAGAGGGAAGAGCATAAGTGAGGTGGAATCACAGCTCCCTCATGAGCTTCCCCTTCTGCTTGTTTGTTTCCATTAAAACTTATATCTTATATCCCTAAGGCATCTTATATCCCTAAGCTCTATGGGCAGCATGGGGCTCTGGGGCACGTAACCCTCATACTCCCAAAGAGGGAGCAATAAACTTTCAGGGGCTCAGCCAGGACCGCTGCCTCTGGGCTCTGAATACACATTTCACACTGGGTTCTGTTTGGCCACTGCCTGGCTCTGCAGCTGTGCTGAAGGCTCAGTGGGGAACGTCATGTCTGTTCTCCAAAGGAATTTAACAAATTAACTATGAACAAAGTCGCTTGGACAAGACATAGATTCATACATGCTGTGTCATGCCACAGAGAAGCTTGTCAGCTTGCTGTTTTCACAGATATGAAAAGAAAATTCCCAGGACCCACCAAATGGATGGAAGCACAACTGTGTTTAGAAAAGTAGGCAGGAGAGGAGGCGAGGAACGGGGCAGGAGAGGAGGCGAGGAACGGGGCAGCACCACAGGCCAAGACGAAAACTCCTAGAAATATCCCCATTAACCAGATCATAAAGGCAGTAACTAATGATAGGAAGGAAAGATTATTTTAAATAAGTCCTCTTTGGTTAGTATAATATCTATCCACGTACAGAAGCAGATGCAACATTTTAAAACCAAACAGTGAAAAAGGAATGACTGGACAGCTTGCATGCCCCCAGGGTTTCGGTCTGTATTTTATGCACACAATTTCATTTTATTTTTTTATTTTTTTGCTTTTTTTTTTTTTTAGGGCCCCACCTGAAGCATATGGAGGTTCCCAGCCTAGGAGTCTAATCGGAGCTACTGCTGCTGGTCTACACCACAGCCACAGCAACAATGGATCCTTAACCCACGGAGTGAGGCCATCGAACCCGCAACCTCATGGTTCCTAGACAGATTTGTTTCCACTGCACCACGAAAGAACACCCACAATTTCATTTCAAATCATACAATGATCCAGAAGGTATGTGTAGCCTCAGAAAGACTGTGCGGGAGCCTGAAGCTCAGAAGGAAGTTAAAGCAGTGATCCAGAGATGGGAAGCAGATTAGCATTTGCAGGGGCTGGGAAAAAGGGACAATGGGAGTGACGGCTTAGGTACAATTTTCTTTTGCAGGTGGTGAAAATCTTGTGAAACTAGACAGAGGTGATAGTTGTGCAACACTGTGAATGTACTAAATGCCACTGAACTGTACACTGGAATATGGTCAATTTTATGCTATGATAAATTTATCCCAAAGGAAAAAAGAAGTTAAAAATTTTTGTCTAGAGTTACAGAGCTACTAAGTGGTAGAACTTAGACCAGAACCCAGATTTGGCTAAATCAAGTCCGTAACGACAGCCCAATAGTCTATAAATTCCTTAGTGGTTCATATACAAATTAACCGTATTTGCAAACACACAGTGTTCTCTTTTTAAGGCTGGCCCTTGGAACATGCTGGTTCTTCACAAGACCTAGACTGCTTCCTCGTTAACTTCTCGCCCTTCAGAATTCCTTCAACCACGTGCTTGAGTATCGTATTTTTTATGCTTTGTTTCTGCCCTGATTTATTTGTGAGACAAAAGAAATTTTACCATGGTGGTTAAATACAAAAGCAGTGTTGGTGAAGCACTTTAATCAAAGAATAGCCAAGTTAAGGTCTTAAGTAGTTTAAATCAAGAACCAAAGCAGGGATGGTCACAAGGCGCACATCTAGATGGTGGAAGGTCATTCTTACACTCTTCTCTAGGTCTATTTTATTTTCCAAAAAAATCTCTTAAAACCTTCTATTATTTTAATGAACTCATAGGGTACAGAAATAGTCTTTAATTTTGGCATTAACCCCATCCTCATTGTTCTTTAATTATTATTCTCAAATGTCATCATCGAACACAAAACAAGAAAAAAAAACCTATCTTGCTTTATTGTATTGCATTTGCAGTGCTTTAACAATCTTTCTGTTGGTTTTCTTTACCTTAAAGGTAAGAATATTTAACTCATGAATCTTGAATTTATATAAAATCATCTTAATTTCAGCTGTTTTGTGGTTTTAAAAGTCTTTGAGAACTGGACAGAAATCCAGCTGTCACAAATTGTGTGGAATCACAGATCACAAAATCCCAATCCCTGTAAAAAGAAGAGCTCTGAATACAAACCCTCTCAACCCGGGAACCCACCGTCCTGCTCCTCTCTCAGGGAGCCACTGACATTTGGTCACTGTCCACACCAAGTCCTCGCCATCCAGCAGCAGGCGTTCCTTCCTTCCTGTACTGGAGGGGAAGCCAAGGTCTGCGGGGTTCAGTGATGTACTGAAGCCTCACACCTGGTCATTGCCAGGTTCCCCTCTGCATCAGTCGGAAGTACTGATCTCCAGTTAAAAACTTAAAACACAGCCAGTGTGAGGAAGTCGCCTTTCTTTTGTGTTCAGGAAGAATCAGCGTACCTTCCACACACTAATATCCTAGAAGCGTAGTCCTCTGGAAATTTCTAGTCATCATATTTGAGTCCAGCCCACTTCAGTGATCCTGCAGAACGCCGATCTTCTAAAGGCCAGAGGTGGTTTCCAGGAGGTAAGGATGGTGATAAATTATAGACAAACTGGCCAGAGATCATAGACGGCGCTGAGTGGTTCATGGGGAACCTGCATGGCCACAGTTAATCCTCTGCATAAAGCTCTTGATTCAGCACAAATAAAATTTTGATTTACGACATTAAACCTTTAAATGAAAAAGCAGTATGTTTTTGTTTGGCTTAATTTGAAGCATACTAAAATTGTGCTCTATTTCTGCAAGGAGTGGAGAGCAAGAATGGTCAAGGGGCTCAGCCTATTTTTTAAGCTGTCATTAGAAATGATTAATATTTAAGAGAAATCAATAAAAATTGGATTTGAAAAAAATCAATATTTAAGCAAAAGCATTACAAATCACATGACTAACATTGACACCCTTCATATATTAAAAAGGTTTGTTTTCCTGTGGCATGTGGATAATGCTACAGCTGTATGAAGCAAAATTTTAAAGTGGTGATGTATTGGTCTGGGCCATAGAGGTAAATCATTTTGAAAATCAACCTCAGTCCTTTAAGACAAAGAAAAACATTGGAGTAAATGCCAGCAAATATTAAATCTCACTGTCAAATATATATTAATGTAAGTACATATGGATTTGTATACATATCTATTTCTAGCAATCTTTCTTCCACCCCATCTTGCTTGCAGAGCAGCTATGTCAAAAAAGCAGACATAGTTATTTAAAATGTACATATAGCTGTGTTTCAGTTGAGTTGTGACAGATGAAAAGAATAGCGATATCCTTCAATGCAGAACCATGGGCCACCGCACGTCCAAGGGAGTCCCCAGGTTAACATACACTTTGTGTAACTAGTTGTACTTTGTCCCCAAGTCACTGTTTGATTTTCTATCCTGGCGACCTGGGCCAGCTCCTACATGAGCTTCACAGGCTCTTTTGGTCCCTTCAAGCATTAGTGTCCTCAAAACCGGGGCTTTCTCTCTGGTTCCTACTTGGCTTTTCAAGAGCAACACTGTCTCATTCAGAGACAGATGCTACTCTCGCCATGCCCTCCTGTGCTGGCGACACATGTCCCAAGAAAAACAATGGAAGAGAGTATTTGTCTAAGCTTTTGTCTATTTATAATTCTTTTACTCAAAGCCCCATTTAAAGATCATGCCTCTCTCTCACTCAGATACTTTTCCAACCTGATGTCTCTCTACCCTTCCCCATGTTTCCTATGCTTTGGTCAAACCAGCACTGACACAAAGAAACACTTACATACAAAGAAACAGTTCTTTGCAGCTTGCTGGAAGGATGACCATCTACCTCCATTGTGACATGTGGTCCTAACTCGGAAGAGAATTAGGAGCCCAAGTTCCTCAGGTATTAGTAATATACCAATTTTACTCTTCCCATGCATGGGTTTGTTTTTTTTGTTTGTTTTGTTTTTGTTTTTTGCTAATTAAGCATTATTTCTACTAACAAGAGTAGAAGGCCATGACCATAAGTTGGTGCTGAAATATGCACTCCATTTAAAGAAAATTAAATCTGGCATTGCCATGAGCTGGGGTGTAGGTCACAGCTTGGATCCAGCGTTGCTTTGGCTGTGGCATAAGCCATCAGCTACAGCTCCAATTGGACCCCTAGCCTGGGAACCTCCATATGCCATCGGTGTGGCCCTAAAAAAAAAGACACGAAAATTAAAAAATACCTCTAATATGATGGAGGTTTTACTACAATGGAATAAGTCTACAGAAAGGATAAAAAAGGTACTTGAGAAAATGTTAGTATTACAAATAAAAAGTCACGACATGTTTAACATTTCTTTAAGACACTTTCTAGAATGGGGGTTTATATTTGCCAACTTTTTTTTTCAAGCTAGTTAGCTTCCTGCCAAATATCACACACAGTTGGGTTAATCTAATTCCTTTTAGTCAGAAATGGAACCAATGAGTCATTCCAATGGACTAGTTCTCTAAGAACGTGTATAATCTGCATGCTGTAGACGGCAACAAAATGTAAAGCTGGTGGAATGAATTTCTTTGTCAGGAATAATACGATCAATATTTATCTCCTGAAATATTGTTGGATCAACCCTGCTTACAGCTTACTGAGAACCATGTGAACTGGGATTCTTCACCTTAAAGCGAAGGCTACCGTCTCTAAGTCTTCAATTCGGGGAAACTATGTGAGGAACTGTGGAAGGTCAAGGACATTAGCCAGACGGCCCAATAAGACAAACAAGTCTTTCTCCTGGATAGAAGCGTTTCTCCCAACCTCATCTCAGGATTAAATACACTTTATTTGTTGCGTTCTCGTTCCATGCACGCGATGTTACTGCTATGTCAGTTCACTCATGAATGCATTAGTTAATTCATGTATTCATTAGGCATCTATTTCTTGAGGGCCTGCTCTGTGTCTTAAGAAGACACTTACTTAAGGAGATAACTAGAACAACATGACGAGTAAAACAGGAGAAAAATGAGAAGCTATTTTAGGAGTAGAGGGAAGAGTATTTAATTCACCCTGGAGGGAGAGGTCAGGAAAATCTTCTACAGGGGAGACACCTGATATTAGTTTTAAAGGCTGACAAGGAATAGGGGCAGAAGAAGCATCAGCACACACAGCGCTCTAGCACACACAACCAGCAGGCTGTGTGTGCCAGAGCAGATCTGTGTCACCAGAACGCCAGTTTCAAAAAGGCAAAGAACTGCAGCAGAGGGGGCTGGAGTGATTAACCAGGACCAGAGCACCAGGGACTTCTTAGCCACCATAACGAACTTGGATTATATCCTGGAGGTGATGCCAAGTCATCAAAAGCGTTCACTTAAAGGAGCATCCTCGTCAGATTAAATCTGCCGATTGTCCCCTATGGTGCCTGGGTGGAGGACTGAGATTTGAGGCAGACAAAACTAGCACAGTCAAGTGACCTGAAAGATGTGATGGTAGCCCACAGAGAGATGTAAGGAGAGTCAGAAACAGGACGGAGGGGACAGGGTTGAAAACATGGGAGAGATTCAACCAAGTTTCAAGTTCTAAAACTGGCGAGACAGCAAATAAGGAGAAATGGGTGTTGGGTTTGGATGGGGAGGAGAAGGGCAGAATCAAGAATGACAGGTTTCTAACGTGGGTGACTGCATATGCCGCTCAAACAGAGAATTTGCAGCAGGAGACAGATTCAGGAAAACGGGGTTCTTTTCACTTGGTCTGAATTCTGAAGAGTAAGAGTCACATGGAGAGCATCTTCACCACCAGAAAGTTACTTGAGTATGTGACAAGCTGACTACAGGAACTTGGAACAGCAAGTCTGGGCTAAAGGTAAAACTGTAGAAATAATCAGTGTTCTAATAGTTTAGAACATAAAGGCAGATGAAAGCCAGTCCTCTGCCTCACTTTGACAAAATGTAGGTTAGATACCGTAAAAAGCCACCGAAAGTTATTTTTATTTGACTTTTTAGAAAATTCCTCAGGTCCTGGTAAATATCAAGGGCAATCCCCCTTTCTCCCCACCCCCCTTTTTTTATGTTGTTGTTGTCTTTGGTCTTTTTAGGGCCGCACCAGCGGCATATGGAGGTTCCCCCGCTAGAGGGTCTGATCAGAGCTGTAGTCGCCAGCCTACACCACAGCCACAGCAATGCCAGATCCGAGCCACATCTGCGACCCACACCACAGCTCACGCCGGATTCTTAACCCACTGAGTGAGGCCAGGGATCAAACCCACAACCTCATGGCTCCTAGTCAGATTCGTTTCCGCTGCACCACGATGGGAACTCCTCTCCCCCCTTTTGATAAGAATATTTTCGTGAATGTTTTTCAAATTGTGAATCACGATTTGTTCGTAGATTGTGAACTTAATTTTGTCGATTAGTTACATAGTCATTTTGAACCAAATAGAAGAAAACAAAATAGACTGGAATAGAAGAGAAAACAGCGTGTCTCATATAGCAGTTGTGCACCTGTGTGTACAACATTAAACAAAATTAAAGATCATTTATTCTTCCTGTATGAGGATCACGTTACTATCAAATGTATTTCCTCTTCCTTCTATTCGGTTATGATTTGCGCTGTTTGTGTGTGTGTGTACGGTTGCAGTGTGTGGGTTGTAGTCAAGAACATTTGAAATCCCTGGCCCAGACTGAGAGAAATGAAAAGCAGTCTCTTTTAGATAGGGAAGAAAAAAGAAAATAGAATACTCTAAAAATAGCAAGGTAATATTTAGGAGTTGAGTCACATTTGTGTGTAGGGAAATGGCTAGAATTAAGGCAGAGGCAAACAAGCTGTGGATCAAGAGAAGAGCCAGGGACTACATAAATGTAAAATAAAGAATGACGTGTCAATATATATAGAACTTGGCTTTAAATAAACTAAGTTCATTTCAATAAAACATTAGATGAAATCAATTAAGAACATAGTATAAAAAGGGAAAAAGTGTTAGATCAACACGAGCAGTGTAGTGTAGACACAAGAAGCGTCCACAAAGCAATCTGAGAAGGAAAAATGAGAGTTACAAGGAGAGCTAGCAGATGGACTACCTTTAACGGCAAGGATGGCGACGTCTCAGCACTCCCCCAAACTCTGCAAAACCCAACCCTGAAAATCTCTTCGAAGGGGTGGCTATAAGAACGTCAAAAAGCAAATGTCTGTTTGATTTCAAAACCTCCTTTGGCCTGTATTTTATACTTTAAACTGAGGTAAGTGAAAATTAAATTTCAAACACTGTGACCGTGGGGACAAATAAACATTATAAAACTAAGACAACGAGTCATGGTGTATGGTATGGGTTTTCCTCTGAACGTTAGGGAGTTGGAAAAAAATGACCTTTCTTGTCAAAATTTCTTACTATCATAGTAGAGGATTTGATTCCGTGTTGGGTCACAGGAAAGTCCTCAATGATAGCAGCGTTAAAAACAGAGGCATTTGTTTCTCTCTTTCTCAATCAAGGGATACGTTAGTGAACAATCCAGGGCTGGAGTTCCCGCTGTGGCGCAGTGGTTAATGAATCCAACCAGGAACCATGAGGTTCAATCCCTGGCCTTGCTCCATGGGTTAAGGATCCAGCGTTGCCCTGAGCTGTGGTGTAGGTCGCAGATGCGGCTCGGATCTGGTGTGGCTGTGGTGTAGGCCAGCAGCTGTAGCTCTGATTCGACCCCTAGCCCGGGAACCTCCACATGCCGTGGGGGTGCAGCCCTAAAAAGACAAAAGACAAAAAAAACTCAAAACAATGCAGGCTAATATGGCCCTCTGCAGTGACAGTGACCCACGCTCCACTGGATGTGACTTGCCTCCCAGGATCATCTCATTATCCAATAAGGTGACAGGTGCAGGAAAGACGAAAAACAGGGCACGTCCCTTCCCTTGAGGGACACGTCTCAAAAGTCCTAACATATTACTTCCACCCATGTCTAGCCCTTAGCTGCATCACCGCAGCCAGCTGAAAAGGAAGCTAGAAGGTAGTCTTCATTCTTAGCTCTTTTGTGCTAAGCTACACATTCCCTATACCTTAATAGGTCCAGTTTTCCTGGGATTGGGAAGTTTTCTAGGATACAAGACTTTTTCAGAACTAAAAATGAGAATGTTGTGGGTAGGTCAACACCCTACCTTTGACATAGTCAAAAAGATTACAACACTGCCAATCCTAAAACCATGTTTGGAATGACTTTTTGCAATACAGCCTTTAAAGCCTAAAGCTGACTTATGAAAATGTCCTCTAGGGTAGACAGTCTTCATTTCATTTCTCCAAATAGTTAAGACTCAACTGGAAAGAAGTCTGATACAGAAGGCAAAGGAGTTACTGTCGTGGCTCAGCGATAAGCAACCCAACTCGTATCCATGACGATGCGGGTTCGATCCCTGGCCTCGCTCAGTGGGTTAAGGATCTGGCATTGCCATGAGCTGTGGTGTAGGTTGCAGACACGGCTTGGATGTGGGGTTGCTGTGGCGGTGGTATAAGCCAACAACTACAGCTCTGACTCAACCCCTAGCCTGGGAAATTCCATATGCGGGGGGTGCAACCCTAAAAAAAAAAAAAAAAAAAAAGTCAAGGAAAAAAAAGTCTGACAGTAAACTCAAAATATATTTCAGGAAATATTTTGAGCACTTGACAAGTGCTGCAATAAGACTCAAGTCCTCTCAGGGGACTACTTTGAAAGGAAATAATTACAAAGGAAAATGACTTCCTAATTTACAAATATAACCCAATCCATTTTTTAAGTCAGTGTAGCTTAATTAACAAAAGGCCCAAATATTAATAAAATTATGTTGAATTCCCTTGAAAATCACATTTTCTCAAGCATATCTGTATTTGAATTTTTAAAGGCATTTCAATTTTCAATAAACCTGCATTATTTTAAAATTGTGATTCAGAACCAATATTGTCTAAGAGATTATTTCCATCACAGTCCCTGGAATTGTTAGGAGCTGCTTTTATAACAAATGATAAAAGCCAAAGAGAGCTCACCAGGGAGGGAGATGATTTTGACGGCTTCTCTAATGACAGCACCTGTACAGCCTGCGAGGCTGTGGGACTACTTTTCAGTCACGAAGGATGGGACGCCAAGGACCCGCTCCAACTTAATCTTTACTTGTCAAATCTGGACCATATTTTATTTCACAGAATCAGAAGCAATATCTCAAAACACTTGCTTCAAGGAAAGACTTCCAGATTTGAGTGGAATAGGGCAATTTCATAGGACATTTCAATCAGGCAACAGATTTGTACTATTAATGGGAGAAGTTAATGAAAACTAGTCCCCCCAAAAAAGAACAAGCGCTGTGAGTTGGCATTTTAGACTTTCCAGGACTGAAGAGTTTGTTGTTTTCATTGACAGGTAGGCAAAGAAAAATTATTCTACTATCGAGAAAGGAAAATGCATTTTATCAACCCATCATATGCGAATACAAACTTCTAGAGCAAAAACATGAGAAACTAATAAACAGCTATTTATCAAAGGAAGAGGAGACAACATTTAGTCCTTGAAAGATTTTGCTCCCAAACTAAATTTCTTTTTTTTTTTTTTTTCTTTTGCCACATCCACAGTATGCAGACGCTCTTGGGCCAGGGATCAAACCCGTGCCACAGCGGTGACCTGAGCCACAGCAGGGATGTCAGATTCTTAACCTGCTGCACCACCAGGGAACTTTCTTTTTTCTTTTTCATTCTATATTCTGCTTCACATAAAATGCGTGATTTTGTTTAGGTTGTTCCAGTTACTAAAAAAAAAAAAAAAAGAATGAAGATCTTTGACCTGACTTTATAGTTTTTATGATGTGCTCTCATCCATGTCATAAATGGAGAGAGTTTTGTTTTGTATTGTTTTTATTGTAGTCAGTGGGGTAAATATTAGCACAATGGAAAGGCCGGGCAGCCGTCTTCCTTAAGGCACAAGAAAAGTGCTTCCGACTTTTCTCTGTCCACTTATGTCTGCCACAACATTAGTCTCTCCCATTGTTCATATCTCTTCACAGAGAGAGAGCAAAGAATAATTATAATTTTATAGCAGTTCATAATTTTTGGAGTGTTTTCTAAATCAGCATCCCACTCTACCCTCCCAATAGCCCTTCCAGATTAATATTATTTTGCCTATTTTACAGAAAATTGAGATGCAGTATTGTTTAAACATCTCCCCAAGATCTCACACCTGGGAAGTCGCTGAAAACTCAGTTCTTCTGAGCCAAAATGCAACACTTTCCCCTATGCCAAAAATCCTATTTGAAATGTTATCGGAATTTCTCTGTGCTGCTCATTAGAGGACAAAAATAAAACCAGCTTAATGGTCATTCTCTGTCAATATGAGAAAGAGACACTAAATAATAATGTTTATTTCACATGAGTTTTAGCCATTTGTCTGTCTGGTGAAATGTCTATTTAGATCTTCTGACCATTTTTTTTGATTGGGTTTTTTTTTTAATATAATGCTGCATGAAATGTTTGTATATCTTGAAGATTAATCCCTTGTCGATTCCTTTGTTTGCAGAGATGTTCTCCCATTCTATGGGTTGTCTTTTGGTTTTGTTTGTTTGTTTTTATGGTTTCCTTTGTTGTGCAAAAGCTTTTAAGTTTAATTAGGTTCCATTTCTTTATTTTTGTTTTAATTTTCATTATTTCAGGAGGAGGGTCAATAAAGATATTGCTACAATTTATGTCAAAGAGTGTTCTGCTTATGTTTTCCTCTAGGAGTTTCATATTATCTAGTCTTATGTTAGGGTCTTTAATCCATTTTGAGTTTATTTTTGTGTATGGTGTTAAAGGGTGTTCTAATTTCATTCTTTACATGTAGCTGTCCAGTTTTCCCAGCACCACCTACTGAAGAGACTCTTTTCTCCATAGTGTATTCTTCTCTCCTTTGCTGTAGATTAAATGACTGTATCATGTGGGTTTATTTCTGGGCTCTCTAGGCAGCGAAGTTCTTTCACATCTTTCTACATCCTAACTGGTCATGAAACACCAAGATCATGTCTTTTTTATTCGCCATTAAATCTCTAGTGCCTAATAGAGTGATAGAAATCAAATATCTGTAGACCGCAAATAAATGTAGAAGGAAGATGTTTCAGATAGGTGGAGCAAATAAAATAAGGTATTTCAGTTTACAGTGTAAAATAATAGATGGTAATTTAAGACCAGCATATTTTTAACAATGTTTTAAACAAGGGTGTCATTGTCACTGAAGTCCAACGACGTTTGGTGAGAATATCCATGACCTGGCACTATTCCTTGATCAGAACAAGTGGGTAGGTAGAATTCTCTTAGGCAACATACAGAAACAAAAATATAGGTCTTAAGAAAAAAAAAAAGGCAATTACTTTTGAAATCCGGAAGATTAAGGAATGGATAACATAATCAGGGAAACACTCCCACAGAGCATTTACCTCTCAAAGGCTCAAAGCTCTCCTCCCACATAATCTCTGCCAACAGAACAAGGTGGGTATAGTTACAGCTGAGTCAGCATTTTTTGTTTCTTGTCTTGCTTAATTTCCAGCTCTTCTATGTTTATCCTATTCTCTTGGGAAACTGAAAACTATTAGGATTTGATGTGAAGTTTGAGAGAAGACTGAGCTTCCAAGTAAAGATCAAATGTCCCTATGCTGAGTGGCAAGAAGGTCTTTAACATCTGGGAATCAGGCCAAGGCTGGCATCTCACCATGTGTCTTTAATGGGAAAGACGTTAACCTACCAGTAGCAATGCATGGAATTATACTCCTTATTCTAAAACGTCTCATGTCTCCTAACCTAAAAAGCATGTGTGGATTAAAATAACAAAAGAAATCCAGTCTTTCCATTACACATTTTGCCATGTTACTTTAATAAATTGAAAATAAGTACCCACTAGCAAGCAATGGTAAAGAATACAGATGCATTGAATAGTGTTGAAGTGCCCATTTGTCTCTGACTTATGGATCGTGCCACATGTCCTGACCCCCAGAAGGCAAATTATGAGTGACTCTGAGCCAGCAAGGGGTCGAATAGCCTGTATTAGGTCCATTCTCCACTAGTGCCAATGATATTACTCTAATACTAAAATGCTGCTGTCAATAGCGCTGTGTTGGAGTTGATGTTTGTGCACAGACATTGGCATCATTTTGTTGGCATTAAGCCTGTTGGCCTTGCTCCTCCACAGGCAATCATTGTTGCATCTAAAGGATTGTTTCAATGCCTGCTTCAGTGTATTTCTCTGTTGGATCTACTCTTTAGATCTGACAAAATGTGATGAACAATGGTGGCAGCCAAAGACCCAAGTAGTGAAGTAAACTTTCAATAAATATACTTGTATGAAGAGAGGGACATGCATTTATTGCCAAGAGGATGGCTTAATAAGCAATTATGGAAAGAATGAGGTCAAAGGAAATTTTCTGTTCTTCCAATGGGCCGTGAACGTTTTCTCTGAAGTAGGAGGACATCAGAAGCACTCGAGAAAGAAAGAACAATGCGTAAAGGTATGATGATTCCAAATCAGCTTAGAAGCTTGAGATTAAAAGGCTATATTGACAAAATACATTTAAGTGGTACAAAAGGGAGCTTACATGATCTACAGAGAATGGCAGAGAATTGCTCCACCTGCAAATAGTCATCCTGGATGATTAAGATATCCTAAGCATATTTAAATTAGACACCTAGGTCCTTCCTACTGTACTCGGATGAAAGAAACCCGAAAATCTTAATAAATGGAGACACAATCCTTGTTCATGGAGTGGAAGACCCAACATTGTCAAGATGCCAATTTTTCCTTGCTTGATCTATAGAGTCAGTGAAATCTTCATCAAAAGTCCAGTAAGTTATTTTGTGGGTATTGCCAGACTGATTCTAAACTGCATAAAGGGAAAGCCAAAAAACCAAGAATAGTCAATACAATACCGAAAAGGAAAACCAAGTTGGAGGATGACATTTCCAACTTTAAGACTCGCTGGAAGGCTACAGTAAACACGACAGCATGGTATTGGGGGGAAAAGACATACGGATCAACAGTACAGGATAAAAATCCCAGAAAGACACCCACCTGAATGCATTCAGCAGATCTCTGGTAAAAGGGTAAAGTCAATTCCGTGAAGAAAGGATAGGTTTTTCAATGAAAGGTGATGGAATGATTGGATATCTGTATGCAAAATAATGACTCTAGACACAGAACTTATACTTTTCACACACACACACACACACACAAACCCGCAAAATGGATCAGAGACCTAAGTACTAAAACCCAAACTACAAAACATCGAGGAGAGAGTATAGCAGAAAATTTAGGTGGTGTTAAGCTTGGGGAAGAACATTTTAGATATGATATGAAAGGCACAATCCATGAAAAAAAAGTTGGACTTTATTAAAATTAAAAATTTATACTTTGCGAAGTCACCATTCAGAGAATCAAAAAAACCAGCCACAGACTAGGAGAAAATATTAACAAAGCACATATTTGATAAAAGACTTGTTTCCAAAATACACAAACAACTCTTAGAACTAAGCAATAAGGAAACAAATGATCCAATTAAAAAATGGGCAAAAAATCCAAACATACACAGATTCAAAGAAGATACACAGATGAAAAATAAGCATATGAAAAGCTGTTCAATATCACATGTCATTAGGTAACGGCAGATTAAAACAAGATACCATTACACATCTACTAAAATAACCAAAAGCCAAAAAACTGACAACCCCAGATGCTGGCAAGGATGAGGAGCAACAGGAATTCTCAATCACTGCTGATGGGAATGCAAGATAGTACAGCAAATTTAAAATACATATTGACATTTTCTTTCAAAGTTAAACACCGCCTTACTATACAACCTAGCAATCATGCTCTTAAGTATTTACCCACATGAGTTTAAAAAGTGTGCTCAGGAGTTCCCATTGAGGCGCAGCAGAAACAAATAAACCACGGGGTTGCAGGTTTGATCCCTGGCCTCACTCAGGGGGTTAAGGATCCAGCATTGCTGTGAGTTGTGGTGTAGGTCACAGACATGGCTTGGATCCCTAGCCTGGGAACCTCCATATGTCTTGGGTGAGGCCCTAAAAAACAAAAAACAAAAAAAAAAGTATGCCCACACAAAAACCTGCACTTGAATGTTTATAAAAGCTTTATTCATAATTGCCAAAATTTGTGAGCAACCAAGATTTTCTTCAGTAGGTGAAGGGATAAACAAGCTGCAGCACATCCATGTAATGGAATATTTATAAATCAATAAGAAAAAATTAGCTATCAAGCCACAAATAACTATGGAGGCAGCTTAACTGCATGTTTCTAATTGAAAGAAGCCAGTCTGCATGATTCCAATTACATGACATTCTAGAAAAGCAAAAAATAGAGACAACAAAAATATCAGTGGTTGCCTGGGGTGGGGTGTGGGGGGGCGAAAAGAAGGATGGATGAATATGTGACATAGAGAGGATTTTTAAGATTATATATATAAACTGTTATAAGTATATATTTATATATTTATATCATATATCAATATAATATATAATAGCATAATATATAAAAATATAATATATAATAGAAAAATAGTAAATATAGTATATATTTTTTCATTTATATGTATAATTCAATATATATAAATGTAAATATATATAAAAATAGTTACAGAAATATATTAATATATAGTTTATATATGAACTATTCTATATGGCACTGTAATAGTAGATACATGACATTATACATTTGTCAAAACCTACAGTATGCTAAAACACAAAGAGTGGACTTCAATGGCCAAAAATTTCTAAAAATTATTTAGGAAGTCAGAGGATCCCTGAAAAGAGTAAAGATTGCACCAAGAGGTCCAACTGTATGAAACACAAGTGGGGACAGGTTCCAACGTAAGTAACTTTGGAAAGGAAGGCAAGATTAAAGGCAAATAGAACTGCACATAAATGTAACCCAGTTGATAAAGGTGTTTCCCACAGAGGTATGCATTAACGATGCAGGTACTGATATGTATGTAGGAAGGAACTTAACAGAATGAGTAGAACCTGGACAAAGCCAGGTGCTTCACTGTTGAAGTGGGAGTTTACAGATAAGCAATAGGAGGAGGCTAGGACAATTCCTGTGCTATTGGATTAGAACTGGAGGCATCAGTAAAAAATCACCTTTGACTTAATATACAGATTGTCATATATATAGAAGCATCTATGTGTGTTTGTGTGTGTGTGTGTATATATGAGTAAATACACACACTTTTTTTTTGTTCTAATAGCTGATGGGCTTTAAAATAAATAATATCCATATGAGTGTGTGTGTGTGTATATATATGAGTAAATACACACACTTTTTTTTTGTTCTAATAGCTGATGGGCTTTAAAATAAATAATATCCCAGAAGCAACATGCACAAGTAATAACTTAGTTTCTAATATTATTCTAAAAAAAAAAATAGTCTGGCAGATCCTTGGCAGAATGACTGATTCTAGGACTGGGGCAAGAACTATATCTTATGGCACTAGGAGTAAGGACGTGCTAAGAAAAAAAAAATGACTATGTCAAAGGTCACAGAACAACATGAAAGAGTTCCTAAGGGCCAGGGCTGGAAAATTTTGAGCAAAAACGTAAAGTAGTATTGGATTATAACTCAAAGTATAAATACCCATGAGTTTATACTGACAAATAAATGATTGAATAAGAGGAGTCAAAGCTCCTATACAGAAGCATTCCAAATAAATTAAGTAGAGACCCCACCCTACAGCAAGGGGGCCTTAACTCTCAGGTCCTTATGTGTGTGCTATGTGTGACATTCTTCCAAAATTATGGAATGAAAGGGGATTTTTCAAAAGCGATTTTACAGTGGAGAAAACTGACAAATCCTGCTTCAGCCAGGTGCTCGAAGTCAACATCGAGAGTCATAAGTCATGTTCAGGTATGCACCCCGTACAGGATGTGGTGCAAGTGGCACGTTACCATTGCCATCTTCCTCGCTAAAAACACATCACCCCCGTCATCACGATAAAAGCCACCAGATTCTAACAGAAGGGCTTCCTACAATATACGAGACCAGGACACCCCAAAAACATCAATGTCCCCAAAAACAAGAGACATCTAATAAACTGTCACAACCAGAAGGACCCTAAGGAGCCATGACTAATAAATGCAATGTGATAGCCCGGAAAAGAAAAAAAAAAAGAACATTATGTAAAAGCTAAGAAAATCTGCCTAAACTGTGGATTTCAGTTAATAATAATGTATCAGTACACCTTTGTTAACTGTAAGAAATGTATCATTCAAATATAAGATACTAATAATAAGAGAAACTCGGTCGGGGAGGTGCAGTGCTATATATGGGATCTTTCTGTCCTATCTGCTCAGCTTTCTTCTAAGTTTAAAACTATTCTGAAAGATAAACTCTGTGAATTAAAACAACCCTTTAAGTCAGTCATATTCTATGCATTAATAACAACTGGAAGGCAAAATAAAAAATATAATACCATTGAAATCGCATCACCAAAGACATGAAATATGTAGAGATTAAAACTGACAAAACATATGAAGGATATACATATTGAAAACTATAAAACCTTACTGGAAGAAATTAAACAAGTTCGAGATAAATGGAGACGTATTTTGTTCATGGACAGAAGTCCAAATATTGTTAACAAGTCAGTTCTTCCCAGATTGATGGAGAGATTCAATGGAACAAAAGTCAAAATCCCAGCAGGGATTTTTTTTTAAACCTTGATCAGCTGACTCTAATAAATGTATGGAAATGCAAAGTACCTGGAAAATTCAAAACAAATTTTGGAAAAAAAGAAAGTTGGAGGGCTGATTTTAAGACAATATAAATTGGAGGTAAGGACAGATGTAAAGAGTAATAGGAACAGGGAGTTCCCATGATGGCGCAGCGGAAACAAATCTGACTAGGAACCATGAGGTTGTGGGTTCGATCCCTGGCCTCGCTCAGTGGGTCCGGCATTGCCCTGAGCTGTGGTATAGGTCTCAGACGTGGCTCAGATCTGGTGTGGCTGTGGCTGTGGTGTAGGCCGGCAGCTGTAGCTCCGATTGGACCCCTAGCCTGGGAACCTCCATATGCCATGGGTGCAGCCCTAAAAAGACAAAAGATAAAAGACAAAAAAAAAAAAAAAAAAAAAAAGATTAATAGGAACAGAATAGGAAATCTAAACTTCAACACTCATATGTATATTGTCAATAACTTTTAACAAAAATGACAATATAATGAGGTAAGAATAGGAGATACGGAGCTAGAACAATCAGAGAGTCATATACAAAAAAATATGATCTTTTGACTCATAATTCGCACCATATATAAAAGTTGACTGAGAATGGATCATAGATCTAAATGTTAGATATAAAACTGTAACATTTCTAGGAAAAAAATAAGAGAATATATTTATGATTTGGGATTAGATAAATAGATGCAGAATGTTGCCTTCGGGATGGATTACAAAGATATCCTGCTGTGTAGCACTGGGAACTCTGTCTAGTCACTTATGATGGAACATGTAATGTGAGAAAAAAGAACGTATACGTGTAAGTGTGACTGGGTCACCATAATGTACAGTAGAAAAAAAAATATATATAAATAAATGATTAAAAAAATAAAAACGAATCACATAAATGAAAACCAAATAATATGGTATGAAGTTTAGAATAAAGTTCCTACGTTTCTCTCAGGAAAAAAAAAGATATAAAAACACAAACTATAAAAGAAAGATCTCAAAATTATTATGCTGAACAAAAAGAAACTGGATGTGTGTACACACAACATCAGGATCAGGTAGCATCGGTGGTATAACGGTGAGCGCAGCTGCCTTCCATAGCGTAGGGCTCCATTTTAATGAGAGGCTGGAAAATACAAACCAAATCTTCACAGACAACAACTCGGTGGTTGCCTGGGGCTGGGGGTGGGAGTTAGGCAATGGCTGGGATGGAGCACACACAACTTTTTAGGTGATGGAATTATTCTACATATAATGATTGTGGAGGCAGTCATATGGATAAGTCATTTGCCAAAACCCATCAAATGAACATTTAAAATGAGTGTAATGGAGTGCCCACTATGGCACAGCAGGTTAAGGATCCAGCATCTCTGCAGCAGCTCAGGTCACTGCTAAGGTGCAAGTTTAATCCCCGGCCCCGTGCAGTGGGTTAAAGATCCGGTGTTGCCTCAGCTGTGGCATAGGTTGCAGATGTGGCTCAGATTTGATCCCTGGCCCCGGAACTACCAATGCCATTGGTGCAGGGAAAAAAAATTAATAAAAAACAGAAATAAAATGAGTGTATTTTATTATACATAAACTGTACCTTTTAAAGTTGATTATTTTAAAAACACAGGAAACTCTGTTTTACGTGTCCCTTTTATACTTAAAAATTAAAAGGGGGGAGGCAAAAATAAGGAAAGGCTGAGAGATGAACCAATACTTTCCACCCAATAGGCCCCCACCACTAAGCAGGACATTTTTTAAGAATCAGAGAAACTATTTTAATCGGTTCCATTTGTCCCATATGGTTCAGAGAAAAAGTTTTCAATTAAAATGAGAGAAATTTGTAAATGTAACCCAGGCTCAGGAAGGAGGCAAACATACTAAAGTACAACAAGGCCAAGGTCTTTGTTTTGGAAAGAATAATATATAACCTTTAGTATTCTTGAGACTTAAGTGATTTTTGAGAAGAAAATAAATTTTCGTGGTAACAAAATATATTTGTCTTTAGACTATGAAACAGCAAAATGAGTGGCGGCCATAGTTGATGGGGAATTGGCCCCAGATTTGAAGCATCTATCTCCCCTCTGCACCACCCGTTACTGATGGCCCCGAGCACACGTCTCCCCCCCAAAGGCCCAATGAAGCTTGAACAGCTAACCACACTTCGAAATCCAAACACAGCCTGAGTGCGTAAAAGGAAGGAGGTGGCTGGGGTTGAAACTTTATTTTAGAAGGATCTAGAAGTGACAACGCATCAATAATCATGTGGCCAAACCCAGCAGGAAGGAGCCCTGCCCACAGAGGAAGGACGCTGCAAAGTTTCCTAGTGAACAGGGTGCGGATCTCGGGAGGGGGAAGAACTGGGGCCATTAAGGAAATAAACTGTTTGCAACTATTCTTCAGAGAGGCAGTTATTCAAGTCCCTCCTACTTGCAAAATGTGCTCAGACCCATTCCAGGACCCACAAGTTTTTTCCGTTTCGGTCTCAAGCGCAAAGCTGCTGACATAAATCATGTCAGTTCCCCGAGCAAAACCCCTGGTCCCTCTCCAAGGCACTTAGAAAAGTATACAACGCCCTTCCAATCTGACCTCAATCTCCTTTCCAACATCGATCCCTGCCTGTGCTCAGCCTCCTCCCCGAGGCGGCCAGTGTCTAGTCTTCCTTTATGACTCACCACCCCTAGCACATCATGCTCTTGCTGTGTTCACGCCTCACTCCAGCTCTCCCTTCTTCCTTTACTGCCCTAAGCAAACAATAGTTCATTTCTGTCACTAGGCTGTGAGCTCTCTAAGAGGAAGAAATAAGACTGATTCCTATTTGTATCCTTAGCATCTGGAACACTTAAGTACTCAGTTAATACCTGTTATATGAACGAAAGCATTCGTTTAAAAAAAAAATGGAGTCTTTTGCTTGCAGAGAATTTAACTGAGTCAAACTTCATTGCTTTTCCTCCCTAGTCAACCTGGAAATCTGGAACCGGAAATGGAACTCTAACCTACATCGTGCTTAGTAAGCAATGGCATATTCCATCCATAATTGATGCACGTAGATACAGGCATTCTCTTTGCTCGAATATCGTATCTGTATACACATTGTTTCAATTCACTCTCCGTTCATTCAAGAGTACTGAGAATCAGTTTATGAGAAGCCCCACTCTTGCGGATTGTGTTTCAGGATACGATTTGGGGGAAGAACTAGGGGAGGCTTGAAACACAGTTATAACATGACACAGAGAGAAAGGGAACAAAAGAATGTGCAGGGATGATTAAGTGCTTCTGAATTTACACAGTGAAATATGGACAGTTTAAATGTCTTTGCTATTTGCTTCTCAAACTGTGAGCAGTTTCAAACACCCCATGCTGCTCCAAGATTAATTGAGTTCTGCATGCTTTTGGCTTGCTCTGGGTACCAAGGAGAAAGGATTTCCACAGAACCTGCATTTGCCAGAGCAAAGAGAATATCTCATTAATGTATGATTAATAGCCATTTGTGAAGTGATTAATTAGTCATTTCAACAATAAACGGAGCCTACGTACATGCCTTTGCTGGACTCAAGTTTCACATGCAGGAGAAAAAGAGAGAATGTCTTACTTCTCCTTGCTTTTTCTTCCTGCAACAAGACTAGAAAAATCCACAGGCCTTTGCATATTCTGGTCTTGTCTGATTTCATCTGGTTTGTCTTTAAGAACAATGGCCCTGAAATGGAAGCTCTCCAACATGATTGATGGCTTCTCTTTCTATCTGCAAGTTGGAAATACAGAAAAGGATTTTTCCCCCCATAGGTCTTACTTCTTATTGGTACAAGAGTTATTTCCACTTTACTGCAGAATTGATTTGCAACATTGGTGTATGAGTTTGTATATTTTTCTCACTGGCCCGTCACAAAGCATAAGTCAGCGAGTCTTCTGCAGTATGATGGATTAGGTAGCCAGGAGCCTCCTGGAAATGTTTCCATTAAAAGGATGAGCATATTGTCATTAACTCTGGGCTGGAATTATCCAAATCCTGTACCTTGCCCTCTCACAAACTATATTATTTAATTGCACTCATTTTCCCCACATCCAATACTATCCGTTGGAGCTCAGGTAGATTCCTGCACCTGTGATTACCTATTCTGTAAAATAAAGGCACTCAGAAAACACTAAAGGATCAATAGTAATGCGTCTAGGCTTACATCTTGCTTACATCGTCATGCCTCATTGTTCATTTGGGATACTTCTGCTTTGTTCCATTCAGTCATGCCCACCCATAATGATAAAGGTTTGGTTGCTATACTGAAAATGCTTATAATATGGCCGGCAACCAAAAGCATAAAATAGATTTACTGTTGCTACAGCCCTGTAAAGATATGCACACATGTGGATGTAGGTTGGAAATTGATCATGGAGAAATAAAGATGTGGTTTTCCTAGGAGAAAAAAATCCACTTACCAAATAAAACCACTTAATTCAAAAGAAGAAAAGACAGGAGTTCCCACTGTGGCACAGCAGAAATGAATCTGACTAGGAACCATGAGACTGTGGGTTCAATCCCTGGCCTGCTCAGCGGGTTAAGGGTCCGGCGTTGCCATAAGCTGTGGTGTAGGTCGCAGACGTGGCTCAGATCCCACGTTGCTATGGCTGTGGTGTAGGCCAGCAGCTGCAGCTCTGATTCAACCCCTAGCCTGGGAACTTCCATATGCCTCGGGTGCAGCCCACCTGCCAAAAAAAAAAAAAAAAAAAAGAGGAAAATAACAAAGTGGGGAACACTTGCTTATCTCAACTATTACCAAAAAAAAATATTCATTTCAGGATACACTGAAGCACATAATTAATCAAAATGAAAAACAGCAGCAGAAAAATCAATTATAAAACCCCTGGTGTCTAGTTTTTTGTTAAAACCATTTGGTAGCAGATCGGTCTACACCAATGAAAGACGAGGAAAAGTTTTACTCTTCAGAACATTCTGGGACATAGACATAACATTAGTTTCCAATTTTCTGGAGAATATTTAGACTGGAAAATGTATCTTTTATAATGGATGGGTTATGTTTCCATGTTAATAGTTACCACCCTGAAAAGCACACTGTATCACCAAATAAGCTCAATAGCCATGGCTGTATTGCCATTTTCCAAAACTCTATGATTCAGGAGGAGAAATGAGAGGCATCTGGAGCAGAGGGCTTAAGGAACATGGCTAATACCTCTTTCTTATTATTCCAAAATGTATTTTCCGTCCACATTTTAGTACCTCCAATTGAAATCAGAATGCCTTATCATCAATGGTGGGCCAGTGTACCTGGCAGCATTTTTTTTCTTAATGGAACATAAAATATTAGTGTGACTTATAATTGAGGAAGTCTTAGATTTGATGAAATACATTAAGTGGCCTCCATGAACGAGAGCAGATATTGCCACAGAATACTCAGGTGTTCTAACAGGTGGCCTCTGGAGGGCTCTGAGGGCACTGCCATGGGACAGAAAGGCCCATGTCTAGCCACTGTCATTTTTTAGCCAATATTTTAAGGTAAAAGAGCTGTTAATGAATTTGAGTGGCAGAATATGCCTCCATTTAACGACAATTTAATTGGGAAGAGTATTTTTTGACTATGTAATAATAATTCTATGTAAATGCCCAAGGAATATGTGTTATAAAGCATAGAACAATGGGTCTATCTTCTGAGATGAGCAGAGTAAACTTAATAGGAATTAACAGACTGCTTTATCATCACTTGACAACTTCCTTTACCAAATTCACCATAAACTAAATTATATATCTCCAAGAAAACTCGATCAATATCATATCCAAGTCATGTTGTTATTTTATGTAACTTCAAATCAGCAATAAATATCTTTTATTTTTTCTAAGTGTTTGAAATCAAGTGAAATACAACCTATAAAGTCTCTAGTTGACACCTTCCATTTTATTCTTAAGTTTTTTCAAGACTTTTCCTTCAGTTCTCCCAAGAATTTTTTAACTTAAGAAATTTCTAGCTACAGTCTTACTTTCTTCAACTAATACAAATGACATAATGACAGGATTACATGTATTATTTATAAATGGATAAGAAAATGAGCTTTATCTTTGACATGAATGATTCCTGCCCTAAAATAAGGAAGAATGCTATAGCAGCAAAGATTTTGTAATATTGAGACAAGTTACTGAGAGGGGCGTTGAATTATACTTTTTTCAAATAGAATTTACTTTTATGTCTTTTACTTAGAATTATCTGCTAACAGTTAGGGAGAAAAAAGCGAGTTCTAAATCTCCAGCTTAATCACTACTAAGTTTTAATTCAATGATAGATATTCATTTACCAAAATCTTCAGTAGGAGGGACTCCCAGAAGCAAAGAATAGTTTGTCTTCCCTGAATTATGTAACTTAAGTCAAAATTGGGCAGATCAAACAGGTTCCAAATTAATAATATATTACACTCCTTCTTAAATATGTTCAGTCATGGGTAGTACAGAGGGATTTTTCCATTAAGCTAAAAAACAATGATAAAGCATGATAAGCCAATCCTGGTCTCATATTTAAAAGTCTGTCCTTAAAAATAATTAAAGTAACAGTAGAGTGGGATGACATTGTACTCAGTTAATAGCAAAAGAGTGCCCTTCTCTGAAAACAAGACCAAATTCAAGAAAATGGGAATTCGGGATTTATTTGTAATTTGGATAACTATCCAAAAGGGTTTGAGTTCGGTGATTATTGGATGCATCATCCTAATCTTGGCCATCTTCACTCGTTAAGGTATTCACTGAAAGTGTGTAATACTGAAGATCACTGAGGAGTTCCCGTCGTGGCGCAGTGGTTAACGAATCCGACTAGGAACCATGAGGTTGCAGGTTCGATCCCTGCCCTTGCTCGGTGGGTTAACGATCCGGCGTTGCTGTGAGCTGTGGTGTAGGTTGCAGACGCGGCTCGGATCCCGTGTTGCTGTGGCTCTGGCGTAGGCCAGCGGCTACAGCTCCAAGTAGACCCCTAGCCTGGGAACCTCCCTATGCCACAGGTGCAGCCCTAGAAAAGACGAAAAAAAGAAAAGAAAAAGAAAATCACTGGAATGGCATTTCAAAATTTTCTATGCTCTTCCTCCTTCTCAGGTATGTTTTCAGGGAGTGTGTGGGGTGGGTGGTGTTTAGCGACGTTGACCACGTGAGGATAACAACTCTATCCACCACTCAAAACCCGCTTGATTTCCCACCCAACCACGGAGAGTCTCTGACAAATGATGGAATCCAGCTCAGTTATAGCTTTTTGACATCTGTTTTATCTTAATACTCTTCTCTTGGCTCAACAGCATTCTCGTACGTGTGGCTTTTCTCCCAATTACTTAGATTTAACCTATTCAGGTCTGCACTCCTCTTAGGAATTACAATGACATCTAAGGACCCATTCCTTTCAAAATTGCTTGTACCATCACCCAGACTAACTCCCACACAAACTCAGGGTCGTGTGGCATGTAACACAATGGAATAGACAGGAGAGACAAGAGTGAGGGGTCTACGGCATGTGGACAGCATATGTTCACTTGATTTTTACTCTGTGAAAATGTGGTACAACCGTCATTCGTTTGCTCCAAGAGAAAAAAGATATCAGGACCTTTATGTGAAATCCTCAGATGTTGAATGTTGATAGCCGATTAATTTTTTAAACATCAAACACCCCAAACAACCATATTTTAGAACCCATAGAGGCTAGTGAGCCTTCAGGCATGCAACCCCTGCCAGGAACTCCAGCCTAAGACCCCTTCTCTCAACAACAGAACTGCTACAACCATTCCCAGAAGCGCCACACCCACCTGCCTTAAAGAGATGGGGGAACCCACAGCATGGGGTTTCAATTCAGTAACTTGTGGGGGGTATTTAAGGGTCCTTCTAATCCTAATCTAATTAGGATTGTCTCCTGATTTCAAATACACCATCCAGTATTTCTGATGTGTTGTGTTGCCACATGTTGTCTGATCCTATCTCAAATGTCTTCCACATCTCCCAGCACGCACACACACACACACACACACACACACACACACACGACCTGTCATTTAGGACCTCCCACTTCCAGGCTCTGTGCTAGTCACCAGAGATACAACCACAATAAACACAGCCCGTCCACAGCAGGCAACCAGAGCCTAATAGGACTAGAGACATACAAAGCCTTCATCGTATGATGTAAGCGATGTTGTCATGAATTATATACTAAAGTCCAACAGACACATGAAAAAGAAAGGAGGGCAACTCTACCAGGGACTTCATGAAATAGTGCACAGAAGAACAAATCCTTGGGGAGACGTCACCAAGCAGAGAAGGAGAGGTCCTATGTTCCAGACCTCGGGAGGACAATGTGTGATGGCAAAGCAGAGAGAAACAGAACAGCAGAATGCAGCGCTTTGGAAGCTGCAAGGGCTCTACACGGCTAGAGTGAAGGATCGCAGCTGCAGGGACAAGTGGAAGGCTCTGTCTGCCTGCCACCCGAGGGACATGACTGTTTCCTCTTCAATATGCTTAGAGGTAGGACAGTGAAATGATAATCAAGATATTCAAACATGACTCCGTGCGTCCCATTTCTTCCTGGCAGTTAGGCACCCTGAGTCTCCTTTTAGGCCATCCCCATTCAGGGCGGCCCCTCTCTATATAAAGAAATGCATACAAATCCCTTATCCCGGGAGGCTGATTTCCTTGAGCCTGCTTTCAAGCTGATGGCACCAAAACCACAGCAAACCGCATTTGTAGATTACATAGAATGAAGGGAGGAAGGAAGAAGGAAAAGTAAATACAGGTGCATTTGCTGTCAGTGACAGAAGGGAATGAGGTAAGCTAGTGCACGTGGAGAAGACATTTGAAATCAAACTCAAGAACTGGCCTCCTATAGAGAGAGACATAAGAACCTGAACTCCTTCTCTATGTCTGATTACTTCTGTAATAACTTGCTAGTTTTATTTAGGAATCTCCCTGGCTGGGGATGGAGTCTCTTATATCCGTCAAGTACCGGCACTATATCAGTGAAAGAGCATTATAAAACAACAGACAGATATCTGCACCTATGCATATTAATGATGTGCTGATATCCTGCTGGGGTTCAGAATTCACAACGAGCTTTCTCTCTGGCAAGTGCACAGTGGCACAGTAACATGTATGCAATCACACCTTTAAAATAAATGTAGTCCATGAATCAAATGTGACTCAGGGGAGCAGGGAAAAGAAATCTTGAAGACGTGGTTTTTATTTTATTGCTTGCCCCTCCGTGCAAGGTTTAGCCCCCTGTCGGCCACTGATGGAGTGGTAGCCCACAGGACAAGAGGCCTGAAGCTGACTGGAAGGAAACGTGCTGTGTTTCTTCAGTTTCCTTTAAAAAACAGACACAGCCTTTTACAAGTCAATTGAGTACCCACGGGGTAATAGGGACCAAATCCTTGTCAGAGGCTGTGCTACAGGATAAAGGTGAAGAAAGATCATTTCAAAAGCCAAAAACCATTCCACAAGTCCCAATCATGCCTAAAAACCTAAGAAGTGTCCCCTTCCTGCCAAGGCATATTTTTCTGCGCCTTTCCAAAAGCATGGGTCTCCTCCATGATTTTTTAACCACTATACAAGGGAACAAGTCACTTCTGAAATCTCAAATCTTTTTTTTTTTTTTTTTTTTTAGGGTCACACCCATAGCATATGGAGCGTCCCAGGCTACAGGTCAAAACAAAGCTCTAGCCACTGGTCTACACCACAGCCTCAGCAATGCCAGATCCGAGCCGCATCTGCAACCTACACCACAGCTCATGGCAACACCAGATCCTTAACCCACTGAGCGAGGCCAGGGATTGAACCTGTGTCCTCATGGATGCTAGTCAGATTCACCTTCACTGAGCCAAGGATGGGAATTCCTGAAACCACAAATCTTTCAGATTGTTGCCTGCAAAACCATATGTGTTTATTTATATCTAGGCTGAAGTTCACAATAAACCTTAATGTATTAGGGAAGATAACTGTAGCCTCACTAACAATTTGCTTGAAATTTGTGTTTTAAAGGAAATTGCACAGGTCTAAGGAAAAATGCACAATGACATAAACTTAATCTTTCCATTTGTTTGCTTTCAGTTTAATTCTAAGAAATGCAATTGTAGTCAAAAACTATTATAGCTAAACATTAATATTATATAATGTAATATTATATATCACATATAAACTATCATAGTGCATAATGTTTACATCTAATTGCATGTTACTTAATTATATTGGCAAATGATATAATAGGCATACTAAACCAGCAAGAATATAGAAAATTGTTAAACAAGATGAACAAACTTGAACTCATTGACATGAGAGTACTGCATTCAACAAATGCAAGTTACATAGAATATTTTACCAAATTTTACTAAATGGTTAGCCATAAAGTGGACTTAAATACATCCCAAGAACAGTAATCATTGAGAAGACAGCCTTTCAACACATCAGAATTAAAGCAGAAATCACTAATAAAAAAATACTTTTTTAAAAATCCAAATATTTGGAAATTAAACTGGATACGCATAAGCAACTGAAGGGCCAAAGAAGAAATTACAATGGGAATTAGAAAGTATTTTGAGGAGGAGGAAGTGGAATGGACTTGGGGTTTGGGTTGGCAGATGCAAACTATTACATTTAGAATGGATAAGCAATGAGGTCCTGCTGTACAGCACAGGGAACAATATCCAGTCTCTTGGGATAGACCATGACGGAAGATAATACAAGAAAGGGAATGTATAGGAGTACCCCTCATGGCTCAGCAGTAATGAACCTGACTCATATCTATGAGGACACAGGTTCGATCCTTGTCCTCACTCAGTTGGTTAAGGATGGGGCATTGCCCTGAGCTGTGGTGTAGCTTGCAGATGCGACTGGGATCCTGCGTTGCTGTGACTGTGATGTAGGATGGCAGCTGTAGCTCTGATTTGACCCCTAGCCTGGGAACCTCCATATGCCATGTGTTCAGTTCTAAAAAGCAAAAAGGGAATGTAGATATATATATATGTTCATATATATACAGATGTATATATGTTCATATATATACATATATATATATATGACTGGGTCACTCTGTTATACAGCATAAATTGGCACAACATTGTAAATCAACTATATTTTAATTTAAAAAAGAAAGTATTTTGATTTACAAAAATATAAAATATATTAAAATTATTGGATAAAGCTACAACAGAAAATAGAGGACGATTTATAGTCTTATTTACACTTACTAAAAGAGTTGAAACTTATCTAAATATCAATCTCAAAAAGTTAAAAGAGCAGCAAACTATGTATAAAGGAGGTAAAAGGATGAAAATAATAAAGATAACAGGAGAAATTACCTAAGTAAAAAACATATTTGCAATTGAGAAATCAACAAGCCAAAGATTAGTCTTTTGAAAAATGCGTTATGATCAATTTGAGTTTCTTGTAGGAATTAAAGGATGATTTAACATTTGAAAATCAATCAACATAATTCACCATATTTACAAAAATAAAGGAGAAAATTCATTATCAGCAATAGGTTCTCTTAAATGAGATGTCATACTTATTTCAACCACCATAAATAATACCTCGCATCTAATAAGTACATACTCAAAATTATATTAGTTTGTTTCCTTTCTGCCTCCATGGTTGTCTTCTGATACCATTCACATTAATACTAATACTAGACGTCAGCTATGATCGTTTCCATTTAACCCTCTGTCAAACACATTTTCCCACTGACACTGAAATGAACTCCAAAGTCTTTATTCTGCCAAATTGCTGCACAATATAGCTCAATTTATCTTTTCTGCTTTTTTCTTTCTTTTTTTTTTTTTTTGCCATTTCTTGGGCCGCTCCCTCGGCATATGGAGGTTCCCAGGCTAGGGGTCTAATCGGAGCTGTAGCCACCGGCCTACGCCAGAGCCACAGCAACGCGGGATCCGAGCCGCGTCTGCAACCTACACCACAGCTCACGGCAACGCCGGATCGTGAACCCACTGAGCAAGGGCAGGGGTCGAACCGCAACCTCATGGTTCCTAGTCGGATTCGTTAACCACTGCGCCACGACGGGAACCCCTCCGCTTTTTTCTCAGGACTCCACAAGTATCACACGCACTTGGATCTGCTCTTCACTGAAAAGAGCGTTGGAACCAGTGACGCATTCTCTGCGGAGGATGATGGGCAGAGCTTCCTTTCCATCTTCCGTCGCTCCTCAGAGACACAGTCGTGTAAATAAATGTTCACGTAAATAAATATTCTTGAGGAAGTGGTTTGTTTTCTCCAAATGTGAACTGAGGTCTAATAACCAGTTGTTCTTTTCATATCGATCACCAGACACTGGAAATTCGTATTCAAATCTAGTGACTGTGGAGGATTTTAGAGCTTTCCTGTCTGTGTCTATTTCCCTTCTTGTCAATCTTCTTGTGCGGGTACGGAATATTTACTAAAATACCTATATTTTAATCCCCCAGTACTTTCCTTTTCAAAATTATTTTTAACAATATCTCTCTTACAAATGGCCTCTATCGCTTACAGAATGACGTGAAGCAGGTATGAAAATATCAAATTTCAGTTGGGATGAACATAATTTAAACTTTTAAATCTCTGTGCCTTTCTTCTTGATTTCATTCTTAACCCAAATTATTCCCATGTCACTATCACCACTCCATCATCTAAAATATTTTACTGTCTTGAGAGTTCCCATCATGGCGCAGTAGAAATGAATCCGACTAGGAACCATGAGGTTGCAGGTTCGATCCCTGGCCTTGCTCAGTGGGTTAAGGATCTGGCATTGCTGTGAGCTGTGGTGTAGGTCGCAGACACAGCTTGGATCCTGTGTTGCTGTGGCTGTGGTGTAGGCCGGCGGCTACAGTTCCCATTAGACCCCTAGCCTGGGAACTTCCATATGCCAGGGGTGTGGCCCTGAAAAGACAAAAATAAATAAATAAAATAAAATAAAATAAAATAAAATAAAATAAAATATTTTGCTATCTTTACTCCAGTGATCAAAACTGTATATATAGTGGGAAAATTTAAAAAAATTATTAAAAAAAAACCTGTATATATAGCAGTTTAAATAAGTATGACATAAGAAAACCTAATGAGGAGTTCCTGTCATGGCTCAGCAGAAATGAATCTGACCAGCATCTGTAAGGAAGAAGGTTTGATCCCTGGCCTCACTCAGTGGGTTAAGGATCCGGCATTGCCGTGAGCTGGGGTGTAGGTCACAGATGTGGCTCAGATCCTGCATTGCTGTGGCTGTGGTGTAGGCCAGTGGCTGCAGCTCTGACTGGACCCCTAGCCTGGGAACCTCCATATGCCATGGGTGCAGCACTAAAACGACAAGAAAAATAAAAAAATAAAGAAAACCTATTGACAATATGAGTTCTCTCCTTTATTTTGTAAAGCTCATCTTGAATGTTGACTTTCTCATAAAATTGTCCTCACTCCCACTGAGTGAAGGCAACTTGGCCGAAGTTCACCTTCAGGAAACAGCAACCTGACCCTGACTCTGAGCTCCTCCGCGTGTTGGTTTTTCCCAAGGCTGACACTGAAGTGACTAGAGCAGCACCAGGCATCACATCCAGTCATGGCGACATGCAAAGGAAAAAGGGGATGTTCCTTCTCTAGCTAGAGAGTAAGGGTACATTTCCCATAAGTCCTGCCCTACGATCCTTAGCGGTCAGAGTTGGAGTATACCCATTCCTACACTATGCACAGGACAGAATACTGGCATTCCCATTAGGAATCGCAAGCCAATCAACTTCAACCCTCGGAAGCTAGTCATGAGGTCAGCTCCTTTGCAGCCCGTGATTATGTGGAGAAAAGTGGATACTAAACAATTCAAAGATCTGTCGGGAAAAAAGGAGGGGGATGAATACTGAGCAGACCAATGGATTGTGTCACTGTGATCTCTTCCTCCCAGGATTCCTGCGGCATTTTTCGGCACCTTTCATAACTCACCTTATGTTTCCTGGTGTTACAGTTATCCGTGTACTTCATTTCTGCTTCCTACCGGCATTAAGTTCTTTGTGGACAGAGACCCTTCTGGGTGCCCCCTTCAGCAACCTGAAGAGGGTTTGGCCAAACAGGGCACACAATAAATGTATGTTCAATTAAACTCCTCAGCTTCCTCTTGGACAGCCTGGCTCTAAACTGTGCCTCTTTGGATTTGTGTTCTTAGCAGATCCTTTTGCGTACTTTCATCTTTTGACTCGGACTGCCTGCCTTCTATTAATTGCTGCCCACTGGTCCACACTTATAAAGATGCTGCTCATTCCACCCTCTGCAGGGTCAGTCCTGTGCTTTGATGTTCCTATCCCTCGTCTGTCAGCACACACTCACGCACCTGGTTCCCTTTCTGATTCATTTGCAGAACGGCTGGCAGGGGCTGGATGCAAACTGAGGCACTTCTCTGTGCAAAGATGACTGGCTCACGCCTGGATCAAGCTTGTGGCCCAGGCCTCACTAGCACTATATTCGAATCCTGCAGAGAGCTCCCAGCCAGACTTGAGAGCAGCGAGAATAGCAGACACTGTGCCTTGCAGTGGTCAGGCCCAGCCAGGAATTGCTGAGGAGCATCTGGTAGACCTTAGGGTAGCTGCAAAATATTCAACATTTGAAGGAAGGAATACCCCAACCTCGTCAGGCCCCCGAGATACGATATGTGAAGAATGGTGTCTCCTCACTCAAAGCTGCTGTCTTTCCACCCACCCTGGTAACAGGAGTAAAACTTAAGTAACCCCCATGGTTCTTTCCCTCCCTCGGCATGAACACATTCTCAGTACAAGCAGGCTGTTGCTTCCAGGATCCAATGAGACAGTTTATTTATTTCAATCAGAAATCACCCTAAGCAACTCGTTTGAAAAAGTATGCCCTGGAATGCACAACTACCACACCATTGCCTATAATGGAAGAAGGGATGCACTGCCATGGGAAGAGAGGCGAAACAAATAAAACAAAATTCCGGGCTAAATTCCTAAAAGGCAAACCTCAGCAAACGTCCAGGCATTGCTCTGACTAAAAATACCACTGATTCCATGTTAAAGATATTGGAGCACTTTCATGCACTGATGTCTGACCAGTTAATGGAAGGGGAACACCCATTATGCATTTCCCCAAAGTATGTGGCCACTCACCAAAAAGCAGAAAAACCCTCTGGGATGCCCACCCCAAAGGATCATTTCTAGGAATACCAGCCTAGAATCAGGATCATTAAGCTTGTCCATGAGTTTGGAGTTTAAATCCACACCACGCCCTGCAGCGTATCTCTGAAGTCGAGGATGCCCGTTTTCTCTGATAAAACACAATATAGGAACCCAGAGCACTGGCATGCTACACTGTTTCAAGACGGCATTGCCAAAGAATCACTGAGGTTGATTTGGCTTTCAATTGGCTTTGTATTTCCTTACTTTGGCTTCCTTGTACTACACTGTAGGTATTCTACTTTTACTTCTGGGCAGCAAGGTTCAGATAAAAAATCTAAAGCAAAAAATTTAAAAGAGGAGAGCTGGGGAAAAAAAATTCTTTTTTTTTTTTTTTTGTCTTTTCTAGGGCCACTCCCACGGCATATGGAGGTTCCCAGGCTAGGGGTCTAATCGGAGCTGTAGCCGCAGGCCTATGCCACAGCCACAGAAACGCAGGATCCGAGCCGCGTCTGCAACCTACACCACAGTTCAGGGCAACGCTGGATCCTTAACCCACTGAGCAAGGCCAGGGATCGAACCCACAACCTCATAGTTCCTAGTTGGATTCATTAACCACTGCACCATGATGGGAACTGCAGAAGAATTCTTACAAGTAAGTAACATTTGTGTTTCTTTGAAAAATAATATGTTTCTTTGGCTAGAGTTGAAACTAGGGAATCTAGATACCAGTATTGTAATGAAAAATGAATGAATGAATGAGAAATTGAATATAGCTTAGGCTCTAACTGGCACTATGACACTAGATAAGTTCCTTAGCCCCCTCCAAGCCCCATCTCCTTATTCATAATTTGGGAAGAGCAACAGCTTCTTCTTTGTAATGTGAGGAGAGTTAGGTGTGATAACATGTGTACTGTGCTTAACACATTGTAATAACCCAGGAAATGTCATCACTATAATTATTGTAATGGCTTCCTGTTTTCATGGTAATGGGTCTCTGTACATGGAACAGGAACGAAGGGATAGGATAAAACAACTTTAAACCTACTGACCACAAAGATATGTTTCGACGATTGAACCATCCTCAATAAAAAGTTATTCCATAGCAGGGAGACATTGCTCGCTGGGCCATGGCAAAAAAGAATACCTCCAGCCACGAGGAAACCCAGATAGGTACTAAAGACAGCAAGCAGCCAGTCAACGGCCCGATATCTTGATACACTTAACTGAAAGCTGGATCCACTGGCCAGAGATCAAACTGGATCTCGATGAAACAGCAACAGCAAGCGACAGTAGCCTGGCTGAGGGTAAAGAATTTCTACAATCCGCCATCAGCTGAATGTCACAGTGCTTGACCCCGAAGCCCCATCTAGAGAACTGGGCTGAAGAGGGTTGAAAGGATGCTTGATTTTCAATTTGCCAAAATCCCACATTCAAGGAAGAATGTTTCTCTCTTTTCTCTCACACTCCTCTCTCTTCTTAATTTATCTGCTTTTATAACTCTTGTTCCAAACCCTCCCTTATACCACAGAGCAGACACACACACACACACACACACACACACACTCTCTCTCTCTCTCTCTCTCTCTCTCTAAAAATAGCTAACACTTGTATACTGCTTACTATGTCCTAGGCACAATTCTAAATGCTCTCTTAATTCATTTGATTATTGTACCTTTGAAATAGGTACCATTTATAAGCCCCCCTTTTTTGGCTGCACCTGTGGCATATAGAAGTTCCTGGGCCGAGAATCAAATTCGAGCTGCCGCTATGACCTACACGACAGCTGTGGCAACGCTGGATCCTTAACCCACTGCATCACAGTGGGAACTCCTATAGCCCCACTTTACCTAGTAAAACTGGGGTACAGAGAGATTAATTAACTCACCCAAGGTCACAGAGGTGATAAAGCACAAAGCCACTACTGAAAGGTAGACGGCCTGTGACCTTAACAGGGTCACTCTTTTAGATGAAATATAAAGTAAATATTGCAAATATTTATAACTCATTCAACAAACATTCATCAAGGCCTGCAAAAGTTGGGTTTAAAAAAGTCTTTGACTTCAAAGATCTTATAGTGTGGTATATAGGATAACTACATGCACCAATGACTATAATGCAAAGTTACAAGTGTTAAGTCATAGTGATATGGCGTTTCAGGAAAGAAGAAATTCCTGCCTTGGATGAGAAAAGTGTTCATGGAAAAGTTGAGATTTATGTTGGGGCCTAAAGAAAGAGTAAAATTCAAATACTGAGAGGTGTCATGAAAAGACATTGTAAAATAGTTATTTTTATTCATAGCTGACATCAGAATCACCTGAGAACGTTTTTCAAAATACTGATGCTTGAATTAATATCGATTAAAACTACCGGATGCCTGAAAGAATTAGTGTCAGAGTGAGAATATGTGAAGAAGAGTCCACCAGCCACTTCTGGCTTTGAAGATGAGAGGAAGCCACCAATGAAGTCATGCAGGCAGCCTTTCGAAGCTGGAAAGGGCAAGGGAACCTTCTCTCCTAGGGAACACAGCTCTACCGACGTCTCAAGATGAGCCTGTGAGACCCACTTTGGACTCCTAATCTCTAAAACTGTAAGCTCATAAATGTGTTTAAAAAAAAAGACAAAAAACAAAAAATGGATGCCCGAGATATGACTGCATGTTCACCAGAGCAGCTCAAGTTCGAAAGTCACAACATATGCCAAGTGTTGGTGAGGATGCAGAACAAATGGACCTCTCACACGCCACTGGTGGACACGGAAACGGTACAGCCTCTGATGAGTCACACAGCAGACCTATGGGTGTCCGCAGACGCACCACGTGACCCACCGTCTCACTCCTACAGAAGTGAAAGCGTATGTCCACACACAGACTCGTTGCAGAAGTCCCTGGGAACAGTACTCACAACCAAATACCTGGAAGCAGTTCAGCTCTCCATCGACTGGTTAAAGGAGAACTAAACTGTGGCCGATCCTACACCATGGAATTTCCACTCAGCAATAAAAGGGGGCAACACACATGCGTCTCAAATACACAAATATGTGCTAAGTAGAAATCGTCTCCCCTAAATGAATACACGCTCTAGGACTCCATGTATATGAAATTCTAGAAAAGGCCAAACTTTTAGAGACAGAAAGCAGATCAGTGGGGGCCTGGGGGCAGGTGTCAGAAAAGGGGAGCAGCCACAAAGGGACACTGGGAAACTTAGCGAGATGGAACTGTTCCAGGTCTGGACTGCGCTGGTGGTCACGCCGCTGTATATACAGTTAGCACATTTCATCAGGCCGTACAGTTAAATGGATGAACTTTATGGTACATAAATTATACTTCAGTTAGCTGATGCCACAACACAGACCAACTAAATCAGAACCTCTGAAAGGTCTGGGCATCAGTATTTTTTAAAGTTCCCAGGAACTTCTCATATGCAGCCAGAGTGAAGAGCTGCTGCTCCAGGGACAAAACCAAAAAACATCAGCCTCAAATATATGTACAAAAACAAAGAAATCTTATTTTATAAATTTTTTTTAATTTTTAAAAAGAATAAAACTGAGCTTCAGGGAACAAAGTGACTAGAACACAGAGCCCTACAAATATGAAGAGTGCAAATTAGTTAAGCGTAACTTGGGAAAGACCACGGAAAGCCATGTTTCTTCATAATGAAAGAATGTTCTGACTATTCACCAGAAAGCAAAATTTTCCCTGGAAACTTGTAGCGAAAATAACCTCAATTTTTGGACATGAAAAGGCATTAACATTCATGTGTCCGCAAATGACATCATTGTTATTGACAATAAATATTCACTTAGACCATTTCTGTGTCCAGGCTAAGGGTGACAGTCTAGAAGATAACTGATTAGGATATCACTTTTGATCTTGAGCAAGTTTGCCGTTTACCCTAAATAAATTTCCATCTACTAATCTGTCAAATCACGTGTTAAGCTAAAGGATTTCACAGACCCCTTCCAGCTCCATTTCCTCACATGCAAAGGAATTAAACCTAGGAAACAGTATCCTGTTGAAAAGGCAGCAGGGTCTGGAGCACACTGCAATCAAGACACATGGCTGACATTCCGCCTGTCTCTTTTTTTCAGGGGGTCTGCAGAATCTGTCCTCCCACCTGCTTGCTTCTCCTCATTCTAAAGACTCACTTTCTGTGCTCACTGATTTTACATGTACTCCAACATGTCATTTCAGCGCCTAGGTCTACAGGATCTTTCAGATTTGTTTCCAAAATTTGAGAAATAATTTTATCTCTATTTCCCAAAGGGGGAAGATGGCCCTTCCCCCTTTGGGTCCACTATCAAGTCCTGATGCACTCATACCTGGTGGGGTTTTGTATCTAGGGATGGGGTGGGGAGCGGGGAGAGTTTAATACAAATGACTGCTTCTTCCTGAGCAGGACAGGCAGTGAAACTGGCTAGTGCCTTAGCAATCTAGGCATTTATTTTTTACTTTGAAGTATGAATCATGGATCCTGCCATCTTTGAGGATTCTCTACTTGTATTATGTGAATCTAAGTTCTGGCGATTTCTGCGTGCCTTCGTGTGTGTGTGTGTGTGCGCGCGCGCGAGTGCTTCAGGCAACATTCTTCTACTGTTTATTGCAACATTTTCTGAAAACGATTATCAAATTATTGCACATTTTAGAGGTGCCAAATTTTCCCAAATATTAGCTTTGCATTTTCTTTAAAAAAGAATTGTTTTTACATCTAACAAGAAAGAAATATTAGAAATCCTGGCTGTCTGGATATATCAGCAACTCTGATTTGTGTAGCAAAATCCCAAGAAGGCAGTAATTGCTAATTGCATGTCTTAAACAGTGTTGGAGGTGAAATCTGATCATTTGATACTTAAAATAGCCATAGCCTGAGAATACTAGGAAATTGAGACAGACTTTTCTAGGCAACAATACCCCAAGAAGAGTATTTGTTCTTTTTTAACCAAAAGCCAAAATATCATCAACACACCAAGCTACAAACCAACAAAGAAAAATTTCTCATCACTGCAACAAAGACATTGCATGAAAATCTAGCCTGGTAGATGTTTGCAAGTCATGCATGGGATTAGATTTCCAGCTCATGAAGCTCTTATAAACACACAGACTGATACGATAGCAAATAGGAATGGAAATGCCTGGCACTATGGAAATGCAGTTTCCTAAGACTATAAACTTGATTCTAAACAGAGAGACTAAGTTTTTTCTGAAACTAGTTTTGACACATGCCTGTGAATATAGAACAAAGGCCAAGAAGGATATGGGCAAGACAAAGAGGAGGCGCAGCTCTCTCAGTTTTCATTTACTCTACAGTGAATAAAGATTTGTAGTTAACAAATCAAAACTTAACTCTAGGAGTTCCTGCTGTGATGCAGTAGGTTGAGGATCTAACTTTGTCTCTGCAGTGGCTCATGTCACTGCTGAGGTGCAGGTTTGATCCCTGGCCCAGCACAGTGGGTTAAAGGATCCGGCATTGCCACAACTGTGGCGTAGGTCACAGCTGTGACTCGGATTCGATCCCTGACCCCAGAAACTTCCATATGCCTCAAGTGTGGCCAAAAAAAGAATTTAATTCTACAACTATGTAGAAGTAACATGTATGGTGATTGTATGTGCTCCATGCATATACACATGGTTACACGTGGACTGCTGAGATCATTATAGAGTACATGTTTGATCTATTAGCTAGCCCTTTCTTGTCTTTATACAGTTAAAGAACCCCCTCCAGCACCGGGAAGAGACCTGAGTGTGCTACCTGCTGTGTCCATCTGCCCGTCTGTGTCCACTTCACTCTGTTGTCTCTCCCCTTCTCTTTCTGCCTGTTTCAAGGTAACTCAAAAACCCTCCCTGGCATTTCCATACTAAAGCAGTTTTCCATGGCAGCATTTAAGCTTTCCTTGAGGGTGGATTATGCTCCCGTGTGAAACTCATATCAAATCTTTTTGGGCCATTAACCCTTCTTCAGGCTGTAATGCAGCACTGCCAGTATGAAATATAAAATTGCCCATTAGAAGCCAGCAAGAAAAAAAGATCCCCAGTAGACAGGATTAAAAGCCTGGCATCTCTAGATTGCATGCATCATCACAGCATCAGCAGCTGCTTTCTCAGGCACTAGCAGAACAGTAAATCTGAGCACGGAGCTATTCATCGACAGTGTGGTTAGGAGGAGGCCGGAAAAGAACAGAATAACATAGGGTGAAAAATGGGTTGCTGATCAGCTAAGGCTACTGTTTAACTGCAAAGGCTATGACAATCCAATCATCCTCTTTCACTACAAGCGAAACTCAGTACTGCCCCAATTGCCCTGCTCCTGTTGTCCTTTGTTTTCTCAATCGAACATCACATCCGACGAATGAATGAGCAGACCATTCACTTGGGTGCTATTTCTTCCAGGAAGGATCCTTTGGGAATATCCAAAGTCTGGCCTCTAGAATTTTATAAAAGGCATTATTTTTTATCTTATAAATTTACATCCTTCACCATAAGGTCCCGAATGGTTTTGCCCTTTAGGTCTGTAACAATTGTCAGACTCAAATATTGTACACTAGTCCACTTAGGAGGTATGTTACTTTAATTAACAAAAATAATTATGTTTCACTTTATTTTGATTTGATGATAATGACAGGAAAAGAAAAAGTAGTAGTCATTCTTTCACCCTGATGGAACCAGAAGGAAGCCACTGCATCAGTGAAAGACTGATAAGTCAGCATTGGAAGCCTGGTGGTTCTCATTTTAAGAAAATAGCCCACTCAGTACTTCTCTTCTTAAGGACACCATTTTAAGAGTTCCCATTGTGGCTCAGCAGTAATGAACCCAACCAGTATCCAAAAGGACACAGGTTCAATCCCTGGCCCAGCTCAGTGGGTTAAGGATCCGGTGTTGCTGTGGCTGTGGTGTAGGCCAGCAGCTACAGCTCCAGTTCAATCCCCAGCGTGGGAACTTCCATATGCTGTGGGTGTGGCCCTAAAAAAAAAAAGAAAGAAATAAAACACCATTTATCTTATTCTTTGATGCCAAGGGGGAGGGGGAGGGAGTGGGATGTACGGCGAGCTTGGGGTTCATAGATGCAGACTACTGCCTCCAGAATGGACTGGCAATGAGATTCTGCTGTGTGGCACTGGGAACTATGTCTGGTCACTTACGATGGAGGCTGATAATGTGGGAAAATAGAACGTATACATGTATGTGTGACTGGGTCTCCATGCTGTACAGTAGAAAATTGACAGAACACTGTAAACCAGCTATAACGGAAAAAAATAAAAATAATAAACTTTGAAAAAAAATTTAGATACTCCAAATGAAACAAAAACCTCCTATAATTCCAGTAAAGAGATAATGTTAGTAATACATTAGAATATATTTCCAAATATTTAATATTATAAGTAATTATACTTAGGGATTTCCCGTTGTGGCTCAGCGGATTACAAACCTGGCTAGTATCCATGAGGGCGTGGGTTTGATCCCGGGCCTTGCTCAGTGGGTTAAGGATCCAGCGTTGCCATGAGCTGTGGTGTAGGTCGCAGACACGGCTCAGATCTCGCATTGCTGTGGCTGTGGTGTAGGCCGGTAGCTGTAGCTCCGATTGGACCCCTAGCTTGGGAACCTCCATATGTCACAGGTGTGGCCCTAAAAAGTGAAAAAAAAAAAGTAATTATATTTGTATAAATATACATATTATTTGTTCTTTGTAGCTGGTTTGGGGAGATAAATTTTTTTTTTTTTTGTCTTTTTTTTTGCTATTTCTTGGGCCGCTCCCGCGGCATATGGAGGTTCCCAGGCTAGGGGTCCAATCAGTGCTGTAGCCACTGGCCTACGCCAGAGCCACAGCAACTCGGGATTCGAGCCGCGTCTGCAACCTACACCACAGCTCATGGCAATGCCGGATCGTTAACCCACTGAGCAAGGGCAGGGACCGAACCCGCAACCTCATGGTTGCTAGTCGGATTCGTTAACCACTGCGCCACGACAGGAACTCCGGGAGATGAATTATTATACAGATCCTGAGTATGTGCAAATGAGTGAAGAAACTCAGCACCTCTCTCTTTGCTGTTAACACGGAACCAGGCCAGGACAAAAGCATGAATACGACTGACTCTTTCCAACTCAACTTTTCCTGTTTCATAATTATGTGCCCTCTTCCAAGCTGGAAAACTCAATACCTTTTCCAGTAAAAGTCATCACCCTGAAAAGAGTAAAAAACAAAGAACAAATACAGAAAAAACAAAACAAAAAGGTAGGCCTAGGCTTAGGGATGCTTTCTTCCTCTAAAACTATCCATCAAGACGTTAAGCACTCACAACACATTTCTATCTAACTCACGTGACACTTGGCTTCTGAGCCCTGCTCCTCCACAATCATATGTTCCTGCTCCCTGTCAAACAGCCTTCGGCTTCGTGGGAGTGACATCTGTACCTCCAGATGTTCCTGTTTTATCAGGCCCTTCTCAGCCATTTGATCAGGGGACATGTACACAAATTACATCATAAATCTTCTCCTACTTCCTATACTTTATCAAATAAGGAAAACCACCAAATTTACACAGCGCTGTATGAAGCCTAGAAAATGTAACTTGAGATTTAACACACTATTTACAAGGATGTGCTATTTTTCTGAATCCCTCAATTAATACCAGCGAGCACTACTGTACAGATTTATTACGGACCATATGCTCCTTAATTATCACAGCCTCCCAAAGTTACCACGCCGCACATCTGCGGCGCTGTGGGCTGCTGTTCCTCGGTCCCGGCCCCGGCAGGATCCTGTGAAACCATTTTTCAGCTGGACACCTTGTGGAAGAGTCAACCCCAACAAGGTCTCCAAAGAGTGATTCAAATAAAATAAAAGGAACGGGAAACAAACAGTGTTTCAGGGCGAGCATGGGTGGGGCGGGGAGACGCGCTGTCAAGCAGGCACCTCATCTGTCCAGGTTCATAGGAGCCGAAACGTTTTTTAATTGGACATTGCTAATGTTCAGCCTCCAGAACGTGGCTGCTGCTCGTGGAATTAAGGAGGCGTTTTCCTCTGTTGAAGCAAAAGAGAATGCACAGTGTGCAAACACGAACATCATTCTCAGATCAAGACGTGCCTCACTGATTTAAAATCTTTTGGACAGCACAGTCGGGGGAGACATAACTCATGCGAACTTGGATTAAATTTTTAAAGATTTACACTACACTTTCAATGACTTTCTAGTTAATTAAGCATCTCTCTACATCACACAGCAACAGTTCTTCTAAACCGTTCTCCCCTTTAGTGAAGTTTAACATGCTTGAGGTCACATATGGCTCTTTCCTCTGGTAGATGCAGGAGGCGTACATGTGGAGACACAAACTTCCTGAAATAGTACAGGCTTGATCACAAGATGCAGGTGTTAGGAAAGTCACCTCGCCTTAGAGTTTTTCATTTGTGTTATGAAGGGCTTAAACTAGCTGAAGCTCAAGGTTCTTCCCATCCCTAAATTAGTGACACTAATTCATTAGTTTTGAATTCAAGAGATGCACGATCACAAGCGTTTCAGTCACTCAGGGAGCTTGATGAAAATTTGTTAGTCCTAGACGATCTCAGCAGAAATTCAGATCTCAAGATCGCATTCATTCACCAAATACCTTACAATCAGAACCACTTTGAGAGTCAGTCTCTTGCTATGGCAATTTTTGTATTAATTCCCAATACTTTCTTCTTCCAACACTAAAGCTTTCGAACACTTATTTAGGGAAATAAATAGAGCCTGGAATAGTGGAGAAAATCTAGAAGGTAAAGAACAAGAGAGTTGCAGGACTTGCTACCAGAGTTCAAGGTTTACTACAAAACAAAGATAACTAAGACACTGAGGTTTCAGCCAAGGTTAGGCAAGTAAACCAAAGAGACAGGCTGGGGAGCCAAAAACACCAAACCCACCCAGATGCAGTCACCAGGTCTATAATAAAGGTGTCACTGCAATCCAGTGGGGACAGGACAGTCTCCCCCAAACAGAAGTGACATCCACCAAAGACCTTCGTCCTGAAACTAAGATTCAGAAGAAACTGACACTTAGCATTTACTATTTGTTGAAAGTTAGGCTTTCCTACCTCAATTCTCTCTTTGAAATGACTTTTCTTACCCCTAAAGGGGTAAGAAAATGACCCCCAAGTCTCAGCTTCCCATTTCCTTGCCTGAGTGGGAAACACTTTCACATGGGAGTGAGAAAATGACTCCCTTTCCTTTCTATCTAGAGCATCAGATTTCATCTACAGCAGCCTCTCACACTCTGGTGGCGTAAGCGATACAAAATGAGTCACAAGAAATGCATTGTCATAAAACAAAGAATTAGAGTTGTTTTTTAAGGACTTCTCTGGTGGCCTAGTGGGTTAAGGATCTGGTGTTGTCACTGCTATGCTGGGGTCGCTGCTGTGGCACGGGTTCCATCCCTGGGCCCAGAACTTCCAGAGGCCAAGGGCAGGCACCCCACGCCCCCTGACAAAAGTTTTTTTTAAGAAAGTGGAGTCGATTAAGTAATAAAATTTCCATTTCAAAGTTGAAAAAAATGGCAGTTGAGAGGTCAATGATTTGCCCGAGGGCACAAAACCAAAGCGAAGGAAGGTTTATTAACATGACCTGCCTCTTCCTGAGAGGGTCTGTGCAGGAAAACACAGACACTCATGCTGTGGGAGTGATGACTCATCTCTTACACACATCGGACAGAGGCTCATCAAGTTAATCGAAGGCTCTAGGTCTTATTTTCAAAGAGTAGGCGCATTCACCTCCATGGCCCTATATTCAATCAGCCATTTTTGAACCAGGAGATTGCAATCACGTATGAAATGTTATGGTCACACGTGTGAGGTACGACAAATTCTCAGGGGCTGGAAATTACCTAAAAGGACTTTTGGCTCAGAAAAGTGGTACTCAAAATCTGTAGAAGCAACAATACCTACAAAACTGTGACATATAAGAGTAATATTACACTTCTTACAATATTCCTCAGGAGGCATGAAAATGAACATGCAGTCCCTCTGATGTTGCCTATACCGCTTTTTGCATTTTCTCTGTTTAGTCTTTTTTTTGGCCGCACCCACGGCTGGGAAGTGCCCAGGCCAAGGATCCAACCCATGCCACAGCAGCCACCCAAGCTGCAGCAGTGACAATGATGCATCCTTAACCCACTGAGCCACCAGGGACACGTGTTTAGTGTTTTCTTTTTGGAACTTAGACACTCCTTCTCAAAAAACCCACTTTGTGTCATAGCCAACAGAAGGGAAAATAGAACCAAATGTTTAAATATGACACTTCACTTCCAGACTAAACAAAATAATACCTATTTCTGAATAGAAACAATTCTTTTAAATCAGTATGAAACACAATTTGATGTATTTATTTATGCAATGGAAGCTAGCTGACTTCGCCAAAGCTATGTGTCATTGGAACAAAGTTAACGGTTTATGGAAAGCTGTTTTCTATCCATCTGAATCTTGCTGATTTCCCTCACTAAAATCTTTAAAAATTAATTCTAGACCTTCATGAACCTAATTAGTTCAGAAAGATATAAACTCCCAGAGCATAAGACTTAAAATAGATTCGGAGGATGACCTAATCCAATTCCCCCCTTGTATACATGGAAAACATGAGGTCCAGAAAAATGAGACAGGCAGGTTCACAGAGCTCCCATCGCAAAAGTCTTCTATTGTGAATCTAACCTAACCAACCCAGAAACTATGCCTATTTGATTTGTGACTGACTCTGATAAACAAACACTAGTCTTAGAAAATAAAGTTCTCGGAGTTCCCATTGTGGCTCAGTAGGCTAAGAACCTGACATAATGCCTATGAGGATGCAGGTTCAATCCCTGGCCTCGCTCAGTGGGTTAAGGATTCAGTTTTGCCACAAGCTGTGGTGTAGGTCACAGGTGCAGCTCAGATCTGGCATTGCTGTGGCTCTGATTCAACCCCTCGCACAGGAACCTCCATATGCTGCCGAAAAAAGAAAACAAAGGTTCTCTTTAAAAGTCAATGTTCAAATGTAAACAAAAGATACCTTTTTTGGGGGGGGGGTCGTTTTTGGGCCGCACCTGCAGGATATGGAGGTTCCAAGGCTAGAGGTCCAATCAGAGTTGAAGCTGCTGGCCTAAGACACAGCCACTTCAATGTGGGATCCAAGCCACATTTGCAACCTACACCAGAGTTCACAGCAACGCTGGATCCTTAACCCACTGAGCTAGGTCAGGGATCGAACCCACGTTCTCATGGATGCCAATCAGGTTCGCTAACTGCTGAACTATGACAGGAACTCCCAAAAGGGATACTTTCATACTCATGTCGTTTCCTTTCTAAACAAGGTCTGAGTTCCTTGATCTGACTCTAAGTACATGGAAATTGCTACTGAGAACTCAGAAGAAACTAGGAAAACAAATTAAAAATGTCCTCACAATTCTAGTATCTTAGAATGTCCACTAGACATTGTCAGGGAAAAATACCAACTCAATTCCAAGTAAACAGCAGTGCCTACATTTACATCATTTCTTTTAATTTTTTATTAAAGTAGTTTATTTACAATGTTGTGCCAATTTCTGCTCTACAGCAAAATGACCCAGTCACACATATATACACTCTCTCTCTTATATTATCTTCCATCCTGATCTATCCCAAGAGACTGGATATAGTTCCTTGTTGCTGTACAGTAGGGCCTCTTTGCTTATTCATTCTAAATGGCATAGTCTACTTCTGACAACTCCACTTCACCCCACTCTTTTCCCCCTGCCCCCTTGGCAACCACAAGTCTGTTCTCTATGTCTGTGAGTCTGTTTCTATTTTGTAGATACGTTAGTTTGTGCCATAGTTTAGATTCCACATAGAAGTGATATCACACAGTATTTGTCTTTCTCTTTCTGACTTATTTCACTTGGTATAATAATCTTTAGTTGCATCCATATTGCTGCAAATGCCATTATTTGGTTCATTTTATGGCTGAGTACTATTTCACTGTATATATCTATCACATCTTCTTAATCCATTCATCCTTCGATGGACATTTAGGTTGTTTCCATGTCTTGGCTATTGTGGATAGTGCTGCTATGAACATATGGGTGCATGTATCTTTCTGAATTGTAGTTTTGTCTGGATAGATGCCCAGGAGTGGGATTGCTGGATCATACAGTAGTTCTATATTTAGTTTCCTAAGGTGCCTCCATACTGTTTTCCATAGTGGTTGTACCAATTTACATCCCGTAGGAGGGTTCCCTTTTCTCCAAACCCTCTCCAGCATCTGTTTTTGTAGATAATGGCTTATTGATGATGGCCATCCTGACTGGTGTGAAGTGGTACCTCATTGCAGTTTGATTTGCGTCTCTCTAATAATCGGTGATGTCGAGCATCTTTTCTTTCACGTGCCTACTGGCCATCTGTATGTCTTCTTTGGAGAGATGTCTATTCAGTTATTTTGCCCATTTTTCAATTTTTTTTTTCCTGTTGAGTTGTACGAGTTGTTTGTATATTTTGGAGATTAAGACCTTGCTGATTGCATCATTCACAATTTTCTCCCATCCCATAGGTTGTTGTTTATTTGTTTACTTATGGTTTCCTTTCTGGGCAAAATCTTGTTAGGTTTGATTTGGTCCCATTGGTTTATTTTTATTTCTATTGCTTTGGGAGGCTGACCTAAGAAAATATTTGTATAGTTTATGTTAGAGAATGTTTTGCCATGATCTCTTCTAGGAGTTTTATGGTGTCATGTCTTATATTTAAATCTTTAAGCCATTCTGAGTTTATTTTTGTGCATAGGGTAAGAGTGTGTTCTAGTTAGTTTCACTGATTTCCATACAGCTGTCCAGTTTTCCCAGCACCACTTGCTGAAGAGACTTTTTCCCATTTTGTATTATTGTCTCCTTTGTCAAAGATTAATTAACTGTAGGTGTCTGGGTTTATTTCTGGGCCCTCTATTCCTTCCATTCATCCATATGCCTGCTTTTGTACCAGTACTACACTGTCTTGATTACTGTAGACAATATTACAATTTGTAATATTGCTGGAAGTCTGGGAAACTTATGTCTCCTGCTTGCCTCCCCCTGCCCTGCCTGGTACCTCCTGGGATTGCTTGGGCAATTCTGGGTCTTTTATGGTTCCATATAAATTTTCGGATTATTTGTTCTAGTTCTGTGAAAAATGTCATGGGTAACTTGATAGGGATTGCATTAATCTGTAGATTGCTTTGGGTAATATGGCCATTTTAACAATATTAATCCTTCCAATCCAGGAGCATGGGGTATCTTTCTATTTCTTTGAACCCTTTTCAACTTCTTTTATTAATGTTTTATAGTTCTAAGCATATGAGGCTTTCACCTCCTTGGTTAGGTTTATTCCTAGGTAATTTTTTGGTGCAACTTTAAAAGTTTTTTTAAATATTCCTTTTCTAACATTTCATTGTTAGTATACAGAAATACAACCGATTTCTGAATGTCAATCTTGTTCCCTGCTAATTTTGCAGAAGTCTTTGATTAGTTCAAATAGTTTTTGTGTGGAGTGCTTAGGGTTTTCTGTATATATAGTATCATGTCATCTGAAGAGTGACAATTTTACCTCTTCTATTCCAATTTGGATACCTTTTATTTCCTTTGTTGGTCTGATGGTTGCGTCTAGGACTCCCAGTACTATGTGAATAAAAGTGGTAAGAGTAGGCATCCTTGTCTTATTCCAGATTTTAGCAAGAAGGCTTTCAGCTTTTCTCCATTGAGTATTATATTGGCTGTGGGTTTTTCATAAATGGCTTTTATTTTGTTGAGGTATGTTCCTTCCATACCTACTTCAGTAAGAGTTTTTGTTTTTGTTTTTGTTTTTATCATGAATGGATGTTGAATTTTGTCAAATGTTTTTTCTGAATCTATTGAGATGATCATGTGCTTTTTGACTTATCTTTCATTAATACGGTTATGATATTGATTGATTTGTGTATGTGGAACCATCCTTATGAACTTGGGATGAACCCCACTTGGCCATGCTGTATGATCTTTTTTATGTGTTGTTGGATTCGGTTGGCTAAAATTTTGTTGAGAATTTTTGTGTCTATATTTGTCAAAGATATTGGCCTATAATTTTTTTCTTTGAGAGTATTTTCATCTGGTTTTGGTATTAAGGTGATGGTGGCTTCATAGAATGTCTTGGGAGTGTTCCTTCTTCTTCAGTCTTTTGGAAGAGTTTAAGAAGGATCACTATAAATTCTTTCCATGTTTGGAAGAATTCACCTGTGAAGCCATCGGATCCAGGACTTTGGTTTGTAGAGTGTTTTTATTCCATTTCTAGTGGTCAGTCTCTTCTTGATTCAGTTTTGGTTGGCTGTATGTCTCTAGAAAGTTGTCCATTTCTTCTAGGTTATCAAATTTGTTGCTATAGAATTGTTCATAGTATTCTTTTTTTTTTTTTTTTGTATCTCTGCAATATCAGTATTTCTCCTTTTTTCATTTCTTATTTTGTTTACTTGGGTTCTCACTTCTTTTTGGTGAATCTGGCCAGAGGTATGTCACTTTTGTTTACCTTTTCAAAGAACTAGTTCTTGGTTTTATTGATTTTTTTCCTATTGTTTTCTGAATCTCTATTTTATTGATTTCCTCTCTGACCTTTATGATTTCCTTCCTTCTGCTGACTTTAGGTTTTGCTTGTCTTTTTCTAATTCTTTAAGGTGGTAGGTTAGGTTGCCGATTTGAGATTTTTCTTGTTTTTGCATTTATGTCATTTCAGTATCAGAAGACTTGGGCTCTGACTAAGGCTGACCACCCTTACTACCTGTAAGACCCTAGGCAGGTTATATAACCTCTGATCCTCTGTTTCCTCCTCTGTTAAATGAAGATAGCAAGAGCACCTGTTCCACAGGCTACTATATACATATAAGTGAATGTAAAACGCATGGAACAATGCCTAGGTACATACATTTTGGCTATTATCATTATTACGTGGATAAAATCCTGGTAATAATGCATTGTTGCTCATATAAAAAGGTAACAGTGAATAAGATTTATTTATAAATCATTAATTAGTCATCAATAAATTAATTTCATTTTAATATTTGCTTCAGAATTATTTAAAAAAAATTAATGTCTTGAGTTCACCTAGGTATGTCACCTCCACTTGTAAATCTTTAAATACCTTTGTATATACATTGTATTGCCTGGCAGATTGCTTTATACATATCTCCTGCTTGACAGGCATTTGTCATTAATGAATGAAAGTTTAGATAAACCAAGCTCAAAGGAAAAATATGTTTCTGCTCCCCCCACTCCCTACAAACACACACACACACACACACACACACACACACACACACACACAAACCCTGCCCAATTTATTGGAAGGCACCCAAAGAACTGATGAAACATTTGGCTCAAGTCTTCAAAATAGTACACAAATAGATAAATGGTCTTTTTTTTTTCTTATAGCTTTTAATATCCTGTTCTTTATAAATGACTTTCAGACTCATTTTATATTACGGTTATCTTCTGAAAATGTATTATATCCTAATAGCCAGGCTTCTTTCTCTACCTCCAATCCTAGCTTTTTGGTTTGGTGCTGATTTTTTACTTTGAGACATTAATTTAAGTATTCTGCTTGTCAGTGGATGAGTGAATGAATTATTCATTTTATTATGAAACATAAATTTTAAAGAACAGCATTATAACTTCTTTTTATATGCCAAAAATAATAGATCATTCCAGAAGCCATTATGGCACCCTTTATCTAACAGAGGGTGCACTTTTGAAAGCTGTGCTGAACTAATATGTTTTAATACAACTACAACCATGAAACCTTAAAGGAAGCCAGGTCAGTTTAGTATCTAAATAAAAATATAAGCTACACTTCAAGTCAGAAATTAGGTAAAATATGGAATTCCTTGATTACTATTAGCATTAACCAGAACAAATGATTTTTTTTTTTTTTGTCTTTTTGCCATTTCTTGGGCCGCTCCCACGGCATATGGAGGTTCCCAGGCTAGGGGTCGAATCGGAGCCACAGCCACCAGCCTACGCCAGAGCCACAGCAACGCGGGATCCGAGCCGCATCTGCAACTTACACCACAGCTCACGGCAACGCCGGATCATTAACCCACTGAGCAAGGGCGGGGACTGAACCCGCAACCTCATGGTTCCTAGTCTGATTTGTTAACCACTGTGCCACAACGGGAACTCCAGAACAAATGATTAAAACAAAACCAATACGGCCATCACTGCCGCCTCTCCATAATGATAACCCAAATCCTCACTTCCTTGTCAAAATGTTATCCTAATGCATATGTGTTAGATATAAACTAACAAACAGGACTGACATAAATTAATCTCAACACTAGTTAACACTTATTCTAACTGAAGACCTTACCACACTCTGCACTTATGTATAAACACACATATATAAACTAGACTGAATTACACTAAATATCTATTAATATAAAGCATTACATTTAAGGTTTCTGATTTTTAAGATCCCTGTTAGACATTAATAATTTAAGGATGTGTCTCCCTAGCCAAGCATCTGTAACATCTTATAGTAACAATTAGTTTTCTGTTACACCATAGCCTCTGCTCAACATAATGACAAAACCAAAATTTTAATATGTTATTATAAATTCCTGTCTACATCCCTCCTTTCCCAAACTCATCTCATTAGTTGTAAAAGCAATAAGGTTTAGCTGACTGGCATCCTGTGAGACTCAACAGATAATATGCATATTACTTTCTGGCCTGTCTTTATTTTTAAGAATTAATAAAAAAGGAACATGAAAGATAATCATTACAGACTAAGGAACAGTCATTTCAGTGGAGGAGATAGATTTACTCAATGACAGAGAAGTGAATGAACCTAAGCAGTTAAGACTATTGAGAAGCATGAAAAGCCATACTGATTATTTTAATTTCCTAAACTCTTTAGTGCTCTGAAAGGCTCTTTAAAACTTCATATTCTTTCACATTTGTCTGTCGCTATTATCTTGTCCAAAGCTCTCACTCACCTTCATGCTACCAAGAAAGATCGTTAGCATCAAACGGGCAAGATTTAATCAGAGTTTATTGCTTCAGATAAAAACACTGCCACATTTTTTATCTTTTTATTAAATTTACAAACTTGGGCATCCACACAAGGGATCAAAAGGTGATTGCCTGTTTTCTCTACTGGAATGCAAGGCTATATTTCTCATATAATAAAAAGCCCTTTCCTTTGATTTGGTAAAGAGAAACAAGGCTTTTTCTTATTGAAGCAGGGTCTGAGAACTTTCCTAGAGATTATTTACAGGGATGATAATCTCTTTAACACACTCACCAAAAAAATGAATTTAAACATCTGGCCCTCATACACTGATATATTACAAAAACAAAGTAAACACACTCATTCCTACAGCACAGCAATAATACCAATGATTCGGAAGTCAGATATTTTGAAGGAAGGATGGGTTAGGAGGTTGGTACTGGCATATACACACAGCTACATACAAAAGTAACAAGGACCTATGATACAGCTTGGAGAAATCTATTCAATTCTCTATGACAATCTATACGGGGAAATAATCTGAAAAAGAGCAGATATGTGTTATATGTACGACTGATTCACATTGCTGTACACCTGAAACTCACACATCGTAGGTCACCTAGAGGCCAATAAGATTTATTTTGAAAAAGTCAGACATTAAGAGAACTTTAGAGTGTTCGTGTCTACACAGACACATAAAAATTAGAACTTCTCTTAATGAGGTTTAATTTTAGATCTCAAGGAAAAATTGTACCTTCTCCCAGAAAAATATTTTTACTTTATAATGACTATCAACTGCCACTTTTGAGATTAGATATTCCATGTTTCCATGTTCTGGTCTGGAAACAGAATCCAAAACTTTTGGGAGTATCCATTAATTATCCACCAGCACCATGGTAGGCATTGGTGAATATTAACAACTTTTTTCTTAATTATAGGGAAATTACAAGTATGTAAAAGGTAATTCCTATTTTCCTGTATCATCTCTTAGATGTTATCACCTCTTAAAATAACTCTAATGTGTTGAGCCCATTAGATGCCAGAACCATTACATACATTAGACAAATAAGATGGGCATTATTGTGTGTGTGTCCGTGTGTGTGTGTCTGTGTGTGTATAAATGGAAAACAAGGACCGAAAATTGTGTGAGGCTACAGATAATCCGTTAGTTTGTGTTAAAGTGGGATTGAAACAGGTTTCTCTAGCCCCAAGACCAATGCCATTTTGTTCTGTCATTTGCTTCTAATAAATCAGATACTGTCCAGCCTGAGATAGTTATTCAAAGTTGATTGAATAGCTCACTGTGTATAATTCACTAGTGCCCTGCCTGCCTCCCAAAGCTTTCTATAAACTCTTGATACACTTTGAAAATATATATAAAATTCCAAAAATGTTAACCATAAGTACTTCAAGAATATGTCATATTTTAGAAGTGAATCATAGCACATTCTTAATCTGAAAGCAACACATCTAGATAAGTTATTTTTACATAACAAACACAAAAATCTACAAACAAAAAAATATATATCATTTATTTTACAAACTGCTGCCCTTGCGTATAATACCACACTGTGCTACCAAATAAACTATTAGACTATGCAATTTTTGGGGGGGATTTTAATTATTTTGAGGCTTACAATAATTCCCTCTGGTAAAGCAGATTTTCAATAAATATACAAAAACTTATATATTGAAATGATTCTTGTTCTTCAACACAGTACTCTTAGAGGACTTTCATATATATTCTTGCACAGTGAATGATTTCTAGAGCTCCTCCTTAAAAATTATCTTCAGAGGTGATTAACCACAGACCAAATCTCCTGCCTGTACAGTTACAGCTGCTCTGGGACAGAATAAATAACCTCACACTCCCAAATATTGTTACTTTGTACTACTGAATAGCCCTGAATTTTAAATATGTGTGGTTGGTTTCAAGAAGGAAAATCTATCCTCCACAAATAAAAATATTCTACCATTCAGGATATTCAAGAGAACATGTGATAGGCTTGAAAAGGAAATCCAAGACGGTATTCACTGAAATAAGAGATCTTCTCAAGGTGACTGCTTCCAAAAGAACAAAAAGTGGGGTACACAGCAACATTAAATAAATAATTTATATGATTTTGTCACACCTCGTGACACCGCAAGACTTTGGTTAATGAAATTTATGTAGTTCAAATTTATCTTCCTAAAAAGGAAAAAGCTAGGGGAAAAAAAAATCATTCCAGAGTCATTTTCATAGATATGAAATAAGTTATCACGAATTTATAAATATTCTGCAATCATACTTACAGCTTTAATGAACAAGCATCAAATGCGTATAGATTTTGTGACCCGGAACTGATTGGAGAAAAGGATGACCCACGGCGTGCGTGAGAAAAGACAGCCTACAGTTAGAAATCGGGGGTGCTCAAAGGTTACCTGAGGGTACGAACTCGAACATAATGGCATCTAGTTTGTCCTATTCTAAGGCATTCCACAGACCCTCAGTGTGTGCTTCCGATGAAATGAATCTAAATACCCAGGAGGTCTAAACCCCCAGGCTTATTCATGATTTGTCAACTTTGAACCCTCATGATCAACTTACTCTCTTGTACATAGTTTCTAATTTTAACTTTGGCATATGCCATTTTCTAGGGTAGCAATAGTGAGACCCATGTAATGGGCTTCCATCGTACACTAGACATGATATAACCTCACTCATTTTAGTAACTGCTTATTTAATATTCCCAAGGGTGAAATCCATTTTGGCATCCGTAAGTGCAAAACCTAGATCTTACTGGCTTTGCATTACACACCCAGTGCCCAGCAAGGTGCCTGGCAAATAGCAAATGCATCTTGGAAAGAATAAGGGAAGGAAGGAAAGAATGGAGTTAGTGCTTTTGTTCTCTATAGACCTTGATACACTGTGCAAGTGAATGTCTTTAAACTGACAGTGCAATTTTTATATCAGTGAGTGTGTCGACTGAGTTTTAAGGATTTTTCCCATACCTTATTAAATATACATTTTACTATTTTATTTTCTCTGGCTCTTATCCCCTTTCTTTCAAACAATGACCAAAAAAAGTCCCAGTCATAGTCTTTTTATTGCTAAGAAACACATGCTTACACACACACACACACACACACACACACACACACACTTAAACAAAAGACTTTTGTAAAAAAAGAAATGTCTGTCAGAAAAATCTCATTAAGCTTTGGGGAAATAACGCATTTCGACAAATAGTTTCACTCAGTGAAGGAAAATTATTGCTTTGAAAGAGAAAGTTTGCCTTTATAAATAGATTTTAACATTAGTAAATAAACCCACAAGAAGGACAGAGGAATGCATCATTCTCGAAAAATATCAAGAGGAATATTGTCACATGGAGAAACCACACTAGGAGCTTGTTAAATGGCCCAACATAATATGCTATATGAGCTCAAACAAAATACTTACTGCATACCTTTCTGCTTCTTTATCTGCCTAGGTGTTATTTAATACTATGAAGCATTCTCCTGTAAAGGAATAGATGAAAACTACAATTCCTTCATATGAATGGGGCAGCCATTACTCAGCTCCTGCTATGTTTGCTAAAAAATCTAGGCCCACTCTTGCCAGAACATCTTATGTCTTAAAAGAAACCCAAAATAAGATTGCTATGTAAATCTCTCAAGATTTTTAGTGTTGGTAACTCATCTAAAATGTCTGGACACAGTAGAGGGCTTCTGGTTAGGATATCAGAAATTCACAAGGCACCTTTATTCCTAATTTAATAACTAGGACAAGATGGCTAAGCTACAAAATCATAGGTTTGCTGTTGTTTTTAAATCATCAGGGAGTTGAGAACACTAAGGAACCTGAATGAGATGATGTGCCCTTCCTAGGTCAAGAGAGATGTCCAGCTACTTTCATACATGATAAATTAGCAGGTAAAAGAAGCGCCTGCCATAGGCCGCAGGGAGGAGAAACCAGTCAAGCTTTTCACAAACTTTTAACAGTTGTATGTGGGTTGGGATTACAGGTTAGACTTCTGAGGAGCTAGAGCAAGTCTGCACGCATCCCACCAGCTATGTCTTTGCCAAGTACATGCAAGTGGTACATGGGGGTTAGTACACAAGTAAAGGAGGTCCCCTGGGGCATGCAGGGCTTTCCTTGGAGCAAGAGGGTAGGAGAAGAGGGCCAAGAAAAGTCCCTTCAAGGCCTTCGCTGTTCACTGGTGCTTGGAAGCAGGTCTCCAAAGGTGGGATCTGATCAGTAGAGGGTTGGGAGACTTTGTAAAGATACAAAGGCTGGCAGTGGGATCTGTGGGAAGGACCGTGTAGCCGAACAAACCTTTGTATGGAAAAAAGGTGAAGCCAAATAAAGGTATTTCCAGACAAATAGACAAACCAAAAACCTCCCTGCGGATACCAAGTAAAATACCTACAGGCCAATAATGACTACCAGTTTTCAGAACCTTCCTCTAAACCAAATCTGATATTGTCCATAATTTTCAAAATAGCTTATTGCCAATCATCTCACTAATAAGCAAGTATCCAGTAAACTATTTAGTTCAAACTTACTAGTCTCATCTTCAAATAAGATTATCTGGAGAGGAGTTCCCGTCATGGCGCAGTGGAAACGAATCTGACTTGGAACCATCAGGTTGCAGGTTCAATCCCTGGCCTTGCTCCGTGGGTTAAGGATCTGGCGTTTAAGGATCCAGCATTGCCGTGAGCTGTGGTGTAGGTCACAGATGCGGCTCGGATCCTGTGTTGCTGTGGCTGTGGTGTAGGCCAGCAGCTGAAGCTCCGATTAGACCCCTAGCCTGGGAACTTCCATATGCTGCAAGTACGGCCCTAAAAAGCAAAAAAAAAAAAAAAAAAAAAAAAAGATTATCTGGAGATGAGATTACTTTAGTATCTAGAAATACAAGCAGTCATAAGAATGTGATTAGACTGAAGAGTTTTTTGATGGCAGGGTCTCAGGTTCTCCCATCTTTAAATTCCCAGTGCAGACAAGTTCCAAACAAGTATTTTCTGATCAGAAGAATGTAGCATAATTACATGAGCATTCCGGAGTCACTAAATTAACAGAACACTGCTTTTATGAACTAGCTCAGTTGCTCTTGCCTCATTTGTATTTTTATTTTTTATGACCTCCATCATATACAGAGAAAACCACATCCCAAGACACAGCTACACTGGCTGCAATGTCAACGGGACAAGGTGTCATTTCTCATCAATTTCACATCGTCATACAGGGTAGGCATGCACTGCTGATGTTTCCTGTCTTTGGAGAGCTTTAGAGGTGAAACGTTCCGACATTTAATCTCTGAATAAGTTTATAAGGATAACGTCTATTTGAAGAATTGGAGCTGGAAAAATTAAAACTGAATTGAATCACCCATTTTTAGCTAGAAAGGATCCAGAGTACCCAACAACCAGAACACCAAGCTCCTAATGACAGGACACAGAGGAGAGCATACTTCACTGGAGGTCTCTAGAAAGCAGCTGCCGTCCCATGCTATATTTAGCCAAGTCCAGGGCAGCCCAGATGCATTGTGGGGTGATAAAACTTACCTTGGAAAAGCTTAATGGTTCACTGGCAGCACCAAAACAGCTGTAAATGCATACATGCGATAAAATCTTGGCGTTTCCTATTAGAGCCCATGTGTCAGAATGAGTTTTAATTAACAGAATGTCATAAAGGTTTCTCAGAAACAACTATAAAATATAAATAAGTTGTGGTCTGTGTAAAATTTGGTGAAGATAATTTTTTTTTTGCCAGTGTGGTAGAAAATCTAGCTTAAGAATTATAGTGTTGATGGCAATTATATCTGCTCTATCTGATTTAGCAGGAAATATAACAAAAGCTCTAGGAACACTCTGGTGCAAAGATGTTGTCATAAATAAGTCAGGCCTTAAATATTTTTACACTAACTTAAAAAAAAAAAAAACAGGAGAATTAAATGAAGCAAAGAAAAAGCAACCCACGATGTCATGGTGAACGCAGCGTGTGTTACTCCTCCTATGAAACGAATCTTTCAAAATCCTCAGGGACTAGACTATGTTAAAAATCAATGCCAAAACTTGTCACTACAGAACTTCTATAATTCTAAAACTCCTTCTAAGAGAAAAAAAAATGGGCATTTATTTTGATCTGCATTCTGTTAAACAGCATCTCTCTTACATAGAATGTTCAGCCGAATACAGGTCAAAATAAATAAAGCTAAACGCTATTGACAAAAACGGAGGGAGTAGAAAGCTCACTGTAAAGCAGAGTCAGAATTTCAGAACATACCACAGAGTATGGTGTACCTCTTGGAGTTGCTACAATCTACGAAATGTGAGCTCTCTCAATTGCTGGAATAAGGCTGCAGAAGGACAATTATGTCTGGCACTTACTGAGGACACTGGGAAATTACTAATTAGCATATTTCTATCTGAAGCCCACCCACAGAAGCGGCTTTCCTGAGAACGTGTTCTCTGAGCACATTCTTCGGGGGTTGCTCCAGACCCGATTCTGCTTCTGCGGGGAGGTTTGCACATCCACTTGGAAGGCAGTTACAGGAAGCATTCAAGTGCACTGTCCCTGGGAGCCCCTTTCAGCCCCAAAACTGAGCTGGCTCAGGTGTAGGACTTCCTCCACATATGATCCTAAAGTTATTTTTAAATGCAGGAATCCCAGGACTTTTTCAGATATTTCTACTTTCCATTTACTTTTCCCATTTATCTGTTTTTGATCGAAACCAGGGCCCAATGCCAGCTCTGACATTAACGTGCGGTGATTTGGGACAAGTATCTTAACTTCTCTCTGCCTCAGTCTCCCCGACGAGGAAGTGATTAAAATAGTACTCATAGGTTTCTTGTGAGAAATTAGTGTCTGGTGCATAAGACTCATGATACAAGCACTTGCTATTTTATTAAAAATTTCCAAATCAAACCTTCTTATTACTTCAATCGGTTCTGAGCCAGATGACAGAAAACAAACTAGCAATGAGAGATTTTTATCTAATGAGGGCTCTAAGAACAATTTCCAAGTGAGATCTCTAAGTAAAAAAACTATGAAGAGGGCAAACAAGAATTGATAGCAGAAACCCCTTGAGCAAAATCACCTTTATAAGTTCAATGGGTATAAAGAAACATCCACATAATGCGATTTCTAAAAATAGCAGAAAGTTTTCTTCTCCTTTCTCCCACACCCTCCCAAGCTCAAAGCATACCTCTTCTCTGTGTTCACTTATATTTTAAATGCTGAGTTAGAAGTATAATAGTTTTATTCGAAAATGCAGCTCCTCCTGAAGGTGTGGAAGAGAACACGGGAGATGGTTTCACATGGAGCATCATTAGTACTTTATTCCTTAGAGTAAACGAGTATTGGTTGTTCCTGAGAACCAACGCCGATAAGACAAAGCATGCAGAGAACAGTTCTGAGAAAGACAAAGCATAGCAAGGGTAGATTAAACCTCCAAAGACAAACTTCATCTCCTTCACACTCCTGCCCTCAACTAGCAAAGGCATCTTATAAATTCTGATAAATTACAGAACGACAGGCGTTCCCGTCGTGGCGCAGTGGTTAACGAATCCGACTAGGAACCATGAGGTTGCGGGTTTGGTCCCTGCCCTTGCTCAATGGGTTAAGGAGCCGGCGTTGCCATGAGCTGTGGTGTAGGTTGCAGATGTGGCTCGGATCCCACGTTGCTGTGGCTGTGGTGTAGGCCGACGGCTGCAGCTCCGATTGGACCCCTAGCCTGGGAACCTCTATACGCCGCAGGAGCAGCCCAAGAAATGGCAAAAAAAAAAAAAAAAAAAAAAAAAGACCAAAAAAATAAAAATTTAAAAAATTAAAAAATAATTACAGAATGACATTCCATAGAAAACTTCTTCCCCAACCTCCACATAACGAAACCAGATTAACGGATGCCCCCTCGCCCCACTGTAAAGCAGACGCTGCATGGAAAGTGGGGCTTGCTGACTGCTGGAAGCTGGCAGGCTCCTCCCTGTTACTCCTGTTCCCAATCATTTCAGCGGATGTTTACCGAGGGCAGTTAGGTGTGTTTCCAAACCAATTTACACCAGTTGCACTTGTCAGAAAGACGTAACACAACTAAACATGTGGTAAAATAGCGTAGTTTCCAAAAGGAGAAGTGTTATTTCTGTGTCTTAGTTTGACTTGCCTCCCAGAAGGTCAAGATTAAAACAAGGGTTTACATGCCGGCAGTCAGTATGATCCGAAGAGTGGAGAACCAGAAAGAGCACAAAGTCCAGATGATGGTGTGTTACTGAGCAGGTTACTGCTAGGAAGCAGCTGGGGCTGAATTCCAAAGCCTCCCCTGAGAAGCCACGGAAAATGTATCTACAGGTCCCAATGCCCATTGTTCAAAGGTTTCCCTTGGGGCTCCCCTGCACCTGCGAAAGGTTGCTGAACCCACGTGTTTGGAACGTTTCGGTAGGACGTACCAAAGGCACCTTCTGCTGTGGCATTAAAAAACCCTGGTAGGAGTTCCTGCTATGGAGCAGTGGAAACGAATCCAACTAGTAATCATGAGGTTGCGGGTTCAATCCCTGGCCTCGCTCAGTGGGTTAAGAATCTGGTGTTGCTGTTGCTGTGGAGTAGGCCGGCAGCTGCAGCTCTGATTCGACCCCCAGCTTGGGAACCTCCATATGCCTCAGGTGGAGCCCTAAAAAGACAAAAACACAAAACCAGAAACACCCTGGTAAACAGTACAGTTGAGACGAAACACTGTCAGTGTATACCTGCAAAATGCTTGTGATTCCAACAATAGCTGAAATGACAAATGGACCAAGATGATGCAAGGTGTCCAATGCACTATTAAAAATAAGGCGACTGCTTTACAAAACCATCAAGGCAAGTAGCTAATAAAATACTGCTATCAAATGAAAGGTGCGAAAAGCAACTATGAACGCTTGGAAAAACAACCACAAATTTTTCAAACTGCTTCACCAAGCTCTGCCACTTCTCATTCCACTCAAGCCAAAAAGAATTTGAATATCATAAAAATGCATTATGTTTTTAATGTATGCAAAAAAAGTACTACAGATAACTCTAATGAGAAGATCCACACTCAGTGAAAAGGCGTCTGGCTCTAGACCGAAAGACTGGTAAATGAATGGGAACTTCCATTTTCAGGTTAGGTAAAACATTTACAATATGCATGTGTCATGTTTTAATCAGGCCCTACGTTACCCAACTTTTCATAATGGTTCCCACTACCTTAGATAAATGAGCTTTTACTGTATTTTCTTGAAAGCCTTAATTTCATAATATTGCCAGTTAGCATGGTAAAAGCACTTCTCAATTTATCTGAGACACACAGCACAAATTATTCCCGCATAGTTATACGAAGTATTTAAATTAACAGAAAATGTTAAATACGTCATAATCCAAAAATTGATTAAGTAGCCGCTGCCTTTACTCAAGGATCAACAAAAGCCTCCTAACTGGCCTCCCCATCTCCAACTCGGATCCACTTTCCACAGTGCAAACCAGAGATGCAGTTGCTCTTGCCATCCTCCACTGGAAATCCACTGCTCTGAGACAAAATTCCAACTACTTCCTCCGGCTTTAGACTATTCATTCACTCCTGGTCAACTGAGCCTCTTCTACAGGCCACACTCTGACTCCATCCTAATCACTGGCTACTACGTCTTCACAATTCAAACTTCAGCCATTTAAATGTCGATCGTCTCCCCAGGGGATAGCTAGGTAGTGAGATGAGCCCCCCGACTCTTTTCAGACTCTGCTAAACTCTGTACCCCTTGCAGGTGGCCAGACATTCCTCCTGAGTAATGCCCGGTCAAACAGTTATCCCCTGCCCACTGGTTCTGACTCCATCTTCATGAAATAGGTCCTTTACAATCTTCCAAAAAGCTACAGGCTGCATTTTATTTTATTATTTATTTTTTTCTTTTTAGGGCTGCACCTGTGGCATATGGAAGTTTCTGGGCTAGGGGCTGAATTAGAGCTGCAGCTACAGGGTTACACCATAACAAGGCTAGAGATAGAACCCGCATCCTTATAGACACCATGTCAGGTTCTTAACCTGCTAAGCCGCAATAGGAATTCCTACATGCTGCCTTTTAGCTATCATGTCTCTTGTCCGTTTTTCTTTCCATTCCAGAAAAAGACTTCTCTGAAACCCTCTCTTAGTGTCATTGGAGGGAAGGCTCCAGCAGAGTTTAGTGGGGAGCTTCACTTACTATTCTTCACTGGTCGTTGCAAGGATTGCTCTGCCTCTAAGTCTTCCAGCTCTTTCTACAGCACCTCAGCTTCACAATCTTGTTACATTTATTATTGAACAAAAATTAAAATAGGTCTCTATTACATTAAGATGTCTCATAAAAATGAAAGTATAGTAATAAGAGAATAAATTACAAGTAGTGAAGACGAGTTGATAGAATCCTTATTACCAGATTCTTTTTTTAAACCTACTTATTTTAAACCAAATTGACATTACTTGTCACGTGAGGGAAGAACTATTTTTAAGTTATTTTTTAAAATCATAGAGTCTGAGTTATTTCCAAATTAGAGTAAATTCTAAATAGTCAATGTCTTATAATAACTTTATATGAAATATAACCTATAAAAACATTGAATCACTATGTTGTACACCTGAAACTAATATAATATTGTAAGTCAACTCTATATATATATATATATAAATGTTTAAATTAAAGAAGCTTCATTTTGGATGCAGGGGCTCCCATGCAGCATATGGAAGTTCCCAGGCTAGGGGTTGATTCAGAGCTACAGCTGCCAGTCTACACCAGAGCCACAACAACACCAGATCCCAGCCGCATCTGCAACCTACGCCACACTCCTGGTACCACCAGATCCTGAACCTACCGAGCAAGGCCAGGGATCGAACCCACAATCTCACGGATGCTAGTCAGGTTCTTAACTCACGAAGCCACAATAGGAACTCCTGAAGAAGCTTCGTTTTCACCTTTTATCACAAGAACACAGCGAGATCAATCACTAGAGCTAGTCAAGTGAGGAATATCTTATCTGAGTCACCACAGTTAATACAAAACCAATTCTCACTAATTTGGGGGGAATAGTGTCTGTAATTCAAAGTCAGATTCTAAAGTCACTGATGAAATTGAAATAGAGCACTGAGTACTGAGTACTGTGGAGATAAATATGGTACTGAGGAAACAGTGGAGATGGCTCTGGCCGTGTGACTGAGCAAGTCATTTATGTTTTGGGGTCAGAATTTCCTCATCTGTAAAAAGGGCATCGGACCGGACTGTCTCAAAGATTGTTCTTTAACTCTGATTCAACACCAGTTTGACTTGTCTCCAGTCATTCTTTACACATAAACTGACCTATGAAGCTGAGATGTCTTTTTTTTTTTTAAATATTGAATAGTGTAATTACATATTTTGCACATCAGGTTTTATCCTTGCCGTGGTCTTCTTTTTCCTCTTTATAAAACACTTCTGCTCCCTAACGTGGGTGTTGCCAAGCAACGAGGCAGAAGCCCCTCATGACAGATCATGCTTGTCAAGGCTACTCATGCCACTGCCGTGAATTGTGGCCTCCTTGGAAAGCTACAGGACCTCTCTTCGAAAGTCAGGACAGACTCAATGCTCTTCCCAACATCCAAGGCACCAAAAGAAGAGTGACGGCAGCTCGGCACCCTGCTGGTGAAAATCCCCAAGATCTGCTCTAGCAGCCTGACCTCAGAGAGCTGAGTAGGCGCAATGGAGCAGAGCTTTGCTGCAAGTGGTGAATGCAGAGGAGCAGGCTTCTGCCTCCCTTAACAAGGCGTCAGCATCCCTTTCATTGCTGCACTCTACTGTGTGGCTTTGAACAAAGAGTGGCATGAGTTTCGAAAAGGTTCACACCGTGGCCCTTCTTTTCAACTGAAAGGGAGATTGAAACTATCTGACATTAAAGTTCAACACCCCCCCCCCCAGGTGTTTGTTACAGTAGGTTTCAGAAACAACCGCAATCATTTTGCTGTATTTTCTATTCATTTCTTCTTTCTACAAGAACTTTCCGGAATGTCTACTAGGTGTCAGGTCCTATAGCACTGAGGAGAGAGAGATAAATACAACCTCTGCCTTTGGGGGTTCACATCCTGCGGGGAAATCCAAGCAATGGGAGAGACAGGGGTGCTGAGGGACATACTCAAATAAATCTTGTCTGTTAACTTGAAACTTGTCACCAGTTTTATGGGCTTACGAGTCAAAGGCCTCTGAACTGAAATGAACCAAGCAACAGTAAAAGATCATTACTGAATACACTGCTATGCTATTGATTAGCTCCTATTTGTCATACACATTAATGATGAAAAGCAACATGCAAGTGCTAAGGATGAGTATTTTTCCCATCCAGTTAATAACTTAATTGTGACATTCGGGTTATATGTCGGAGCTTCAAGAAGCATTCAAACCATCACTAAAATGCAACAACATGGTGTCATCAAATACAGCGATCCAAAGATGATAAAATTTTATGTATGTTTTTATGCATTGCCTATGTACAAGTCAGCAAATCTATAACAGTAATTTGTAATAGACATAAATTGATGTTAATATAATAGCTGTAGATTTAAGGTAACTGTCCATATTGTCACAAAATGTGCGATGATCATGAGATGTATAAAATCTTCCTACGGGAGCCACGGACCTGACTCAAGAGAAGCAGCCAAACCATGGGGATTTGGCAGGGAGGGAGCTAGGAGGAAAAATACCTGATTTTAACCCTCTTTCTCCTTCCTGTCTCCACCCAACAGCACCATGGGTGAACCCAATTAGAAGCCAGAGAGCTAAGGAGTCCACTAACGTGGTCCATCCAGGCCAGCCTCCCAGTACACAAAACAGGGTGAGGAAGGGGGAGGTATGCAAGGACAACTGGAAGATATCCACCATACTACTAGTAGTACTACTAGTAGTAGTGGTAGCAGTACTAGTACTGGCGCTAGTACTACCCAGTAGTAGCAGCAGCAGCAGCTGCAGCAAAAGTAGCAGTAGTACTTGCAGTACTGAGAAATATGGTCTAGATGCCAGTACAAGCAGATATTTGCTCAGCCCTATGACCAAGTATGTGGATTTCAAGACTGAAAGCAAGATGGGTGTTGGTGCTATTGCGTGCTCTGTTCTACCAGTGACTGAAGAACACCAGCTAGGAAGATAATTAATGATGTACATGATACAATAAATATACAAAAAGATGTTAATATAGTGGAATGATTAGTGGAAATCACTATAAGAGCATTTATGTTGGGAAAATAAATGCTACATTTTATAGGCTTCAAAATAATCACAAAAGAAGAAGTAGATGTCATAAAAGCTTAGGAGTTTTTTTAATTGACCAGAAATGCAATGGAAGAAGATTCTTCTTCCATCTATGAGTAGAAATACCAAATCAAAACCCAAGAAGGGACCACGTCTATGGTCATGATATGTCAGAAAATGGGGATGGAAAAAGACGGTGAGGACCAGAGAAATCCAGAAACAATTCTGCTGAACCGCACCCTCTGAACCCTGATGGAAGCCCTCGTCTCACCAAAGAGGCTCGGAGTTGGCTTTGTATTCATCATCAGTTAGAGCTCCAGGTCATTCTGCTTGTAGATACGGCTGGAATCATTTCTTTATGGAACTTCAATTTTTCCCAGGTGAGAAATTTGAGATATTTCAGAGGATTGGCAATATCCCAGTAATTTTCCATTTAAATCATATGCATAAAAAATATCTGACACAACTCATTTATCCTGAGACTTCTTTTCCTTTTCAATTTAAGATTTTAAAAATGTTCCATTTTAAAGCAGAGACTGACATGAAAAATGTTGTCACAGATTGTCTGAACGTGTCGGGGGGTTGGGAAGAAGAGGAAAATGCTAAGAAGCTCAGAGCTTTTCTTAAGCACTAAATACTTTACATGCATTGCTGTATTTAATCCATAAAAGTATCCTATAATGTTTACAGTACTTATTTCCATTTTATTGATGTAAAAACCCTTGGCTTAAAGAGGCAAATAAATTAACCTATCTGTAAACAGCAGGATCCAAGCCCAGGATGAATAATCTCTTCTATGTTTTGATTTGGGATATTTCAACCTTATTTCCCTTTGTAAATCCCCATTATAACTTTGCTGTCATTAGCTTGCATGAACCATAAATGAGAGACAAAATACAAAAGATATTCAGAAATACATTCGGCTGAAAATGATCAACGGTGGAGAACAGTCATAAGTTCAAAAGACCCTAGGCTGACCAAACCTCTCATCCAGCGAGCATCTGTCAATGCCAAGTTACTCCACTACTCTGCGTCCCTAGTTCCAACCCAGGTATTACATAACTGGCTTAGCAGATCCCATTACATCAAGTCCAGCCAAATGTCTTCACTGGTGCCATGCAAAATATTCCAAATTGTAACGTAACTCCCAAGAGGAAGTGGGATGATACTTGGTGTAAGGCCATATGAATGAATTATCATTGACAGTCATATATAAGACTTGCTGAATTTTTGGGACCACAAGTGAAACAACATTAGACTTCATTACAATAGTTCAGGTCCATTTTTAAAATACACTGCTTTTATTTTTTAAAGCATCTGGGTAACATTAAAAGCAGTTGAGAAATTCACTACAAATCTCTCACTTTAAAAAAATAATCAATTATTTAAGAACCTCTAACAGTAAAAGCGCTTGACCAACCAAATTCAAACATAGGAGGAAGAAATACAGGTGCACTTTTACAGGGCGTGGTTCCTTTGCTTGCATTATTCAGATGCTATGTTTTGAACGTCTTGTAGACACAGGCTGATGTACTGAGGTCCATTCAGATTTCTCTGAAGCCCTGGCCAGGGCACAGAAGCCAGTCTCGCTTCTGTGGAGGCCAAATTCACTCCCCAAGGGCACCAAGAATTTTCCCAAGGGCAGCACTTAGCCCTGGCCCGACTGCCTGGCTACAATGCTTGTTTTCAGTCATCAAGACACAGCGTTTCGTTACACTATTGTCATGAACCTCTTGTGTCTCTGGGAGAGAATTACAGCCTGCCTTCCAAGCACATGACCAAGGGCTTCAGTCACAACGATGCTAATGCTGATCATGTGACAAATAACCAAACCGCCCTGTTAAATGCCTTATAGGAGCCCATTCGGAAGCTAGAGCCAGAAAGAGGGTGAGCAGCCAGCGAGGCTCCCACCTACCTCTGCCCTCGCCACGCACGGCTCCTCGCCACGGGCAGGAGGCAGTGCTCAGTCACTTAAGACTGTCTTGATGAGGGGAGATACTCATGGTGTTTGACTTTATTACAGCCGAGCCAAATCAAATGCACAGGCACTGCTTCCTTAGATGTCTATATTTCACTTAAACTGGGATAAAGCAAAGAAACTGGAATACTGTCTCATCATGCATTCTAAATCAGCCAGGGTAGAATATAATGGGGAGTTAATCAGATCACTGAAACTCTAATTCACTTGGTATTGATCGGGCGGATTCCTAATGGGACGGCAGACCAATTTCAAATTACAGTAAGCTGACTGGTCCTGGAATACCAATGACCAGGCTGGCGGAGGAGACACAAGGACCACGAGCTCTGCTCTCCTGATGTGCCCGCCCTGCTGGCAGGCACGAACGCATAATCCGATGCAGCATTTAGCTAATTAATAGGGGATTGATGAAAGGTTCGGTTTTGAAAGCAGGCATCTCACTTGGATAAACGTGGGACCGGAGCCCCATGGGGATGGGTAGTCGGGTCCTGGGAAGGTGGGTATACAATGAAAGCTAATGGAAAGTAATGCAATTAACTCAGGCTTTTAATTATATTCATCCATGATTTCATAGGCGCCCACTGCATACAGAATGCGCTTCTTAACTCTGCTAGCACTATGTTTATGACTCATGTCGGAACTGGACCCCAGCAGCAACTCGAAGACGCAGATGCAGGCGCATTTGTGCTCGTTCATTTTCCCCACGGAGAGAAGTTTTTCTGGTGTGGAGGAATTAAGAGGGGAGGAAAGGAGAAGGAAGAAAGGAACGGCAGAGGGCGAGGGGTAACAATGGGGGATAATGAGTATTTTCTAAAGGAGAATTGAGCTCGAGACTGGGTTTGTTAAGATGGGTTGTTACTTTATCGTTCCTTCCACTTGAGATTGTTTGGCCTGGTAATGCGAATAAATGTCCAGTGTATTTACACGCAGTGAGACCCCGCTCCAACCAAACGGATTAATTTTTACATTCTAGAAACAACCGGCTGAACAGTGTGATGAAATTCTCAAACGGATGACTCAATCCGCACTAACAATACCTTCTCGCTTTCGTTCCCTTCTTGAGCCACCTTCCCCTCTCCTGTGAGTCTATGTGTAGACCTGTGTGTGTGTGTGTGTACGTGTGGGGAGGTACCTGTCTATTAGGCTCCCTTTCTCTTCCTAGAGCCGGAGTTGCCACAGTTCCAGGCAGACGTCAGACAGTCGGGGACTGGTGAACAGCTTCCGGTGAGCCCAGACTCTAAGCGTGATGCAGACGCGTGGACCCAGCCTCCCTGCAAAGAAAACAAAGTCATGTTTCCTCCCGCAGAGCTCTCTTCGCTTAATTTTCAGTCTCCCAATACATCCCTTGGGTAACTTGCTTTAGGAGGTAAAACCTAACTTTAAAAACAAGGCTTTGCTGCTTAACCAGAGCTAAAACTCGCTATTTTAAGTATTTTTCCAAGGAGTCACTGAATGCATAACCATCCCCATTTTACAAAAGAGAAAACTGAGACACACAGAGGTTCATGAGTTTGCCCAAGTTCATGCATCTCACATGCCAAGGAGCCAGCAGGTACACTGACTTCAAAGTCCAGATCTATTACTACTCTGGCAGCCTAGCCTCCACCAAGTCTGAGTCTAGAGAGCTGCAGAAGGTGAACGGTAAGAAAAGGGGAGCAGGGACTTATCAAAGACCATAGTTGAGTTCTGGCCTATACTAAGTTAAGCATTAGAGTCCTACAGAGCATCACAGACAGAACACTCCCGATGGTAATATCACATTAGTCAAATTCAGGGCTTAACCTGGCTTGGATGTCTCCGCTGCATACATTTCTAAAACCAGCACAATTCCCTGAGTAATTCTATAAGTGAGTCAAAGCGTATTGAAACTATGTAATATTAGTTGCTATTTAAGTGATAAGATTATGACCTCTGCGATTATATGAAAATAATGAAAGACCCAAGAAGGATTTCTTTCTCTGTCCTCAGAAGCTAGCTTGGCTCATGGGAGGCACTAATTAAGCCTTTGTTGAATGAGTATGTTGAATGAATTAAATATACGCAATTATGTTAAGTGAGAAAACAGATGAAAACTTATGCATACAGATTAATTACACCTCTGAGTTTTTTGAACAGAGTAAAGAGCAGATAGAACAGATTGATGATCAAAAAGTAGTTTGTTTCAAGGTGAATTTTTAATAAGGTAAAAAGATTTAGTTGTCTGATTATTGCTTTTGTTTTTATCTTAAATGTACACTTTTTAAACGGCAAATGGACAAATCTTATAATACAGCGATGTCACTGCTGGGTGAAATAACCTAAAGCAACTCTAACAGACCTACGTGCTTCAACAATACTTTTACTAGCTGAAAAGTACAGCTAGTGCCTAATGACCATCAACAAGAGCATGAGATGCCGTGGTATAAAAGGAAGTGCTATTCGGAAGTTGAAATAACTTCATCGGGTTTACATGGGGCAACACGAATAGCAAAACCAATGCTGACTTTAAAACCCTACAAAGGTATACATGCAGAATATACCGTTTGCATAAAATTTAAGGTGCCCAAAACAGTACCGTTTACTGTTTACAGACAAGAACATCCGTGGTAAACGTTTTATTAGAACATGGGCATTAAAGATTTATTAAAATGTGATGTGCTAATAGTACAGAATTATGTGTGCGCATATGTATCCATTTTATATTATTCTGGTACTTTTTGTGTATGTGAATTATATAATATATATAAACAATTTTAGTGAACACATTTTAATATAAACAAATTACTGGTTGACTTTGAATAGTACCTTGCAAATAATTTTTAAAAATTATTTCATCTTCAGATACTTTACTCATTCCTTTGAGTATGTGTTCGGAAATATTCATGAGCCGGAGGCAGGGAAGCTTTCTATTCCCTGGTGGAAATTGTGCCTGGAGTGGATCTTACCTGTCTGCGCTGGCTTATGTCAACCGACTCGTCTAAGAGAACTGAATGGAAACATCAAAAGGAGTCTTCACTATGGAACCCAACGTAGGGGACAGGGGTGAGAACCAAAGGTCAAACCACCTTCCCAAGAATGTAGTTCCACTTCACTTGCATCAGAGTGATAGTTAAAAACAAATTCCTGGAGTTCCTGTCGTGGCTAAGAGGAATCGGATCTGACTAGTAACCATGAGGACGTGGGTTCAATCCCTGGCCTTGCTCATTGGGTTAGGGATCCAGCGTTGCTCTGAGCAGTGGTGTGGGAGGTCGAAGACACTGCTCTGATTGCTGTGACTGCTCTGACTGCATTGCTGTGATTGCTCTGACTGCACTGCTGTGGCTGTGTTGTGGGCCAGTGGCTGCAGCTCTGATTCAACCCTAGCCTGGGAACCTCCATATGCTGTGGGTTTGGCATAAAAAGACAAAAAAAAAAAAAAAATTCTGGGCCTAACTCTGGGTCTATTTAATGATAAACACCAGGGTGGGGCCCAAGAATTTGCATTTGTAATAAGAACTCTCCAAATAATTCCTGTACTCCTTCAAGCTTGAGAACCACTGGGTTAAGTCACTCAGTGTGTCCTATGAACTAGTAGTTTCCCTTGAAATGGGAACCAAAACTCAGTGAAAACTCCAAGAAAACATGAACTCTTTGAATGAGGAAAGGGACGTGTCTGCTAACATTATGAGAATGAGAAAATAACAAGGCACATGAAGATTATAAAATTGATATTAGGCTCATACAGCTGTTTTTTCTTTTCTTTTTTTTTGCTATTTCTTGGGCCGCTCCCACGGCATATGGAGGTTCCCAGGCTAGGGGTTGAATCGGAGCCGTAGCCACCAGCCTACGCCAGAGCCGCAGCAACGCAGGATCTGAGCCACGTCTGCAACCTACACCACAGCTCACAGCAATGCCAGATCGTTAACCCACTGAGCAAGGGCAGGGACCAAACCCACAACCTCATGGTTCCTAGTCGGATTCGTTAACCACTGCGCCATGACGGGAACTCCTCATACAGCTGTTTTAAAGATGCCCCTCAGATGCCTGCTTGGAACAACAGATAGAGAAGTCTGTTTACATTACAGGTACCATCCCCCTTATCATTAAGCTGCTGAATATGGAAAAAAACCCCAAATCAAAAGCTCGTTGACAACCCATAAAACCAAGCGCCCAGCCCATGCTTGGTTTACGTTACCCAGTCAACACACCATGCTGTGGTAAAGGCCAGTTTGAGTCAGGCAAAGAAAAGGATGCTACAGGAGCTTAGCAAAAGAAACTTCTCAATCTGGGCAGGACGGTCTGAAACCCAGGAGAAGAATTCCTAAGGTAAGACAGGCATGCAAGAGGACCAGGGCCCTTCTTGGCTCTCAGCTCTGGGAGTTTCCCAGAGGGGCGGGGAGGCATTGGCCAGGGCTGCAAGAATGGCTGAGATCATGAGAAACCAATCCCATGACGACCTCTGGCACAAGGCAGAGCAGATGAACCCAGGCGGAGGGGGGGGGGGAGACTGGGACACAGATTCTGAGAAAGACAGACTCTCACCAGGCCCTGGAAGGGGGCCAACCCACCTCTCTCTATGGCTACAGCTGAGCAGTCCGATCTCACATTCAGCCTAGATGGGCAGGCTTTGAAGACTATCAAGAGACTTCCAGCACCAGATGCTTCTGCAATTGCATCACAGAAATCAAGTGCAGGACTACAGGCCAGGAACCAGCACAATGAAGATTTTATAAGACGGATAATACTGTCTTGTGTCCATGTTTGTTATTTTTGCACCTCTCTTGCTTCACAGTGATTAAAAGCAAATCCTTCAAATGCAAAAATCCAGTATACTTACTGTGGAATAGGGCAAAGAGAGAGAAGAGAATTCTCCTACTTTGTAGACAATTTGAAATATGGGTGGTAGCAGCTTGCAAAGGGAAAGGATATGGATTAAAGACCTGTGACCACAGGAAGCAAGCAAGAAGTGGGGAAGAAGCCGCCAGAGAATCAGTTGGCCAAAGAGGCTTAAGGAGGCTCCCCCGTGGCTTTATGACCCTGAGCAACATTCTCCATCCCTTTCTTTTATTAGACAAAGACCAGGTCACTATTCTCCAGGCTGATTAAAATGAAGAATGAGGAAACACAGCGTGTAAGAAATGGAATCGACACTGCCGATGAGACCACAAACATCTCGAAACTCAGAACATGTATTTAACCCAATGGATAGAGGAATGAGGGTGTTTCTCCCCCAACACAGGGGTTGGAAGGAGCCCAAATTAGGACCTTGGGAAGATCAGACTGGGGAACGGAGGTCATAAGGTGTTCAGAGACAAACCGAGGCATACGAAAAGTTTTAAGAGTTTATTTGAGCAAAAAAAAATCGATTCAAATCAGGCAGCGCCAGACAGGAAGTCGTTCTTAGCACTCCACCAGCAGGAGCTCAGGGCAAGGTTTCATGGAGGAGAGCAGAAGCAAAGCAAGGAAACGATTTGATTAGCTGATCGTCAGTGGCTGCATGATTGTGGAACACCTGGTTGGCTGTTTATGATTGGCTGTCCTTACCTTTCCACCTCTCAACCTTGAGGGAGGTACAGATGTAGGTTGTGGTTTGCTTACACAGGCAGCTGCGGCATCCGCATCACCGCAGCGTGATGGCCTCTTGTGTAATTAATTTAACGAAGTAAAAACCTAGAAACCCTTTTATGACTTTTGCTAAATGACCTAACTAAAATGATGAAAATAGTCTACTTTAAAAGAGGTCGATTTTCTTTTTGCAAGCTTAGAAGTTTACTTATATTTTGCCCCAAACCAATTTTATCTTACCCTCGAAACGTTCCAGGATCTCTCTCCCAAATTATGATAAAATACTGAAAATTAGTTTGGGGGGCGGGTTGGTTTGTTTGGGGGTTGTCGTTGCTGCTTGTCTGCGTGCTTCAGTTAGTATCCTCACGCTCCAGCAGGAGGGCCTCCTGCCCCCACCCCTCCCACCTGCAACCAGATGCCTGACGCCCTGCCCCCACCTCACCCCCCACCTCCACCTGTTAAAAACACTGTTGAAGATTTTTACCTCTTTTCACAACACAGGACCTAATAGCTTTATTGTTTTCTCTTTGTTATACAAATTGTAGGTTGATTAACAAAAAAAACAAAATCTCACCTTGACTTTGAGGAAGAAAATTCTAGTTGGTCCAGCCATTGCCCAGCTCACTCTCACCTCTGAGTATGCTACACTTACGATCCTTATAACTTTAGACCAATTTATAAATATTGACACCTAGTTAAACAGATTACTGAGTAGTATGTAATATTAATAGCATGCTATTTAAGCATTCAGAAGGAAATTCTAACTCAATGATTGTTCTACCTATATTTGCGTTTTGGGGTTTTTTGGCTGCACCCATGGCATGCAGAAGTTCCAGGGCCAGGGATCAAACCCACACCACAGCAATGACAACACCAGATTCTTAACCACTAGGCCACCAGGGAACTCTTTTAGTGGGGCTTAGCATGAATGTGACCCCTTAAATAGGGAGCAAAACCGGAGGAATGAATTACAGCAAGAGCCCTTTAATTCTGTCAACTCTAATGCCTCCAATCCCTCATTTCAAAATCCTGCATGAGAAGAGAGAATACAGAAATAAGTGCATATATACTGGGATGCCCCGTACCGCTCAAACAGGAGCGGGGTAGAAGGGAAAATTCCTGTCCCGTACTCTTTCTTCTGCTTCAGACAACGACTTCCACTTTTCTATCAGGACGAAGTTTTAATTGCCTCAGGCTTCTGCAATCAGTCAACAGTGTTTAGCGTCTCACTGCAAATGACAGGGATTCGGTGGAAAAGAAAGACATGGTTCCCCATCCGTCTCTTTCCTGTTTCTTCTTGCGAGACAAAAACAGAATGATTGTGGCCACCGTGTGTTTCTTTACCCATAGCATGACCCTGCAGAACTGTCTTTTCACTTACTAGAAAAGGGCTTTTCTCCACCTGACTGCCTCTGGCCTTATCCTTTGCCATCCTTCTATTTCAGGAAAACTCACCACACACTTCTTTCTGTCCCTCTGATCAATAGCTTCTTTCAGTGGGTTTACTCAGAGCTACTAGTACTACTGGTAATTTACTAAACTGGTTTTTTAGGTGCAGTCTCCAAAGGCCAGTGCCCCTTCCAAAAGAAATTCTTTTCAAATATTTGGATACTGGAGTTCCTGTCATGGCTCAGCAGAAACGAATCTGACTAGCATTCATGAGGATGCAGGTTCGATCCCTGGCCTCGCTCAGTGGGTTAAGGATCTGGCCTTGCCGTGAGGTCGCAGATGCAGCTCAGATCTGGCATTGCTGTGGCTGTGGTATAAGCCAGTGGCTCCAGCTCTGATCCAACCCCTAGCCTGGGAATCTGCACATGCCATGGAGGTAAAAAAGACCAAAAAAAAGACTAAATAAATAAATAAAACATGTGGATAGCTACTAACAGTAATGAGAGGCTGTGAACAGTGCTAAAGACTTTCACCAGCTGACACACTTAGTAAAAGAATAAGCAATAATAAAAACAAGGGCCAAGAATTCATTTCTTTAATGAGAAACTGGACCCTGTCTGTTCACGATTTGATATAAAATGATTAAAAAAAAAAAAAGCAGCAAAGTAAGACAGAGGTAAGGTTCATGGAAAGCACGGACCACAGGAAAAGAACCAACACGCAGACTTCAACTTGAATTCTAGGTCAGCTGATAAATTCTCTGTTCTGTTTTACATGCTCTGTTATTAGGGGAGCGCTAGGTTCATGGTGACCTATTTTGACCCGGACATCAAGGATCTCTCAGTGAATTCTGTCTCTGGTGAAGGCATCAGCAGGTAATCTCATCATATCCCAGAACACAGGGAAGGTAAGGCCGTGTGGCGATGCCCACTCAGTTTATCAGTGCCCCATGTCTCTCTTCTCGTGTGTGCATTACCAGGAAGAGAGTCAACACTCGAATTCCTCTTTTATCAACAGTGCCCGCCAGTAGTGTGTCTATCAAAACCCCGACTCTCCAGGGAGATGAATTTTAATTGAACCTGTCATCATTAAACTCTGAGGATGTTGCAATCATGGCAACATATTATTTTAGACAGCACAGGCTGTGTTATATTCCAGTAGTAATTTAACCCCTACAGCTCAATGCATGAACACAACAAAAGTTGGCTTTTTGCTACATGTCCAATGAAGTTTGGTAAAGGGGTCCCATCCTAAGTATTGACACAATGTATTTGGCTGAACCTGGCTCTACTTTCTTGCAATGCTGCCATCTCAGCATGTGGCTTCCAGTATTGCTGAGGCAGAAAATTAAAGCGCTGGTGGGTCATGCAGAGGCTTTTTCCTGTGTACATGGTGAGTCCAGTAACAGTCCATTGGACTGAACCAGTCACAAGGCCCCAGCTAACTGCTAAGGGCTGGGAAAGGTAGCCTTCTGTGTGCCCAGAGGGACTAGTAATTGTTCCATCCATGCATGGTGTCAATATTTCATAATAAAAACTCTTACTGGGTTATGGACTTGAAAAACATCCCTATGGTAACATTTTTAAGGTCAATTTTTCAAAGTTTTCATTATTTAATTCATTGTAGATATTGCAAATTCTGAACTGCAATTTGAATGATTTGAACTTTTATGTTAACTTTTTTTTTCTTTTTTTTTTGCTTTTTAGGGCCACACCTGCAGCATATGGAGGTTCCCAGGCTAGGGGTCACATTGGAGCTACAGCTGCCAGCCCACACCACAGCCACAGCAACGAGGGATCCAAGCAGCATCTGCGACCTACATCACAGCTCATGGCAACACTGGATCCTTAACCCACTGAGCGAGGCCAGGGATTGAACCCACATCCTCATGGATACTAGTCAGGTTCATTTCCGCTGAGCCATGACAGGAATTCCATTTTATGTTAACTTTTCATGAAGATATTAACATATGATACAAATCATTCACGTTAAGTGTAGAGTTTGATACGTTTGGCCAATTATGTGTACCTCTGTGACACCATCACAACCGAGGCACAGAGCAGTTCCCTTACCCTCGTGCTGCTCCTTTGCAGTCAATCCCAACACCCATCCCACCTGTGACACCAGGTAACCAGTAATCCATTTTCGGTCGATACAATTTTGAATGCTTTGAATTTACTTTGTAGAATTTGTTTCATTATCCAAAAGAGAACATTTGAAGACCTTTGTGACCTTTTGAAATTGAGACAGATTGTTTGTTTAACATGAGCCGCGACTCATCATTCACAGTGTTTCACCATGTTGTTCAATAATGATTCCTTGTATTCAAATAATAAAAGACAGACAATTCAAAACACCTTCAGAAGGCAACATCTTGATGATTTCCTTACTTAGAATATGCCCGTGGGTTTCCCCAGTGTTACACAGTGTCGAATAAAAGTGTTCCTTCCTCGTAGTGTCTACATCACGGTCAAAACTGAGCAGAGAGAAATAAGTAGGAAAATCAGAGAGAGGTCTTCCAAATCTACTTTAGAACTTCTAGGGTAACTGCTCTACGCACTGATGACTCTAGACAGGGAGGTATCAACACGTGTGTGCCTGTGTCTACCACACGCATTCACCGCCCTGATGAAAATTCTCTTCCCTCCTCCCTCACCACAGAGCTGTGACACGGGATCACAGCAAATCCGGCTGTGTCAGCCCTCCAGTCAGTGGGCACCGCACACGGAGGCTGTCAAAGCTCCAGGGACAAGGTAAGTTACCCATCCCTTTCAAACCCAATTACAATTTGCTCTTCTCATCTTGTGGGGAGACAAAAGATTGTCAGGAAAGGATTTGCCACAGAATTCTGGGCATGCACAGTAGCAGCTGGTGGCTTTGTGCTAGGACACCGTAATGGCAGTGGAAAGGGAAATTGTTGAACCAACACAAGTGCAAAGGGCAGGGCAGGGCACTCTAGGCTTCCTTGAAAGCAAAAGAAGACAGATATTTGTGTTCCTGGGGCACCCAATGAGTTGAAGCAGAGTGCAGATGCTGCTGTTGAAAGAATAATGCCTGAGAAGCAGGTATCCCCGATGCTTTAAGTGAGGAACAATATATGGACATTCGCTAATTCTTATTTGCACTGTCTCCCAGAAATCTTCATGAAGCCACACCCTTCTGTCAGCAACAGTGCCATCTCAGCAACATCCCATCCTGACGGAAGTATTCATCTTTTCCTTCAGTGGCTCAACAAATATGTTGTGAGTACCTGCTCCCAACAAGGCAAGATATCAGGGTCAAGAGAGAAGAGCCACATCCAGCAGCTGAGCTGCCCCAGGCAAGACTATAATATTATAAGGGCTTTGCCTCACCTTCACCCCCGCTTCAGGGTCCCCCCTCCTGCTATAACATTACTTCCAGGCCTTGATCCCATCTATATCTTTCCTAAGAACCTCCACTGTAGTTCTTATGCATGCTGGGTTCTAGACCAGACGTGTTCCAAAGCAAAAGCGGCTATCAAGCATCATCTCTTGTGAGGCTAAGACACTAGATTTTTAATTTTGTTTAGTTTTAATTCATTCCAGTTTAAACAGCCACAAGTGGAAGCGTCACGGAACATTACTATTCTAGGCATTTTCTCTTTCCCCATCTCTACCACCCCCTCGGCATCTTTTCTGTTTCCTTCTAAGTAACAACAAGTTCTTACATTAAATGCTGCTTTAAAGAGTGTTTTAATGAACAGTCAAAATACCCTCTTAGGGACTGAACTGAATTGGACGGTATCACCCCAAAATTCATGCCCTTCCCAAAACCTCAGATCCTCTCATTTGGAAATAAGGTCATTGAAGATGTAATTAGTCAAGATGACATCGTACTGGACTAGAGTGAGCCCTTATTCTACATGACTGGTGTCCTTGTAAGAAGAGGAGGAGAGAGTTCCTTCATGGCTCAGTGGGTTAAGGGCCTGGCATTGTCACTGCTGTGACTCTGGTTACAGCTGTGACATGGGTTTGATCCTGGCCTGGGAACGTCCACATGTCATGGGCACAGCACCCCGAAAAAGAGAGAGAGAGACGAGGAAAGACAGGCAGATACACAGAACACCACGTAACAACCGAGGCTGAGATTGGAGTGCTGTGTCTACAAGGGGCAAGGCACACCAAGGATGCCAGCAACACCAGAAGCCAAGAGAAAGGCAGGGAACATACTCTCCTCTAGAGCCGCAAGAGAGCATGGCACTGCCACCACCCAGATTCAGACTGCTCGCCTCCGGACTGTCAGAGAATGCATGTGTGTTATTTTACGCCACCCGGTCTGTGGTGATAAATTACAGCCACCCCAGGAAATTCATACTTAGGTTGGCTTCACCTATGTCTTCATCATTATGTCATTTAATAAAGGCTCTGTGGTCTTAAATTTGACACCAAAATTATTAAGGGTGAAGCGGGTAGGACCCACAGTACAGTGGCCAGCACTAACGATGATTGGGATGGGATACAGATGGGAGCAAGTAAAGGACCGACGGTACCTTGGCGAAGTGAGAGTGTCCCAGTTCTTCCCACTTAGATTTTCTCCCTAAGCAGACTTTGCCTCAGACTCTGCCCTGCAGAGTCTGAGATATCTTTCTGAATCAAAGATGTGAATTAAGTCTTAGAAAGGAGCCTGGTTTCTGTCTGCAGCCCATTACTGACCTAAGACTGCAATGATCACATTAAGAAAATAAAGCATTATTCATCCAGGGAAAGAGCATGACAAGTAATGATGTATTATTTCTAAAATATAACATTCCTAAAACATCTTTCCTAAAATTCATGGAAATACATACGCACATATGCGAGGATAACACATGTACCTTTAGAAGCACAAGTGTGCCTATAAACGTATACTGCATGTGTACCTCATGGAAATGAAATCTCTTTTCCCTAAATGATTGAGCGTTTTTTCAGCGAAACTGGAATCCCACCAATAACTTCTCAAGAGTGAGCTTAGAGACCTGCCTCTCAAAGAGATAACCTTTAATAAATTCAGTGTACATTGAACTCAACCTTGAAGACACCATCAAGATGAACTAGAATCAACCTAAAGGAGAGCCCAAGACCCAAGACCCACAGTTCTGCGCCCACCCCCAACCCTGTCCAGGAGACCCCAAAATTTAGAGCAAAGCCATACCCACCCTAGGACAGTCTGCTCCTCTCCAGTGGGCCCTTGGATTGTTCCCGTCAGGTAATATTCAGTCAGATGTCCGTTCAACAGGTTTTAAACGTGCAGGGATGGTGAAGTACTTTATGGGCGAGTTTCTTTTTACCTTAGAGAGATCTTAGGAACTAGTGACTGGTCCTTCAACTTTACTTGAACACACAGAACCAATGAGGAAAACCACAGGGATTTATCAGAACCCAATAGGTAGGTCAGTGCAGACGGCAGACCTCTCTCTCGGGGGGTCACCCTTGGGACAAAGAAACAGCTGTTTTTATTAATACAGGCACACCTGAGAGGCAGTGATGGAATGAAAGTTTTTTTTCCTGCAGCAGGAAGGACCTTATTAGACTATAATTGATGGGATCCAAGAAAGATTGCCGAGAATGCCCCTGCATCTCGGAGGGGTTCATGCTGCTCCCATAAATTTCACTGACGACACTGATGCCAGTCCTGGAAAAAACCTTTGTGGGGATACATTGTTAGGCTCCAGTGGATACTTACTCTTTCCCAGAAAGCTATACATCAGCTATAAATTGTTATTGATAAATGTTGGAACTTAATTCCACTGTTTTCAGAGCTCGTGCCGCCTCCCTCCATGTGCGGAAGAGACTGAAAAAAGGACACAGACAACCTGGCAGGTGTGTTCACTTCTCCTGGGAGCTTGACAAGCAGCGGGGTGTTTCAGCCCCAGGTAAAGGGGGAGCACTCACACACCGATACACATCTGGCCCAAGCAGTGCTGTTACTTCAGCCTCCCCGAGAGCCGGCAGGGTGACCTATGAGGGAGCTCAGCCTGTCACCTGTCAGCTTGGAGTGAGTTTCAGAGGCTTAAGGGGCTCGGAACGGAGCCATGTGCTCTTATCAGAGTCCGACCTGCCTCAGCCTGAAAGGAGATTTGCAAGAGAGCAGTTGTGCTGTAGGCTGAGAAACCTCTACCATTACATTCGGAGGTGCGGGAGGCTGATGAAGAAAAAGCTATGAGAAAGTGAAGAGAGGGAAGAAAGTTTCATTTCCTAGAACGCCCTGATTTTTATTCTGAAGACATTATCTATTGATTCCACGTAAAATCAGGGCAACTTTTCTTTTATTGTGTGTGACTAAGATATATAAAGCTCTTTTGGTGCATGTTTTAAAACTGTGATTGCCCAGTTCAAACGAGAATCGACACAGTCCCAATAGGCAGAACGCAATGCCATGCAGAGGGCAGTGGACGACCTGCCCATGTTTATTCAGCAGGACTCTGGTCAACACTCGGCTTTAATAGCTTTTCTTTACCTCCTGAGGCTTCGGCTGTGAACTGGTCATTTGGCCTATGAGGTCCTCTTTTCCAACAAATATGCTCCTGTCTCTTATATCCACATGAGGGACACGTGTTTAAAAGTTGGTAAATTCAGAAATCCCCAATTTTCATTACTTAGATGTGTGTAAGTATCACTCCTCCCTAAAACCTTTTAACTTCTCATTGAAAATCTAAATCAGAGATTAGAGAGTGGAGAGATCATGTCACTTTCACAGCTATTTTAGTGCTTAAAATGAGATGAGGGAAACAACCAGTATATTCCAATATGTTTTAAAAGGCATTTGTCTTAAAAGATATACCTTGGCATTGGATAGACTCTTATACATAGTAATATAAATAACAACAGAAGGAATCTGGAATTTTCCACTTGCTGGGGAAAGTACGAGTAATCATACTTTGTTGCTTAACATGCTGGATTGTTTTAAATTTAAAACTTGACTCACAGAATGTTTTAATACATCATATAATGTTTTATTACTCTTAGCTCGACATTTCAAAAAGGAGCAGAGCACCTAAGATCTTTTTCATAAGCATCTCAATTATTTATTAAGATTAATGGAGATACATGCACAGCTGAAGAACAAAATTGCAACTACTTATTATATCTAAATTTATGATTGCACCAACTTTGAAAGCAGAATAACCACAAGTCGAGGACCACAATTGAAAAGTTTAGGGAGGAGTTCCCGTCGTGGCACAGTGGTTAACGAATCCGACTAGGAACCATGAGGTTGCGGGTTCGGTCCCTGCCCTTGCTCAGTGGGTTAATGATCCGGCGTTGCCGTGAGCTGTGGTGTAGGTTGCAGATGCGGCTCGGATCCCGCGTTGCTGTGGCTCTGGCACAGGCCGGTGGCTACAGCTCCAATTCGACCCCTAGCCTGGGAACCTCCATATGCCGCGGGAGCGGCCCAAGAAATAGCAACAACAACAACAACAAAAGACAAAAAGACAAAAAAAAAAAAAAAAAAAAAAGAAAAAAGAAAAGTTTAGGGAATAACATATTAACAGTTGGTCATACGAATAATTAGGGAATAGTATAAACTGTGGTTAAGAGCAAGCACTTAGGAGCCAAAGATACTCAGATTCCAGGCCCTGTTCTGTCACCTCATTGGTTGTGTGAACTAGAGCCTCAGTCTTCTACTCCATGAAATGGAGCTAACACTTTCCATGGGTTGTTTTGTGAGAGAGAGAGTCAAATAAAACACCCCACGCAATGTCACTGTCACTGTGTACCACACATAGTAAATTCTTCGTATTTGATAGTTATCATTTTTTAATAACATTCAGGATAAACACATAACCTATAAAGAGTACCTCTAGGTGTATAAATTAAACAAAGTTCAGGGACTGGTGGGCGATCAAACAAACAACTTGTCCTGAATTAGCGGAAGCTACAGAAGCGACAAATGACCAACCACAGGAGAACGTGTGCAAAGCAGACCGCTGGGGGGGTAAACTGATGGATAGTCCGTGGAGCACCACACACATCCCCAACTTGTGCTCCTCAAACCGCTTCAATTTCAGTGGCCAGGAAACATTTTCAAAATCCAGCAAAGGTGGTGTCGCAATTGCCAAAGTGATGCATAGCAATGGTTCTTGTTCACTTCTTCCCCTGGCTCTTGACGAGTGACTCCACGGCTCCACCTCCAAATGCACTAACTCTGGGAGAAGTCGAAAACGCTGGATAAGAACCAGCTTAGCTAAAGATGTTGACTAATCTGCCAGTAGGAGTCACTCTGATGAAGAACGTTGCACGCAACCTTACAGTTATTACTCAGCCTTAGAGACCAGTAATACACAGGTTACCAATTACCTTCGGAGGCCAACCCAGCGAACGTTTATACTTCTCATCCTGCCTGACCTCACTGTGGTGTTTACTACGCTATTCGGCAACACTGCTGCTTGCTGCAACTCTGCTTCTGCAGTCTTCGTCTGTGAATCCCCCCTCCTTACTGCGCCTGTTACTTCTCAGGATTTTGTCCTCTGTCTGCATGCTGCTACCTGCACTCTCTCAGGGAAACCTTAACTGCACCAATCTCTCTGACTTGCAACGATACTCTGACAGCTCCTGAACGCGTAATTCCTTTGCATAAACTCCAGATTCCTATTCCTCATCTTCTTGGGGCCTCTCCATCTTGCCCACTGGCACTGAGTGAAAAAAAGTACCCTCCCATTGTGGTTAATAGTGAGTTTATTATCCAGCATTTTGTTATGCAATTATCATACTTTTAGGAAAGAGAGACAATATACCATAGCCCCGACAATCAGCCAGGAGTGAGGCATGAATCTCAGACGAGAAACCAGAACTCCAGAGCAAGAGTCAATTCGAAATTTTCTCCATTTTTTTTTTAACTTTTTTTAGGGCCACACCTGTGGCACATGGAAGTTCCCAGGCTAGGGGCCAGATCAGAGCTGTTGCTGCTGGCCTACACCACAGCCACGGCAACATAGGATCCAAGCCACATCTGTGACCTACACCACAGCTCATGGCAATGCCAGATCCTTAACCCATTGATGGAGGCCAGGGATCGAACCTGCATCCTCATGGATGCTAGTCAGATTTGTTTCTGCTGAGCCACGACAGGAACTCCAGTCTCTGTTCTCTGAACCAGGCAACAAGAGAAATATCAGCAAGGACTGGTTCTGGAGTGGTAGAGACCACCGTGGGGCCCACCAGGTGAGAACTTAGAGCTGGAGCAGCAGGATGTCAGGAGCAATTTCAGTGAGCATCAAAGACTGCAGGGCGCTGTCTTAGAAGGCAAGGTATGTGTTGAGGAAAAATCTAAGACCTGGGAACAAGTTAGCTATGATGGAATGAAAACCGACTCCTTTTATTATCAACCGCTTAAATTCTGCTTCTTTTCCTTTAGTCTGTAGAAAACTTTAGTGACCCTAATTTTAAAAATTAAGGCTTTCTTATCTTGGTTAGAGGTAATCAAGGGTAAGGGTTTGTTCACGCTGTGTCCTGGATTTTACAGGGGCCTTGACCCGGAGGTGGCGGAGAGGTCCAACATGAAGAAACGGTGCAAGAAGGTCAAGTCAGACCCCCGAGAAGGTCAACTCCACGAGAAGGGAAAACTGAGGGTCAAAGCAGGGCCACCTGGGGAGCGCTCTGTGCCCGAAATTCTCCTTCCAGCTCTCCAACCCGCCCAAGGCCTAAAGACGCAGGGGCTTCTGGGTTTGCGCCTATCAGGCAGCCTCTTCCTTCACATCTAACATGCACCGAATCCAAGCGGGAACTTACCCCACTGCTGGTCTCAGTCCTCCTAGCTCTGCTGATTGCTCCTTATGTGCCTTCTCTAAATCTGTTCCCTCACTTGTGACCTACGTGCTGAAACGTGACCTACCTGCCTCTCAGGACTCCCCCAACAGGTTAGACCTTAGTCTGTGCTTTTTAACCATGTCACTTGAGTGTTTTCAAAAATAATAATCTGGTTCAGATATATATTCTTCGTTAGGTTTTCCAAGGGTTCCTAAGTTAGGTATATTATAGCTTTGTCTGTCCACACTCTTCTACGATTATATAACATTGGACAGTCTTGGGATTTTTCATTCTCTTTGTATGCATTTGGTCCTGGGTTTCTATCTAATTGTCTTAAATTCATAAAACAGAAAAACACATCCATGCCTTTGAATACAGTTTTCTGTTTACATGGTCTTGACAAATTCGTCTTGATTGACTCTCTTCCTGTCTTTTTTAAAGGCCAAATGCTTCATTATAAAGTATTTTTCAAAGGGTCTTACCCATCCATCTGCTTTCTCATGCAGAACAAATTAAAACTCTCATACATCTTTGTATTTGTGCTTTCATCTATCACAAGGGCCTGATATAGCCTCATTCTCTAAAACATTGCTAGGAGAGCGTTAGCTAGGATTAGTGAAAGTCACTCCATAGGCTCTGGAGAAGGGGAGAGGGTCATAAATTTAAATACCACAAAGCAGAGTCTTGCTGTGATTACAGCTAAATCAGTCTTTGCATCTGTGCTCAAAATCACACGTAAAACATATAAATAAGGAAAGGAACCGCCTTCTCTGAGTGCACAATACAAGTCTCTTAGTAAAAGAGTGCTCAACGCATTTATAAAACAGAAACAAACACAGATTTTGAAATCAAACTTACGGTTACCAAAGGGGAGTACTGTGTGGGGCGGGGAGGGAGGGACAAATCGGGAGGATGGAATTAACACATCCACGCCACTATCCACAAACTAGATACAAACAAGGGCCCACTGGAGAGCACAGGAAGACCTACCCAAGGCTCTGTAACAACCTATATAAAAAAAGAATGGATATATGTGTATGCATAACTGATTCACTCTGCTGTACCCCTGAAACTAATACACCATTGTAAAACAACTATACTCCCATAAATGTTTTAAATGGGAAAAAAAAAAAAAAAGAGAGAGAGAGAGAGGGAGAGAGAGAACTCGGCAAGTAGAGGAAGTTTCCTTATCCTTTCAGAACCTTTTAGCCTAACCCTGTGCCCAGCATCCTCAGGCACACACACAGTATCGATTTCCAGAATTTCTCCATGGCATGCCAAAAATAATCAACAAAAAATAAATCAAAAGCAACAGCCTCCTTCCATGATGTATTAAATATCTTCCCCCTGAAGTTAGGACAAATAGAGATGTATATAGAGAGCAGCGGAAACATAAATCTAGTGTCGTAGCAATCGATTTCTGCCTTGTTCCTTTATTTCTAGTAAATAATGATGCTCAGATCTTTCATGGGGGCGCTTTAGAAAAAGGCAGCGCCAAGATCCCTGGAAGAGCTGCCTCTTTGGTGCAACCCATGATGCTGCTCCCTCTCCAGAATCATTGCCCTCACTCACTTCTTGGTGTGCAGTAGAAACAACATTTGGTGGGATGAGAAGAAATGTAAGCGGATGTTCACTTTAAAAGCTTTCTGTCTGGTCACGTATATGGTTAACAAAACATTTGCTATTGTTCAATGTCAAGCCAAAAAGAGAATTTCTCTAGAAAATGTGGTCGCTGCATATCACCATTGAACTACGAAAAATGAAAAGATAACATGGATTTTTTTTTTTTTTTTGTCTTTTTGCTATTTCTTTGGGCCGCTCCCGCGGCATATGGAGGTTCCCAGGCTAGGGGTTGAATCGGAGCTGTAGCCACCGGTCTACGCCAGAGTCACAGCAACGCGGGATCCGAGCCGCGTCTGCAACCTACACCACAGCTCACGGCAACGCCGGATCGCTAACCCACTGAGCAAGGGCAGGGACCGAACCCGCAACCTCATGGTTCCTAGTCGGATTCGTTAACCACTGCACCACGACGGGAACTCCGATAACATGGATATTGATGACGAGAAAAACAATGGAAGTATTAAATACTAAGCAGATCTGATTAGACCTGAGGCTCAGCCAAGCCAAGTCTCCGCTAATGAGACATAGAGAAAACTAATTTAACCTGTTAGATAAGGTGAATTCAGTAAGCAAAGACCACTGCTTTGCTAGTCTTGGTATCTGCGCCACACATCCCGACTTGAACCCCAGGGTGGGGATGGGAACAATTTTATACAGACTTCCAGGTTCCTCCCCACTGCTCATTTCTTAGGAAAATTCATAAGATGATGCATGATGAAGTCAGATCATTAGATTTAGAACACACAGGAAGATGTCAATTTATTTATAAGATAAACAATTGAGGTTGAATTTTGATTCTGGCACTTAATTATCTATATGCCTTGGGAAAAAAATCATGTAACCTTGTTATATAATGAAGTAGCGTGGAGACAGAGCTGGAAAGTAATAGATGACTGTCAAGCATCTATTTAAAGCATGTGGTCTGTGTCTCTCAGTTTGAGACCAAGAAGCTTCCTGGGGTGAGGGAAACGGGATTCCAAGAGGGACAGAGAAGAGGTAACAGGGGGCAGAGATTAAGAAGAGTTGATCCAGCGTAAAGTTTGGCAGGACTAAATAAGTCCTATAACTTGAGCCTTTTCTCTTCATTTTAGGAGGAGGAGGAGGAGTTATTTGGTGCCAAAACTCACACGAGGCTGGCACTCACGTTCTCAGTAGCTTAGTCACTAAAGCTCACACATTCTTCATACGTCCGATTACGTCCGTGAACCGTTCTAAGCAAGACTCATGCTTTCTTCCAGCCCCTCGCTTCAGGATACACGCCTTTTTATAAAGGGCTTTGTTTTTCTGACACAGAGATGTAGGAACTGAGTTTTCATGGGACCTTGGAGGTGGACGTCAAACATAAAATAAATGCTGAATGAATCGTACAGAGAAATCAATTGGGTCAACCACGGATTTTCTGGGTCGGCGGGTTGGATGTCATAGACGTGGTGACACATGCCTGCAATGACGACGCCTGGAGTCGCCCATCGAGCCAGTCAAAACAGTGTTTAAAAGAAACAGATACCCTGCAACGAAAGCGGTTAGAAGAAAGGGTGTGTTTTGTGTGATAAATTCAATCTGCACTGCCGTGAATGAGGAGCCTTCGCCTTCTTCTCACATTCCTCCCCCTGCAAAATTACACCCATCACACGTAGGCAACTAAGGTGTGAGGTCAACTAAAGCCCCAGGACTCAATGATATATTAATACACCTTTGCAGTTGTTGGGATGAGAATTTTTTCTTTTAATGAAGTCTTGACATCTGGGCCCTGCACCGCCCCCCGCCCCTTAGCCCCGCGGTCCTGATGGGAAAGAGGTGCTACCAGTGACAATTCAATTAGAATATCCGCAAATGTAGGCTAAGCGGACTGGGACCGATGCATCCTTTACACAACTCTGATCTTAAGAAGAAGTGAGCTCTATTGGATTATTATCGTAGAGGCAAGAACAGTAAAAACTAAAAACGACCTGTTACCTAATCATTACTTTGACAATAATTGTCACGAACAGAATTTCTTTATAGATTTTGGATGTAGCCTTTGAAGCAAAAAAAAAAAAAAAAAAGACTCAGATGCTGTGTTGGCCTGAGCTAAAAGGATTTTAAAAATTTAATCTTTAAGAGAAGCTCCTGAGATACAGGCTAAAAGAGTTTATAAAGGTCATAAAAAAATTAACTTATCTTGCTGACTGAAGCTTTTTTAATGCACTCTAAGTTACAAAGGAATCGTATCTGGAGCCTGGAGGCCAGTGGTCTGCTATATTTTTCTCTCATTAGTAGGGACAGCAAAAAATCTGCATTGGGATTTTTACCACCGCAATCATCTTAGATTCATTAGTCTTCATGATTGAATATGAGGAGAGCATGGAGCCAGTGGTGTAGGAATATTTCGTACTTATCTCATCTGCTCACACTGCAGTTCAGAAGGCAGCCAGAACTGTGAGTGGAAAGGGGGCTGCCGCTGGGGCTAAACATGGTTAAGAGTCAGACTCACGTCCATCGGGCCTGAGAGAAATGAACGTAACACAAGGTCTTCAGGCAACGGCTGTTCCTCTCGGAAAGGAAAGTCCATGCCTCTCTGGACGTGTGGCATCAAAAACAAAATGGGAGAGGCCCCTGCAGACGGCACTGGTGTTTGGGGGGGGAGCCCCCCTGAGGATTAGATCCAGGGACTCCAAGAGAAGGAACTTCACCCTGTGAGGTTCAGCTCCCCTCAACTATCAATTAGTGATAACCAACTGACCCCACCTACCTCAGCAGGCACCGGAAGCCACAGCAGAAATAATACGTTTGAAAGCATTTTATTGTGACTAAGCTCCGTATAAACATGGGCACTATCATCGCATTGACCAAAAGGACCACGATTATGCCTAAAAGATGGATATACGAGCATAGCGACACTTTAAATTAGCCCGACAGACATACAAAACATTTTCTACAGTCGGGGCAGTATTTTATCTTCATCTTCTTAGCATCAACAGTGCCAGATACATAGCAGATGCTGAATGAATCTTTTTAAGTGACTGTATGACAATCATGTTAGAAAGAGCATGACTTCAGGAATCACTTAAGGTAAAAACGTCTCTTCCATGATTAAAACAAAATTTGATTTTTTTAATTTATATTTATTTATTTATTTTGTCTTTTTAGGGCCGCATGTATGGCATATGGAGGTTCCCAAGCTAAGGGTCCAATCAGAGCTGCAACTGCCGGAATACACCACAGCCACAGCAACATCGGATCTGAGCCACATCTGCGACCTACACCACAGCTCATGGCAATGCCGGATCCTTAACCCACTGAGCGAGGCCAGAGATCGAACCCGAGTCCTCACGGATGCTAGTTGGGTTCCTTAACCACTGAGCCATGACGGGAACTTCAATTTGATTTTTTACATCTGTCTCTATGACTTATATTTAGGGAGAGGCTATAGCGTAACATGGGAAAACGAGAATGAAAGTCGGACGCTTGAGTTTAAGGTCCAAGTCTACCACATCTTGGCTAACGCGAGTTGCCTAACCTTCTTCCTCTTCTGCAATCCAGGGGTTAACAGTAGGATCCACCTCTTCTGTGAATGTTCCGGGTAAAGAGACCACTGGTGCAAAGGGAATAACACAGCGCCTGGGTCATGGGAGGCTCTTAGTAAAAGTTGCCGTTGATGTTGTTTTAATTGTCGTCGTGGTCCTTCTTGCTGTGGTTGCTGTTGTTGTTTGAACATCATTGTTTAAAAGTGGGCTTCAACAGAGGGAGGGTCTCGCGGGCAGTTCAGTGACCAAGTCAGCCAGACTGGATGGTGGCCGCCACACGGACATCCCTGAGGCCCTCAAGAGGAGAGGCAGGCTCTCCCTACCACCGCCTGGCTCCTTAGGACTGACAAGGCAAGAGCCAATGAACACCTGTTAGTCTTGCTTCAAAAAAAAAAAAAGCCCATAAGATTTTGTAACCCAGCTGCACTATGGAGTTTAGGCATTTCCTCTCACGCCGAAGTCTTCTGTTTGCTGGCATTTTGATCGGACCTTCCCCCCTCAATTGAAATTATTTTTCAAATTAAAAACTTCCAATAAGCCAACCTTTAGCAAGGGGGTCACCTAGGGGTGCTTCTCTGAGGTAAATTGCAGTCTTCTCATTTGTATTCACGGCAGGATCCACTCACGATGGAGGCTATGCTATCGCTGGACAAGGGGAAGTGATGTTTGTTAATCAGAAGATCTAGCATCGTTTGCTGAGCAACTTTTTTTGGTGGAAGGTCTTGCTAGAATTTTTATTCCCTTGGGCTCAACTCCGTGATTGGATTAGAGGTTTGTGGCATCCTGGTTATTTATTACAACTTGCTCAACATAGGGGTCACTCTCGTGTACCCTTTTTAATCATGATGATGACAGCTGAGAATTGACACCGTGCACTATTGTGTACCATCAAATGCATAACAAATACTTTAATCAGGCTTAAATAGCTCCAGAACCACAACTCGTTACTGCAGGTCAGAGGAAAATTTCTGGAGATGACAAGTGGAGATGTGGCAACACGGATTTCCAAGAGAGGACGGCACCTAATCCGATGGAGCCATTGTCTCATTTTCTACGGAACCACGTCTCTCTTACAGCAGCGACAGCCCAGATCAAAAGATCCAGGCAGGGGCATCAACTAGAAATAATAACCGAATTATGCCAGTTCTTTTATTGATTTGACAAATTTATGGAATCAGAAACCTGGCAGACAAATTACATACAAATTACATAATTCCCTTCACAGGCTGAGGACTCTTAAGAGAAAACGAAGCCTTTGAGCATTTGTTTAGGGATAAAGCGAGACTCTAACTGGGGCACCTGCCCTTCTCCTCTCTCTGATTTCCAAGAGCAGAACATTCCAAAATGGAGTCTTCGCTCCTTCCACGGCCACCGTTTCTAGGACATACGTGATTTCTCCCAAACTGGAGGCAGCCCGCTGTAAACGGTGGTGCATGCCAAATTTTAGAAAACAGAATCATACTCATCACTGAAGCATCACCTTCTATTTCCCATTAAAATATCTGTAATCTTTGCGATTCAGAGAGCAGTGATCCTAGGCAGGGCATCCCACACTGCCTGGCAGGTGGGAGTAACTGCACTAAGGCTCCATTTCAAAAGCGAAAAGGATGCTTGTTGCTGGTTAACACTTTCACAGCAAACGCTTGGTGTCTGCTCTGAGCCTGCCAGGGAGGGAGGGCATTTATTTCCACAGCAGGAGGCGGGTGGCAACGCTCCATCACTGGGACTCCGCATGTATTATGCGAAATGACCGATGCGCAGTTAATCACCGGGCCTGAGAGATGGCCTGGGGGAAGGCACTGGGTTTTTTTTCCGTATGAGTATTGACAGGCTGGCTTAGAGATCAGCCTGCCTGGTGTTTCAGTCAATTAGAAAACACCTGATCCATGAAGCAGACTGACTGTACTTTCAAAATAAACTTGGATTGGACTAGATGCTGTTCTATTCCAATACGAATCTTCAAGTCTTGAGCAACAGGGTCAATGTACCCGCAATTATCCACTTGCTTTGCGGGACACACTAAACTCTGGCTCTTCTTCTAACGTTTCTAAAAATATTAGTGCAATCACCAGCGTGAGGATGCCAACGACGTTTACACTGATTCTATAACCACAGCACCCATGGAGAAACATTCTGAGGCCTCCTCTTTCTTCCAACTCTGAATAAGTCCCTCAGCTTTTCCCACGTGACTGTGTGAAATGGGGAACTACAGGAGCAGCACACTGCCTGTAAGTTACATTCTGAGCCCCAGTAAAAAACAGCAACAACCACACTGCATTCTGTTTTACAAAATGCTTTACAGCTTTTCAAGATAGATAAAGGGGAAAAAAAGTGAAGATTTTGTGGGGTTTTTTATTGTTAACATGTATGATTGTTCTGTTCACCCAATCAAAACCCCTGAAAGTTTCCCTTGACCCTCAGAGGGTCCCTGGCTGGGTGGCTGTGAAATCTGAACTTGACAGAGACAGACTTAGAGGGGGAAAGCATACACATTTATTTAGTGTCAGTTTTAGGTGACACAGGAGACTCTGTAAGGGCTGGCTGCAAGGAGGACACGACCTCGGCCTGGAAGACCTCCAGGCTCAGCTTTACGGTGCACATTTCAGAGGAAAGCTCAGCCTGACTCACGTAAGAAGCCGTCTTGTGCTGAACGGCATAAGGCCGACGGGTCCAGCAACCCGTATTCCCGAGTTTCAGATGAGGAAGTAAAAGTACCAGGAGACAGGCACAAGGTTCGCGCCACAGGGCCCAGAGTTCGTTTCACATGCCTGCTTCATCATCTTCTTTTTTTTTTTTTCCTGTCTTTTGCCTTTTGTCTTTTTTTAGGGCTGCACCCTTGGCATATGGAGGTTCCCAGGTTAGGGGTCTAATCGGAGCTGTAGCCACCAGCCGACACCACAACCACAGCAACGCCGGATCCTTAACCCACTGAGCGAGGCCAGGGATCGAACCCTCATCCTCATGGATGCAAGTTGGGTTCATTACCCTTGAGCCACAGCAGGAATTCCCTCAAGTCTCTGATGGGCTCCATGTTGCTTAACTGTAAAAGTCGACCTGCTCAGTCTGTGGTCAGGGGCCATCCCTGACCCCATCGACCTTTTAATCTTGTTTCCCTTTACCTGTCTTCATTCACTCACCAGTTCAGTAACATGGCTAGTCGCTATTTGTCACTCGCGGTGTCCGCATAGGATTTCCCCCTTCCACAGGTGTGGCCACGCCCTCCTCCTCCAGTCCCCCACCTCCCCTTCCAACCCGATTCCTTCTGCATAACTAAACCCTCCTGGCGCAGCCCGCCCTAATCTTCCCGTTGGGAAGAATGTATCCTTCTCCTGCCCCACAACCGCGTCTGTGTCTCATACGCCACTTTTACCTGGTACAACAGCTCTGTATATCTCATCTACCTTTATACGCATAAACTCCTGGAAAGTAGAACCCAGGTCGAATTCATTTTTACATCCCCCGTGGTACCTGCCACAGGACTGGCATCGTGTTGCCCTTTAATAAATATTGATTGATGTATTCCATTCACAAATGAGTGGATGATTCCTAATTTACTATCCTTAAAGCATCATAAATTTCCTTTCTCAGACACCTGCTTTCACCTATTCAGATCCTGAAGCATATTCCAAATTCAAACAGATGCTCACGGACAGCTGGGGATTACGCTGCAGACACCAAATCATCGGCATCGCTCTCACGCTCACATCTTCACCTGGTTATGTGTTCCAGACAGCTGTGCCTTCTTGGAAATGCACTTGGCTTCAGGAGCGGGCTCTGTTTGTAATATCTCCGCAGCGTTCCAGAATAAACATGACGGGCCCTGACGTGGAGTAGAGTGTGTGCGAGTCCGTGCTCTATCTGTGTTCTCCAGGGACTGAGGGTGCCCTCCTTCTGCATTCTTAAAAGTGCTTCTTCTCTTAGAGGCGCCCTCAATTTCACATCATAGTGATTTTACTTTTAGGAAGAAAAAGAGTGTGGAAATACCCTGTGATGGGGAAAATATGAGTGAAGAAACTGTATAACTCAGCATATGCTGGAGGCTGGGAACAAGACCAAAGGATGCATATTTAGGCTTGCTTTTCCTGAACTGGATGCACGTTCTGCATCCAAATGTACACTGACTCTGGCTACCGAGCCATTTTTCAAACTCATCTGCTGGGAGACCGCTCTTAGCATTCTCTTCGGACTGTGGCCAGAGGTGGAACATTAGTGAATATCCCTGTTTCCTAATCTCCCATGGTGTGTTTTATTCCACATGCCCTTTGCTTTGTTTCCTTCCACTTGATTACTCAGATGTACCCCTTCCCGTTCTCTAGGGTGGGTGGGGGGAGATGGAGAAGGAAAATAAATACGCCCGTGGTTGTCGCTAGCAGACACCAGTTTATAAATAGTACTGGTTTGACTGTGCACTGGTTTTCTGAATACAGGAAGGTCAAGAAAAACATTTTCTTTTGAAATGAAAAAAGGAGGTTAAAACAAGAGTTTTAATAACAGGCTTGACACCACGCCGTGTAATACCAACATGAATTACACTTGGTACCAGACTTTTATTGGAAGGCCTAGATTGCTTTGTTCCTGTCCCTGACATCATATTCAGAGGTAGGTTTATATTTGTCCAGAAGGGAGCTGCTTGCTATAGTCCATGCAAATCAAATGCTTGATTTATGCGCCGTTCTACTAGAGGGTGTAACATTAAATTTAATTTTGCGAGGAGAGCCCGAAGTGTTTCAATGCCTGGGCCTGACACTGTGAACTAGGCAGAAAGGTGCACAAGAATTCATTAGAGTTTCCAATATGCGAAATGCAGCATTTGAATGAAACATTTGTCTCTTGTCAAAAAGGCGTCACGTCTGTTCTTGGGAACGTATTTCCACCCCTACCCTCGGGACACGCCCAGGAGATTTTTGGCCTTCATCGTCGACCTTGATGAAAGATGAGTGACTGTGAGCATTTGGTGGACTGAGGGGACATCAGAAAAACAAGTGCCTGTGAAATGATCGATTACCAGTCCTACGAACCCCACTGTCTTCACCTTGATTGTTGGCTGTTGCCACAGAAAGTTTACGTCCCTGTGCTAATCAGCCACGTGACACATGGGGGGGTTTTCTTCTTTAGCTGGGTGCAGTTTGCGCATCCTCCTGCCCATTACCGGCTGACTTCCTTTCCCATCCTCTGCACCAACTACTCAGCACTTACCTCCACTGTCCCCGGGATCAGGACCTCAACGGCAAACCCTCCGGCTCAGCACAAATGCTGAAGTCTACTTCTTCTCAGGGTCCTCGGAAATCAACACCACTAGCATTCTTTCCATGCATCTCTAGCTTTGCTGTCCTTCCACTGCTCACAGAAGAATGTCTCCACCCTTTAACGAGCAGGTAAGGCCTTTGGTAACCTGTCCTGCTCTTACCTTCCAGCCTCATCTCTTTCACCTGCTGCCTACATGCTAAGCCTTCCAAGATACACCCAAATCTACTGGCAAAATCGACTTCTCAGGGAATTCCCGTCGTGGCGCAGTGGTTAATGAATCCGACTAGGAACCATGAGGTTGCGGGTTCGGTCCCTGCCCTTGCTCAGTGGGTCAGCGATCCGGCGTTGCCGTGAGCTGTGGTGTAGGTTGCAGACGCGGCTCGGATCCCGCGTTGCTGTGGCTCTGGCGTAGGCCGGTGGCTACGGCTCCGATTCGACCCCTAGCCTGGGAACCTCCATATGCCGCGGGAGCGGCCCAAGAAATAGCAACAACAACAACAACACAAAAGACAAAAGACAAAAAAAAAATCGACTTCTCTGCGAAGCTCTCCACTGTCAAGAGAGAGGTGCTTCCTCCATTCACAGCACTTGTATAAAATACGATGTTTGGGTGGCCTGGGCCTGTCTTGCCTAGAGTGCATCTTATTTAATTTTGCATCACCCAGAGCACCTGGCACAGAATCTGATACCTAGTAGGCACTCAATCAGTGCTTCTAAGTTACACTGAATTACAGGATCACTGTGAACACAGGAGGGAAACAACAAAACATGTGTGAGGCAAAGAGAATCTACGTCATCTCGGCTTTTCCTACTTTTTGCCAAACTGATATAAGGTAAGCCAATCACACACCCAAATCTCTGTCCTTAGAAATTCAAGTTTGGGGGCCTCACAGTGACATAAATCGGCGGTCCTTCTGAGATTTTTCTTTGTTATGTACACACTTGTTCCGACCTAGGACATCAATACAGATGTTCAAAGTCTAAAGCATATTTTAATGTCCCAGTTTCCTGAAAGTTTACATGAAAATAGGACTTGTTTTATTCCAGGTTCCTGAGGACTCTTTCCTTACAGAAGTTATCACCTACGTATTCTCTTAATTATATACATTTAAATAATACTCTGTATTTAGACTCTTTCCTTACAGAAGTTATCACCTACGTATTCTCTTAATTATATACATTTAAATAATACTCTGTATTTAGCCTGTAAGTTCTTTAGACGCAACTACAGTGATACAAGTTATTTAAAAATAAACATGCCCCGTGTGTGAACTCTATCTAAACATTACGCCTATCAAAATTCCATTCAAATATGTTTGTTCACATTTTGTATTGCCTTTACTATGAAATCTGGGAGACAAACATTTAATTTTGGACTTGAAATGAAAATAAGAACACATTAGTACCCATCCTTGCCTCTATTCAATGCAAACAGGTGAAAGAAGGACAAAGCCCTTGTTTAAAATGCCAGTCAGAAGCAAGAAAATAGCCCTCCCAAACTATGTGGCCAGCGGCCAAAAGTGACACAAAGGGATAGTGGTGTGAGAGTCTGTGGACAGAAGAAGCAGGTCCAAAGGGAGAGACGCTGAATGTTATGTCCTCAAATACACGTTCAAAACAAAACCACCTCTTGTCAATCCGACATTGCCCTGGCTCTTAGTTTTATTCTCCCCTCCCCAGCACTCACACACACTCACACACACACTCACACCCCCCACCATGACTCTCGCTGATCACTCCCAAGAGTTCTGAGGCTCTTCTGTCTATTGGGAGGTAAGTGAAAAGCAGAGCCTCGTTACAGAAAAACACAGGAGGGAAGGGAAAGCCATCTGCATGCTGCAACCGAACGGCAACGACGCGCAGGAATCACATCACTAGACTAGAAATCAAAAATCTAGGCTCAGCTCTTCCATGGTCAAGCAAAACAGGCCACCTTGGGCGGGTGCTTTCTGAGTCTGTTTCTCCATCTTGCGCTGGGAAGAGGTAGAGACAACAGCTCCCTGGACGAAGGAGAAAAGATCTTCCAGATAAAGAGGAAGAAAAGCTCGGGCGAGAGAGGGACTCGCGGCAGTGAGGAGGTGTCTGAGTGGGTAAGAGAAGCGCCCTCCAGGGGACAGTGAAGCCAGACTCTGCAAGCTGGTAAGAGCTAACCAAAGGGGACTGCTTTGAAAGTCTCCACCTGTCAGCCCTACCCGTTGACTTCACTGTGGGCAGAGAGGTGTGGTCAATTCTTGAACAGAAGCAGGAGTGGATGGACATAATCGACATGCTGGTTGTAAAGATGAATTCCCAGACAGCAAGTTCAGGAAAATCAAATATTTTCCACAATGCAAATCCGTTAAACTAAACTTGGGTAGTGGCAAAGAATAGCCACAGGTCATTAAAGGGGACCAGCTTCCTCAGACTCAAGCTATGCCGTGAGCTGGATCGTTTCCATGGATTTTCTTGGGAATTTGAATTAATGTGCAGTTAAAGGTACCTATCACGTGAATTCAGACCCAGACACTTGTGTATCCAGAGTTAGAATGACGTATACACGCTGTAGCCCTTTTAAAAAAATACGTCGCTAAGAGGAGAGATCCGGCTTTTACTTAAACTAGAATTAGATCGGTCTCAGCAATAAATAGTGTATAGCATTTGCTCAAGCCCATGAAATAACTTCCTTTGCTGATTTGCACACTTCTCTCGTGTCCTTAATGACCATTAGACAAAAGAGTGAAACACTACTTACTTTTTATTGAGTGTTTCCCATGTGACAGGCTTTGTTTAGGCGCTTTCCACGCACTACCTCATTTAATTATTTCAAAACCTCTATGAGGCAGTTACCCTTATCATCCCCACTTTACAGATGCGGCTGCTCTGCACAGAGAGACTCAGTAACTTGCCCATATCCGTCCCACAAATCAGGGACATTTAGGGGGATCCAATGCCATGCCGAGGACTGACATGTTCAAGACATTTCCTGCTTGTAAACACACGGCCCCCCATCTGAAAAGGCCAGACTCCAGGAACAGCCCACATTTTCTCTCCATGCCTCATCTATCCCCGATGAGTACAACTTGCTCCCTGAGAGACCAAGTACATTACAGCAGGTGAAGACTGTGTTACCCTTGCAGCAGGAAGCTCTACTGGAGATTAAAGTTATCACACCAGGAGTTCCCATCGTGGCGCAGTGGTTAACGAATCCGACTAGGAACCATGAGGTTGCGGGTTCGGTCCCTGCCCTTGCTCAGTGGGTTAACGATCCGGCGTTGCCGTGAGCTGTGGTGTAGGTTGCAGACGTGGCTCGGATCCCGCGTTGCTGTGGCTCTGGCGTAGGCTGGCGGCTACAGCTCCGATTCAACCCCTGGCCTGGGAACCTCCATATGCCACGGGAGCTGCCCAAGAAATAGCAACAACAACAAAAAATAAATAAAAATAAAAAAAATAAAGTTATCATACCAGACCTCAAATCCGCCGGAGCTTCAACTAAAGACCTGTTCCTAGTGACTCGCCAAGGGTGGGATGGTGTCAATGGCCCACCCTCGTCAATAATAATGACTCTTCCCAGAAAACTTTTGTTTCTTTCTGTTTAAAACAATTTCCACAGCAATTTCTTCGTATTAAATCCGTGTAAAGATGACTTTCACTTAAAATAATAATAAACAAGCTTCGAAACATTTTTTTTTAATTTAAAAAAGCAAAGCAGTTACTGCAGATGGTATTGAGCTTTAATAATACATATGGTTCAGACCATTACATTGGTATTTCTTATCCACTGATAAATACTATATTCTACATACCACCCAAAGCAATCTACAGATTTAATGCAACCCTTATCAAATTACCCTAGAACAAATACTGCAAAAATTTATATGGAACCGTAAAAGTCCCAGGATTGTCAAAGCAATCCTGAGGGGAAAAAACCAAGCAGGAGGCGTAACTCTCTCAGACTTCAGACAATATCACAAAGCCACAGTAATCAAGACAGTACGGTAATGGTACCAAAACAGACACAGATAAATGGAACAGGATAGAGAGCCCGGAAATAAACCCAGACACCTATAGTCAAAATCTTTGACAAAGGAGACAAGAATATAAGATGGGAAAAAGTCTCTTCAGCAAGTGGTGCTGGGAAAACTGGACAGCTGCACGTAAATCAGTGAAACTAGAACACACCCTCACACCAGGCACAAAAATAAACTCAAAATGGTTTGAAGACTTAAACATAAGACATAACACCATAAAACTCCCAGAAGAGAACAAAGGCGAAATATTCTCTGACATCAGCCGTACGAATGTTTTCTTAGGTCAGTCTCCCAAAGCAATAGAAATAAAAACAAAATAAACACATGGGACCTAATCAAACTTACAAGCTTTTGCACAGCACAGGAAACCATAAAAAACAAAAAACAAAAAGCAACCTATGGAAAGGGAGAAAATAGTTGCAAATGATGCAACCAACAAGGTCTTAGTCTCCAAAATATACAAACAACTCATACAATTCAACAGCAAAAAAAAAAATAATAATAATAATAATAATAATTGAAAACCAGGCAGAAGACATAAATAGACATTTCTCCAAAGAAGATACACAGATAGCCAACAGCCACATGAAAAAACGCTCAACATCACTAATTATTAGAGAGATGCAACTCAAAACTACATTGAGGTACCACTTCACACCAGTCAGGATGGCCATCCTTAGTAAGTCTATAAATAACAAACGCTGGAGAGGGTGTGGATAAAAGGGAACCCTCCTACACTGTTGGTGGGAATGTAAATTGGTACAACCACTACAGAAAGCAGTATGGAGGTTCCTCAGAAAACTAAGACAGAACTATCATATGATCCAGCAATCCCACTCCTGGGCATATACCCAGACAAAACTACAATTCAAAAAGATAATGCACCCATATGTTCCTAGAAGCACTATCCACAATAGCCAATACATGGAAACAACCTAAATGTCCATCGAGTGATGAATGGGTTAAGAAAATGTGGTACATATACACAATGGAATACACTCAGCCATAGGAAAGAACAAAACAATGCCATCTGCAGCAACATGAATCCAACTAAAGACTCTCATGCTAAATGAAGTAAGTCAGAAAGAGAAAGACAAATACCATAAGATATCACATATCTGGAATCTAATATATGGCACAAAGGAACTTATCTACAGAAAAGAAGCAAACCCATGGACTTGGAGAACAGAACTGTGGTTGCCAAGGGGGAGGGGGAGGGAGTGGGATGGCCTTGGAGTTTGGGGTTAGTAGATGCAAACTATTACATTTAGAATGGATAAGCAGGAGTTCCCGTCGTGGCGCAGTGGTTAACGAATCCGACTAGGAACCATGAGGTTGCGGGTTCGGTCCCTGCCCTTGCTCAGTGGGTTAACGATCTGGCGTTGCCGTGAGCTGTGGTGTAGGTTGCAGACGCGGCTCGGATCCTGAGTTGCTGTGGCTTTGGCGTAGGCCGGTGGCTACAGCTCCGATTCAACCCCTAGCCTGGGAACCTCCATATGCCGCGGGAGCGGCCCAAGAAATAGCAACAACAACAACAACAACAAAACAACAACAACAAAAAAAAAAAAGACAAAAGACAAAAAAAAAAAAAAAAAGAATGGATAAGCAATGAGGTCCTGCTGTAGAGCACAGGGAACTATATCTGGTCCCTTGTGATGGAACATGACGGAGGATAATGTGAGAAAAAGAATGTGTGTATATATAGCAGAAATTCACAGAACACTGTAAATCAACTACAATAATTTTTTTAAGTGCTATATTCTACATGTAAGTTAATTCAGAGAACTCCAATTCCTCAGTAAGTTCAAGTTTGCTGTGGCCACAATTTGTGTCTCCACCTCTGTGATATTACATATGTCTGTGTTTAAACAGTAGATCCTAAATAAACAATAATAGCATAGTGATTGAAAGGCAAAGAAATACAGCTTCCACTTGTTTAAAAATATAATTCATTACAAATCAATGCATTAAATCATGCCAGTGTTTACTACAAATCAGACAATTTATGATATTTGCAGAGGAGGAAAACCTCAGAAGTTTTGACAAAATAGTTTAAATTTGTGATAAATTTTTTGCTTAAGACAGTTCAGTGGAAATTTTTAGACTGCAGAGACATTTGCAAGCTTCTGAAATTAATCCTGAAGTACAACCAAATGGAGAGTATTGAAATTACAGATTTTTTTTTGTGAAAAGGGATTATTTAGGAATTTCTGATAAATGTTTAAGCTTTTCCTATTTTAGATATTTGTTGTTTCATGTGAAAGATTTCAAATTTCAAATTAATAAAAATGTTCTTCAATAAGCTATGATCAAAAATGGATTGGTGTATCTGACTATATTATGTACTAAATGTGAATGTGCAAAGAATATCAGTTTTAACAATGTCATTGAAAAACACGAAGACGGCTTGAACACCTATGGAAATTTTTATGTTATTATTGTTACCATGATACATACATTTTTAAAAAAACATTAATACTCTTTTTTTTTTTTTTTGTCTTTTTGCCTTTTCTAGGGCCGCTCCCGCGGCACACAGAGGTTCCCAGGCTAGGGGTCGAATCGGAGCTGTAGCCACCGGCCTACACCACAGCCACAGCAACGCAGGATCCGAGCCGCATCTGCAACCTACACCACAGTTAAGGGCAACGCCGGATCCTTGACCCACTGAGCAAAGCCAGGGATGGAACCCGCAACCTCATGGTTCCTAGTCGAGTTCGTTAACCACTGAGCCACGACGGGAACTCCAAGAAAACATTAATACTCTTAATCTATAGTTTTGTCCTTTTGTACTATAATATTTTGTGCATTTTTAATTTTTAACTTTTTACTGCCATGATTATCAGTTTCAATTTTTAAAATGTCAATATCTATATTTTTTCTAGTTCATTATTTTTTGTTTTACTTCATAGTTAATACTGAAAATACTTTTTGTCATACGGGGAGAGTTATTAAAAAATTATTCTCAGAGTTCCCATTGTGGCTCAGTAGTAACAAAACTGACTAGCGTCCATGAGGATGTGGGTTTGACCCCTGGCTCGCTCAGTGGGTTAAGAATCCAGTGTTGCTGTGAGCTGTAGTGTAGGTCACAGATGCCCCTCGGATCTGGTGTTGCTGTGGCTGTGGTGTAGGCTGGCAGCACAGCTCCAGTTCCACCCCTAGCCTGAGAACTTTCATATGCCATGGGTGCAGCCCTAAAAAGACAAAACAAAATTTTTAATAATCCTCTGTGGATATCAAATATGATAGCTACTACACGACCTAATTGAGCCTTGAGGGTGGAAACGAACATTCCTGCTCAGACGGGCGCCCTGCACTTGAGTCCTATGCGTCTCTGTACTTTCAATATGCTGCCTGCAAAATTTCTAATCACCCTGATACTATTTACCCTGGGACGTTAACGTGGAGGAAAATTTGGAACCTAGGGGATCACCAGACATTTAATGAAGTTAAGGTGGAGATAAGTTTGGATTGCACCTAGTACTGCACTTAAGAATACATGGGGTTTTTGTTGTTGTTGTTGTTTGTTTTGTCTTTTCAGGGCTGCACCCGCGGCATATGGAGGTTCCCAGGCTAGGGGTCCAATCAGAGCTACGGCTGCCGGCCTACAGCACAGCCACAGCAATGCTTAACCCACTGAGAGAGGCCAGGGATCAAACCTGAATCCTCATGGATACCAGTAGGATTCATTAACCTCTGAGCCACGATGGGAATTCCATGTGTGTTATTGCATCTACATCTGACCTTTGGTCCTGAAACCACAGAATCTTTCTTTTTTTGGCAGGGGGTGCCCACACCTGGGGCATATGGAAGCTCCCAGGATAGGAGTAGAACAGAGCTGCAGCTGCTGGCCTATGTCACAGCTACAGAAATGCCAGATCCCAGCCTCATCTCTGACCTAGACTGACGCTTCAGCTTGTAACACCAGATCCTTAATCCACTGAGCAAGGCCAGAGATCGAACCTGCATCCTCATGGATACTTGTTAGGTTCTTAACCCACTGAGCCACAGTGGGAACTCCAGAATGTTTTCTCTTAAACATATAAGGGCTAAAAGCCCAGGCTTTGGTGAAGGGGGGCTCTCTCTGAACCTCCTCTCTCTAGGGCATTAATGTATCTGGCTTTCCCCCCGGAATCTGTGGTAGTCCAACAGCTCATGTCTTAACTGGAACCCAGAACTTATATTGGGGGGGGGGGCTCCCTGGGACATGGGAATCCAGCTCCAAGACTTCAAAAAATATCCTTTCTTTTCTCTTACTTTTGTTTCCTTTTCCTGACATCTCTCACTTTGGATTGGCTAGAGGAGGATGAGGGAGCACATCAGATTCATTCAGGGAGATTTCACCTCCTAAACACATCAGATCATCTGGGGACGAACATGCGTTAAAGTTTAAAAATTCTCTTGATTGAAAACAATTGATTTAATGTATTATTTTTCAAGCTTTTTGGAATCATAAGGAAATAGATAGAAAAAAAAAAACTTCTTAACAAAGTATTATTTTTCAAGCTACATGTGACCAATCCATGGCATCTGAAATTAATTTTTTAAATTGGTACCAGTAGCAGTTAAAAGATAGAACTGACTATTTTTAAAATTGATTTTAAAAAATCAGAGTGGGAGTTTCCGTCGTGGCACAGTGGTTAACGAATCCGACTAGGAACCATGAGGTTGTGGATTCAGTCCCTGCCCTTGCTCAGTGGGTTAACGATCCGGCGTTGCCGTGAGCTGTGGTGTAGGTTGCAGACGCGGCTCGGATCCCGCGTTGCTGTGGCTCTGGCGTAGGCCAGTGGCTACAGCTCCGATTGGACCCCTAGCCTGGGAACCTCCATATGCCGCGGGAGCGGCCCAAGAAATAGCAACAACAACAACAACAACAACAAAAAAGACAAAAAGACAAAAAAAAAAAAAAAAATCATTGTGGTTCACTTATAATATGAGAAAATATTCTTTGGGAAAGTTGAGGAAGCTTTTGCTTCAGGTGTGCTGTGGGGCAAGAAATGTTAGGTAGCACTGAGAACTGTGTTTCTAGCTCGGGAGCATGTCAAGCCACTGACACGGAGGGCCAAGACCTCAGGGTGGGCTCAGCAAATGGCTGTGAAAACCATCTCTCCTGCTTTCCTTAAAGGCCTTGGGTTTTCCCTGCCTTTGCAAAGGAGACCTTGTAGGGTTCCACCTGGCTTTCAAGGTCCTGCCCTTTGACCTCTACCTCAGGAACCTATGAGAATAGAAAAGGACTGACAGAGACAGATTCCTGGTCACAGTCAACACACCCAACACCACCAACAAAAATCCGCATTCGATTTACAGCGGCTAAAGAGGAGCTTGTCCACTGCACTAGTTCCCGTCTCCTCACTGACAGTCCAACACGGAAGACTTTCTTAATTTCTAATTTCATCTAATTTCTCTTTTTTGCTTAAGACAGTTTAGTGGAAAGTTTTAGACTGCAGAGACATTTGCAAGCTTCTAAAAATTCATCCTGAAGGTACCACAAAATGGACAGTATTGAAATTTATAGATTTTTTTTTTGTGAGAAGGGATTGTTTAGGAAGTTCTGATAAATGCATTATGTTGAAGCTTTTCCTATTTTAGAGATTTGTTGTTTCATGCGAAAGGAATAGTTCAAATTTCAAATTAATAAAAATGTTCTTCAATAAACTGTGATCAAAGACGGACTGAAATCCATCTTTGGAATTCAGTGTTGAACTCCATGTGGAATGCATGTTGGAAATTAGAAATTAAGCAAAAAAGAGAAATGAGATGAAAGAAAACCGTTATCTCCTCCATAAAGCGGTAGGTGATCTCCTTGTTGGCCATGACTGCTGGAAAAGCCAACGTTTCTGGAGTATTTGACCCTTGTCACTGCGACGTGCTTCAGCCTCCTGCCTCCCTTAGTCCTGTCTTTCTTTTACGTGTTGCGTTGTGTCTTTCCATTCTAATGACAGATGTCCAAATCTCTTTTAAAAGAGGAAGGATGTGTATGGAAAATATAAATATTGCTCTGCTGGATAGAAGGGTTTCCTAAAGCTAGGACTGGATCTTTCTCCTCTACCCCCGACTTGCCTAGCGGAGTCTGGTAAATAAAGCACAACACAATTCTATCTTATTGACGTAAAAATTTCAGGAAAAAGCAAGCAAAAAAAGAAAGAAAGAAAAGAAAGCTTAAATACAGGCTTTTAATGCCTGCTTACCTCCAAATAGTTCATTTCTTTTGTTTTTTCTCTTCTCTTTTCACTGATTTTCTTTATTTACTCTTAATTCCATGCCATTTTGGTGGCTACATACTTTGTCCACACCAACTGCAAAGTGCAAGGTCTGCTCTTGCCTGGAAAAAAGAGAGAGAGAGAGTTAGTACAGGAACATCGGGGCAGCCCAAGAATTAGAAGCTGGCACATAAAAAAGTCAAATCATGAAAATTTCACACAGACCCAAGAAAAGGGATAACCAGCACTCTCTTCCCCCTTCTCGAACAGATCTTTCTCCAAGCACTTACAATCTGCTCAGATATTATGTCCCTTACTCTTCGTTTTATTTATTTATTTATTTATTTGCTTTTTAGGGCTGCACCCGCAGCATATGGAGGTTCCCAGGCTAGGGGTCAAATCGGAGCTACAGCTGCCGGCCTACACCACAGCCACAAACAATGCGGATCTGACCCGCATCTGCAAGCTACACCACAGCTTACGGCAACACCGGATCCTTAATCCACTGAGCGATGCCAGGGATCGAACCTGCATCCTCATGGATGCTAGTCGGGTTTGGTAACCGCTAAGCCACAACAGGAACTCCTCATTTTATCTTTTGTCTCTTCCCCACAAATACAAGCTCCGTGAGAAGAGGGGTCTTTTCCCACTACTGTAACCTTAGGACCTGCACACAGTAGGGGCTCGGTTGGCTCCAGAATCTCCACTTTTAACCAGCAGTCTATTCTACTTGAAATGATGAGTGTTTCTGCCACCTCGTCTTCCCCTAGTCCCACCGCAGCTGAACTGCTTCCTCGAGTCTGTTAGGAATGAACGTGTCTAACGTGAAAAAGGCGGATGCAGAGGATTTTGCTTTAGGTTGAAAAATCCTAGAGTGAGTAAGACTTTCATATTTCTTCTAAACTTTTCTCATACTCCAGCAAGTCCCCAACACCCTAAGGGAGGCTGCAGTACTCTTAAGACCTATCGTATCCAGTAACCGTGAGACCAGCTATTCGGCTGTGAACTGGGTCTCTCTGCTGCCCTGTGCGCTCATCAACAGCTGCAAACACAAACACAGCTGTCGGGCTGAATGGACTCATTCTCCAGTCCTCCTCTTCCTCATTCTACCCACAAACAAACTGCTGAGATCAAAAAAGGAACTTTCGTGTGCCAGCATGAACGCCGCACAAGCAGGATTCCAGTCTCCCTGCCTTTGTCTTTCATAAAAACAAAACAAAAAACTAAAAACCTTGGGATGCAGAGGTAAATACATGTTTGGTTCGTTTTAGAACTCCTGATCACTGAGGAATCACTAGCACAAAGGACAGACCCTACCAGATATTAAGGCAGAAAAGCTAGGTTCTCGTCACACTTTGGTTCTTGCCATAAGATAGGACAAATCAAATTCCTTCTGGGACTCAGGTTTCTGGTCGGAAACATGTGCATGATTACTTTAACACTCTCAGCTGTTTGCTGTGAAGTTCAAATAAAAGAAAATGCTGTAGAAACATAGTCATATTAATATAAACTAATATCACATGGCCCCCTTCCCTGAAATTAAAAAATAAAGAGGTAATTCAGAAGATTACAAGTACGTAGAAAGGGCAGGAAAAAAATGACAGGTGAATACCCAAAAGTTTGTTTGTAAAAACAGCAAAATAAATTTCTAGCTTCCCGAGTTTGCTGGGTAGGGTATTTAACAGCACTGTTAGGTATGTGTCGTCTGCCCCATTTTAGGGATAGTAAAAATGAGGTTTAGAGATTGTTAAACCATTAATTTATTCAGCATATATTTATTGGGCACCTCCATTAAGTTACTTTCCCAAGGCAACACTACAACTAGGCAGCAACGTCAAGACCTGTCTCCAGGTCTGTTGGAGCCCAAAGCCCCCTCTAACAGAAATGATGCCACGTGTCTGGAAGCTGTAAGGAACATTCGACCTCATGCATTCCCAACCCTCTATTCCAAGCAGGACTAAATACCATGGACGACTCTTTGCATGAATAATAACTAAGATGAGGGCATTGACAGGCTACTGATAATACTCCCAGATGACACGGCCAGCAGATGGGATGACAAAGTAGAATCTAACAGTTTAACCATTATTTACTGCTCACTAGGATGAGCCAGGTAATGTGCTAGGTGACGGGAGATAAAAACGCAAGTCAAGTATGTCCCTGACCCGAGAGAAGCTCAAAACTAGAGGTGAAAAGAGACACAGAAAGGGGAAAAGCATCGAAGGGCAGCTGAAGGTCATCCCGGACAAACTTGTTTCTCAGCACATGAGAGGCAGGACCTGGGTACAGCCCTACATGTGCTGTTGTTGTTAACCTGTGTGAGGTGGGTGGGAGGATACTGAGATTTCGGTCGGCTGAAGCAAGCAAGTTTTGTGTACCTCTTACGGACACAGTGTGAGGACTGAGTGAAACTCGAGTTATATTAAAACAGTCAGTCCCTGGCAGTAAGTACCAACGTCTGATCAGCAATCTATAATTTCCAAAACCCTTCCTCAAATAGATTTTCCCTTCCAAATAAAAATGCTATAACTTAGAAAGACTTCAGATCGTCCCTTTCAGAAAATGAAGGTACACTAACGCTGTGCCCTCTTCACTTTTCTCTGCCATACGAAACAGCCCTCGCTGATCCATTCCCTCAAGGTGGCCAATACTGACAGTTTCATATTCCGCAGGTTTCCACTGAAGGTGTGGGATGTAGCGGAGAAAACATATGTCCCCATTTTTTTAATATTCTGAAACGTACATGGCCTGGATCTCAGAAAAAAAAAATGAGTCACGTTTTCATAGGAAGATTCAGGATGATCAGAAAACTTGATGAAAGCTCAATTCTCTTCCCCAAGCATAACCGCCACCTAGGAGTCTTCCTCTCCCCCCGTTCATTACTATGCATGCAGCAGCTAGCATCCTGCAGAGCAGGAAGGCATGCTTAATCTCTGGAAGTTTAAAGTCTGTTAAAATGCACATAACTGCACATATTAAAAATCTTGGATTCTTCTGTCTCCCCAATGCAGAAGGGAACTAGGTTTGAAATTAAAGATAAAAAAGGAAAGTGCAGTAAATCGTTCTGTTTCTCTGTCATGTATTCATTCAGATAGAGCTACACAACAAATCCAATGAAATTAAATGAATTCTCATAACTCAATGGGAGTGCCAGAAGAGCACCTGGACACAGAATTTGCCGTCGACACTTGGAAAGACTTGGTATCTCAGTCCCGAAGTACTGAGGCGGGTTCTATGACTATTAATGAAGAGCAACCACGCCAAAGGGCGAATGTTTCTCTAACGTTCACTTCCCTCTTTCCCCTTCCCGTTTTCCCCCCAAAGTGGTCCTTTCACTGCCTCCTGAACAATCCAAGCAAATGTCTCCTGCTCTGTGTCCTGAACTTGGAATTGCACTCGCTAACTTAATTTCCTACGGAAGGCTTTAGAACTGGAGACGTCACTGACTACTTCAGTGGGTAATTCCACGCCTGGACTGGAGTGAACTGATCCAGGCACAGCAAGAAGAGCTACTGAGGATTCTGTCTCACAGCAAATGAGGGGCACTGACGGGTATCAAAGACTGGTACATGAACAGCAGGGACTTGCTCAGGAAAGAGGTCCGCGGTGAAGAGAAGGGCATGGGCACTTGCGGAGTGTCTACATGGGGTCATGTGCTTTGCTGCAGTACATCATTCACTCCTCACAACTCCATGCAACTATTACACGCTCTTTGCAAAGTAGCTCAATCAACAAATATTTCTTGAGCATCTATTATGTAACATGCATTGTTTATAAGTAAACGAGGCTACATGGTTCCCTTCTTAATGGAGCTTCATTGGATGATAGAATTTTCAAGGGGTTTAAATCTATAAAGCATTCATGAATCTATACTAATAAACGGCCACCAAATCAGTAACTAGACACCCCTAATGTACACATTAGATATCTCTGAAGTGCTTTGTCAACTATAAAACAAATAGGAGCTTCACTGACCGTATATTATTAGCATATTAGAATGTTCCTCACCTGAAAAATGGAGGTAAGAGTACCTACTTCTAAAATGCAAGCTATGACGTTTAGAATGTATACGCCAATGAGGTCCTACTGTATAGTACAGGGAACTATATCCAGTCTCTGGGATAGACCTCGATGGAAGACAGTATGAGAAAATATACATACATATATGACTGGGTCGCTTTACAGCAGAAACTGGCACAACACTGCAAAACAAACAAGTAAACGAAAAAGAATGCCTACTCCTAGAGTTGCCTCCAGGGTTACAGGACACAGTAGATATACATTTACGAGCTCAACAAATATTATTTGGCCCTATGTTTGACTTCCTTTCCCTCTGATTTATTCAAACACCACTTACCACTTACCACCACTTCCTGTGAGAGGAGGTTAATAAATTTCTAAAGTAATGAAAAGATGACTTTTTTTGGCTATGCCTGTGGCATCTGGAAGTTCCCGGGCCAGGGATCGAGCCCACGCCACAGCAGCAAACCAAGCCACTTCAATGACAATGCAGAACCTTAACCCATTGCACAGAACTCCAAACGATGTCTTTTTAAGGGATCTTTTCTACGAGAGAATCCCATTGCCTGACATCCATGAAGACCATTAGAGAAGATATATTGAATCTAAAAAAAAAAAACTTTATGCATCTACACTATTCTGTAATCTATTTAAAAAATAAAATTATAAACCAGCTTTATTGCAGAAAACTTTTGTAAAAGTCTTCGTCACAGTCTTCTTCTAGTATATCTAAAACTTATACTTTTCAGACAGACAAAAGAAAGAAAACAGCAATATTTGATAAAACACCAAACAGAGTCATTGATGCTACCATAAAGAAACATTTAGGAATAAACCTATGCTGGACTTACTAATGTACATAGAGTTTTCATTTTTTTCTCACTCTTATTTCTTATTTCTGCAAATTTTCTTAAAGATAATACAGGCTTTGGAACAATATATTACCAAAAATCTCCAGCAGATGGTGATGGAGAAAGGCTTTCTCTCTCTCTGGGACTTGAATTTAGGACTCTCCCACCCATTAAAAAGATGCTGTGAGCACTGTTCCTTCCCCAGTTTGGCTAATTTCCCAGCAGTCTTTAGTGATGGTTGAATATTTAGCAGGATTTTTTTTTCTTCTTCTTCCTGGTCAATTCTGCCAAAGAAAATTGCAATAGAGAAGGCAATATCAAAATAATCCTCTTACTAGAAATCAAAAACCCACAGGATCCTATCATCCAAACAACTGTTTTCCAAATTTCCCTAAAGTCCAAAGACAAGCCTGTGGAAGTGTTTTAGTCTTTATTTCAAGGTCCAACATTAAATGCTTTCTTCTTGCAATAAATAACCAGAGTGGAGATTATCTAAATAATTTGCCCTTAAAAGGTCTTTATCCTGATTTCCGAAATCTTTTCAACACTCAGTTTCAAAGATGAAGTACAATTATGCATAATTTTGTGATGATGTTCCCCAGGAGAGTATAGAAAATAGTCTTGACATAATAGCCCTGGGACCTGACCTAGGTGATTGCTCCTCTCTCTGCTATTCTTCAACTACAGCATGAGAGACCATGAGATCATTGGTTCTCCACAGGAAGCAATTCCCACCTCCACCCCACACCCCCATTCTTCCCACCTCTAGATATTTGGGCAAGTCTAGAGACTTTTTGGTTGTAACAACTGGGGGGGTACTACTGACATCTAGTGGCCAGGGATGCTTCTAAATATCCTGCAATGCACTGGACAAACCCCATAACAAAGAATTATCTGGCACAAAAACCAAGAGTGCCTAGGTGAAAAACTGTATTAGAGGATCGGTAAAGATGCTTTCAATGTTACATTTTACAAGTTTAATAGTTATACAGTATATTCTATATAATTTGTGTTAAAAATCAAACATTCAACTTCAATACATCTCAAATTTATTTTGAAGTTTGAAACAATGAAGAACAGCCAGCCAATTAAGCAACATGTATTAGGTATCCACAGTCAACCTATAGCACTGGAGCAGGAACAGATCTTAAGGTGTCGTTCCAAAAGAAATAACAAGTCAGTCATTGAGGGCTCCACCCAGAAGGAACTCTCTGGAGAATTGCTAGAAGACCTGAGCCTTTTACTTCAAACCAAAATAAGTAAGACCACTGTGAAGAGCTAGTCCCTCTAGCAGAGAAGTTAATAAAGATTATCAACTACTTTATTCCTCAAAGGAATTGGGAGACAATGAGTCAGTGGAGATGGCAACGGGGGGAGCGGCAAAGGCTCAGACTATTCCCAACACTCCCAGTAAAATAGCCAGAGCAAGTGTCAGCCAAATCAAAACTCCTGGACTACACTGATAACAAAACCAGGTATCCCTGAGATATTTATCCAAAAAGACAAGCAAGTGGGGGACAAACTACCAGCAGTCCCAAGATGTACATGCTACCAATATTAGTGGAAGAAGAAACAGGAAAACAATAGAGGCCTATGGACTGAGAACAGAAGAACCTCAAAATAATGAGCAGGTATTATTAGAAATTGTGGAAGGCCAATTTGAGAGTAGTTATTGACACAGGGATGATCTTGCTCAACACAATACGTGCTCAACACGTGCCCTGGGTTTCAGGAATGACCTTAAAGAGCTGGAGTTAAGCTCCTGGGCACACATGAAGCTGACCAGCCAGGAATCCCTCCCCGAGCTGGATGCCACACTGAGGAGTGGGATGAAAATTAAGTAGAACTAGGACAAGAGACACCAAGAACTGAACCAGATCAGATAAAAGTAGATCCAGGGAAAAGTACCAAGAAATCTCAGAAATCAAGGTACCATGCTTTTTAATACTATGTGAAAATAAGTAAACAATTAAACAGAAAGAGTTCTGTAAAGTTAGAAAAGCTCTATGAATCATCTCATTTTAATATTTCTGAAAAGCTAAATTCACATAAAAATGAGCAGCAGAAAAGTATCGACACCTAAATTCTGAATAGCTACTATAAGAGAAAATAGAATAAGAGGAGAATAACAGCCCTATAGTCCAGACTGTCTGAGAGAACTTTCTCCAAAAACAGAAATGTTCTAGATCTGTGCTGTGCAACACAGGAGCCATTAGACACGTGTGGCTACTGACTGCTGAGCCTGAGAAGCCAAATGTTTAATTTTATTCAATTTTTTTTTTTTTTTTGTCTTTTTGCTATTTCTTGGGCCACTCCCTCGGCATATGGAGGTTCCCAGGCTAGGGGTCCAATCGGAGCTGTAGCCACCGGCCTACGCCAGAGCCACAGCAACGCGGAATCCGAGCCGCGTCTGCAACCTACACCACAGCTCACGGCAACGCCGGATCGTTAACCCACTGAGCAAGGCCAGGGACCGAACCCGCAACCTCATGGTTCCTAGTTGGATTCGTTAACCACTGCACCACGACGGGAACTCCAATTTTATTCAATTTTAATTAATCTAATTCAAATAGCTACTTGAGGATAGTGAGTACCCTACTGGGCCGCACAGCTATAGACAGTAAAAGCATATTCCAGAAAGACTTAACTCAAAAACAGATCAAAACTGTAACAAAATATTTCAAAGTAAGTTAAAGGCATTAAAAAAATCATGCAATATGAAAAAAAATAACTCAGACTGAGATAATACTTAATTAGAAATTAAGAAAAAAATATTTTAGAAATGAAGACTAAATTACAAGAAAACAAGATTAAAAAAAAAAAAAATACCACAAATAATATGTTAAGAGAAATGGAAGATGAGAGGGACAAAAAAATTAAAAATCAAAACACAGTGAAGAAAGAGATGAAAGTGATTTCAGAAAAGAAAAGTTATTGAAGAGTGGCTAAGAACACACAACATACAGATTGCAGGAATACCTAAAGAAGAAAACGAATGCTGATAAGTATTAAAACAAATTCTAAAGACTATAACTTAAGAACAAGTTCCCGAAAAAGAAAAGACTTGAGACATGTTGAAAATGCACATGATAGGCGTTCCCGTCGTGGCTCAATGGTTAACAAATCTGACTGGGAACCATGAGGCTGTGGGTTTGATCCTTGGCCTCGCTCAGTGTTAAGAATCTGGCATTGCTGTGAGCTGTGGTGTAGGTCACAGATGCGGCTTGGATCCTGCGTTCGTTGCTGCGGCTGTGGTGTAGGCCGGTGGCTATGGCTCCAATTACACCCCTAGCCTGGGAACCTCCATATGCTGCAGGTGTGGCCCTAGAAAAGGCAAGAAAACAAAAAGACCAAAAAAAAAAAAAAAAAAAAAAAAAAAGAAAGAAAGAAAAGAAAATGCACATGATATACTGAAAATATACACCCAGAATGACCAAAACCAAGACACATATTCTACTGAAACAACAGAAATTTAAAGAAAACAGGAAAAAAACTCTTTTAGAATCTAAAGAACATGTCTTATATGTTTAATTTTATTCAACTTTAATTAATTTAATTCAAATAGCTACATAAGGATAATGAGTACCATATTGGAGAGCAGAGCTGGATTTTAGTCTATCATCAGAAGTTTCAACAACAACATTTTAAGTTAAGGAAGCTGAATAACTGATTTTAGGAGTTCCCGTCGTGGCGCAGTGGTTAACGAATCCGACTAGGAACCATGAGGTTGCGGGTTCGGTCCCTGCCCTTGCTCAGTGGGTTAACGATCCGGCGTTGCCGTGAGCTGTGGTGTAGGTTGCAGACGCGGCTCGGATCCCGCGTTGCTGTGGCTCTGGTGTAGGCCGGTGGCTACAGCTCCGATTCGACCCCTAGCCTGGGAACCTCCATATGCCGCGGGAGCGGCCCAAGAAATAGCAACAACAACAGCAACAACAACAACAAAAAAAAAGACAAAAAAAAATAATAAAATAACTGATTTTAAATACTCAAGAAAGGGAGTTATCACCGCGCTGCAGTGGGTTACGGGTCCAGTGTTGTCTCTGTGGCAGTGCAGGTTCTATCCCTGGCCCAGCACAGTGGGTTAAGGATCCAGCATTGCTGCAGCTATGTCATATGCAGGTTGCAGCTGCAGCCCAGATTCAATCCCTGGCCTAGGAACTTCCGTATGCTACAGGTATGGCCAAAAAAAGAAAGAAAAATATCCAAGGAAAAAATTGCGAGGCAAAGATTTTATATGTAGAAAAAACTGATCTTCACGTAGAAAAACAGACAGCAAGCAATACTAAGTCAGTTACTATTGTCCTCATAAGCACTTCTTGAGGAATCTACCAGAGAAAAAGCTTCAAACAAGCAAGATGCCTAGAAATGAGTGGCAGGCATTAACTACATAGCTACTTATAGAATGAGGAGTTGGCGAGGATTAAAAGGGAGAGATTATAGCCGGCAATGGCTATGTGATCTGATAATGTAGATGCAGCACAACCATTAACAAAATATGGGGAATGTAGGACTAGCAGGTTTACAAACAAACCTATCCTTTCAAATTATTTACTATTACTATTAATAATAATAATTAACTATTTTTACCTTTTCTAATAGGCAGTGGTAGTATTAGTAATGCTACTGTATGTATAAAGAGAGATTAGAAGTAATTATGGGATTTTCTGATTCTATTGACCCCTGAGAACTAAGATTCTTGGTGTGAAACTAAGGAGATAGAGCTACAGTGTATATCCAGTTAAATAAAGGCACTGTAATCCTAAATATAAATTGGAACTATTAGCATGAATTTATAAGTACTTTATATTTTATTCTGGCATTATTTTATATCTTTGTGTCTTTTTTATCTTGAGTACTGGGTAAATATAAAGACAGCACTATCACTAGAAAACCAAATGATATATAAGGAGAATCATTTCCTTGAAAAACATCACCCCTGAAGTTCCCGTCGTGGCGCAGTGGTTAACGAATCCGACTAGGAACCATGGGGTTGCGGGTTCAGTCCCTGCCCTTGCTCAGTGGGTTGGGGATCCAGCATTACTGTGAGCTGTGGTGAAGGTTGCAGACGCGGCTCGGATCCCGCATTGCTGTAGCTCTGGCGTAGGCCGGTGGCTACAGCTCCGATTGGACCCCTAGCCTGGGAACCTCCATATGCCGAGGGAGCGGCCCAAGAAATGGAAAAAGACCAAAAAAAAAAAAAATCCCCAGCTATTAAATAAAAAGAAAATGATAGAATTAGAATAACACCATTTTATGACCTTGCCAATGAATGAATAGATCTAATAAATATCAAGCATCAACAGCTGCTAACATCACAAGTGAACAAAAATTAGGAATTCCCTGGTGGCCTAGCGGGTTAAGGATGCAGTGTTTTCACTGCTGTGGATCTAGTTCGAGCCCTGGCCAGGGAACCTCCACATGCCACGGGTGCAGGCAAAACAGCAACAACAACAAAGGGACAAAAAATTAGATTTGACATTTCTTCTGCTAAAATAACACAATGCCAAAGGGATTGAGCCTGAGTTCTACAAATGTCAAATAAATGGAAAGGTGGATGGATAGATAAAATATAGGATTCTATAGCAGGAATTCTAAGGCAACTTTAAGATTTAAAATTGTATACTTCTCTTTTAACTGTAGCTGGTTAGCAGAGCCTTCGATGAGGGTCTCTAAGCACTTGCAAACTAGTGTGGAGAAAAGATCTCATTGTGGTCCTGCCTCCCCTGTGGATCTAAGACGTTTTTTCCTTATGGGCAATGCAACCGGTAGTGCTTCTCTCTGTCCTCAGCATTATTTAATGACAAATTTATTGTTTTTCGTGTGTGGGTGTCTAACTTGTGCCATTGTGGTTTCCTGAGGGCATCATGGCCATAACCATCCACTGAGGATAAAGAATGAAGGATTAGAAAGGCGACAAAGGGTGAATGCAGAGTACTCTTCATACTGTAAAGAGATGAAGATTAAGAGGACGACGTAGAGAGTAGGAGATGCTACATGTATATATACTGCCTGTACCAGTCACCCAGTCTTAGCTTCTCCCACCAACTTATCCAGATGCAGTGATGCATCAATACTCTTCCAAGAGAAATAGTACTAGTCTTATGTAATTAGCTCCATGCAAAGGTCCTGTAGTTAGTGCCTATAGAAACCCATTATATTTAAAAAGAATCATATTATTTAGACCAAAAAAAAAAGGTAACATTTTGATTTGGATCAAGACCAGATTTCCCTCAATAAGAAATCATACCCTTCCCTTTGCTACAGAGAAACTACATTTTAAAATTCTCCTTCTGAATGACCCAGCAATCCCACTCTGGGGCATATATCTGGACAAAGCTTTCCTTGAAAAAGACACATGCACCCGCATGTTCACTGCAGCACTATTCCAATAGCCAAGATGTGGAAACAACCCAAATGTCCATAGACAGAGGAGTGGATTAAGAAGATGTGGTACATATACACAGTGGAATACCACTCGGCCATAAAAAAGAACAAAATAATGCCATTTGCAGCAACATAGATGGAACTAGAGACTCTCATATTAAGTGAAGTAAGTCAGAAAGAGAAAGACAAATACCATATGATATCACTTATATCTGGAATCTAATTACGGCACAAATGAACCCTTCCAGAGAAAAGAAAATCATGGACACGGAGAACAGACTTGTGGTTGCCAAGCAGCGGAGGGAGTGGGAATTCGGGGTTAATAGCTGCAAACTATTGCCTTTGGAATGGATAAGTAATGGGATCCTGCTGTATAGCTCTGGGAACTACATCTAGTCACTTACGATGGAGAATGATAATGTGAGAAAAAGGAATGTACATATGTATGTGCGACTGGGTCACCTTGCTGCACAGTAGAAAACTGACAGAACACTGTACACCAGCTATAACATTAAAAATAAAATAAAATAAATTTTAAAAATAAAATGAAAATAGAGATAATCACACCGAGGTGACAGGGTTGTGAGAACTGAACGAGGTACCATCCACAGAGCACCCAGCAGAGCACATGGCGCACAGAAGGCTTCCACAAGTGTTAGTTCCTTCACTTTCTTATGGCCCTTCGGTTCTAATTTTTAGAAAATGGAGGGAAAAAAAAAAGCCTGCTTTGGAATGAAAATGAAACCAATAATTTGTAATAGCTTTAATCTCAAAAAAAAAAAAAAAAGATTCTCCTGCTGAGCCCTAGCACATCACATGAAGCTTATAATCTGCGGAGCATTTCAGTTGTTTTCTTGTTTTTCTGGCCTTTTCTTGATACTTGTTTAAAAACCTCCTTGCATTGGCCTCCGGAGCCTGTTGGAGTAATATTATGAAGCAAATGACCAGACATAATGACTTTCCAAGGTCCTTGTGCTTCCTCATTAACATTCAGTTAGCATAAGTCCTGACTTTATTATTGACTGCATTGAATACACAAGACACTGACCTCTGCCATCTGCGACTACATCTCTTCCTGCAGATCTATCAGAATAGTTTCATATATGCAGGAAGCAAGAGAAAACAAAGCAGCAGCCACTTATATTTTCTGTCCCTAGAAACTTTAACACACTCACATCTGCAATCCAAAAAAGGCAAGAAAACCCCCTTTGCATTAATTACTGTAAAATCTGGAGTGAGGGTTGGAGCATAACCAAGCAGAGAAATTCAAGACGGCCATCCCAAATTCATCTTCCTAAACTAAGGTAAGACCACTGAATAAACAGAATCAGATATTTCTGCCCATCACCAGGCAAAAGGGCCAGGATATATAATTTATGGCAGAACCTTAAAATCAAGGGATCGGACCCAAGGAAGGCTGTAACTGGATAATGACTTTATTCTGTGTGAATCTGGGGAAATTTGCCAATTTAAGATTGTTTTACAGTCTCCTTTACTGCCACAAATAACCATACTCACAAAAAGGCTGATGGCACTTGCTGAGGAAAGTATAAGATGGCAAATTATGTACCCTGCCTGGAAGCTTCTGGTGAGTCCAGCAAGGGAGGCCAGAAAAAACTTTGATATGATATTCTGAGCTTTGTTCTGAAGACTTGGGCTTGAGTCTTGATTCTGCCACAAACTTTGTGATGGAAAGAGGCTCCACTCCTTTCATCTCCATTGTTTTATTTGACAAATAACAGGATTTTAGATGATCTCATGGCGACAGGAGCCATTTGTACAGAAATTTATCACCATTCCTTTCTTTTCTTGCCTCTACTAAATTGGATTATGCCTTTCAGGCATTACAGAAGCATATACTCCCATATATCTCTGCTGCCAGGGGTGAAATGATTTGGTCATGTGTCAATTTTCAGAGTTGGCATAAAAAGAAAACCATGCCAATACAGACTGATTAAAAGTTGAGTTTTCTCTCCTCTCATATTTTCTTCAGTTTTTAATGGGGAGGAAGACAGAGGAAGGGCAAAAGCAGAAAGGTGAAGAAGCCATGGTGTGACCAAAGTGTAGGGATCCTAACATCAACCATTCATTATCAGGCTTCTGGTAGACGGGGCTTCTCTGCTTCGTGGAAGCACTGGCTTCTCCCTCTCCTCGGCCAAACTGCTTGCCAAGAAAACAAATACAACTCAGATCTGCAGAGCATGCTGGTGTTTGTAAAGCTCTTTCAAATACATTAACACACTTAGCCATTAACACAGCCCTTTGACTTCAATGAGGTCTGCATGTATGTGTGCACATATTATTATTATTACCATTTACAGGTTAAAGATTCCTAAATTTGAGAGGTTAAAGCGTCCTAAAAAGTTTATGGGACCAGGAAAACACTGAGCTGAGATTCCCAGGGTCCTTTCATTCCAGGATATGACACTGATTACCCCAACCTCAGTGCGCGATAGAAACCTCAGCTTGAGAACAAGAATCTTATCTCCTTCCTAGTTTCATGTCAAAGAAATCCAAAAAATTAGGGTAAGAAGAAGTTAATGACTTCAGAAGTAACTTTCGTATTCTACAGTACAATATCAAGAGAGAATCAATGAAAGATAAGCAAGTTGCAAATCAGGAGAAAAAAATAAGAAACTTGCATTGGTTTTAACTGGCTACATGTAAAAGGAAACTGTGAAAAGATCCCAAATTGTCTCGATGTTATATATGGAAGATGTCCTTCAACTATACTCCACTTTAAGTTTTATTAAAACTTAAAAAATGAAGCAATAAGAATTGAGATCAGAGGTAAACATAATTTTAGCAACCTTTTTTCTTATAATAAAATGAATGCACTGTAACTCTTTTAAAAGTTAGAAACACAATAAATGAATTCAGCAAAGCAGCAGGTACAAGATTAACATTTAGAAATCAGTTGCATGTCTGTATACTCACAATAAACTATTAGAAAAGGAATATAAAAAATAATAAATTTTAAAATTGCATCAAAAAAAACAAACCTAGAAATAAACCTAACCAAGGAGGTAAAAGCCTTATATGCTGAGAACTATAAAATATTAATAAAGGAAGTTAAACATGATTCAAAGAAATGGAAAGATATCCCATGCTCCCAGATTGTAAGAATTAATATTGTTAAAATGGCCATACTACCCAAAGCAATCTACAGATTTAATGCAGGAAAAATAACTTTCCCAGACTTCAGACAATATTACAAAGCTACAATAATCAAGACAGTGTGGTACTGGTACAAAAACAGACAGATCAGTGGAACAGAATAGAGAGCCCAGAAATAAATCCAAACACCCATAGTCAATTAATCTTTTTTTTTTTTTGCTTTTTAGGGCCACACCTGTGGCATTTGGAGGTTCCCAGGCTAGGGGTCAAATCAGAGCTATGGCTGACAGGCTACTCCACAGCCACAGCAACATAGGACCTGAACTGCCCCTGTGACCTACAGTACAGTTCACCACAACACTGGATCCTTAACGCACTGAGTAAGGCCAGGGATGGAACCGCAACCTCATGGTTCCTAGTCGGATTTGTTTCCACTGTGCCATGACAGGAACTTCTCTTTTGTTTTTTCAATTAATCTTTGACAAAGGAGGCAAAAATATAAAATGGGAAAAAGTCTCTTCAGCAAGTGGTGCTGGGGAAACTGGACAGCTGCATGTAAATCAATGGAACTAGAACACACCCTCACACCAAGCACAAAAATTAACTCAAAATAGCTTAAAGACTTAAACATCTTCCTAATTCAATCATCTATTGATGGACATTTGGGTTGTTTCCATGTCTTGGCTATTGTGAATAGTGCTGCAATGAACATGCAGGTGCATGTGTCTTTTTCAAAGAAAGTTTTGTCCAGATATGTGCCCAAGAGTGGGACTGCTGGGTCATATGATAGTTCTATGTATAGTTTTCTAAGGTACCTCCATATTGTTCTCCATAGTGGTTGCAGCAGCTTATATTCCCACCAACAGTGCAGGAGGGTTCCCTTTTCACCACAGCCCCTCCAGCATTTGTGAGATCCTGCTGTATAGCACTGAGAACTATGTCTGGTCACTTATGATGGAGCATGATAATGTGAGAAAAAAGAATGTATATGTATGTCACCACGCTGTATAGCATAAAATTGACAGAACACTGTAAACCAGCTATAATGGAAAAAAATAAAAATCATTGTATTAAAAAAAAAAGACTTAAACATAAGACAAGACACCATAAAACTCCTAGAAGAGAACATAGGAAAACATTATCTGACATAAACTGTTTACTTAGGTGAGTCTCCCAAGGCAACAGAAATAAAACAAAAATAAGCCAATGGAACTTAATCAAACTTACAAGATTTGCACAGCAAAGGAAACCATAAAAAACAAAAAGCAATGGAATGGGAGAAAATAGTTGCAAAGGATGGAACCTACAAGGGCTTAATCTTCAAAATATACAAACAACTTATACAACTCAACGACAACAACAAAACAACCTGATCAAAAAATAGGCAGAAGATTTAAATAGACATTTCTCCAGAGGAGCATACAGATGGCCAGTAGGCAAATGAAAAGATGTTCAACATCACTAATAGAGAAAAGCAAATCAAAGCTACAGGAGGTACCACCTCACACCGGTCAAATTAGCCATCATTAATAAGTCTATAAATAAAGAATGCTGGAGAGGATATGGAGAAAAGGGAGCCCTCCTACACTGTTGGTGGGAATGTAAATTGGTACAACCACTAAGGAAAAAAATATGGATGTTCTGCAGAAAACTAGATATAGAACTACCATATGACCCAGCGATCCTACTCCTGGGCATATACACAGACAAACCTATAACTCAAAAAGATACATACAGCCCTATGTTCACTGTAGCCCTATTCACAATAGCCAAAACATTGAAACTACCTAAATGTCCATCTATAGGTCAATGGATTAAGAAGCTACAATATATATATATATATACATGGGATAATACTCAGCTGTTAAAAAAAAGAATGAAATAGTGCCATTTGCAACAACATGGTTGTAGCTAGAGATTCACACAATAAGTGAATTGAGTCAAACAAAGAAGGACAAATACCAGATGATATCACTATGTGTGGAATCTAAAATATGGCACAAACGAACCTATCTACAAACAGAAATAGACTCACAGACATAAAGAAGAGACTTGTGGTTGTCAAGGGGAAGGGGAGGGAGTGGGATGGATGGGGAGTTTGGGGTTAGCAGATGCAAATGATTACATTAAAATGATAAACAATAAGACCCTACTAGATAGCACAGGGAGCACATCCAATCTCTTCAGATAGACCATGATGGAAAGTAATACATAAAAAAAGAGTGTGTGTGTGTGTGTGTGTGTGTGTCTAAGTCATTTTGCTGGCATCAGAAATTAGCACAACATAGAATAAAATGATAAGCTCCCATTATCTCTTCACCCCCAAATAACCACAATTATGTTGGCATGGATCCTCTCTGGGGGTTTTTTCTATGCATGAAAGTGTATTTTTTTCTGTATTCTATACATAATTTTATGTTTTCTTTTTTAATAGCAATTTGATGTGAACTTTTTTTATATTATTGAATATTCTTCAAGAATATTAATGGAGTTCCCATCACGGCTTAGCAGTCAATGAACCCAACCAGCAACCATGAAGACACGGGTTCAATCCCTGGCCTCACTCAGTGGGTAAAGGATCCAGCATTACCATGAGCTGTGGTGTAGGTCGCACTCATACCTCAGATCCCAAGTTGCTGTGGCTGTGGTGTAGGCCGACGGCTACAGCTCCAATTCGACCCCAAGCCTGGGAACCTCCATATGCCATGGGTGCGGCCCTAAAAAGCAAAAAAAGACAGAAAAAAAAACAAGAAAAAAAATTAAGAAGGCTACAACTAAGCCTTACCTGAATATGCTAGAATTTAGTTAGCCAATTCCATAGCTACAGTCTCCAATTGTTGATTCTTATCAATAATGTTTCAATAACACCCTCGTGTACATCTTTTCACACCTTTTGATACCTAGGGCATCGGGGTCCACCACGGGGAAAATTTCTAAAAACAGAAATGATTACTGCAAAGTATGGAATTAAAAGCTTCTTTCACCTACTGCTAAATGACCCTCCGGAAAACTTAAGCCGAGTCACTCCCACTAGCAACACAGGAGCGCACCACCCCCTTTACGGCCCTGGCTATTATCACTCTATCTACTAACCACACTGTGATACACGACAAATAATATTTCACCGTGGTTTTCATTTGCATGTATTTATCATCAGTTAGTGTGAAATTCTTTTCCATGTATTCATGGAACATTTGTATGCTTTCTTTTGTGAATTACTAATTTATATCCAAGAAAGAAATTTTTGACAGTGACCTAATACAGTGAGTCTGAGTTGTAGGGATTCTTTTCCATAGAGTTCTTTAAACATCTAAAAAGTTCTAGGAAAATTCTTTGAAAACAAGAGGAATAAACTACATCAATTCTAAACATCCCTACCAATACTAAGGTTGGTTTGTTGGTTTGTTTCTTTGTTTATTTTTGCTTTTTAGGACCATACCTGCAGCATATGGAAGTTCCCAGGCTAGGGGTCAACTCGGAGCTGTAGCCACCGGCCTACGCCACAGCCGCAGCAACACCAGAGCTAAGCCGTGACTGCAACCTACAGCTAGTGGTAATGCAGCATCCTTAACCCACTGAGTGAGGCCAGGGATCGAACCAGCATCCTCATGGACTTGTTGGGTTTGTTACTGCTAAGCCACAAGAGGAACTCCCCATTCATTTATCTATTCATTTAATCCTTTGCTGAATGCCATCTTACTTCATATAATATAAATTTATATGGCACTTTTCATGCAAATTTTATTTCATCTTCACAGTAACACTATGAAAGGGATTACTGACCCAGGTCTATGAATGACTTCCAGAAGCACAGGAGTTTTTTCAAGTGAATAAATAATTTGTGTACTCATGTACAAGTGCATTTATTCACCAGAGAATCTCCATAGCTTTCATCAGAACTTTTAAGGCTGAGTCTCAATGCCTTGTGAGAAAAAAGGAAGCTCCTTTAAGCTCTATTTTACAAGTAAGGACAAAGGCCCCCTCCTTAAAGTTAACCGCCTTGTCTAAGGTCTCCAGGATAATAAGTGGTGGGATGAGGCCGGCTCTGCTCCTTCCAAGTTCAGGGCAATTCCTACTGTACCTTAAATGGATAGAGGAGCTACAGAAGTACAGCCCATCATCCTGGCCTCAGGAGGCATAATGGCCATTAGAGGAGCCAAGACTTTTTTTTCCCTTGTTATGCATAGAAAGTTAAGCAAGGTAAGTAAAGAATATTACATTCCAATAAAGACTGCCTAAGACATATGGCCAGATAATAAAGGACTTGAATTTCAGAAAATGTCTGAAAAACTCTACCTTCATAGAGAGGAGAAGATCTGGACTGAGATGCTGCGATTTAGTCAGATGAATAGGAGAAAAGGAATCCGTAAAGAGGAGAGAGAATGGAATGGAAGTGCATAGGTCCAAGAGCGGGGATATGCATGTTCCAGAGACACTCGATAGATCACTGAGACACTGGGAAAGAATTTATACATGAACATGTTATGCTGAGCGTTGGAACCACTCAGTGTAGGTTTGTATCCTGGGTCTAACATGCTACCATTTGTTTGTTGTGTTACATTTGAAACACTATTTAGCTTACCTAAGCTGCAGTTTATTCCCCTGGAAAATAAGGATGGCAGTACCTACTTCGAAGGGAAGATTCAATCGTCAGCCAAGCACATAACAATACTCTGACACAGCAGAGTCCCTGTGAATGACTCACCCACCGCCCAAGGAAAAGACACAATTGAAAAGATAGGTTAAGACAATATTTTCAAGAACATTGAATGCAAAGCTAAGAGTTTAGGAAATCCCTGAAGACTAGGAAAGGAATGAACTTCTGACACATGGATGAGCATTGACGACATTATGCTAAGTGAAATAAGCCAAATACAAAAGGACAAATATCATATGATTCCACTTATAGGAGTTACTTAGGACAGTTGGACTCCTAGAGACAGAAGGTAGAACAGTGGTTTCCAGGGGCTGATGGAGAGGGGAATAGAAAGTTATTGTTTTATGGGTACAGAGTTTCAATTTGGAAAGATAAAAATTTCTGGAGACTAATGGTTGGTTGTATGACAATGTATACTAATGGTATAATTAATGGTATACTAATGTATACTAATAACAATGTATCCTAATGGGGAACATGGTAATAACAATGTATCCTAACGGGTAACTGATGGTATGGTTGTATAACAATATGAATTTACTTGATACTACCTAATTATCACTTAAAATTGGTTAAAATGGTCAATTCTATGCTAATATGTGTTTTACTACCATAAAAATTCCTAGAAGCTTCAAAAAAAAAAAAAAAGAAAAGAAAATCTCAAGATTTGTTGCACTGAATGGCAGTGATATGATAAAAACAATATTTTACAAAGATAACTCTGACATTTAAGGGCATGACTGATTAAAAAGCAGAGAGAAATGGAGTTGAAAAGAATAGCCAAGAGACCATTTAAATATTCTAGGCCTAAGAAGTAGTCATTTCTGGTCTTGTTGCTAGTAGCCTGAGCACTGCAAAGAAAGGTACAAATAAAAAGAGACATTTTGGGGAGTTCCCATTGTGACACATCAGAAACGAATTCAACTAGGAACCATGAGGTTCTGGGTTTGATCCCTGGCCTGGCTCAGTGGGTTAAGGATCCAGCGTTGCCGTGAGCTGTGGTATGGGTCGAAGACGCGGCTCGGATCTGGCATTGCTGTGGCTGTGGTGTAGGCCAGTGGCTACAGCTCCAATTAGACCCCTAGCCTGGGAACCTCCATATGCTGCTGGTGCAGCCGTATAAGGACAAAAGACAAAAGACAAAAAAAAAAAAAAAAAAAAAAACTAGAGAGAGAGAGACATTTTGAAGGATTTGATTGGCTGTTAAAGAAAGAGAAAAAAGAAAACCATGCGTAACAATATTTAAGGATGTCAGAAGCAGGAGCTAATGAGGAGAGGTGAGCATTGATTTGTTTTCAACAAACTGAGTTTGAAGTGACCACAGAACGTGTTATATCGGTCAGGTTTCAGCCAAAAAACACTCGCATTAATTTAAGCAGAAAAAGATTTTATTTTTTTTATTTTTTTTTTTTTTTTGTCTTTTTTTTTGCTATTTCTTTGGGCCGCTCCCGCGGCATATGGAGGTTCCCAGGCTAGGGGTCCAATCGGAGCTGTAGCCACCGGCCTACGCCAGAGCCACAGCAACGCGGGATCCGAGCCGCGTCTGCAACCTACACCACAGCTCACGGCAACGCCGGATCGTTAACCCACTGAGCAAGGGCAGGGACCGAACCCGCAACCTCATGGTTCCTAGTCGGACTCGTTAACCACTGCGCCACGACGGGAACTCCAGAAAAAGATTTTAGACGTGTGGTTGTCAAGGGGGAGGAGGAGGGAGTGGGGTGGTTGGGGTACTTGGGGTTCATAGATACAAACTATTGCCTTTGGAATGGATGAGCAATGAGGTCCTGCTGTGTAGCACTGGGAACTATGTCTTGTCACTTATGATGAGCCTGATAATGTGAGAAAATAGAATGTGTACATGTATGTGTAACTGGGTCACCATGCTGTACAGTAGAAAAAAAAAATTGAATCGGGGAAATAATTATTAAAAAATAGTAATAATAATAATAAAAGAAAATTAAATGCTTAAAAAAAAAAAAAAAAAGGGAAACTCTAGAGGAGAGGATTCCGGGCTGGAGCCCCAGAAATAACTGCTAAAGGAATGCTACTGACTTGGTCACCCAGGGAGTTGTTACCTTTACCGCCACCAGGATGATGAGAATTCGGGAGACCGCCAGGTAATCCTAATACCAAGAACCACCACCATAACTGACCCAGAATCGCGACACTGGTGGGGTCACCACAGCTGCTCTCCACAGCCACTAAGCAAGTGGCTGGACCCTGGTTCCGTGCTGCAAAAAAGCCCAGCACGTGTCCATGGCCTTGCTGGGTAGCAGCACAGTGTGAAGGCAGCTGGACCATGAACTTGCTTCAGATCCACCTTCCCAAGCTCACAGAAAACAGCTAGTAGGCAATACATATTCTGCACCCAGGAGCCTAGTTTCAGGGGAATCTGGGAAATAAAGCGTTTTGTCTTAATTTTTTTTTTTAGTTTTCCAGACTCTGCCCTTTAGGAAGGCCCGAGAAAAGGGAGCTGGAAGGGAGACAGTGCCAAAATATTACATCCACCGCCATGTTTCTGTGTAAATATCCAGTAGGTGATTGGATGCTCCTGGCCAAAGCTAACGAGCGATTACAGCTAGAGAGAAAAGTATCAGAGTAAATAGGAGAGAGAGGTATTTGACTTAATATTCCATTTGAATATGTTATAGCAAGGAATAACAAAGTGAAAAGGACTTATATGACTGCAGTTTGCAAGTGCCTCTATGCAAATTACTGGATTATGACACAATGAGTATTTCCAGGTGCCCATCACAGCAGGACCAAAGAGGCAAGGGCCAGGGGCACCACAGGTAACTGACACACCGTGTGATTTCAGAAGCACTGGGCTGGTCCTAAGGATTAACTCTGCAACATCACTTACAGATCAGATTGGTAGCTAATCTAAACCAGTTAAGCTAGTATTGTTCCCCTTGCAAGTAACTGCTTTATTAATGCACAGATGAGTTAATTCTGGCCAGCGCTTCTGGCAGTGACACTGCTTGGCAGTGGCAGGGAAAAGTTTTCTCAGAGAAAGAGACCAAGAGAAAGACACGCTCTTATGTGTCTTCCGCACATTGTTGGGTTTGGATGTGACACCCCCACAAACGGATGCTGTCATCCTGCCTGAGAATGAGGCCAACGACTACCAGAGAGCTGAGCCAAGAGAATCACAAAGAAAAACATCTAGCACCGAAGAACTACCACGCCCAGAACTCTAGTCCCGAACACTCCTTATTAAACGGTTTGAGCGGAGTTTTCTGTTACTCGTAGCCAGACATCATCCCTGATTCCAGCATCATGTTCCCCATGACACTGTCCTTTAGATTTTCAATCCTTTCCAGCTGGAATTTTCTCTATAAATAATAATCAAGGAGTTCCCATCGTGGCTCAGTGGAAACGAATCTGACTTGCATCCATGAGGACGCAGGTTCGATCCCTGGCCTCGCTCAGTGGGTTAAGGATCCAGCACTGCTGTGAGCTGTGGTGTAGGTCGAAGATGCGGCTCGGATCCCGAGTTGCTGTGGCTCTGGTGTAGGAGAGAAGCTACACCTCTGATTTGCCCCCTAAGCCTGGGAACCTCCACATGCTGTGGGTATGGCCCCCCAAAAAATTTTATTTTAATGGTATAAAAAGTGATATGTATGGAATACCATGGGAAGACTGTGTTTATTCTTCAAGATCATTTTATTCAATTCCTCGACTTAACTGAATCACAAGCCTCATGTTTATTCTTCAACATTCAACCTGGTCCTAATTTGCACGGCATCAGGGTTGGCTGGGGGGACTCTGACATCGTGGAAACGTGCAGGGAACTGGTGGGGTGGGTGCCCTCAGGCATTCATTGGAATGAGCCTATTTTTAGGCAGAGTTGAGGAAAAAGTCCCTGTTTCAGAGGAAAGGCAAGAGCAGGCATGTCTCCCAGCCCAGCCCCATGAATCACTGATGCCCCCTCCGGCAAGAGTCCAAAGTAAGAAACGGAAGCAGCTATTTCTCCATGGACCCTTCGGGACCGGCCACGGCAGCCCTCATCGGTACCTTGGTGAGGAAGCATGACCGACAGGAAACGAGAGACACCACTCACCCCGGCTAAAATGAGCTTCAGCACCCTGAGGACTCTGAAGACTAGAATCAACCAAAATCTCTCTTGGCGCTCAGCCCCTTCAGGAATGCCGAACACCCAGGCTCTCCCTGGGGGCATCTTTGCCAGGCTGCTATCCGTGAAGTTCCCGCAGCACCCTGGCCGTCATGCCCACAGCACAAATTGTCAAAGTCTCAAGGTCAAGGTCTTGGAAAGAGAGGCCAGAGCGAGAGAGCGAGAAGGCAGCAGAGGTGGTGTGGACGTTGTAGCAACTGTGTGTGAATACATTGCCGATTACCTATGTTTCACACAGCGGTGTGTGTGTGTGTGTGTGTTTAACCCAAACTCCTTATTTACTCCTCCCCCGCCCCCTTCCCCCTTTGGTAAATGTAAGTTTGTTTTCGATGCCTGCAGGTCTAATTCTGTTTTGTAAATCAGTTCATTTGCATCTTTTTAAATTTGTTTTTATTTTTTTAATTTATTTTATTTTATTTTGTCTTTTTGCCTTTTCTAGGGCTGCTTCCCACAGCATATGGAGGTTCCCAGGCTAGGGGTCTAATCAGAGCTGTAGCCACCGGCCTACACCACAACTACAGCAACTCGGAATCTGAGCCGCATCTGCGACCTATACCCAAGCTCACGGCAACGCTGGATCCTTAACCCACTGAGCCAGGCCAGGGATCAAACCCACAACCTCATGGTTCCTAGGCGGATTCATTTCCACTGCACCACGACGGGAACTCCTGCATCTTTTTTTTTAGATTCCACATATAAGGGCCATCAAATGGTATTTGTCTTTTTCTGTCTCACTAACCCATGAGAGTGGGAGTGGCGACCGTGCGGTTATCAGAGGAGTGGGAGCATGCAGAGAGTCTGGCATGCTCTAACAGAGGACAAGGAATAAGCCAGCAGGCTGCAAAAATGTGGAGGGGAGGACGGGAGGAAGAAAGTGCCCAGATTACTTATTTCCTACAACACATTAGTGGCTGCCTCAGCTAAACTTAGAAGGTTTTTTAGCAGCAGAGATGAGTAAGATTTAACTTTCAAATTGGCTGAGTTTCCCAGTCAAACTGATAAACACCGACCCCAATTTTAGAGTATTTTTTAAACCTTAGTAATTTATTATTTTTAAAAAACCATGTAGATATATTTAATAATATATATTTGATAGCATTTATTAAATATATAATTAAATGTATTATGTAATATTTTCCATATATACACACATATACAGATATACATGCATACTCAACGAAGGAGATCCATTATTCTTTAGAAGATTCCATAAGACATACAGACAGTCATTACAACATTACATGAGACCATGTTTGTTGTCATGGTGAAACAAAGGATAACCAGTCTTTTTTTTTTAGGGCCGCACCTGCAGCATATGGAAGTTCCCAGGCTAGGGGCCAAATCAGAGCGGCAGCAACACCAGATCCAGGCCGAGTCTGTGACCTACACAACAGCTCATGGCAAACACTGGGTCCTTAACCCACAGAGCAAGGCCAGGGAGGGAACCCACATCCTCGTGGATACTAGTTGGGTTCCTACTGAGCCACAATGGGAACTCTGAAAATCAGTCTGTTTTTCCTGGAGTTTAAAATCTAGTTGACTCATGAAGGTGAAGGTGCAGGAAAAATGAACTCTGTAAAGTTACTCATCCAAAGGCTTCCCTTATGCACAATTAGGGGCTCTCTTAGCAAGTTACGGTGTGGTCGCGGCTCACTTCCTGACTGGAACTGCCATTCAGGGCTCCGCGGCAGATGCTGTCATAAGACACTCTTGCCTGCTCACCACAGGTGGGGAACATGGGAAAACACCCATCCCGATTTTACGTGTTAAGGACAAATGATGAGCAAAATATGGCATGGACAATTCATTGCACTAATTTTCAAAACACTAGGCTCTGTGTATTTAAAATTAAATGAGGGAAAAACAAGATGAGACCTAGCAACTTGGGTGCGAGGAATGGTTTGGATATTTTATTAAACTCATGCTGCAATCTAAAAAAAGAAAAAGCAGACAAAGGGACAGATCACCAGGCTGATGGCAGGTAAGCACGAGAGCACAAAGGAAGAGTGCAGGCCACCCTGCTGATACTGCTCTGCTCGAGCTGATCGATGGCCTCACTGCCATTAGCGACACCACTGTTAGCTCACCTTACAGGAGACTGAAAACTACCTCGGGGACCGCAGGGGGGCCGTAAAACGACTTCAGCAAATGTCAACAATAAAATTCTAGGTCTACCTTGTAAAATTCCAGGTCTACCTTATTTGTTTGTTTCATCTCGACCAAGATTGGCATGAATAACGTAGTCTACACTAACGGCCGCAGGTGAAGAAGCAAAACCTTGAGCCACATTGCAAAATAAAGCCAAGGAGAGTCGTAGACAGGAGAAATGTCTGCAGTCCAAATGAAAAGTACAGCTACCAAGAGTACAGATAAGTCCAGGAAGCTAATAAATCCCACGCGACAACTGATAAAAATCTTAAGAACTCTAAATAAACAGAAATCTTCAAGCTTTGTCAGAAAAGCAAAAACAAGGGAAATGACTTCATTGAATAAATCAGAGAACTACGTATTTCATCTCAGAAAGCAAATGCCAAAGAAAGTCTGATTTCTTCATCTTAATTTTAAATTGTGATATATATTCACCTTGGACTTGAGAGCAATTAAGTTTCTTTCTATTTTAGCTTTTGTAATATTTTCCGTCCTCTCTTCAATCGGATTCTTGCTTTTCCATGTCCCTTTTTCAACTCACGAATTATGCGGAAGGAGACCCCAAAAAAGTAAATTAAAAATCCTTTATAAATCTCCACTATCTTAGAGGGGGACTTGTATTTCATTGACTGTAGTTTATGCAAATAGGATCAGAGGAATTAACATATTGGAAGGAGCTGACATTTGTCCTGATATATTGAATCGTTAGCATGACAGAATCACTTAAGCTGGATTCACTAACATCAGGTTTCCTCTCATTATTGACCCCTACAGAGTAGGCTCTGACAAGTGGAACTGCTGCAAAGTTCATTAATAATGTGGAATAAATCAATTGTTCAGGAAATACTGAAAACAGATGACACTGAACTTGTACATTGTGCAAGTTCAGCACAAATACATCCCCACCAAGGACACAGACTCTCCCCGTGTCCTTTTCTGACCTGCCCGTGGAACATGGTCCTCGACCTTCTAGACCTCCAGCATCCCATCAGCATAAGACCGCTCAGCCCCTGGAGACAAGAGCAGACCAAGGATCCTTGCAAAAGAAAGAGCTTCAGGCCTAAAAAGAAGGTGCATGCAGGCTCTTCCAAGATTTACAAACATAAAGTGAGTGATGAGCAAGACTTAAGAGTGTGTTTTGACTTTTTATTCACATTTATGCCTAATATTTCAAATATACTGTCTCTATGTCCCTAGACCCTAACCGAGGACAGAGTTTGTGGGAGTTCCAGTTGTGGCTCAACAGGTTCCGAACCCGACGAGTACCCACGAGGCTGTGGATTTGATCCCTGGCCTCACTCAGTGGGTTAAGGATCCGGCGTTGCCGTGAGCGGTGGTGCAGGTCGCAGACGTCACTCGGATGCCGTGTTGCTGCGGCTGTGGCGCAGGCCAGCAGCTTTAGCTCCCATGTGACCCCTAGCCTGGGAACTTCCACAGGCCAAGCAGCCCTAAAAGGCAAAAAATAAAGTAAAATAAAATAGCGGAACTTGGGTAGGTTGAAGGGTATTATCAGGAATAAAGAAAGGTCAAGAACATAACCAAGTCTGTTTTTTAAGAAGCGAGGTCAGCTACTTCTAGCATGTGAAGAATCCCATAGGCTGTACCCTATGGCTACGGGCAGCAACCAGCTTTTAAGCTGAATCTCTGTTTGCATCATGGGCATCACCTCAGCACTCTTCAAATTGTAATCCCTAAATAACTCCGTCACCGAGAAGTTTCGGTTGAAGTATGTGCATACTCCAAAAACCTTGAGCTGTGTGTTTTTGTGCTTTATAATATAGTCAGACTGTGTTAGTCTATGCTATTGGGCAGAAATAACATGGCTAAAGGAAATGCACAGAGAATCCAAAAGGAATCTGATTTTAGCCAATAGATTCAACTTCTCAGCCACCGAGACTCAAATTGAAGCTCTTTCCCTGATTGATTTTTCCCCTCCTCAGAATTGCTTAATAGAAATGCTAATGAGCAGTGTAATAACCAAAGGGAGGGTGGAAAGAGAAAAAGGAAGAGACTCAAAAGAAGAGAATCATCCGTAAAGTAGGAAACTGGCCACAGTCTGCTGAGAATGAATCATCCAGATTCTTCAATTCAATTCAATGCTCTTTTCTTTATCAGACTACATACATATATATACACATACACACACACACACACACACACCAGAAAAGTGAGTCCCAACATTATAGACATTACACACAAGGTTCTTTGAGAGACAAATGAACATGAAAACATTGCCAGTAAGCTGATTTTTTTGGAGGGGGGCGGATAAGAGACAGTGTTTATATAAAACCTGATTTGCCCTGGTATTTAGGGGATCTCTCCACGCGTTTCATTTCTTTTGCTTTTTTTTTTTTTTTTGGCTGCACCCCCAGCATGTGGAAGTCCCCAGGCCAGGGATCCCACCCACGCCTCAGCAGCGACCTGGGCTGCTACAGGGACAACACTGGGTCTTTAGCCCACTGCACCACACGATAACTCATCTTTTTCTTTTTTTTTTTACCTTTTTTTTTTTTTCTTTTTCTTTTTAGGGCCACACCCAAGGCATACGGAGGTTCCCAGGCTATGGGTCGAATCAGAGCTGCAGCTTTCGGCCACAGCCACAGCAACGAGGGATCCGAGCCACATCTATGACCACAGCTCACGGCAATGCCGGACCCTTAACCCACTGAGCAGGGCCAGCGATTGAACCCACATCCTCAAGGATACTAGGCAGGTTTGTTACCACTGAGCCACAACGGGAACTCCCTCTTTTACTTTTTTAAAAAATTAAGTTATCTATAAAGATCTCTTACGCCCCAGATTTTCTTTGAAATCTTTAACAGAAGCCCAGAGCACAGAGAATTGAGGCTCCCTCTGAGTGTGGCCTCTCTGGTTCCTGGCTGGCTCCTTCTTCTTCAGGTCTCAATATAAATGTCACCTCTTGGGAGGAACCATCCCAGACCAGTCTCCGCTATGATTCCATATATTCACGTCCTCTTAATTTCCTTTCTAGCCCTTATGTTGTAATTGCTATGCTTCTTCATTAGTTAGCGCCTTTTAAGTTTTTTAGCTCCTACCTCCTTCAAATGGAAGCTCCATGAGGGCAGTAACCCTGTCAATATTTTCCGTCATAGACTGGTCCCCTGTAGACCGGTAATAAACACTTATTAAATAGATGAGTAAGTAAGAATGGAGCACTTTACATACATCCAGCCATCCATCTACGAATGTTTTCCTTTCTTCTTAGAATCTGGCATACGAACTTATTCTAGTTCCATATTGGGGGTATATACCCTCTAGACCCAAAGTAATCCAACCAGAGTAAAATTCCGTGCATAAGAATTCCGCACTGGCGTTCCTCTTGTGGCTCAGCAGTTAACGAACCTGACTAGGATCCATGAGGATGAGGGTTCAATCTCCGGCCTCACTTAGTGGGTTAAGGATCTGGCGTTGCTGTGAGCTGTGGTGTAGGTCGCAGACGAGGCTCGGATCCTGTGTTCCTGTGGCTGTGGTGTAGGCCAGCAGCTATAGGTCCGATTCATACGCTTAGCCTGAGAACTTCCATATGCTGCAAGTGCAGCTCTATAAAGCAAAAAAAAAAAAAAAAAAAAAAATTCTGTACCAAAACCAAAACAAAACAAAGTCTACATTTAGCAGCCTCTGTTTTAAGTGTAAATGTGATCATTACAGAGAAAACGAATGGTATGTCCTTTTGTTAGGAAAGCAGAAGAAAAATACTCCTTATGTTTCCCCTGAGAGTGTCGTAAGAAAAAATCAGATTCTTCTTAAACTGGGAGAGCCCAGAGATATCCTTTCTGTAGGGTCTTCTGGATCAAAAGACATACGGTGGCATCAGAATCACACCAACATCATGGCAGTCATCATTTCACAACAGGTAAGTGTATCGGTCAACACGTTTAGGTCGTAAACGCACCCAAGGTTACAGCTCAATTACATAGCAAGAAAAACCGTTTGTTTTTTAAAAAATCACACTTACAAGGTCTCCCACTTTTAATCCATTCATTCATTTATTGAGCAAATATTTGGGGTTTCACTTATGGTCCAGAACATAGTGAAGGCAATACAGACACAGAGCTTAAAACCACCTTACAGAAGTATAACTCTTTGCCATTTAGGAAATGCTTCTTGTTGTTGTTGTTTTTGTTTGTTTCTTAAGGCCACACCCATGGCATACAGAAGTTTCCAGGCCAGGGGTTGAATCGTAACTATACACCAGATCGCTGATCCAATGAGCAAGGCCAGAGATGGAACACGCATCCTCAATGGACACGAATCAGATTTGTTTCCACTGCACCATGACAGGAACTCCCAGGAAATGCTTTTCGATCTACTGTTTCTTTAAAGCGCCAAGCCTGGTTTTATGCTTATCGAAAATATCAAAGCATGGCTTCTAGGCCCAAGCCCCCAGGTAATTAAAGCAAAGAAACCCTGAAGTTCAAAAACTAGAAAAAGAACTAGGATCCCTCCAAGTTAAAGCACACCAAAGTCATGTTTTCATAACTCCATCGTTTCCTCTGTGTGGCCATAGGCTACTATTTAAGGTAATGAAATGTGACAGTTAAAAGAAGGACGTCAATCGTTAGTCTGAATACCAAGTTGAATGCCTTGGAAATACTTGATAAAGGCAAGTCGTTTCGATGGACAGCTGTGAAAGAGAAAATGTGAAAATCTGAAAGAATTCTGCACTTAGATTTCTCCACAATATATTGAAGTTTATACCTCTCTTTAAAGAAAATGAAACAGGGAAACACCTAAGGCGCTTGGCCTGCCATTTACACAGGAAGCACGCAAAGGAATTCCAAGGGGAGGCCCTCGCTAAAATAAAGCCAAAAGGAGTGAAATAAGTCAGAGAGAGAAAATCAAATACTGTTTGCTACCGCTTACATGTGGAAACTAAAAAAGATGAACCCACAGGAGAAGTCAGACGGCGGCTGCCGGGGGCTGGAGGGTAGGGGAATGGGTGCAGGTGGTCAAAGGACGCGAACTTCCAGTTATGAGACGAGCAAGTTCTGGGGGATCTAATGTACAGCAGGGTAACTGCGGTTAATGGTATTATGCCGCACATGCATGGCCGTGGCCAAGACAGTAGGTCGTAAATGTTCTCACCACAAAAAAGAAATTGTAACCATGCGAGGCACAGGTGGTGTCAGCTAGCTCTGGGGTGGTAATTACTCCATAAAACGTAAGTGTATCAAACTAACGCACTGCACGCCTTAAACTTAACAATGCTACAGATCGCTTAGATCTCAATCAAGCTAGACTAAGAAAATAAGCAAATAAACAAATTTTTTGAGAAGGAAAGGTAGAGAAAAATATAATAAAATTTAAAAACATATTCAAATCAACAAAGGAAAAGCCTTTACCCTCCTTTCTTAAAAAAAAAAAAAAAAGCCTTAAAAATACACAAACATTTGAAGTTAAAAGGAAATATTTAAATCATGTGTGACTCTCACAAATCCCAGTTTTAATAATTTTTTTCAATTAAGTAAGCAAGTACCACCCCTGAACACTTCGGAAAAGAGAATTTTTATTGTACCTATAAAGAAATGATGATGAGATTGTCATGAGAACTCGAACGACACCGGGTACTAAAAGCCAACGGAATAGTGACGTTCGCCGTGGTGACTGGAAGCCACCGAGGTGTCTGTGAGCAGACAAGTCAAACATGATGGAGGTGCCCCAAGGAGCACCTGCGGCAACGAGGAGAAGATATACACAGAGTAACATGAAGGGCTCCTAAAAGCAAGAGATGGATGAAGAAAATTTCGGAACCAAATGACATACAAACTGCATGACAGCCTTTATGTATGTTAAAGACGTACACACCCAGAACGCTAACAGGTTTGCCAACAAAACCATATCCATGAAATACATGAGAGCGGTTACCCAACAGGAAAAGGAGAAAGGAAGAGAATCATTGGAAGTGGAAGGAAATAAAGAGAAGCATACACAGATCCCTGCGTGTACCTACACATCCACGAGCATAAACATTCACTCACGTACATCCACGCTCTCAAGAGGGAGCCCTGGCAAAGACCCATGATGACGAGAGTGTGACTGACTCAATTCTCTGTATCTTCATTCAAAAAATATATATATGAGTACTCTTGGTTGATTATTTTTATTTGTCTTTTGTTCACAGACTGAAACCACAATTCTAGTAACCATTTTCTTTGACGGAATGCTCACCAAAAAACTGGCAAAATAACTGAGATTCCCCGTCCTGACAATGGGTCAAGATGTCATGCAAGGCTACTAACTTGAACAGCTTGTTTGGTAGGAAAAAGCAATCTCCACCCAACAATTCACCAACTCCTTCTAGTAGTTTATGGCTCCAAGTTCCCATTACATTTTATTTTAACAGATACCAACATGGTGCTAAATATACATCAGAGACTGTTCCAATGACTTTACAAATGTTCACTTGTTTAATCCTTATAATACCCTGCGAAGTGGGAACTACTATTGCCCATATTTTACAGAAAAGTAGGCCGAAGTACAAAGAGGCTATTTAATGCCTCCAAAACCACATAACTAGTTCAACTACAGAACCGCAGTTCAAACCCAAGAGGTCTGAGCCCAGAATCTGTGTGCTAACAATTCATACTAAACATTAAAGCTAAAAGCAGAAATCAATGAGATAGAAAACAAACAGTAGAGAAAACCAACAAAACCAAAGTTGTTTTTTAAAAAGACTGATAAAATTGACGAGCCCTAACAAACCTGATCAAGAAAAGGAGGGGGGAGGCGATGGGGGAGTTCTTGCTGTGGCTCCACAGGTAAAGAATCTGACACTGTCCATGAGGATGCGGGTTCAATCCCTGACCTCGCTCAGTGGGTTAAGGATGCGGCATCACCACAAGCTGCAACGTAGGTCAAGGATGATGCTCAGATCTGGTGCGTTGCTGTGGCCGTGGCATAGGTCAGCAGCTCAGCCCCCAGCCTGGGAACTTCCATATGCCGCAGGTGCAGCCATAAAAAGAAAAAAGAAAAGAGACAAGCATATATTCTCAATACACAGAATAAAAAATGGCAAAGTGCTACAGTTTTAACAGATTTTTTTAAAAGAAACTGTGAAGAAATTTATGCCAACAAATTTGAAAATTTAGAAGTAGAAAAATTCCTTGAAAAATACAACTTAGAAAATGGACACCAGAAAAAAAAATCAGCAATCCTATGTCTATTAAAGAAATAAAATTCAAAACGACGCGTTCCCGTTGTGGTGTAGTGGAAATGAATGCAAATAGGAACCATGAGGTTGCGGGTTCGATCCCTGGCTTTGCTCAGTGGGATAAGGAGCTGTGGTGTAGGTCGCAGACATGGCTTGGATCTGGCGTTGCTGTGGCTGTGGTGTAGGCCAGCAGCTACAGCTGTGATTAGACCGCTAGCCTGGGAACCTCTATATGCTGCTGGTGGGGCCCTCTAAGGACAAAAGCCAAAAAAAAAACAAAATTCAAAATGAAACAGCTTCCCTCAAAGATAATTCCATGTCCAGAAGACTTCAACACAAACATGTTTACACGGCAGACTGCTGCAATAAGAGAGTCATGTTATGAGCAACGGCAAATCTGTCCACGCAACATCATGGATTGAATCTCATGGATATAATATTGAGCAAAAAGAACGAGACACAGGAAATTATGTATGATAGCATGTATGTAAAGTGCAAAGTTAAGAAATACTGATCTATGATGATTCAAGTCAGAAGAGCAGTCACCTCAGGGAGGGAGGTGGTTCATAACCAGGAGTTACCAGATGTTTCTGGCAGGCTAGTAAGGCTCTATGTCGAGGCCTCAGTAGTGAATCCGATAGCGTGTTTACTTTGTAAACATTCATTCAATAAATAGAAAAAAAATACAAAATTAAAAAAAAAAAATCATGCTATGTAAAGCTGCCTCTTGGATGAGGCAAAATACCCAAATGCACAAACATCTATTCTAACACGGATGCAGAGTCAAAGCCTTCCTGGAGTTACCAAGTGGTGGCGTGGGAAACTCCCAAATACGAGCAAGACACGGCGAGAGTCTGAACATATGCTGTGCTTTCCAGTTCAGAGCTCGTACTAACGGAGGAAACTGAACTCAGAAAGCTCAGTTGACTTGCTTTCAAGTCTCACAGCTAGCAGGTGGCAGAACACGCATGAGTCACGCAGAGCCGCCGTGTTGCAGGCCTCTGCAAAGGAGCCTCCTCTGGCGCCCACGTGAATGGCATCTGGGATGTGTGCTGGCCGTGAATCCCAGTCTATCTGACTTCAAATCCAGTACTCTTTGCACTGCAAAGCCTTAGAATCAAACAAGGCCTTATAGTCTAATCAAACACAGTGACAAACGACTCTGCAAGGCTTTGCCATAGATTGGCATTTCAATACTATTAGATCTTAAACACTCAATGCTCAGATTGCTCTCTCTTTGTTCGGGAATGTGATTTCAGCCTGCTCCTCTTTGTTCCGTATCTGTGGTCTTCGAATTACAAATTCCATCAAGTCACCACAACATTATAAAGTTCACTACGTATGTAGGCAAACAACTTTGACAGATAGTCCACACTGCTGGGAAAAAAAAAAAAAAAAAAAAACCTCTTCATTCTTAGTAGAATAGTCAAAGTATAGTTTTTAAATGGTTTTCTCTGATAGCATATAATCAATGTTTGTAAGCATTTTTATAACCTTATCATTCACTCATCCACTCACTTCAGAGTGATTCAGTTTTCACTACTCTTTGAAAATACTCTACCTATAACTTTAAATTTAGCCAGCAAATTCTGTAATTACGTAACCACAGTGTACATGACATGACTTCTGCAATCTCTTTATATCCTCTCAGTGGTTCATCTTTCTTTGCTCTATTCCTTACTTTCGTTAGCATCTTTCTGACCAATTGCTAGGGCCTGTTGGACACAGCAAACATGCCAGTCTGAGGATCGGCTGCTTCTCTGCATGATCCAAAGAAAAGCGGTGTAAGACGATGCAGTGGGGGCTATCACGTGATGTTCCCATCACCAAGGGAGAAGATGGGCGTGCCAGCCTGTTGGAGGAGGCCACTCCTGAGGACCTGTTTTCCTAGCAACCACCACACCAGGAGCATGGAAAGGCCCAGCTCTCAAACTCTACCTTGGATTTTTCCTTCAGAAACGCTGACCCTCCCCCATCCTTCCAAAGGGAAAAAGCGTAAGTGAATTACGGCCTCTGCCTAATGAAAGAGAAGACTGTATAATAAGATGTCTAATGTTTTTGAATTCCTAGAAAATAAGAGGAGATGGCTCTGGTTTGAATAAACACGATATTAACAAAATACAGATAATGTACACTTCCAGGGTACGTACCATGTGCCAGGCACTATTTCAAGGGATTTTGCTATTTTAATTTCAGTAAATCTTCACAATAGTCCTATCAGGTGAGTTAATTTTTTTTTTTTTTTTTTTTTTTTTTTTTTTTTTTTGTCTTTTGTCTTTTAGGGCTGCACCCATGGCACATGGAGGTTTCCAGGCTAGGCGTTGAATCGGAGCTGTAGCTGCCGGCCTATGCCACAACCACAGCAACATGGGATCCAAGCCACGTCTTTGACCTACACCGCAGCTCACGGCAACACTGAATCCTTAACCCACTGAGCAAGGCCAGGGATCAAACCCACAACCTCATGGTTCCTAGTCAGATTCACTAACCACTGAGCCAAGACAGGAACTCCCGGGTGAGTTAATTTTTATCTCTGCTTTGAGAGGAAAAAGAAGATGTCTAAGGGGAACAAAACCCAAATCCTTAACAAGAACTAATAATTAATGAGCACTTATTATACGCTACCTCATCGTAAGTGCTCATTAATTATGAAAAGAAAAAAAGAAATGAATTGTTTGAAACACATAGTAATCTAAAGTACCCAAAACATCCCCTCAGGTCAACAGACAAATGTCTAGGAAATGATACATTTAGAACATTTGCTGTGTTCAAAAGCCAGCTCAGAACTCCAGAACCTCAAAAGTACTTATCCATCTATTCATTCACGCATGCACGCATTCATCAAACAGTTTAGTGCCAGTTACGTACCCAACACTGTCTTATACTTGAAAAATATGGACAATAAGAAGAGACTCCCCGGCCCAAAAGTGTTTCACACTAGTGCTTTACACTAGTGAGGGAAACAGACCTATCAGGAAGAAGGGCAGTGAAGTGTCACAGGTGCCATGACGCACACACAGCAGAGGTTCCACAGGGGGAGCGGTTGCTCTGCACCTTCGGGTTGGGCGGTGGGAAGGGGTGTTGGTTGGGACCATCAGGAACAGCTTTGGGAAGAGTCAGCCCCTGTGAGTTAACGCTTCCTAGAGGAGCCTGTATTCTCCATCTGGAGGGAGAACATTCCAGGCAGAGGAAGTGAACAAAGTCAGAGAAGCGTGGATCTTACCCGTTGCTCAGGGAGCCCCAGTGTGGATGCCTGGACACTCAGAGCCCCGCGAAGCTAAGGGAAAAGCGAAGGCAGAGGGGCGGGCAGTCACTTTGCCTTGATTCATCCACCGTGGACAATGCCACAGGGACAAACTTCTTCACATCTGCAAACTGGGTAAGATGTGAACTTACTGTGAGCAGCAAGGCCTGGCCAGCCTCATCCATCGTGGGTGTTCTATTCTAGGCTCTCTTACTACTCACCATCTCGTCCAGGCCTTTGTCTAACCTGTTCCCTTCGCATATAATTCTCTTCCCCACCTGCTTGTCTGCCTATTCCAGAAGTCTCAATCTGATGGTTCGTGATCTATCTACAGCTCATGCGAGTATTTTGATTGCTCCATAGAGGGCTTAATTTTTACAGTATTTGCTAACATGTTAAATTTTGGATATTTAAGGGAAGAGAGGAGCTTGACTTCTGGCTTCTCTGGGGAGAAAAGAGAATTATCTAGCTCTCATTTCTGAAAATAACAGTGGGTTAGAGTCTCCATTGCTCCTTACTGTCTCTTGAATGGTAAGACTGAGTATCAGCTGTCACTGATCACATAATTTGCATGACTGTCTTTTTTTTTATAGAAAAACGAGGTGTTCCCACTGCAGTGCAGGAGGTTAAGGATCCCGCGTTGTCTCTATGGCAGACTGGGTCACTGCTGAGGCAAGGGTTTACTCTCTGGCCTGGCACAGTGGGTTAAGGATCTGGCATTGCCACAGCTGTGGCATAGGTCGCAGCTGCTGCTCAGATGCAAACCCTGGCCCGGGAACTTCCATATGCTGCAGAGGCAGCCAAAAGAAAAAAAAAGAAAAGTGGCAATTGTGGTAATGTCAAGGGCACCAGACCCAGACACCTGGGTTTAACATGACCTTAGATTAGTTGTGCAATCTTTGTGCCTCAGTAGCCTCAACAGGAAAATAGAGATAATAACAGTAAGAAGAATGGAAATTAAGTGAACGAATACAAATAAAGTACAAGAATAGTGACTGGTGGGTACTGGATTGCTGTTTTGCTTTAAAAAAAAAAAAAGCTGTTTTCAGTTATATTACGTTCCTGACTGTTCTAGGAGTATGAGTTTGCAATCTCTGTCCTAACCAAATCCTACTGTCCTTTTAACAACAATTCAAAGGCCATTTCTTCTGTGCGTTGTATGCTCCTGAGTGTGTCCTATGTTGATTTGGATGCATGCTTGCCTCTCTCTCCAAACAGAGAATTTCATGAGAGCTTGGGCCGTGTCTTACTCATTTTTATTTTAATCTCTTGCTTCAAGCACAGTGCCAGCGACATAAAAACTGCTCAATAAATGTCACTGAATCGATGCTAATCTCTCCTATTCTAAATACCTTAAAGCACTTATATACAGTTTGATTTGCATTGAGTAATTTGTTCTCTTTTCTGATAATTTGTTCTGATGCTTTGTTCTGATGCTTTGTAGAAGTCCTTCCATCATGTTCTGTATCTATGCCTTGGTCCTCAGCTACTCTGTGAACGGATGGCAGGGCCATCCTTCCTTCTTTTGATTTAAGTCTTCACACAGGACATAGGCGCATGCATACACTACATGCAGAAGAATTATATGTCTTTGAACCGTGCCAGAATGGTCCAGGAACTGGTCATATCCTCATATAATGTCACTAGCATCCTGCATTAGATGGATGATAGGGGTGAATGGGGTTCATCAACTATTGCTCTTTCTTTCATTCTCTCTCCTCTATTCCCTCTAGGTCATCCACCAGAAAGGGCAGGAAGAACACGAGAAAGAATCTCTGGGATTATCTTGGCTTTAGAAGTAGTCAGAGACCAGGAGAACACTGTTCAAATGGAAAGAAGGGGAGGAAATTAACATTCACTGACCTACAATTACTCATACTATATATCACATACATGATACCTAACTTCTCAAAACAACTTTATGAAGCATAGGAAGTACCTCCATTTCATAGGAAGGAACCGAGGCTTCAAGGAGCTATGTCATTGCTCAAAATCACCCCGCCTGCAAGGGTTAGAACCAGAGGTTGGACCCAGGCTCCTCAGTCCCCAGTGTGTATGCTCTTCCATGACGGATACGAGCCTGGGACAGAAGATTGAAAAAGGACATGCTGTCTTTCTCAAGAGAGTTTGGGCGGCCACCAGCTCCCCGACGGAGAAGAATCGAATACAAGTCTCATACGAACAGAAGCTAAACATGAGGCACCATTTGTAAAACCACAGTGAAATATCAGCAGAGCACTTCTCAGTGCTCTCGCCCCAAAAAAGATCCTCCCATGTGACAGCCATGGACCAACTTCTCCATTCTGTGCAGCATGGATAAACAGTTCGCTCACAGACTGCGTAACACGGAAGGATCTGGGGGGTTATTATTAATATATTAAAAATTATTTGATTTCAAGGGCAGATTTAATAGTCAACACATTATTCAACCATATGCTTTTCCACAAAGTAATTTTCTTTTCTCCCTTCTATTTATTTTTTATATTTTATTGGAGTAGAGTTGACTTACAATATTGGATCAGTTTCAAGTGCACAGCAAGGTGAATCAGATATATCCACTCTTTTTACCCATATAACTTATTACAAACTGTTAAGCAGATTTCTCTATGTTCCACAGTAGGATCTTGTTAATAATATATTTTATACGGTAGTGTGTATATATATTATTCCCATCCTCCTAATTCCTCCCTCCCCACAAAGTAATTTTAATAACAGCAATAATAGGCGTTACATTCCACTTACAGTTATCTAATGTTTAATATTCGCATATGGCTATAAATACACATGCGTCTATATCAAAAAAGGACAGAGAAAGATGAGAGAAAGAGAAGGCAGGAGTTCCCATCGTGGCACAGGGGTTAACGAATCTGACTAGGAACCATGAGGTTGCAGGTTCGATCCCTGGCCTTGCTCAGTGGGTTAAGGATCTGGTGTTGCCCTGAGCTGTGGTGTAGGTTGCAGACATGGCTTGGATCCTGCTGTGGCTCTGGCGTAGGCCAGTGGCTATGGCTCCGATTCGACCCCTAGCCTGGGAACCTCCATATGCCACAGGCGCGGCCCTAGAAAAGGCAAAAAAAAAAAAAAAAAAAAAAAAAAAAAAAAAAAAAAAAAAAAAAGAAAAGAAAAGAAAAAGAAAGAGAAGGAAAACAAGTAAACATGAGAAAGGAGGGAGGGAGGAGAGGAAGAGAGGGGGAAAGAGGAATGAGGGAGGGAAGCCCCTTTACATATCAGATACCATGCTCCTTCTTTTGCGCAGGGAAACCTATTCGCAAAAGAAAGGAAGACGGTAGGTGAAATGAGAGAAGAGACGAGCGGTTGATTCCATGAAGCACTGCACCCTGAGCTTTAGTGACCTCGCTGCGTAAAGTGCGCCCACACCCCAGGGCTGCGGACCACCTTCCTCCTGCTTTCACACCTGAGGGCTACGGAGGTCACACAACTCACCCAAGGTCTTGTGGCTGCAGAGAGAGTCGTAGACCTGGGTTGCGAACCCAGGTTTGCCCGGTAGTTGATCCACAGTGCCTGAAACCACAGAACCAGATCATTCTGTTCCATTCCCGCGAACTACTTCAGCATTCTGCCACTCGTTCAGCAAGCCTTTGTCAGATGCCAGTTACAGGGGCAGGAAACAAAGATCAAAAATGCAAAAGGGTAGGAGTTTCTGTCGTGGCACAGCGGAAACAAATCCAACTAGGAGCCATGAGGTGGTGGGTTCAATCCCTGGCCTGGCTCAGTGGGTCAAGGATCTGGCATTGCCGTGAGCTGTGGCACATGTCGCAGACACGGCTCGGATCTGGCGTGGCTGTGGCTGTGGCTGTGGCGTAGGCCAGGAGCAATAGCTCCGATTGGACCCCTAGCCTGGGAACCTCCATGTGCTGCAGGTGTGGCCCTAACAAGCAAAAAAAAAAAAAAAAAACAGACAAAAACAAAAAACCCTGCAGAATAGGTCCTTGCTCTCTTGGGGCTTACACGCCAGTGGGAGAACTAGACAACACGCCCATTACTACACAAATGAATTCTCCATGATACTCCGGGATCAGTGAAAGTGGGCACTGGGTGTGAAAAATCAGAGAGGGGGAGCCCACACTTGACAGCAGGTTGAAGAAAGCCCCTTAGCGAAGTGACCTTAGAGCATCATTCTGAAAAAAATAGGGGGGGGGGGGAACTCTGATGATACAGGGGAAGAAGATTTCAGTCAGAAGGAAGAGCAAGTGCAAAGAATCTGGGGCGAGAGTGGACCAGAAAGGCCCGCTGATAAGCGAGGAGGCCAATGAGGCCAGAAGGACGTGCCGGACCGGGACGAGGAGGAGGAGGACGGCTGGGCCGCCCCGTCCGGGTCCGTGCAGATGAAGGGGGAGAAACGGCTTCACTCTAGTGCAGTCCCGCGTGCTGAGAGGGCTTCAGGATGGGGAGAGACAGGACCTGGGGATCGTTTTTAAAAACTGACCTGACCCTATTGTAGGGACCAACTCTTCAAAGACACCAGTTACCAGGCTGTTGCTTTCTTCCAAAAGAGAGGTGTTGGCAGCAGGCTGGTGGTGACAGAGACGGGGAGACGTCAACGGAGCCGCGTATCTATCCTTGGGGACTTTGATGTCGTTATGAGGGAAAGAGAGGCATCAAAAATGATGCCTTGCTCTTGGCTTGATTAACTGCAGTCACTGCACATCAAGGAAGTGAGGGCTGGGGGACGGGCCTTTGCTGTCTTATCCGAGTGTCCACCTTGCACCGTTCTGAACCCACCTGCCTCCCCTGCCCTTTCTCACAAGCTTCACACCACCAACTGCCCCCTCCCCAACACACACACACACACACACACACCCACACACACATACCCTGTCCACGCCTGGCCATTTCTTACCCCCCATTTCTGGGACATTTCTGCCACCGCTGTAGGTCCCCAGCGATTGCTCCTTTACATCAAAATATGTCTCTGACTCCCTCATCTTATAGAGAAGCAACTTGAGCAGCACCCAGAGAGGGAAACTGACCTGTTCAAGGTCACACAGCTGGTTAGTGGAAAAACCATGAATAGAGCATAGACGTCTCTTGATAGCCAGTCAGATTTTCTTTCCTCTTTTTCCTGGTCCAGCCGCCTTCTAAAATTCCTTTGCCTATGCTGCTCCTCCCTTTCAACAGGCACTTGATAGGAAGCGTTCGGTTCCCTCGTTTGTCCGCTCATACCTTCTCTGACTCCCGAGACAAGGTCAGAGACTGTGTTATCCTTGGCATTGCACACAGTGCTGACTCTATTACTCCAGGCTGTTCAACACACTTAGGGGCTGGCTGATGGACTGTGCGGTGCTCCCACACTTGCATACCTAACCTCTCCCAGTTTTGAGTCTACACTCTGAATGTACACAGCAACCAGCTACCTCGGGTTCTGGTCTGCTCTGAGGGAAAAGTAAAACCTTGCTCATTTTCTGTCTTTATGACAACCGAATGCTCTGAATAGGTCTGATCACCCTGCGCAAAGGCAACTGCGGTCACTGCAGCCTTCGACGTCTGCGGCTACCTCTCCACAAAGGGAGCTAAGCCAGGGTCCTGAGCTTCTTTCTGCTTCTTACAAATCCTGAACATCTCGTTAGTGATCTACGGCCTCATCCTTTTACTGTGCCTTCCGAGAAGGTTTTCCTGTTACCCGTTCTCGCTGCGGAAGGAGGAAGGGATACAGGAAGGGAGAGGAGAAAGTTCGTTTTGGGTTTAGAAAAAGCTAAGTGTTGGCTATGCAGAAATGTGCCCCCATCATTTCAGGGACACAGCCGGGACCTGTCCTCTCCATTCTCACTGATGTAAAAAGCTGCTTCTTTTCGCCTGTTTCATCTGACAACCCTACGGCCTTTTGCTTTGCTCATCGATGCTGCCCCTGAGCCTCCAGGTGGAACCAAGAGAAGCAACACTGCTCGCCAGGCTTGTCTGGGTTCAACGCTGATGGCCAGCCCCACCCCAGATGACAGACCGTGGTCCCTTCCAAACCGAGACCTTAGGCGCGTCTCTAACCTGCCTTTCTTGTCCTGTTCCTTATTCTCTGGACAATGCTGGTCTCTAAAGAGCCTCTAGCAAATGGTGACGCACCCCCCCACACACTTCACATCGTGGATGTCGTCAGAATCAGTATGTTAACGACCTAGTCACATTAACAACTGGATTCCGAAACCTGTGCCGCTCAGGGGTTACGAGAAGTGACTTGGAGTCAGGCAGATGACAGCAAAGCCTGCATTTCCATCTATCTGCCCGACATGGGCAAAACGGGGAACTTCCAAGGCTCCATCTCCTCATCCACTATGTTGGAGGGATTAAAAAATCTCTCCAAATACAGTTGCTGTGGGGATTCAGGGATTTAATGCACACGAAGCTTTTCGCACAGAGCCTGGCACAGAGTGACCCTCTTGGTGATTACAAGCTGCTCTTGCATTACTGGCGTTATTGCTATTAAACAGTAAAATGTTCCCAGACGTTTTAACCCTGATGGACAGAGTCAGGACAAGGGTTTCTTCAGGGACTTTCTGATTTCGACGAGGAAACAAAGGAAACTCTGGGAAAGGCTGGAAACTGTGTGGCCGCTTCCCCACCCCCACCCCGTGGGTGGCATGACCCATGGAAAAGGCTAATTGAGCAGCCACCCCAGATAATTTCAGGGATGGTAAGTTTCATGAGCATTATCTGGAAACTTTATCTTGCCAACAAAAATAAGCAGGGTCTCCTACGAACAGAGTGTCAAATCTGGTCACCAAGCAGCGTTTTGAAGAGCAAATACAGATGGACAGTAATATTTACGGTCAATTTACCAGAATCAGGTATCAGATGACCCCTGACACTAGCCCTGGCTTACTAAAGAGCTAATTAGCTGTAAAAATGAGGTGACAAGTCAATTGTCTCAGCACAAAGGACGAATTTGTCATGTGGGGCTGCACTGGTAGGAAGGCCTGCCATTACAGCTTCTGGGGGGCTCCTTGGCCTACACAAGCGGCTCCCTTTCCCTCGGGGGAGGAAGGCGCTGGAAGCCAAGTGTAAAGGAGCCGGGAATGGGAATGTTCACGTCAGAGTCAGGGTGGGACGCAAGCAGTAACCTCGGAGGCCCGGAGACAGAAGGCCTGCCTCTTTAGGATTTATTCAATAAACTCCCAGAAACACTAATAAAAGGGCTATTACTCACCAGGTTTTCCCTTCTGCCTGGGCCGGCACAGCTACATTTTATTTTCTGTAATGCAGAGTTTTTTTCCCTGAGATGTTGGCAACCACAGAAAATTTAAAAGAAGGGGGAAGAATCACCTGTAACTCCTCCCTTCCTACGTCATCAGAGTCAGCATTTTGGTGTGGCTCTTTCCTACTGTGCTTTAGGACACAAAATTGGAATCAAATTGTATTTACAGTCGATGGTCTTTCTCAATTTCATATTATATCCCCAAAAAAAAGGTATGTTTTTACTATTAACTATTTTCTGTAATATGATTTGCATTACTCACAAGAGTTCCCGTTGTGGTTCAGTGGGTTAAGAGCCTGACATAGTGTCTGTGAGGATGTGGGTTCAATCCCTGGCCTCTCTCAGCGGGTTAAGGATCCAGCATTGCCTTGAGCTGCAGTGTAGGTCACAGATGTGGCTCGGGTCCTGTGTTCCTGTGGCTGTGGCGCACGCCAACAGCTGCAGCCTCCATTCAGCCCCTCGCCTGGGAAATTCCACATGCCTCAGATGCGGCCCCTGAAAAGAAAAATAAAATCACTCTAGGATAGTTCATCATTCTCGGTTATGTTCATATGCTAGGCATCACGAACGGGTGTGTATAATCCATACACGTGACGTCATAATGTACACAGTCCCTGTATGTCTGAGCTCTCAGAGGTCGCTCTTTCTTTAAAGCTGAAGAACAATCATCTTACGCCCCAGCCTGCCGTGCAGAACATTCACCTTTTCTTCCTCAGTACACTGGCAAGGCCCCCAAAGGCCCACTTACTCCTGCAACATGTCCTGTCTGCTGTCACCGCCTATGCCTGTACGCTCACCTGGCTCCAAACCACTGCTCTCTGCTGTGGCACAGACCATCGCTCGAAGACACGGGGCCCCCGTCCCCCCGAAATGGCACGTCGTGACTCAGGCCTAGAGGAGAGGATGGATGGGGGCCGGCAGGGAAGACGCGCTCCTCCACGCCTCTGGCGCCGCGGCCAACACGCCCCTCCTCGCTGTGAGTCCTGAGCTTTAACGAAAGCTCACGGTTAACGCGGGTTCCACACAGAATGATTTACTGCCGTGTGGGGTCTTCGAGCCCTGTCCCCCTGTCCACGGCGGGGGCCACCCACAGGTATTTCCCGGCATCTCCATCCTGCCCCCTCCTCCTCATTTACTTCTGAGAAGGAGTCGTGTCTTCCTTCCCCAAATCCAAGACACCCTAGTCATTTATCCCAGAAGGATTAAAACCTATGGTTTTTTCAGAGAAAACTCCGCTCTTCACTCAGAGGACTTGGCCTGGCGGTCATGGCCCAAGCAAAGTCATCACAAGAGTTGACTACATATTTCCCAAAGTCAGGAGGGTGTGTGTTAGGTAGCCCTGGGCCAAAATCGGGCCAACTGTCGCATATTTTCCCCCAGAAGGTGAAGCACAAGTCCCTCCTGGTCTGGTCACACCATGTTTTGATCCCAAATATTAGGAAAAATACACAAAGCCCATCTCTCGAGAACTGCAAAAGTTTTGAAGAATCAAGCAAAGGAAGTGTCTAATAGAGTAAAAAGCATTTGTGTTAATTAGAAGAGTCGCAGTCCACTCACGAGCCCCCACTTGCAGAGCTAGGACATTTGACAACTCAGTCTGAAGAAGTGGCACTCAAGCCCGTGGGGACGTCAGAGTTTTTTCCAAGGACAACCAAGAGAGGCTCTACCTACACATGCGATGCCTCTATCGCCAAATGAAAACGGTTAGCAGTAATCAAATGATAGTTTTGCATCATCAAAAACACTGAAAGCTGCAAACCATTGCCTTTGGAATGGAGAAGCAATGAGATCCTGCTGTATAGCGCTGGGCACTCTATGACGGAGGAGAGAGTGAGTACAAGAATGTAGGTATGTATGTGCGACTGGGTCACCTTGCTGTGGAGTAGAAAGTTGACAGAACACTGTAAACCAGCTACAAGGTCACATTTACAGGTACCTAAAGTTAGACTTACACAAAATTCAATGCACAGCGACAGTATGCCGTCGGTGACTTTTTTTAGTGGCTATTAAGAGCTTTCCGTGTTTGCTTCTAATGATTTTTATTTTTTCCACGGTCTGCGCCTGCGTGTCCATGACCTTACCTGCCTTTTCCTGCTAGCTCTCATGGAAATACCGCGGCTCAGGTGGGAGGGAGCACAGTCTTCCGGGAAGTATTAGCTGCACGAACATTAAGATTCAACCCTCCATCTCTATTTTGCCCTGGACTGGCCAGTATTTTCTCTTTTCAAGCACAGCATATGCCTTTTACTGCCTACGTTCAAGTACTTAAGGGTTTTACTGGCTGGGAGACCATTTTCTATGCGTTTCCCATGCTTCACACCTTACAAGCCCAGGTCCTAACCAGGCTTTCATTCCAGATGATCTTTTCAAGGACATCTGTATAGGAATAGCCTCAAAAGACAGAGACAGTGTCTTCATCCAGAGCAAAGGACAGCAGTTTCAAGCGTCTAGTAACAAAGATACGGTAGGGCGAAGACTGGGCAATTTGCTTGCAGCCTATCCTAAAAGTCGTGAATTTGCTAACCTTGGAGTTTTGAGGCTGTGACACAAACTCACTGTGTGAACAGCGTGTATCTGGGCCCTTCCAAACCGCCTCCGGGGACCTGGGGATGGAGAGGAACAAACGGGAACGTGAAGTCCTTCCCACGGGCTTGCAGGGAGCGATGCGATCCTTTGTCTCTGAGGCACCTGCCCTGTGTCTTCTCCCGACACGCATGAACCTGCGGCAGGCGCTACCGCATCAGCCTGCACGTAGGACGCAATCTCACACACTCGGCACTTCCTCCCGCGGCTCTTCAGAGTCTATGATTCAGCTCAGGAGACCCCTCCACGCAGCTCGGCACCGCTTTTATTTTCCGCCCCTTTCCTGCTGCCCATCCTCGTCCTGTTGAGCCAGTCGGGGGTAACTGAGATCATGAGGCTGCTCACGGCCTGCGGCTCCGGGACCTATGCAGAGGACAGGCGAAATGCCACTGCCGTCCCCTGCAGCCTCGGCCCCAGCTGGGACCTGGAAGAAACCAAGCTCTTAGGAAGCAGCTCAGAGGTGGCTCTTCCGCGCCGTGGTGCAAGTGTCAGTGTGCACTCCTGGATGAGAGGCCAGAGAGGATTACCCGAGGCCTTCAACTGAAAATCAATGGCCTGGGGTCAGGAGGAAGTAAACCAGAGCAGCGGACTAAAAACAACGAAAACTGCGTGCACACATCTAACTTCCAGCAGAAGACAAAAACAGAAGTAACTCAGAAGCGTAGGAGGGAGAATGAAAAATCTAAACAACTCTTTTGGGGAGTTCCCGTTACGGCGCAGAGGAAACGAATCCGATTAGGAACCATGAGGTTGCAGGGTCGATCCCTGGCCTCACTCAGTGGGTTAAGGATCCGGCGTTGCCGTGAGCTGTGGTGTAGGTTGCAGACTCGGCTGGGATCCTGTGTTGCTGTGGCTGTGGTGTAGGCCGGCGGCTACAGCTCCGACTGGAACCCTAGCCTGGGAACCTCCATATGCCACGGGAGCGCCCTAGAAAAGGCAAAAAAGATAAAACAAAAAACAAAACAAAACAAAACCAATTTTTTTCATCCTAATCCTCTCAACATTATTCAAAGTAATTTCTTCGATGGCTCAAAATTGGCATATTTTACATATTACGTTACCCATCAGAATAACACAGCCGTCCCTGAAATAAGAACAAACAGTCATTCAAGAGGCGCAGGCAAAATCTAGAAAGGCAAACAAACTATGCCCGAGCCTCAGCGGGGAAAAAAATAAAGCTCCAGCAACCACCATGGGCAAAAAACCCAGAACCACCTCTCGGCCGCAGCAACTTGTGACAAAGCACAATTGTTCGTTTTGCCAGCTATGCCAGCCACCCTCTTGTCATTATCATTGGATTCCCCCAAGAAGTCGCTGGGGCTCGTGGCCAACAGCCATTCAGAGGCACAGAGAACTGTGATGGCAACGGGCCCCACCTGAACAGACTCTGCGAGGAGCCAATAACTACGTAACAGACACTGGAGGCCATTCCCTCTATTACTAGAGAAGAATTTACTTCAAGGAAGTCTTCTCCACAGGTTTGCTTCAAGTAGCAGGAATCCAATGTGCCTAAATGTTTGTTTGCTCTCTTTGCAGCCCCCAGGTTCACAGGCAGGGGATACAGGTAGCTGATGAAATAACTGCCACTGAAGTTGAAACACTTCTGAAACTATAAATATGAAAAAGTCATTACACTAAGTTGACTCAGTGTTTTGGAAATATGCCAAATGCTTAAAAATGAATAATGCCTTTTACCTTCTCCCTCAATACCTGCTAGCCAAAATGACAAACAGCTTAACAGAAGATGTTACCGCTGCTGAAAACCTTGATATCACAGACTCACAGGTTCATCTGCCCAACCGGCTCATTTTACAGTCTCGGGTCGGAAAGTTTAAGCGATTTGCCACCAGGTAACCAGACTTTCAGAGCATTTTTCCTAGCATTTATTTATTCAAATTACATAATAAATAATGTGTTTGCAGAATATATGGGGAAATGCATAAAAGAACAACCAAAGCAAAATTATACATAATCCATGTACCCCAAAGTTAGTCACTATTAACCTTCCGGTAAGTTTCCTATGCATTTTTAAACCAAATTAGAATTATGCTGTAGATACTGTTTTCTAATCTGCTTTGGTAAATATGCTCTGAACTTTTCCACAGCATTGAATATTATTTTACTATATCATCCTTAAAAACTATAGCATTTCAGAATACGAACAATCAATTATTTAATCGGCCCCCTACTGTAGGTCTAGTTATTTTAATATTTTATTATTAGAAACACTACTAAGACATAAATCTATATGCCTGTTCCTATTTCTTTGAAATACATTATAAAAAGGGAAACTGCTGGTTTAAATGACAAAACACTTTAAACCACCAAATCCACTCTCCCAAAAAGTTGTGTCAAGAGTAAATTCTGCCACACTCTCATCAACAATAGTCATCATTATTTTTGAAACTCTTCTCCTAATTGATAAGGAAAGAAAATTACTGATTTGCTTTTATTTAATCAAGGCCACTGGAACTTGATTTTATTTTCTTTAAGTTTAATGACCATTTGAATTTTATCTTTTAAAAATTGTCCAAGGCTAATTTATCTGCTTTCTTATTTATCATACATGCAAGGAATTAGGATTTTGTTTCGGGGTTGGTTTTTGTTTATTTTTTGTCTTGTTTTTGGTACTATTGCTATGATTTCTCTAACAAATAAAGCATGAGTACAACCATATGGGAAACAGTATGGAGTTACATCAGAAAACTAAATACAGAACTACCACATGATCCAGCAATCCCACTCCTGCGCATACACCCAGACAAAGTATTCATTTAAAAAGATAAATGCACCCCTATGTTCACTGCAGCACTATTCACAATAGTTGAGACATGAAAATAGTCTAAATGTCCAATGACAGATGATTGGATTAAGAAGATGTGGTACATATACACAATGGAATACTACTCAGCCATAAAAAAGAACAAAATAGGAGTTCCTGTCATGGCGTAGTGGTTAACGAATCTGACTAGGAACCATGAGGTTGCGGGTTTGATCCCTGGCCTTGCTTAGTGGGTGAAGGATCCAGCATTGCCGTGAGCTGTGGTGTAGGTTATAGACACGGCTCGGATCCTGCGTTGCTGTGGCTCTGGCGTATGCCAGCAGCTACAGCTCTGATTCAACCCCTAGCCTGGGAACCTCCATATGCTGTGGGAGCAGCCCTAGAAAAGGCAAAAAGACAAAAAGAAAAAAAAGAACAAAATAATGCCATTTTTGCAGCAACATGGATGGAACTAGAGATTCTCATACTAAGCGAAGTAAGTCAGAGGAGAAAGACAAATACCATATGATATCGCTTATATCTGGAATCTAATATATGGCACAAATGAACCCATCTACAGAAAAGAAACAAACTCATGGACACAGAGAGCATTCTTGCGGCTGCCAAAAGGGAGGGAGAGGGGGTAGGAGGGACTCGGAATTTGGGTTAGTAAAGGCATGGATGACCAATGAGACTCTGCTGTAAGCCCAGGAACTATGTCTGATCACTTGTGATCCTGTGATGGAACATGACGGAGGAAGATGTGAATAAAAGAATAGATTTATATATACTTTGCTGTACAGCAGAAATTGCCAGAATGCTGTACATCAACTACAATAAAAAATTAAAGAAAACAGAGTTCCCATGATGGCGCAGCAGAAACAAATCCGACTAGGAACCACGAGGTTGCGGGTTCCATCCCTGGCCTCCCTCAGTGGGTGAAGGATCCGGCGTTGCTGCGAGCTGTGGTGTAGGTCACAGATGCGGCTTGGATCCTAAGTTGCTGTGGCTGTGGTGTAGGCCGGCGGCTACAGCTCTGACTGGACCCCTAGCCTGGGAACCTCCATATGCCATGGGTACACCCCTAAAAAGACAAAAGACAAAAAAAAATTAAGGAAAAAATTCAAAATAAATAAATAGATCACGAGTGACCGCTTTGTAATGGAAAGTTTAAGCAACTGTGCACAGTTGTTCATCAGCGGCAAAGCAGGATCTAGGGACCAGACCTTGTCCAACAACATTCCAACGACAGTGGCTTAATGCTCTTAATTTTGGTCCCCAAACCTTCAGTGTAAACAAGTTTCAACAAAACACTTAGTTCTGCTTTATTTGCTGGAGAAATTAAAGTAATATATAATTAACCACTGCCAAGATCCTCCCTGCCCTCTGAAAAATATAGAAATCTATATGCTAAAATTTGTGTACAGCATTGCAAATGGAAGCTTTAGGATTGTTTTGCCAAATTATCATATTAGAGTCTTAGGGAAAAACTAAGAATTGCCATGGGTTTTCTCTCCTAGGAAAACGAGTTCAGAAAAAAACTCCTCAGCACCACCTGAGAGCACATATTACTTCTCTGGCCACCTCTGTCCATCCCTGGCAAGGTCTACTGTAACTCGAATCGTCCTTGGGAGATCCAAGGGCGGCAGGGCAGCAAGCCAACCTCAGAGGAAACCTCGTACCACTGAATACCATAAGCATTTATCACTCTCCTTCTCCCCCATCCTTCCAGACGATTTTATTTTATGATATGACTCTTTCCTGCTGTTCCATATTCTTCCAAGCCGAGAGCTAGAAAGACAGTGAGTTTTACATACCAATAAATATAGCAAGTTCTCAGGTCTAAAGGACTCAGGCACCAAAAGAAAGAAGTCATCACTACTTAAAAACACAAACAAACCTCAAAACCAGAGAGCATTTAACCAGCAGCTTTTGCTCAAGGGAACGTGTCTCTACGTAGCATGGTGCAAGGACGCCGTGCAGACGGTGGGCAAGTTTGCCATGATGGCTCAACTGGATATGCTAGAAGACCAAGAGTAAAGAATTCGTCAAGGACAGGAGCTCTCTATTTCTGATCCTCCTGACACTGCTGTCCCGCAGAACTGGAGTGCTCTACCTTCAAGGCTACTAAACTGGGATAGGATTTCCCCCAAGTTCAAATACATGTCTTCCCTTATTGCTCCAGAAAGTGAAATGAAGGGACTGCGGCGAAGAGAGGCTGGAGTCCCCAACTGCATTCCCTTTATGTAAGTTTTCATCCAGCTCTTCCTTGTTGCTCTTTATACTCCCTCCCAGCCACAAATAACATGCAGCACATATGGAAGAAGGACAGGAATTAAACTAGTGTCTTGCAAAACACTTTATGAGAAATGTGATTGAAAAATGACAAGTCAAAATTTTTTCTAGTCATCATGTTACATGCACACCTTGTGATTTCACTTGTGCATTAATATTTTCTCTTAAAAATAATGTTTAAATGACTCCTGGAGTTGTCTATTTATTCACTCTAAGCCAGCACCTACATGTAATTTAAAATTCCTTCATTTCATGTAAAGCCTTCTTTAAGCAGAGAAGAGAAGTAGAGAATTGAGATGAAACTGTTAATTTTTATTTGTGAATGGTCGCATACACATGAGAATTCAAATGGAAATTGAAAACAATCTTCCAGGATATCCAGAATGAGGGAAAGCCACTCGTAACTCAGGTATTGCCTCAGGAGCTCCCTGGAGGCATAGCGGGTTAAGGATCCAGTGCGGTCACTGCTATGGCATGGGTTCCATCCCTGGTGGGGAACCGCCATGTGCCACAGGCACAGCCAAAAAAAAAAAAAAAAAAGATACCGCGTCAAATTCAGATTTTCATGGCCAGATGCGGCCTTAATTGCTCCTCCAACATGACTTCTTACAGAGTTAACTGATTAGGTCGGCACATCTCTGTGAAGCTTTATAAACTTATGTCGTAAGTTTCTCCCACGAGAGCAAAAGTGAAGAAGCCACTTTTCCCCTGCAGGTGCACTCATGAGGCCAGGGGAGACAGAAACAGCCGCATCTGCTGTCTAAGCTCTCTTTCCCAAACTTGCTTTAAGGTTTTATAGCAAGGAAAAGTATGCCTTTCTCCTGCTATTGGGCTTTCAGATGATTTTTCCACACAGAAAAGAAGCCTCCAGCATTTTTTACATTGCAACCAGCAGTTGCTTGGCTGCACTATCAAAGCAGGCCCAGGAGAGCCTCTTGAATGGAGCCTCCAAGACCCACCACAGACTCTGGCTGCACTAATGAACTAAGAGCACTGATGCTGCCGGGCCCCTGCACGGCAGCGGGGGGACATAAAATCCCATGGAGATGGGACCAGGCTCCGGCCATAAAGAATCAACTTGTCTTAGCAGGTGCTATAGGTCCGAACATCTGCCGGCCACGTGAAACAAAGTGGCTAATGGACAGTGTGAAAATGCAAATACACCGTAAAGAGTGATTTTGTTACTCTTCTTGGCACTGGTCATAGCAAGCTTTGGTGTCTTTTTTCTCTTGTTTTTTTTTTATAGTAAGCTAACTTAGATGTAAATGCTTTTCAGCAAATGGTAGAGTCAGATCGATTATTCTCCTAAATTTATTTTAACTGAACATCCAGAAGCAATAAAGTAGAATGTGTGAAATCAGAGCATCTCTTAAAACAGTAATCCTGGGAAAGCCAACGGGATTCGTCTGCCAGCGGAAGATGCAGAGAAACAAGCAAGCCGCGTGTGTGGATCCAGGCAGCACTTCGAGAAAAACATTTGCACGGAGAGAGTCCGGGCAGGGATTAAGGTTTCTGGCTTCCAACTCAGAAAGATCTGGGTTCAAATCCCCAACCAGTTGTTTGGCAGGCTTATACCTTCCCTGAGATTCGGGTCACCCATTCTATAAAGTGGGGATAAAAATACCTTCCTCAGAGACCCATAGGCAGATTAAAACTAAGTAGGATCGTTAAGCGCTGAGAACAGTGTCTAAAATAAAGCGAGCCTCCGGTAAATAGCTAAGTGCCCTTGTCATTACTATTGATTATTTATTCATACCCTTGTTTGTCCAAAAATAGATGTAAGGTGGCCTAGAAAGATAACGCAACATGGCAAAATAACGCGAATCAACAGATGAGGCAAAGGGGACAAAGATAAAGGGAATCTCTTTTCCACCAAGAATCCATTTTGACCCTATGGTTCGGTCGGATTAAAATTCGTGTTTCTTCTTCATGAACTACTCATCAAATACACAGCAACTAAAACCAAGGCACAACTCAGTGACACTAAAAGGACTCCTGGGAGGACTAAAGACTTCATTCCACTTCAGGTAACAGACTCCTGCTCCTGCTCCCATGAAAATACCAGTTATCAGGAAGGGGCTATGGTAAGCCTTTGCGGCTGGGGCACAAGTACCAACTGGCAGAATAAACTGGCCTCCGTTGACTCTGGCCTGAAAGATCCACCCAGATTTCTCTTTCCCTTTGCACTTAGCTTTGCCCACTCCGGCCCCTTTCCTGATTTCCATGCTTATCAGGCCGAGCAACACTGCAGTGTTATTCAGTGAGAGCTCAGAAAACAAAATCCCAGAATAAATTTTATTTTGGAAAAGATACGCCACATCTCCTTCGGTGGCAGACCTCTAGGGAGGGGAAGCATCTCGGCATGTAAATTTACGGAAGTCTACTTTTGAATATTAAATATGTATCGCAGTGCCTCCTCACATAATTATTATTGCTATAAATTTTGCTACCGCAAGATGTAGGATTAGCATTTTAAAGACTTCCTGGAGATGGGCGTTCAACCAATAAACATAAACTCTGTTGGCCTCCTGTGGAGATATGCTCAAAATACCTGTTTATTCTGACAAACTGAGAACCAGGAAGGCTGTCCCACAGAAATGGGAAGAGAAGGAGGTTTTCTCTTGAGTGCAAAGTCCAGTTGAACGGGTCCCTGGAAGCCTTTGCTGAGAAATACACTGGGACGGTGCCTCAGCTCAAGGGGAAAAAATCCGCAACCAACTAATGACATTTGTCATGGGCAGAGGGACCAGGAGGTGGGTGCATGATGGCATGTACTTCCCCTTCCCAGTAGCATTTTAAATGCTAAGCAAAGCAGTTCCTCCAAACCCATGGACCTCATGCCACTCTTTCAAGCTGTCATGCCCAGTAATGAACAGTACAGGTGAGCCCTGAGCTGGGGCTCGGCCAAAGGAGCTGACTGCAGTTACTACTATGCATAGGAAGTCGCCCTGGGAAAGTACCAGAAGGTGGATGAGGAAGATGGGTTAAGAGGGGAGGTGGGTATCACTGCATCTCTAGCCTTCCGTGTAGAGGAAAGAAGATAACTGACTCACACTGGTCCTGGGGGATAATGGTTCATACTGGTTATATAGAATCAGTCCTGAAGAGGAGTTCCCACTGTGGAGCAGCAGAAATGAATCTGCCTAGTATCCACGAGGATGCAGGTTTGACCCCTGGCCTCACCCAGTGGGGTGGGGATCCGGCATTGCCGTGAGCTGTGGGGTAGGTGGCAGACACGGCACGGATCCGACGTTGCTGTGGCTGTGGTATAGGCCAGTGGCTGCAGCTCCAATTCAATGCCTAGCCTGGGAATTTCCATGTGCTACAGGTACAGCCCTAAGAAAAAAAAATTAGTCCTGAAGAAAAATCCTTCCTTTTAAAAAAATATATCCCTGGGGGAAAAACTGTAATTGTAATGTATACATGTAAGGATAACCTGACCCCCTTGCTGTACAGTGGGAAAATAAAAAAAATATATATATATCCCAACCCCTACCCCCAGCCCCCGCATCAATCTGACAGTGGGCTGTGCCTATAATCATCGCCAGCGAGTATCCCCGCTTCTCCCTCCCACTGGCCAGCATCTTTACAGTAACTATGGAGACTAGTCCACAGCCTACGTTCAGCCTGGCAGCCTTTCCTTCATCCCAAAGAGCTACAAAAGGTTGAGGCACAATCACTGGCCCCTTTTCCTGAATTGCTGACTGCAGGGGTTTCAGCCCGCATGGATGTTTTCCTTTGTTGTAACTGGGTAGGAGTCCCAGGCAGGCTGGGGACCAAAATGAAATCCGATCGTTTTTAAATGACCATCAAAGGAAAGAACATTGTATCAATAGTTTTTATTTCTATTCATATTCGAAATTTCTTTTAAATATAGCTATAATTTAGAAGGACATGAACTATCACATATTGGGTGATTCTGTTTCTATAAAATATCGGGAAGAAGTACATCAGTAGAGACAGAAGGTAAAGTAGAAGTTGCCAGGGTCTCAGGGGAGGGCCAAATGGGGAGTGAGTGCCGAGGAGAGTGCCTCTCCCTTTGGGGGAATAAAAACGTTCTCGATATTGCTGTGCAGCACTGAGAACCATGTCTAGTCACTTATGATGGAGCCTGATAATGGGAGAGAAGAGAATGTACACATATATGTGTGACTGGGTCACCACGCTGTAACAGTAGAAAATGGACAGAACACGGTAAACCGGCCAAAATGGAAAAAAAAATAAAAATCATTATATAAAAAAAAGAAGCATAGAGAAGAAAAGAAAAATATTAAAGAGAGCTAAAAAAAAACATTTTCCAACTTGATCAAAGTGACAGGTGTGATGTACTGAATGCCACTGAATGTCCACTTTACAACAGCTCATTTCATGTCTTGTGAATTTCACCTTGATTTTTTAAAAGATAATCTGTGGGGACACTTGGTGGAATGTGAATATGAACTGGATATTAAATAACTTTGTGGAATTATTAATTCTTTTTTAAACTATTTTTTAATAGTTATTTCCCCAATACAATTTTTTTCCTACTGTACAGCAAGGTGACCCAGTTACACATACATGTACACATTCTTTTTTCTCACATGATCAGGCTCCATCATAAGCGACCAGACATAGTTCCCAGTGCTACACAGCAGGACCTCATTGCTCATCCATTCCAAAGGCAATAGTTGGTATCTATGAACCCCAAGCTCCCCAACCACCCCACTCCCTCCCCCTCGGCAACCGCAAGTCCACTCTGCAAGTCCCTTAAGCATAATAATTGTATGGTGTTACACGGAAGAATAAATTCTTTGTTCTTTTATCAAACACGTGCAAAAACAGGCAACAAGAGCAAACGTAGACAAGGGAGACCATGTCAAACTAAAAAGCTCCTGCACAGCAAAGGAAACGAAAAAATAAAAAAGGTAGCCTACAGAATGGGAGGAAATATTTGCAAGCCACATATCTGGTAACCCTTTAGCAGGAAAGCGTCATGACATCTGCAACTCACTTTCTAGGAGTTCAGCAAAATGCATCCAAGTCTATAGAGAGAAAGATTAAAGAAAAATACTTCAAATTATTGACTCTAAGTGGAGGCTACAAGGCTGTTCATTTTGCTATCCTTTCAGCATTTCAATATGTTGGAAATTTTGAAAATAAATATTGGGAGAAATTTTTTTTCTTTTTTTTGGCCACGCCCACAACATATGGACGTTCCCTGGCCAGGGACTGAACCAGAGCCATAGCAGAGACAACATGGGATCCTTAATCCACTGAGCCACCAGGGAATTCCTGGGAGAAGTTTTTTTAACGTTCTCCTGAAATTCAGAATGAAGTTCAAGACTCGTATTAACCAATACATTGATGAGTTAATTAATGCAAAAAAATTTTGTTGAGAATCTATTAGATTCCAGGTGCTGTGCTGGGTACTCAAGACATCATGGAGGAAACAAACGGACTCTCTATCCTCATAGAGCCTCCAGCCCAGTGAGGGAACCCACAGATAATGAGGCAGCACCTCACGCGCAACAATAAGGACACACAGGATGCGCTGGGACGTCCCCAGAGGATTGAAGACAAAGGACCTTACTCAGAGTCGGCTAAGAGAGAGGACGAGCATTCTAGGTAAAACCAGCAGAGGAAGGTCTAGAGGTCAGATTCTGGACCAGAGGCTACCCGTCCAGAGGCCCGCAGGAGCCAGACAAGTCGCATCAGTGAGTGACCACAGGAAGCAGCCTTACTTAGAGGAGGCTCTCCAGGACGGGGGCACTGCTCCCCAACTCCAGCCCCCAGAAAGCCTGAGGCCGTGGGAAAGTCGGAAAGCGGGGCGGCCAAGCAGTCACCACCGCCGGCAACCGGTCCCAGTCCAGGCTCTTCTTCTCTCCTGTACTGCCCTTGAGGGTGCGGCCCCTTCCTGAAGGGGAGGAGGGCGCAGCCGAAGCTAAAAAGACAGCGTTAGAAAAACATCAGGGCTGGGGACACAGCCACGACCATGACGACCAGCCGGCACAGAGCAGTGCTTGTACCCAGGCCACCCAGGGCCTCCCCGCGCTGCACATTTTTCATTTTCTTTCAAATACAATTAGACAGAGCGGCAATTCCTAGAGCTGCAAAGGCTTAAGAGTGTGAGTTGAACGGATGGTCATTCTAGAGCTACTTAAACATATTTATGGAGCAAAATGATGAGACGGCTCAAGGCTCTGCTGTGTTTTGTTTTGCTTGCCTGACGGCAGCCAGACCCAGCCTCACACTGGAGACTTGGGCAAAAGCCCTACCTTCGTTTCTCCCGGATTTTTGCCACAGGAAAGACAGAGGTGGAGAAAGACAGGAGATGGGATTTTAGAGAAAAAGAACACCTCAGAAAATCTTAAGGTTAATGTGGTGTTTGGCCTTTGGGAAATAAATGAGGCTAAACGGTTCCGAGTTACCTCTTTTCTGAGTCCACCTTTCCAGGAGGGTTAATGGAACTGAGGGGATTCCTGGACTAGGGCGGATCCAGCACAACGCTGAAGGTTTCAGTCTGAGAGCCTCGAGGGGCTTTTGCAAAATCCGCGAGACTCCCCTGTGCCCAGAGTGAGGCCAGGACATTGACGGAAACCTGGGGTGCCCACTTTACAATTCGAGCCTTTCCAGAAAATTATCCTCACTTCCTATCTTAAGACACATCTCTTGGTGTGTCATTTGATTCTATTCTGGGGCCTGAGAAGAAGCCTGACTGCTGCTTCGCAGCTCTAGCCTTTTGAAGTGCCATTGATATTCCAGACGTGGGGAGCCTCCTGCATCATAATGGAATCTTCCACCCACCCCCAGCCACACTACAAATAAACTTGCTCCGAAGCTTCGAGCAGGCCCTGCGCACCCACCCAGCTGACCTCTGAGGAAAGGGCCTGGGCAGCATAAGCTTTGCAAAGGAAAATAAAATCCTCAGCATGGAGCCTCCAACAAGAAAAACAGTGAGATATTTAAACCTGACCCTTCTTTTTCAAGACTTGGGTGTTCTTCAGAAAGGGAATTTCCCTCCCACCTCACAAGGGTCCAAAGTGTTACTCATATTATTTACAGAGCTTTGAAGTGTGTCTCCAAAGTTTGAGTTCAGCTCTGAGGAATGTGAGGGTCGAATCATTTTCCCTTTCTGATGAAGGGAGGCTGTGAATTTAATACCACAATTTATCCAAAGCAAGGAAATACACTGAGGCGCTCTCCACCATGAGTGCGCAGCAGCAGACAGCTGGAACCGTATCCTACTCCAAAGAATTTGTACCGTTTGGCCCAGAGCGGTGAGACCTTTCCATGAGAATTCTGGTTAATCCATTCCTAGCAACGGCAGCACCTGTAAACTGCAAGACACTTTGCTTCTAACAATAGGAACTGACTGAATTTATTTAAATAACATGAGTCATCATTTTCTAAAAGTAAAATCATTAAAGATATAGTCCTATAGTGTGTGTATATTTTATGACAACTGGAGGTTACACAGCACATCTGGCTTTTCCTGGGAACCCTCCAGGTGACTTTCCTTTGCAAAAGTGACCTTTTGAGCTTTATTTTCTTCACAAGAATCCCCCATTTATAGAGCCGCTTTCTTTATGGAGCTCGAAGCACTCTGTTGACCTTGGAATGCCCTTCCTGCATAGGAGGTTGCTCTCCCTGGCCTACAGAGATGGCGAGACAAGGATCAGCAGGCCGGGGTGCCGGCGGTGGGTGCTGATCGAGCATCCAGAAGTGTTCCCAGCTGAAGCGACACGGGAGTATTTTGGTCTACAAGACCCAGCAGTGTGCTGCCACCACACACTTGGAGATGCTACGAGAGGCCCAACCTTCTGAGCCAAGTTCATGCTCTCCATTTACAGCTTGGTAATCCTAGGCACACAGCTTAAATTCCTAAAAACTCCACGTCTGCGCCTCTAAAATGGGCTTCATAATACCGACCTCTTACATCTGCTGTGTGACAGTTTATGGTCCTTATGTGTTTGCATAGCTGCCCCCCCCCATTAGTTTGTAATTAGCTGAATTAGCGTTTTGGGTTGAATAAACATCGAATGACACAGCATTGTGCTCACGGCCTCACTTGGACTATTTTATTTAATTCTCACAAAAGCATATGGGCTAGGTGTATAATTATCAGCAGACTGAGAAAAGTGATACTTAAAATGGTTAAGTAATCTGTCCGGGTTCACAAACTAGTTGGAATTGGGGTTCAAGGCAGTCCTGGGCCTCCGCAGCGGGTGTCTTAACCAGGCCAGCACTTCTGTCCTTGGCTATCTCGCGCCCTAACATGTCTTAGTAGGCACGCAAATAAATAAATGATTGTAATATAAGGTGCCCTTTCTGGTGACGTGATGTTGTGTTCCAGCCATTTTCAACGGCCCTGGCTGACGTGGAGAGGCCCGCACGAGACCACAAAAAAAGTCTACCTCATTGTCAAAGTGAAACTCCGGCAGGTCCCTGGCCCTGGCTGGCACAGCTCCTCCTCCCCACTCTCACCCTGCCTGATTTTCAGCAGCTCTCACTTGGTGCTCTTCCTTCATCCAGCCTTCCACCCACCTGGCGGCCTGGTTTTGAACGTGTTCTCCAGGAGGTCCGACAGACCAGGGGTCTTTAACCTGGTGCATGCGCACCTCCAGAAAAAGAGCTTTCTTTCCAAAGGCTGTGTGGGCAGGGGAGGGTTTAAAGGACTTCATTTCCAGGTCCTCAACTTTTATATCTGCTCTTTCCCAAAACTAATTTTGCCTGAGAGAAAGTTGATTAAAAAGATCAAGCTTTCATGTCTCACTTCCTCCTTCATGTCTCCCTTCTTACAAAAAAAACGGCATGATTTCTCACTCCAATCTTATCCCAGGTGCATCATCCCAGGGCATAAGGCTCTCCAGGGCGCCAAAGAGACACTCGGAAAATATTTGTATCTGTCATTGTTCCCGATGCCTTTCTTTCAGCCACACAGAAGAAGACCTTAATTGAGTTGTCAGCTAATGGAGCATTAAATACTTTTGATTATTGATTTGGGCGTATACCAACATTTCAAACAAATGAGAAAATTTCCTTCCCATATTCTCATTTACTGAACAAGTATTTCGGTGTTTTCATTTATAAAAATAAAAACTAAGAAATTATGCTGAACCCTGTATCATTCTAGCAATGCCAAGACAAAAACCACAATTCAATTACACTAAAATCTAGTTGAACTAATTTTTAAAAGAGCCCGTCATATTATATGAGAAAAATGCATTTTCAATAAAAGTTTGTTTTTAAATTATTCATTAAAATGTGTAATATACTTTTTTTTACCAATTGTGTACTATTAATAATCGTAATAATTTAGTCAATAGTGTTTTAACATTTACAACTTGATGGCTAGAGGAAAAAATTTAATTAAAATGTCAATGTATACACTTATTTCATAGCAGAGAATTATGACACAGTGATCTATAAGACTTTTAAGCATAAAATATATTACACAAAGATAAAATTCTCTGGGGGAAGAGGAATGGAAATATGAATTCAAAAGAAAAATAAATGATGAAAACGTTCAGCCTATTATAAGGAGAGTTTATTTGCATATTTTTAAATAGGTGATGGTGGATATCAAACCACTATTTAGATTACACTGGATGCATTTAAAGGGCAATGTAACAATTTCATATAAAAACTCCATATTTATAATATTTTATTTAAAAGGTCTAAAATTATAATGCAATGGAAATACACCCTTTCAACCACTAACACCAAAAATATATAAGGGGATATGAAATTTTTTAAGAGTCTCTTAATAAATACACGTGAACAAATTCTAAAGACCTCTTTATGCGCAAAAGAAAGAAGCAATACTCATATCCTTCACCTGGCAAACACACAGTAGGTGCTTAATAAAAGTATGTTAAATAGGTGAATATTGAAGCACTCTGTAAATGAAACATCACTCCACAAATGTTTAAGTTGGTGATGCAGCACTGTCACTCCCTGTGCCTACATCAGCATCACCAGAAATAACATAGATTTGGTTCAGGACGCAATACCAGCACCAACCCTAGTTTATGATGTTACAATGTTCATTATTTTCACAGCATCCTGACTACCTTTCGAAACTCACCTAGCTTTGACTTCAAAATGTGCTGTTAGCAGATAAACTCGACATTAAAATAGTTACCCAACAAGTCCTAGTGGTAATTTAGTGGGGCTGCAAATCCTTTTGAAGTGTAATCTGGCAAAAGCTACCAAATTACAAATGAAAATGCATTTACCCTTTAACTCAGAGGTTATACATCTGAGACTTTCTCCACAGATACACTTAGATTCTTACGAAGTAACTTATTTTATGAAATATCGGAGAAAGACTGGTAACTACCCAAGCAGGATTGGTTAAATTATGGCAATTAATTAATACCATGGCACAGAACACGGCTGCAAAAAAAAAAAAAGTTTTTAACTGCTAGGGAGAGATCTCTGGATACATTGCTAAGTGGGAAACAAAATCAAGGCGCTTAATAGTGCTCATGGTATGCAGACCTTTGAGCAAGAAAAGCAAGGGAATAAGAACTTTCCTATCTGTATCTGCTTGGATTGGCATAGGAAACACTGGAGGAATAAAAATGGGAGCAGGGGAACCAGGTGGATAGGGATAAGGAGGGAATGAGACTTCTCAGCATATGCCTTTTATATCATTTTGATGTCTGAACCATGTATTACAATTGATTCAAGAAAGGAAAGTATCGGGCGTTCCCATAGTGGCGCAGTGGAAACGAATCCCTTCGGTATCCACGAGGATGTGGATTCAGTCCCTGGTCTCGATCAGTGGGTCAGGGATCCAGCCTTGCCATGAACTGTAGTGTAAGCTGCAGACGCAGCTCGGATCCTGTGTTGCAGTGGCTGTGGTATAGAATTCCATATGCCACGGATGCAGCCCTCAAAAGCAAAAAAAAAAAAAAAAAAAAAAAAAAGAAGAAGAAGAAAGAAGAAAGAAAAGTATCAAAAAGAAGTTTCCACCAACCACAGTCCAGTGTTGAACCTGATCTAAGGTTTTTAATTAGTTGACCTTATCTAAGAATATTTTCTGACCCAAGAACAGGCTTGAAGTCCCTTGGACATGTTTTCTCTATATGATTGTGGATGCATATTTTATTGATTTCGCTGCAGAAATATAATTGCTAAATTGGAACTCCATGAAGTGCGTGCATATATCCCACAGAAGCTTAATTTATTTAATGGTTTAAAGTAATTTACAAAAAGTGACTTAGGGGTTTTTTTGGCCAGCTCTATTTCCCCCTTCCTTCTCATTCCAATAGTCAATTGAGTCGGGTACGTTTTGTTGAGCGTGCTCGAATGTGAGCAGAGATATTTTAATGGCACATTTAGTACCCATTTGTAATAATGTTTTTAGTCATTAAAATGTACACTAGGGAGAGCCATGACAGCATCACTAATTACAGTCAAGCACCAACGAGGATGAGGAGAAGGAGGTGGTCCAGCTCTCTCCAACTCTAGTCCAATTTTTCACCAGCATTTTGACCTCAATGAGACCTCAGCTCCCTTGATCCCTCCATTTCCCACGAGTCCATCAGCCTCCCTCTGGCTTCATTTCCTTCCCTACTGAGCCAGGACCCCACGGTGCATCATTTCAACCTTTCTCATCAATACCTTGAATGTCCCCAACCCCTTGCCCTCTGCCATGTACCCCCGCCAACCTCCTACTCCAGATTCCTCCCGCCACCCATCTTCTCTATGCCTCCACCGAGACTGCCACGCACGGCTGGAGAGGACCACACTACCCTCATGCCACGACAGATGTGTGTCTCTGACCTCAGCTGAATTCTCGACACCGAGTCTCAACCTGCGCTGAGTCAGCTCCCACTCACGTCCCCTCAAGGGCACTGTTTCCCTGCTCCCCTCCCCTTGATCACCCTGCCCCACATGCCGAGAGAAATACGGCTCTCGTCGTGGTCCTCCTGCTATCAGCCCAGAAACGGGGACGGGCTCTCTGGCCAGGTGACCACAGGGCTGAGGGGCGGGAAGGGTGAGAAGCACCACTTACCGAGGGGGACTCTTCTCCAGCCACACCTTCCCTGGGGACCGTAACCAAGCCTGATGAAGATGCTCCGCCTGCTCGGCTAGTCCCCTTTCACACAGCTCCCTCTCCACCGCCTGCTCACCCCCTAATTCGCGGCAACCCTGCTTCCATCTCCACCGCTCCACTGAAAGTGCAGTTCCCTACATGTCTCACGACCTTCAAGGTCTTCATCAAATCTAAAGTTTCTGCTTGTTCTTATCTTTACTGGCTTCTTCATACACATAACCATCTCTTCTCAGCTCTCATTCTCTCCCTGATGCTCCTCTCGGGATAGTTCTTGCTCAAGTCCCCTTTCCCGGCTGCCTTTTTCTCCACAATAGCTTAATGAGCAGACACCCCCCACGCTACCACTGGGCAGCACCTGCCATGGCTTTATCATCTCCATATTCGGGCTCCACATTCCTTCCCACAAGAGACTGGCTCTTACCCTGGATATTTCCAGATATCCAGATAGATACTTCCTCTACCCCAAAGCTCGCACAATAAACAGAAATCAGTCTGAACATCTTCCTCTGTGCGCGCCATCAGCATCAAGTCTTGGCACACCTTCCTCTAAATGTCTCCCAAGTCCCCTCTTCCTCTCATCCCCCCATCTCTTTCTGATTCATTCCAGACTTCATCATCTTTCATTTGACTGACTGTGCAGGAGCCGTGCCTGGTGCGGAGGTGACGCTCAGCCAGCTCACTGTCGAATGAAGAAGTGAGTGAAGGAACACACTGTACTAAACCGCTCTCTCATTGCTTCTGGTCCACGCTACATACAGCAGCTGGCGTCCTTTCTAAACAACAAATGTGATCATATCTTTTCCCTGCTTAAATTCCTTTCAAGGTTCACCATTACCTTAAAAAACCCAAACTCCTCATGTCTCTAGCCCTTAACTAACTTTCCTACTTCATTTCCCATCATCCTTTATAGTAATATCTAATATTCTGATCAATTCTTTGTGAGGTGCTCTTCCGAGCTCTATAAGTGGACTATCTCATATACAAACCCCACTCTGCCTCTATGAAGTATACACCAACTTTTACTTCTCAGATGACAAAACCAAAGCACAGAAAGACTGGGCAACTTCCCATGGCAGAGGGTGGCGTCAAACCCAGCCTATTGAACCCTGAAGTCACGCTCTCTGTACTGTGAGCATTGCCTCACTTGCACCCTCAAAATAAGGCAGTGACTCCAGCTTGGATCTGCTAAGTTCCTTGGCTACCCCCTGGCTCTGGTCATGCTCTTCCAGAGGGATAGTCAAGGTTCTAATCAACTGGTCCTTCCTTCACCATCCTGTTCGCTGCTATCCAATTTAACTCTCAGTGCACAAAGAGACTTCTTATTGGAAGCCTGCCCTGGCTTTCCCGGACTATTGCTGCTTCTCAGCTGGATGTCTTTATTATTTAATACCTAAGGGTATAGGTGACACTTAGTACACGATACTCTAAATATATGTGTGTCTCTCCACTGGCCTGGGAGCTTGGGGAATAGAGACCTTTTCTTCCTCATCGTCGACACGCGGACTCTAGCACAGGGCCTGCGCGTGACAGCTACTCCATCAACTGAATGGAAGGGAAGGATGGGTGACACCTGGTAACTGATGAGGAGGATGGAGCTGCACGCAGGTTCGGCCTGTTTGACGCCCACAGATCTCAAAGCGGGATTACCCTAAGTTCCCATGAGTGAAAAAATGAAACCAGACCCATTCGATTTATAAAATATTTGTTAAATGTCTGCTATAATTGTCAAGGTAGAAACCAGGAAATACACGGCAGCTCAAAGAAGATTCATGTCAATACCCAGTATAGAACTGAGGTGAATGATATGAAATGATTAATAAGTGAATAAAAACATTCCCTAAGTCATCCTCAGGGCTCTTCCCAGCATATTCAAGTACTTTGAGCAAATTATTTACTTGGCCTGTATGTGGTGTGTGCTGCGTGATGCTGCAGATGAATTAGATAACAAAACGAAAAGGGACCTAATCCTTGAGGATCTGAATGTTTCCGACATCCCTTCTGTGCAGCATTTTCAGCTTTGCAATTACTTTCACAGATAATATCTTCTTGCAGATAATGTGCTTTCTAAAATTCTTGCATTAAAATAGCACTTTGGAAGATGAATCCAAGTTTCTTCAAATTGCAAAAAATGAGAGGTCCAAACACATGATTTGCTTGAGCCCCACTGCCCTGTGAGATTATCAAGAATTATTTCCCTTTTACAGATGCGAAAATTGAGGCTCTAAGAACTTAAATGATTCATCCCATTGTCACGTAGCTAGTTTGTGGCAAAGTCAAAATTTAAACCCTACATTTTTGACTCCAAGCCCAGTGTTCTTTACACACACACACACACACATACACACTCAGCCAAGACCAGCCTAATAAATGCTCAAGACCCATCAGGCAGTGGCACTGCCTGGAAGTTCAGCCACTGGAGCAAGGTCTTGACTAATTACGAACCACTCTTACTCATTCCCTTTACTCTAAAGTAGAAGACAGAGCCCATGTGTCTACAAGTTTTATGTACATGTACGGTTTTTTTGGTCATGCCTATGGCATGTGTTAGTTCCCAGGCCAGAATGGAGCCGAGGCCACTGCAGTGAAAACGTCAGCTCCTTAACCGTCTGCGCCACCCGGGAACTCCTACATGTCATATAGTTTAACTGTAAGAACTTCATATGCTGTACATTTTCTAAAAACGAAACGTTACGGGTTTTTTGTAGTGAGTCACTTGCATTAGTGTATAATTCTATTTCCTAAACAAAGCAGAGACTTAGAAGTCTCTTTAAATATTAGCATTTCATGCTAATATTTTAATTTCCACTGGATGAACGACCAAAGATTAAATTAATCAAGGACCATGACCTTCTCATGGGACAAAACAACCAAAACCACTGCTTACGACACGGTCAGATTTTTTTTCTGATACAGAACCAATCCTGCCCGAAGGTAAACGTGCGTGAGTGTACACACTGCTTATGCCGGAGGAACCGCAGTTAACATACTTCACGTTGAAGACTCGTCAGAGAATTATAACTTAGAGATAAGTTATCCAGGCTCCTCGTTTTATAGATAAACTTAAAGCCGTAATAATCACTACTGTTTATCAAGTGCCTACTCTGTTCTCACTATGCACGTATTCTCCCTAAATTGATGCTGCAGCCACTCCAAATGACTTGTGCAGTCTTGAATCAAGTTCCAAATGAAGACAAACACAAACACACTCATTGGATTGCTCTTTGGGGCAGCAGAGCGTTAAAGGCAACCTAAGCACTCGGCTGCAGGGAAACGCGTAAGAAAATCGAAGCGCGTGTGTGCCGTGGACATGAGCCACAGGCAGAAGTCAGCCAACAAAACAGAGCCATGTGAATCGGCCCGAAAAGTTAATTCTTTGGGAAAAATGTAAGAAGCACAATGAGATTTATAGCCCATCAGCATTAAAGCAAATTAAGAAGCAAATACCCACAAAACACCTCCATATATTTTATTTTGAAAATACACACCGATATCTAGAACCATATAAGGGTGATTGATTGAATATATAGAGTGAGTGCTGGTGGAGCAAGGAAGAGGAATTGAAGAGGAGATCATGGATCAAAGGGGAAATTATGAAATAAAATGAAATAAAAGAGGCTCGGTCGGACAGAGGGTCACAGTGTATGACAAAAGGAGGAGTCTGATCAACTCAATTCTGGGCACCTAAAGTCTTGAAGAAAAGAAGAGAAAAAGAAGAGAAAATAAATATAAAGTGTCTCACCATTCCCCAGATCCTATCACCATTATAGGACAAATAACTTCATATGTAATGACATTTAGTGCACGTGTTTGGAAGGTGGTTTCACTTCCAATCTTCAGGACCACACCTTACATAGCGCATCACTCTTATCTTAACACAGAGCATTGCAGCTCTTAAATCTAATCACACTTCACAAACCACTGCAAAAGTACAAGAATAAAAACCAGAAATGCAAGCGCCACTTTCTACAAAGTCAGGTGAAAGCTATAACCGAAAACCACAATATATGAGGATGGCTGCTAAAATCCAGGAAGTTCCGAGAAGGGTGCCGAATGACAGGAGGAAAAAACGCCCACGGCTGTGACTCTCAGACAAAACCTCAGAGAGCAGCTTTACCTAAGGTGGAAAAACGAACGTTGCTATGTTTGGATGAACAGAAACGGAGTGAAGGCTGGTGGTGGAAATGCCCCTTGATTAAAAAAAACAAAAAAAAAAAAAAAAAAGTAAAGTAAAAGGAAACAAAGACAAAAAAAATCACACAGGCACAGACATTTGTTGAAGGTGAGCGAGACGGAAGAGAGACTGTGCTGTACGCAGACCGAAGGCTGCCAATCCGCACTGGCTGGAGAGCAGTGAGTCTGGAAGAAGTCGTATATACCAACCCATGAGGGGAATCCAGAATGTGTGCGGGTCTGTCCTCCACGCTGACCTCCTGCCAACACTGGTTGCAAGACAAATTCGACACTTTTAAAAACAGACAATAATTTTTAACAATAAACAGCACAGAATCTATGCAAAAATAGAGTAAGAAAAAGAAGACAAACGTTTGTAAAATAATGACACGGAGGACTTCCCTAGTGACCTAGCAGTTAAGGATTCCGGGTGGTCACTGCTGTGGCTCAGGTCTGAATCTTGGCCCAGGAACTTCCACATGCCACAGGTGTGGTCAAATAAATAATGACAAAGAAACACTCAAAAAATATTATCTTAGATATGACAAAGCTAAATATATTGCCTAAAGTTTACAGAGTTCAATAACACAATTACCTGTATCAAAACGAGAGCTCAACGCAGAAATAAAACAGTTCAAGGAAGATATGGAAAGACAAAAGAACAGAAACATGAGTTGGCAAACCTCAGAAAAAAAGGGGAAAGGAAAAATGCAGACCGCCCTGGCCTCAGAGTTCCCTCTGTGGCACAGTGGGTTAAGAATCCGACTGCAGTGGCTCAAGTTGCTGAGGAGGCGTGATTTCGATCCCCAGCCCAGTGCAGTGGGCTGAAGGTTCTGGCATAGCCCCAGCTGTGGCACAGGTCATCACTGTGGCCAGGATTCAATCCCTGGCTCCAGAATTTCAATATGCCATGGGCGTGGCCATTTTAAAAAAAAAAACAAATACATACAGACCACAGTAAAAGCTGCACAGAGAATAGCAGAAACTGCTGCAAAAGAGTAATGGGCGTAGAAAAAAGAATAAAAATAAGCAGAATAAAATAAAAATGAACACATGGATAAAACAGATTAGAGAGAAAACATTAGGTTTAAAACAGACAAAAATAATCCAATATATTGATAACTGGTGTCTCTAAAGAACTGAGCCCTCAAAAAAAGAAAGAATAGAGAAATAACACATATTAATTTAAGAAAACTTCCCAGGAATAAGACTTGAATTTTAGACAGATGGAAAGAGCACACCAAGTCCCAGGAAAATATGAAACAGAATAACTGTATCAAGTTGCAGATAACATTAAACACTCTGGCTCTTCTAAGAAGAGTTTATACATGAAGAATATCTGCTTACACAAAAGGCGAAAGGGCTACAGGTGAGTAGCCTCTAGGCTGAACTTTTGAGGACAACTTCCAGAAAATCACCACAAAACTGACCCATCAAGGAGGCTGCAACTTCTATCATGATTAACAAATTGAGGCGTTCTGTGGTGGCTCAGCAGGTTAAGAATCTGGCGTTGTCACTGCTGTGGCTTGGGTCCGATCCCTGGCCTAGGAATTGCCTCATGCCTCGAGTGTGTCAAAAAAAAAATAAAAGGGAATATAACTTTGAGAGTTCCTGTTGCGGCTCAGCAGTAACAAACCTGACTAGTATCCATGAGGATCCGGGTTCAATCCCTGACCTTGGCTCCGTGGGTTAAGGATCCCGTGCTCCTGTGTTATGGTGTAGACCAGCAGTTACAGCTCTGATTTGACCCCTAGCCTGGGAACTTCCATGTGCCACAGGTGTGGCCCTAAAAAGACTAAATAAATAAATAGATTGAGAATTGAGACTTGAGGAAGGAGCTTCCTAGTGGGCAGACAGACACAAGGATACATACGACCTTTGCCCCATCCAGGGAGCAAGAAATATCTTCATCTGTTTGGGCTGCCAGAACAAAACACCATACACCGCGTGAGTTAAACAACCAGTATTTACTTCTCGCAGTTCTGGAGGCTGTGACCTTGGAGATTAAGATCCTGGCAGTTTGTGTCTGGCGGCAGCTTGCTACATGGTTTATAGATGTTGTCTTCTCACTGTGTCCTCACATGGCAGAAGGATCAAGGGAGTTCTCTAGCAGTTTTTTTTAAACAAGAACCCTAGTGCCATTCCTGAGAACCTAATCAACTCCCCAAATCCCCATCTCCTAACATCGTTGCACTGGGGGTAGGATTTCAACATACAAATTTGGGGGCAAACACAAATGCTCCAGCCATAAGAGGACGTCACTGCCCTAACTGTTGGCTCTGTCATCACAAACAATCAGCCATGACCCACAGGGTCCATGCCAGCCAGATGGTTATTCCAGCCACAGTTTCTCGACACCTGTAAATATAAGGACCAGTCGCTGACATGTCTGGCACCACTGCTAAAGAAAAAGCAAACGCCTGCACGACTGGGTTTTCCAGCAAAAAACGGCAGCAGCAGCAAAGCTCTGCCCCCTCCCCATTTTGAATCTCAGACGGTGCTTGGCGGCAGCTAAATCACATGAAGAACCGGAGGTTTAGAGAATTCTAGAATGTGCAGTGTCTCATGGCTGGAATGCTTAAAGGGAGTCGAATGGAATCATATGAAGTAATCTACAGTATCTGCCACAGGGGTGAACATTATAAAAGTCCAGGAAAAATTACTGGATGTCAAAGTTCAATAACAATTAAAGACCCTTTTAAGCATCCAGGTCATGAACCAAGTCATCTAGAAGAAGAAACACACCAGATTTTCCAAAAAAACAACATTAACAACAGTAACTTGAGATGCTGAAAAAAAAAGCTGAAGTAATGCCTTTAACTCCTTGAGAAAAGATCATGTGCCTCAAACGTTTTATTCCCAAGCTAAGTTTGGTTGAAGTAAAAGGCAATGGTAAATATTCCAACACGCGAGAACTCAGAGAACAGCTCCCATGAGTCCTTCAAAAGGAGACGACCAGAGGAGGGACTTCAGCCAATCAAAAGATGAGCAGACAAACAAGTTTTCCTTAAGCCAGGCATTAAAAGATGAGATTTAAAGCTGACAAATCACCTGCTAAAAGCATGTGTAAAACAGATAAAGGAAAAACACTTGAAATAATACAAGTGATCAATCCATCAGGTATGAGAAGAGAGGCAGAAAAGGATGTCCGAAGCGGAAATGCACTAACTTTGTAAAATCCTCTTTACGGGTCAACAACTCACGCACCCCGACCCGGAGTTCCCACCGTGGCTCAGCGGAAACACACCTGAGTGGTACCTACTGAGCGAGCTCCCACGGCCGCCTGGGGTGTTCGCCAGAGCCACCCCACGCTGTGGGCCCTCAGCGCCAACCTCCACCTCCCCAGCACCGCAACACTGCCAAGGGTGGTCACGCACACACACAGTTTTGCCTTCCTGCCCCCATCTTTATCTGTGGTGCATCTCTGTAAAGTATTTTCCTGTATTATTTTATTTAATCATCATAACAAAACTATGAGGTAGGTTTCTGAGTGTTATTCATGGATTTTGCTGAATAACGCACGCACACTATCTAAAACAGTGCCTGACAAACAGTAGACCTACAATAAATATTTGTTAAATTAAGAAACTTGAATAATAAAGACACAGACGAAATATGGAAAACTTATTTTTTGCCTATCAAATTGAAAATATGAAAAACTTATTTTTTGCCTATCAAATTGAAAAAGATAAATAAATGACGGTGCTTGTTTTCAAAAAGGGCCTGGTAAAAATCAATAGACTTGAGTAGTTCACGTGATAGTAGATACTGATATAAACCTTTGAGACGTTACCTCTGTATTCACATATTTGTTAAACATGTACTCAGCATCCAGCGACGTACCATGCGAACTTGGCTTTAAGGCATCGGGATGGCTTAACACGTTCCCTGTCCTCCAGCACCTTTTTGGAAACACATGTTTAACCCTAGAAAATATTCATGACCAAAGCAACAAAAGCACACACAAAAAACGTGGAACTACATCAAACTAAAAAACCGCAGCACAAAGAAAACAATCAACAAAATGAAAACGAAACCTGTACAACAGGAACAAATATTTGCGAAGCATGTATGTGATAAGGGATTAAGATGCAAAATATAGAGAGAACTCATATAACTGAATAGCAAAAAAAAACCTAATTAGTAGTTCCCATCATGGCGCAGCGGAAACAAATCCGACTAGGAACCATGAGGTTGAGGGTTCAATCCCTGGCCTTTCTCAGTGGGTTAAGGATCCGGCGTTGCCACGAGCTGTGGTGTAGGTTGCAGATGCGGGTCAGATCTGGCGTTGCTGCAGCTGTGGTGTAGGCTGGCGGCTATGGCTCTGATTAGACCCCTAGCCTGGGAACCTCCATGTGCCATGGGAGCGGCCCTTAAAAAAAAAAAAAAAAAAAAGAAGAAAATCAAAAAACTAGCAAGTGCTGGTGAGGATGTGGAGAAAGGGAATCCTTGAGCACATTGGTCCCAGCTAACGGGGAACACTGGGAGGCTGCTAAAATCTTTAAAGGAGCGCTGCTCTATGACCCAGCGACTTCACTTCGGGTGTCTCTCCAAAGGACACAGTCTCTGTCTCAGAAAGACACCTGTAAAGCTCTCTGCAGTGTTATTCACAAGAACCAGGACGTGGAAGCCACCTAAGTGTCCATCCACCGGCTGAATGAAGAAAATGCAACATTTACATACAATGAAGCTTATCCAGCCTTGGGAGGAAAAAAGGAAATCCTGCCACTTGCAACAACAGGGCCTTATGCTGAGTTAAATGAGTCAGAAAGAGAAAGAGAATTACTGGAGTTCCTGTTGTGGCTCAGAGGGTTACAAATTCGTCTAGTATCCATGAGGATGCTGGTTTGATCCCTGGCCTCACTCAGTGGGTTAAGGATCCTGCGTCGCTACAAGCTGTGACATAGGTCACAGACGTGGCTCAGATCTGGCGTTGCTGTGGCTGTGGTGTAGGCCGGCGTCTACAGCTCTGATCCGACTCCTAGCCTGGGAACTTCCATACGCTACAGCTGCAGCCTTAAAAAGAAAGGGGGAAGAAAAGATAAATACTGTATGATCTCAGTTATAGGTGAAATCAAGCTCATAAATACAGAGGCCACATTGGTGGCTGTCAGAGGTGGGGGATTAGGCAGTCGGGGTGGGAGCAGTAAAACGGGTGAAGGGGTCAAAAGGTAAAAACTTCCAGTTGTAAGACAAGTGTGTTAGGGGAATGTAAGGCACAGCACGGCGACCACAGTTTTGGGTTTTTGTTTTTCTTTTTTTTCTTTTTCAAATGCTTTGTATTTTTTTCCATTATAGCTGGTTTACAGCGTTCTCTCAATTTCCTCCTGAACAGCAAAGTGACCCAGTCTCCCTTACAGGTATACGTCCTTTTTCTCATGTTATCGTCCACCACGCTCCATCTAACTGAGTCGACACAGCTCCCAGGGCTACACAGCAGGAGTGGCCAGATGCAGCAATCCTGCGTCGTACATTCGAAAGCTGCCGCAAGCGTACATCTTCAAAGTTCTCACCATAGGGAAAAACATTTGTCCCTGTTAACTAGACGTACTGTGGTAACCTCTTCGTAACGCACACACACGTACCAACTCGTTATGTTGGACACTTTGGGCTCAAACAGTGTAAGAGTCAATTACAGCTCACTACAACTGAGATGAGACATTACCATGTGCTCAATTCCTTCAAAGCAAGTGTTGAATACCTCTATTTCTAGGACTATTTAATTTCACTCATCAGATATTTTATGTCATTCATTTTCCTAACATACACTGAGTGCTTACTCTAATAATAAGAGCAACTAATAGTCACCAAGGGCTTTGGGGCAGCATGAGGAGGCGGTTAAGACCGTGGACTCTGGAGCCAGTCTACTTGTGTCTAAATCTTGTCTAATTGGTCAAGTCAATTAACTTGGCCATATGCCTCAGTTTCCTCATCTGAAAATGAGACTAATGATAATGGCTGGTTCATAATTTTGATGTGAGAATTCAATCAGTTAACCTTTTTTTTTTTTTTTTGTCTTTTTTGATTTTTTAAGGCCACACCTGCAGCATATGGAGGTTCCCGGGCCAGGGGTCTAATCAGAGGTACTGCTGCCAGCCTACACCACAGCCACAGCAACTCGGGATCCGAGCAGATCTTCGACCTACACCACAGCTCACAGCAATGCCAGATCCTTAACCCAATGAGCGAGGCCAGGGATCGAACATGCCACCTCGTGATTCCTAGTCGGATTCATTTCCTCTGCGGCAGGACGGGAACTCCCAATCAGTTAACATTTATAAAATGCTTAGAACAGAGCCTGGCTCATAGTTTACGTTGTTACCTGTGGTTCTGTTTTTATCGTGGATTAGCCTTACTTGTGCTAATTCATTTAATCCTCACGCTACCCTCTGAGGTAAGTAGGTTGCTTCACAGAGTAGCTGCGAGGCAATAAAATGTTATCCGTGTTGGAGGCAGTAAAACGGAGGCTGAGGGAGGTGGCGCCACCTACTCCAGTCAGCCTCTGAGCCTGGGCCCGTCTGTGATCGCCAGCCTCTCCCAGACCCCAGGCGCTGCTCTGGGCAGGAGGATGACCGTACAGCTAGAGGGCCTGCTCCCGCGGAGGCAAGGACGACAGGTACCACACAGCGCTGAGAGCGTAAATGAGGAGGATAAAAGCAGGTGGTAACGCGCATGCTTGAGAAGAAATGGAACAGAGCTGCCAGGAATGCTCAGCAGCGCTTGATACGGGAGAGGAAGTCTCTTTGAAAAGCCAACACCTGAACTCAGGAACTGAAAATCAAGGAGATAGGCAGAGAATTAATTTCTGTCAGGGAAAGTTCTTCACTGCGTTATTGGAAAAACAGTGGAAATGAACAAAGAGTCTAATGATAAGTAATTTGTTACCACGACGTATTTCAAAGATGCCATACAACCATTAAAAAATCACGCTGTTTAAGAACATTTAATAATATGGTAATGTATTATAAAGTGAAACAAACAGAAATTCAAATCTACATATGGTTTAATTTCTATTATTCTTTACTTTAATTTCTATTATTATATGCATAGGAAAACATCTATATACACAGAAAAACATGCATATAAGTTAAACGTATATATACATACATAGAAAAGGAACTCGGAAGAAATACAAGAAAATGTTTACATTGATGAACCTATAAGCAGAAATATTATGAGATGTTTATTTTCTTTGTTATATTTTCTGAATTTTCTATAATGAAAAAAATTTTTAATGTTGCTATATTAAGTACAATTAACAGGGAGTTCTGGTCAAAGCTCAGCGGTAACAAACCCGACTAGTATCTATAAGGATACAGGTTCGATCCCTGGCCTCCCTCAGTGGATTAAGGGTCTGGCAGTTGCCATGAGCTGTGGCGTAGGTCGCAGACGCAGCTTGGACTGGCATTGCTGTGGCTGTGGTGCAGGCCCACAGCTATAGCTCTGATTCGACTTCTAGCCTGAGAACTTCCATATGCCTTGGGTGTGGCCCTAAAAAGACAAAAATAAATAAATAAATACAATTAACAAAAAAGTATGAGTCATAACTCATAGTATTCTAGGAATGTCATACATTATCTTACTTAATTGTTATTTCACCGGTCCGAAAACTGAAACATAAAAAGATTACACCATCCAAGCAAGGTCATACATCTGATTGCGTTGCCCAAGTCACATTCAAACTACATCTGTCTGATATCAAAGCCTGTGAGCTCATTACGGAAGTTTTTTTATAGTAGATATTTCTATTCATCATCATATTCATAAAACCAATACCCATTTTCAGGGCAAGTCCACTACTACCAAGATGTAAAAGAAGTTTTTCTTTCTCTTCTGACTTAATTCGCTTAGTATGAAAAGTCAAGCAGTTCTGGGGGGAAAAACAGAAATAATCTTATAAAAATTAAAAAAAAAACCCAATATGTAAATTCTTGCATACCTACATACTAAAATATTAAAAGGCATTAAAAACACCATATAGGTAGTTCCCGTGGTGGCTCAGTGGTTAATGAACCCAACTAGTATCCATGATGATGCAGGTTTAGTCACTGGCCTTGCTCAGTGGCTGAAGGATCTGGCGTTGCCATGAGCGGTGGTGAAGGTCACCGATTTAGCGTGGCCGTGGCTGTGATGCAGGCCAGCAGCTGTAGCTCCGATTCAACCCCTAGCCTGGGAAATTCCACGTGCAGTGGGTGCGGCCCTAAAAAGACACAACAACAACAGCAACTACACTATTTAAAATAACTACATGATAATGAATTAAATTAAAGGCGACGCAAAACTATAACATCACACAATTTAATTCCAACAATGCCAAAATATATAACATAGGACTTTTTAAAACTAAGAAACGATTCGTAGCTGTATTTCATCAAGGGGATGAACGGGAGGAAGAGGGGTTTCTTTCCGCTGTTGCACCTTTTTCACGCTTTCTGAAACAGCACATGCAGCGGATTAGTAAAGGGCATGGTCTCCCAAGCCTGCCTGCCTGGATTCGAACCCCAGCTCTATTGCTTCCTAGTTGCAAGACCTTAGGCAAGGTTCTTAATTCTGTATGACTCAAATCTGTCATTCTGTGAAACGGTAATAAGAGAACCAATGTCACAGGATTAAATGAATGAATATCAATAAACCAGTGAGACGAGTGCCTGGCATTTACAGAGAACTACATAACTGTCAGATATTATTATTCCTTCTACCACGAAAAAATAAAGTTGTTTAAGAAGAAAAAAGTATGAGTATAATAAGCATAATTCAATAATTTCTCTTCTCTATACTTTATGGACATAAACAGCTGAGATACAGGTGAGGTTTTTGCATCTTTGGACTTTTTTCTTACAAAAGAGCCACTTTGAGCTTTCTTCATTGTTATTTTCTTTCTCTGTCTTGAATTCAGCTACTCATCACATTCTGCGGGTAACCTCCTCCCTATTTGGAAGCCCAGGCTTACTCAGGGGTGGGATTAGCACCTGGTAGGGGTGGTTTAAATAGCAGCAACAAATGACAACAGACAACAGTAACAGAAAACATCCCCGGAGGTCGCAAGGGCCGTGTGTCCACAGTGTCTGCGCTGCACACACGATTTCCGCCTGCCCGGCATCGACCACTGCGCCTCCGTTTCCAGCATCGACCACGGCTCTCCCTTCTCAACTCCTAATCAAGGATGGATAACAATTTCCAAGTCTAGCCGATGAGAGTCCAACCCAGAACTTTTTCAGAAACAAGCAGTGGGACAGGCTCAGCTTCCCACTGTTGCGATAAGCGTCTAGAGCGACTCTTGGGCCTCTTCTGCCACTGCAGGGGGGGAAGCTGTGATGTCTACAAGAGGACAGAACCAAAAGATGGAGACAGTATCTTGGCAGCATCCTCAAACACCTGGATGTTCTGTGGCGGAAGCTAAAGGTACCCCTGGACGTTCAGGTCACACCCACTCATGAATTCCGTTCTGTGCTGTAACTCACTGGAACGTGTATGCCGCTACCGGCCAAAACGAGCAGTTGTTACTGATTCACAACTCTCACTTCAAATTCCAACCGACGCGATAAAGTTGATACTTTGTCCCACTTACACATTCAACGACGGAGACTGAGCAGAGTCCAACATAACTTGCCTTGAAGAGGCAACCCGGAACCGGGAGAACCAAGACCGAACCAGGGCAGCCCAGGCGGTCCGGTCACCTCCTCCTCAGCGCCGTCACCATACCCCACACGTCCCTCCTTTTGGGCACCTGTACTCTTTCGCTAGTTTTCTCTGTCTCTTCCTGTCGGTCAGGAGCCCATCCTCTTATCATCAGTGGGGCAAATGCGGAATAAATGTTTGCCAAACACACTGACCTCTGCTCAAGCAACTTCAGCAGGAGACTTTTGCCCGCATCAAAAGAAGTCATTTCTGTGCTCATGGATCATGAGCTGAGGATCAAATTCACTGGTTTTCGCCTGGACTTTTCGAGCACATGTTAAGAGCTACAGTTACTGATGGTGCGGACCTCTGACCTCCATCAAAATCTCCTGGAATACAGCTGAGCCCATGGAAGCCCTGAGAGCCAAACACATGTGCCCACATTTAGTGAGACTCTAGCAGTTCCGAATGCAACCCACCGTTGTAGTCGCACAAGATGTAAGTACCACAAATGTATGGTTGTTTTCCCGCCCACAACACCTCCCTCTCGCTCATTCTCTCTTTTGTTCTCTCTCAATCTCAGAATGCGACCTCTGGGAAAAGGATCATTGCAGACGCAGTTAGTTAGGGTGAGGTCATTCTGCCGTAGAGTGGGCTCTCCATCCAATATGACTGGTAGGAAGAAGAGGACAGACAGACGGGGAGAACGAGGTGAAGACAGAGGCAGACATTGTCGGAGGCACCTACAAGCCAAGGCCGAGGCCCGCCAGCAATACCTGAAACTAAGAAAGGAATGAAACAAATTCTCCTCTCGAGACCTGAGAGAGCACGGCTCTGCCGAGACCTTGATTTCAGACTTGCGGCCTCCAGAACTGGGAGAAGATAAATTTTTGTTAAGTCACCCGTCTGTGATATTTTATTACAGCAGCCCTCGCAGACCCATACCATACCCTGGGGCAAAAAATAACAGCATCTAACTCCCAGGACCATTAAGAGGAATGAATGGCAGAATGCACACCAAGAGTTTAGCCGCAGTGGTACGCAGGAAACTGTCACGAAAAGGTAGCAGTCATCATCCATGCGCATTGCGAATAACTTCATACTGTGAGATCGTAATAAGAAGTACATGCAACTCTCTTGGAAAGAACCTTATGTTCCCCCCACCCCAGTCGTTCAGCTTAGAAGTTTGGAACCCCTGGTATCTCCCTCCCAACAGCCTCTCCCAGGAATGGTAACTGAAGCGCCCGGCGAGGGTACAGAACTTCCTGCCCGGCCATGAAATTCAGCCTTTGGGGAACTCTGGTTGACACCACTTACATCTCTGTGTCTGGAGGTGGAAGAGGGACCTAGTCAATAGACACCCGTCACCTACCCCAAGAAAAGCCATCCATCCTGGCCTAGGTGACTGTCACATTGAACATTTTCAAGCAGCTTTTTCAACCTTGGAGGTTTGGGCAACCTGCCAGTAATGAAGATGTATTAATGCTTAATGCAGCTTAATGTAATAGGTGTCATGTTCGTAATTTACAGACGCTCTTTCTAAAGCATTAAATTCATTTATACTCCTTAAAAGCTACTCAATCGTGAGGGCTAAGTTAGTTCAGCAGGGTTTCTTTTTTAGGATCAAATGATATATAAATTGTTAACATATCCAAACTCATCCATTAGTGCGTGTGAAAGCAATAAATGTGCCGGAGTAGCAATAACATGATCGAGGAAAGTCATTGTGGTCGTTAGGGCTGAAAGGGTTTCATTTATGGCCCTGGGAAAGAGAATGAAGGCTGCACAGTAGACCCAGGAGCTCCCACTGACCAGAGACCCCGCCTCATAAAGCCCAAATAAAACTGACACAAAACGGATAGTTGAGGGGTTTACCTTCTGTTTTAGACCAAGCTGTCCCCCCGATTCCATCCACCACGTTGAGAGAAGAAAGCGGAATGGATTGATGAGCGTTTCACACCCCAACCGTCTGGTCATGGAATATTGATTGGCCTCTTGGTAAATAACTAAGCAAAACAGGGTGGGGGCACGACTAACGAGAGACCTTGCTTGTTGGAAAGATCTGGAAGGTCAGGAATTGATAGAATTATAAATCCTAGCACCAAGTTTCCAAGGTAGCCCCAGGTTCAACGCAGGGATGAGAGAAACCTATAGCTTCATAGATCAGAAGAAGGCAACTCCTACCCATCTCCCCACTATGATCTGCTGACATCCGCCACCACTCATGTCCCTGTGAGTCACATTCCCCCCAACCCCAAAAATGTTGCAGAGCACCAAGAAGCACGGGGAAAAAAAAAAAAAGTAGGATAGAAATTAATAAAAATTATAAAGCAAAGTTATTCTAGGCGCTTCAGTCCTTGGTATAATTAGACTCACCTGGGAGTTTTAATACACTAGCCATATCCTGATCCTAGACAATTAAATCTCTAGGCATGAGGCTTGGCTATCAGTATTTTTAAAACCTGCCAGGGATTTTCTTATGCAGCCAGGACTAGGACCCATTAATGTGACAAATATTTAGGAGCCATTACAAAAGCTCTAAGTAAAGACGACATAACAGAGCAGCATTTTCTTCTTTGTTAGAGTTTCCCACGGAGCAACGTGTGGCCAGCACTCAGGCCTGGCCTCAGGAACTCAGCCATCGGTTCAAGTCTCCGCTGCTGGAGGCTTCGGACCTCACGCGTGGCCCTCTGCTCAGGAGTCACTTCCAGTGGCTGAAAAGCGAAGGGCTTCAGGGGTGTTCGTGCTCCAGGGGCGCCCGTCCGCCCTCAGCTCACAAAGCACGCCGGGTCCTGCTGTGGCTTCGGCCCTCGCTCCCCCGAACGAACGGCTGGACCAGTGACCATCGGGGATTTTACCGAGGGAGAGCCTGCTGAGGATGTGTCTCCGTTTACTCCTGTTTTGTCTTCATCAAGGCAGACCTCAGCTTCATGGCAGGCCAGCTGGGTCAGAAAGGAGTCTTTGCTGAGCAGAGTCTGTATAAGGGTGGGGCCAGGGGCACCCAGAGGGGTGGGTGGGAGCCCTAACTGAAATCCAGACGGCTCACTAGAGGATCAGGGAGGAAGTGTATCTAACCCCCTCTAATTAAGTCATGTCATGCAGCCAGATTCGACTTGGAGAAAGAAATGCCTACAGTAATTGCATTCAGTTCATTTTGTCGCATGCTCCCCATCATAACTGCTAATTCAATTGTGCGTTCATTCTGCCAGCTCATTGCCATTAAGCACACATCTAATTACTTCCATAAAGGATTAATATGCAGCACACAAAAGGAGGGACAGGAGACTGTGCCAAAGCACACAGCTGCCCCAGCGTTTAGCCCGGAGATAAAACAAGAATATCATTGGGCAGCATAATCCTGCTCCAAATACATCATTATTAGATGAACATTCCAGACTTTTATTTTCATGCTTGTCATGCACCATTCCACACGCATATATTTCTGTGGCACCAGAAAGAGCTGTAACAGGCGCCCGACAGCTCTCCGGTGTTGTCTCAATCACGCACCCGCCCCCCCCCCACCCTGGCTTCCTCCAGGCTTGTAAGGTTGCGCTTATCTCGTCTCCAGGCGAAGGCTTACAGTGCCTACATTACAACATCCTGAGATAAGGGCCCCCGCTTGACATTGTTCCTGCTCGAGCTGCAAACAAGTGAAAACCCTGGCATGTGTGAAAAGAGAGAGAGGGAGAACAACAAAGCCAGAGCCTCATCCTCCGCCTCCTCCCAGCACCACCTCACAGGACAGCCCATCAATTCTTCAGGATGTACACAATCATTATTGTAGGGAAACAAAGGCCAGTGTCAATTGTGCGGTGTTATAAAGCAGTCCCTCAAATTAAAACCATGTACCTAACTGCATCTGATGGCAGAAGCTATTTAGCAGGGATATTTTACGGAAAGGCAATGAAAAGCAATAACTGCTTTATTTAATGTATCTGTTCAATCCAGCTGCCCTGGATAGGCCTTAATAGAAGCTGTCGATCAATGTCAGACCCTTAGAAATAACTGCACCAGACTGCAATAAACATGGAGGCAAGATAACTAGACCTACTGATCAGCCTCTTGTTACCTTTCCTGGGCCCAGAGATGTGTCATTTTTTATACCGCTCATAAGAGCTGGCTCGCTGATTATCATCCTACCCACCTGGTATTGCGGTGGGCACAGCAGGGTGAGGAGCGAGAGAGGAGAAGCAGCAACACCGGAAGGGGAGGCAGGGGAAGGGAATACGAAATGTGAAGCAGACACACGGGGAGCAGTGAAAGCTTGCTCAGGACGTGAGGGGTTAAAGCTCCTCGTAAAGTGGGCATCCTGGCACCTTGTTAAATGCAAACATCACTCCCCTGTCTCCACCACCTCCTGGCAGACCTTCCCTTGAGACTGATTAAATGGGGCACGAATGGCGGGCCTCAGTGTCTCCACAAATCCTTGCGCCACCACGGAGACACGAAGGACGCCCTAGCGCGGGGCCGGCCCATACCCAAGCAGGATTTCGCTGGCCTCTCTCCACCCCTCCACCCATGGCGGGGGCAGGGGGGGTCCATGCTCTCTCTAACTTGGTCTGCTCCCTGTCCTTACCCGGCATCATCCTCTCTGGGGTCCTGACCACCCAGAACAGGGGCTGGCCGGCTCCCACCCACGGACCAGTCTCGCCAGTAGCCTGTTAGGTAAAGGTTTATTAGGACACAGCTGCTCCCATGCATTTAGGTTTTGTGCTTGGCTGCTGGGCTGCTAAGACAGCAGTGGCGTCATCGCAGAAGACACTGCTTTGCCCCCAAAGCCTAAAATATTCACCATCTGGCACTTCTCAGAAAAAAACTTACTGCCCCTGATTTGCATACAAATTATTTCAAAATATCTACGTCCAGCCTAGACCTCTCTTCTCTTCTCTAGACCTGTGTTTCCGTCTGTCCCCCACCCGACCCCCCACCTATCTGCATATGACGCATACAAATCTAATTCGCTTTATTTTTTTTCCAAACCTACAGCTTCTCCCGTTTTACATCTCAAGTAATGGCCTCGCCATCCATTTAGACACCCAGATGAAAAAGCGGAGTCCTCTTGAGCGAAAATTCTCTCTCTGCTTTTCCTCCCCCCCCCCCTGCCACCACCCTCCACTCAGCCCCACGGTCACTGAACCTCAAGTACATCCTCACCTGCCTGTCTAGAGACACTACCCTGCCCATCGCTGCCGCTCCATTGTCTCAACGATCACAACCTCCCAGGCAGCCCTCCTGCTCCTCATCTCTCTGCTGCCGTGCCCCTGCCAGAACCATCTTTCAAAAGCACAGATATAATTAAAATAATGACAATTATTTACTTAGTGGTAAGTACCTCCCAGGCACTCTTCCAAGTACTTTCCATCTATTTATTTACTCATTTAATCTTCACTAAACCCTACAAGGCAAAGCAGGTCCCACGATCATCCCCAGGAGGAAATGGAGGCTTAGAAAAGTTTTCTGAGCTTGCCAAGGTCATAGTTTGAAAATCGCTACACTGGGATTTGAACTCAAGTCTGTCAGTCTCTAAACCAGGCCCTGCACATACTTTAAAAATCTAGTTCCCTGCTCCCCACCGGCTGAAGGCCCCCTTCAGGCACCCAGCGCTCGCGCTTCCCCTGTCGCCCCGTTCTCCGGTCACATGTTATCACGACCTGCTCTAGTCCACGAGCACAGCGCGGGATTACGTATTCTTGTGCCTCCTCCCCGAGAACGTTCCCCGATCCCCATACCCACTCCAACCTCCTTGGCAGAATCAATTGTGCCTTCCCTGGTGCTCCCAGCCTGCCTCAGTGGTACCAGGAAACTTACCAAAAGCACCCCACATTTAAGTATACAGCTCTCTGCCTCCTTGGACAGGTTCTGGCTCTTTAAGAGGAGAGATAATTTCTACATACCTCTAATTATCTAGAGAATAAAATTAGACATTTTATCTTTAATCCCTAGAACTTCATCATCAATGAATAAACGCTGGTTGAATGTTTCTTGTAGACTCACACCTTTCCAATCTACTTTTTATGATAGTCCCACAGGGAGAACTCAGAAACACAAATCAGATTGGGTGTTTATTTAGAAGGAGTCATAGTTTCTTTTTTTCTTCTTCTTCTTCTTCTTACAGCCGCACCTACAGCATATGGGAGTTCCCGGGCTAGGGGTCAAATCGGAGCTGCAGTTGCTGGGCTACCTCATAGCTCATGGCAACTCCAGATCCTTAATCCAATGAGCGAGGCCAGGGATCAAACCCACAACCCCACTGACACTATGTCAGGTTCCTAACCACTGAGATACAATGAGAACTCCCATGACTTCTTGTTCATGTACCGGATTTTAAGGTCCAAACTCCTCTGCGTGGCATATGCAGCCAGTACCCTACTTCCCATCAACTTCTCTCCCTCCCACATGCCAGGCACAGACGGCATCAGCCACACTTAGTTGCTGGGCCTTTGCACTGCTTCTCTGTCTTCCTAGAGTGCCTCTCTCCCTCTTCAATAACCCCTGCTCATTTTTCATGACCCAGATCAAGTGTCATCTATTCTTTGAAAGGTTCCCCACTAGAGGAGAGTTGACCTCTCTTATTTTGGAGCTGCCATGTAATGATCATAATAGTTAAAAGTCACATAGCATTTACTATGTAGCATCCACGTTGTAAGTACTTTAGATGTGTGACACTGTTTAACCCCACGAAAGAGAGGCATGCACTGCCACTCTACCCATTTTTCAGGTAAGGAAATTAAGACACGGGGAGGATACTGGGACACCCTTGCCTCGGATCACAGTGCTACTAGGCCGAGTTCTGGACTTGAACCAGGAGCGGCTGAAGGTGGAGTTTGGGCTTTTCACCACGCTACGACACTGGGTCACCATACTTCGTCTCCAGCTCTTTCACTAGGGCACAGATCACTCTGTATCTCAATTATTGCTCTAAATGTCTCTTCTCTTCCACGTGCGCATTCCTAAAGGTCCCATCTAAAGGGACCTGTCTGATCCCTCTTTATCTGCCCGGGCCCTGGCCATGGTGCCCAGGACACACAGAGATTTGATGCTCTTGTCAAATGAATTGATAAACATCAGTCTTCTGCAAGAGCCCTGCAGTAAGGCGATGACAGGGGTTTTGATGAGTCCGTGATGTGCTCGTCACAAAAAACAGATGCTCACAAACAAGAAAAGGCGGTATTCCTGACAGAGCCGTGGTCTCCAGTCCTAAGCTTAGTCCTACGTTTCTCTCGCTTTAGGTGTCCGGTGCATCATGGCACTTTTCTGTACCCGCTTTGTGATAAAGACCCACTTTTCCAACTACCAGAGTCTCGAGAGTTTACAAACGAGGCACTGTTGCTTCGTCTAAAGTCTAAGAAACACAGCGGGGCTGAGGTATCCCTTCCCTTCTCAACCGCGGGATCGCCCTGGGCCGCAAGGCTCAGTTCTCAAACCTCTCCTTTCCTCTTCTCTCTCCCACTCAGTCCTAAAGTGATTTATTTGATCTTTGGAGAAAAGCATTCCCAACGCTGAGATTTGCAATGTGTCACTCCTAGAGGCTCAGTACTTATAAAGCTCTCAGTCTTACAGGCCTGCATTTGCGTGGCTGTACGTCTGCAAGTCCTCTGAATGAAGACTCACCCTACCTCCTCTGCTTAGAGGCCCAGAGTTTATTTTACTCTAGACGTAGAGAGGCTCTGTCCTCTCTCCGGGGGACTCTGACTTCCTCCTCCGCGAGGCCAGGAAGGCAACAGTGCATGTGAGCACAGGGACAGGCAGCAGTCGCCACAGGCACTAGAACCGCCCCACAGGGGACGAGGGACCACGCCCTGCTCTTGGTTCTTCTGTTGAAAAAGCAAGCAGCGAAACAGAGCCGCAGACTTTTAAAGGATCTCTTTGCAAATAGAGGCTGAAACCGTAAGGTGCTTTGGTTTGTTGGAAGCTTTATTTATTCTTTGGCCTGGGTTTGGAAGGACAACATTTTGGAGCCTCCCTCACCGGTAGTTAGTCAATGATCACTAAGGTAATTGGGTTTCCTGATGTGATGGATTAGAGCGCCCGGGAAGATGTCACTCTCAAATTTAATCTCTCCGAGCTCAAAGCACCATCGTTCTTGGTCCAAAGAAAGACAAAGTCAGATGCAGGAGAAGGGAAGGATACTGTGCAGGTTATAAAAAGCTTTCATTGGTCAATTTAGGAGGGCAAGTAAAGTTTCGTGAAAATGATTTATAATTAAGGTATTTGGCATAATGTTAAAAAATAGAAAATTTAGATTTCTTGTTGACTTCACTGTAATCTAGCAACTAAAGGCAAATTGCTGTGATTTCTATCTCATTTTGAAGAAAAATTAACAATGCATTTCATCAGCAAATGTACATTTTGGTTATGAGACACTGTTGACATTATGAAAATTATGTGCTGGAAAATCACAACAACCTCAATCCCTTGAGCTTTAAAGACATGAAGGCGGAGTTCCCGTCGTGGCGCAGTGGTTAACGAATCCGACTAGGAACCATGAGGTTGCGGGTTCGGTCCCTGCTCTTGCTCAGTGGGTTCACGATCCGGCGTTGCCGTGAGCTGTGGTGTAGGTTGCAGACGCGGCTCGGATCCTGCGTTGCTGTGGCTCTGGTGTAGGCCGGTGGCTACAGCTCCGATTCGACCCCTAGCCTGGGAACCTCCATATGCCGAGGGAGCGGCCCAAGAAATGGCAAAAAGGCAAAAAAATAAATAAATAAATAAATAAAGACATGAAGGCAAGTCTGGAGTTCCCACTGTTAAGAATCCAACTGCAGCAGCTCAGGTCGCTGTGGAGGTGCGGGATTGATCCCCAGCCCAGCGCAGGGTGTTAAAGGAGCCTGTTGTCGGCGCCACAGCTCGGACTCAATCCCTGGCCTGGGAACTCCCATATGCAGTAGGTGCAGCCATAAGAATTTTTTTAAGAATGAAGACAAGTCTAATAGAAATCAAACTAATAGGAATCTTAAAAATATCTTTAAGTTTACCAGTTTTATATTTATCTTTGATTTTTTGTTTGTTCCTATGGGAATCTATGATAAAACTTGAAGAATGTTTATTTATGTTCTTTCAGTGTCAAGAAAGCTACTATTTTTGAAAGTCCCAATAAGTTTTTCCTAAAAAGTACTGATGTTTTTCAGAAATTAAGTTTTGGTTAGACGAGAGAACACCATGATGAACCAACATTAGTTCAGGTCTAATTCTAATTCATCTCGAGGTTGCCTTCCCCACGCCCTTCTCAGCCTTTCTTGATAGGCTGCCCCTGAAGTTTTGAATAGAGCATGAAATTAAGACTTCAAGGCGACAGGGAATTCCTGCTGTGGCTCAGCAGAAACAAACCCGACTAGGAATCACGAGGATTTGGGTCAGATCCCTAGCCTCACGCAGTGGGTTAAGGATCTGGCGTTGCCATGAGCTGTGGTGTAGGTCGAAGATACAGCTCGGATGCCACAAATGCCTTGGCTGTGGTGTAGGCCAGCAGCTGCAGTTTTGATTCAACTCCTGGCCTGGAAACCTCCATATGCCGCGAGTGCGGCCCTGAAGAGACAAAAACAAACAAACAGAATTTAAGGCACGGTGTGGCCATTCCTGTGCTGGTTAGCAACCCAATGCCCACTCAACACCTACCGCCATCCCCAAATGTCCCAGGCTGCCTTACTGACCATGAGATATAGTTCTGATCAGTGAGATATATGCTTGTATTAGGTGGGATTTCTAGGAGAGCTTTTGTGTCTCCTGATTAAAAAGGCAGGGGGGGGGGCATATATTTGGCTGACACAGCCCTTCTTCCCTCCTCAACTACTTAAATGGAATACAGACACTTGGCCTGGAGGTGCAACAGCTACCTTGTAACCAAGAGGCCATAAGCAAGAGCATTGAGGCATATACAGAGAAGGCATGGCAGAGCAAACCATAGAAAAAGTTTGGTGCCTGCTGGGACCCCTGAAGTATCCTACCAGCCCTGAGCAACCCAGCTCTGCACTTCTTATCGTGTAAAATAAACAAACCCATCTCTTGAAGCCACTGTTAGATTTTCTGGTACTGTCAGCCCAACAGACCTTTGACGATTAAAGGAACTGCCTGATGAAAGTATGAAGGAGGGGGAATAATAACAAAGTCATCAATTTTTAGAAACACGAGCAACGCAAAATAAAACAGGAGAGCCAAGGAAGGTCTTCAAGACGCAAAAATCCAGCCGAGTCCACCTTTCCCGACAACACCTGCACTGACCGAGTTCTTCAAGGGAGCAGCTGAAGAGGTTCCTGAGACAGTGTCTCAGCGAACTGAGGTCCTGCTACACCATTTCGCATTTTGAAATGAAACATCTATAGAATCTTTTCAGTCAAAACCTGTGTGGCTTAGGTTATAATGGGGCAGGTAGGAGGCGGGGGAAAGAGTGCAGAGGCAGGCTTACAGGTGGAGAAGCTAAGATTTCTAAATCTTGATTCTATTTACAGTGGGCCCTCCGTACCTGAGGGTTCTGCCTCCCCAGGTTCAACCAATCTCAGATCGAAAATATTGGGGGGAAAAAATATTTCCACAACGTTCAAGAAAGCACAACTTGAATTTGTCACATGCTGGCAACCATTTGCATGGCATTTACATTGGACTAGGTATTATAAGTAACCCAGAGATGATCTGACGCGTACAGGAGGATGTGTGTAGGTTCTATGCAAATACTGTGCCATTTTATGTAAGGGACTTGAGCATCCTTGGATTTTGTTATCCTGAGGGTCCTGGAACGAAGCAGATACCAAAGGATGACTGTAGTTAGTTTCCAATGTTCTATGTGGGGGAAAAAAAAAAACTATATATATGAAGATTCAGAGATAGATTAAGAGAGAGGGGAAGAAATAAATGCAGGATGCTAATTGTTTGCCATTCACTTAACATGCTTCTATGAAGAGCTGCATATTCCTTGAGGTCAAAGATTGAGTCTTATCATCCACTCTAGTGACAGGGATCCAATGGGACCTTCAATAAATGCTCGTGGTTTTGCTGTTACTGTTGCTGTTTTGTCTATTTGCCTTTTCTAGAGCTGCACCCACGGCATATGGAGGTTCCCAGGCTAGGGGTCGAATCGGAGCTGTTGCTGCCAGCCTACACCACAGCCACAGCAACGCAGGATCCGAGCCACGTCCATGACCTACACCACAGTTCACGGCAACGCCAGATCCTTAACCCACTGAGCAAGGCCAGGGATCAAACCCGCAACCTCATGGTTCCTAGTCGGATTCGTTAACCACTGCGCCATGGCAGGAACTCCAATAAATGCTTGTTGAATAAATGAATGAACGTCATTTCTTTTTAACTCTCCTCTTGCAAATTTTTCAGGCTTAACTCTCTAAAACAATGATTCATACAGTAAAAAAATTAATTCCTGATTTTTTTCTTCTCTATATTCTTTGACCTTTCCTCATAAAAACACTATTTATCTCCTACTGTACCTCCAGTTTCATTCCTATGGGAAGAGTCCGAGGAATCTATTGCTATAAATAGAATAAATGAAGAGGCCAGGAGTTCTGTGTCCCTACATTCATCGCCACAGAGTCCCTACTCCATTTCTGCTGCTTCCCTGCCTTCCAGGAGTAAATGGAACAAGAAGCTAACACTGTATTTAACGAGAAAATACTCCGCTATGACTACACAACATGGCCGGAGCCAAAAACATCCAAGGGGATCCACTGCTAGCATTTTCCCACAAACTGCATAAGTACCAGAGATGACAACACCCAACTGACTTTGGATTCCATTTGTTTTTCCTCATGGGGGGGGGGTGGATTTGGAACAATGCACAACCCCAGAGTTCTTTCACAGAAAATTTAAATAAATCGCTCTTTCTAGTTGCGTCGCGAAGAAAGCTCCACCTGACACCTATCACACAAGAAGGCTGGGACAGCGCACAGGAGCTGGTGCAGCCGCAGTGCCTTTTCCCAAGGACGTGGCTCTGCCTGGGGTCGGCCAAGCCGGCTGTGAACTTGAACACCTTTTACCCAGCATGGTGGCGAGGAGGTTCTTTTAAGCCATGGGAATTATAATGACATAGTTTTTATAGTAGCTTTTAAGTCAAAAGATGTCTAAGTGATTTCTCCTACCCACTGGGTTAAACTTTTGTTTTCCCTTGCATTTTCAAAGCATCAGCATGAATCTGAGACCGTAAGCGCAAGTGGCATAAGTGGCTTGGGAAGATGAAGGCGTGGGGAGGCAGAGTGAACAGCCCACAATAAACGAACTGACAGCAATGAGCCCCTGGATGGAGGCACACGTGGCAAGTTGCCTCTAGGGGCATTCAGAGATAATCACCAGGGTTCACTAAGAGAGGGTGAAATTTAGCAGACCTCCAGGACAAATCCATTCCAAATTGGCACCATTTAAACCCTCTGCAGGAATGCCACTCAGAGCTTAATCTCCACCCCCAGCACGAAGCCTCATTCGGCGCCTCTCTCACAAGCGGAGACCTCAGGGATGCTGCTTCCCTGGGAGAACACCAGGAAGGAGCTGATGGCCAAGCAGAGTAGCAGGGCCATTACGGAGGCTGCTGGCAGTGTCCCCATGTTCTGCCATCCCTGCTGCTCCATCTCTTCAGCGCCTCTCAATTCATAGGAATAAAAAGGGGACGGGGATGGTCAATTTAACACAGCAGCAAAGAGGGGTTTTTTTCCCTAGGTGGCCAACCACTTTGTCAGTAGGAACCAGTCTGTCTTCACAGGAGTAGTTCATTATCCCCAAAAAACCCAAGAAGCAAAAAATGATGCAGATGGTTTAAAGGGCAGGCTGAGGTGTGAACCTTGCTAAAGAAGAAAGCAACACTCACTTTACGAATGAACTTGCCACCCAGGCTCCCGTGATGCCAGCAGATACTCAGCTGACCCAGACCTGACCCAAGGAAAGGAAGGGCTGCCTCTTTTGCTAGCACAGATGTCACTAGAGGGGACCCATGCAGTTAGGGTAAGTTCGTTGACAGGCTGAGAGTGGGGTGAAGGTCAGCACCCACCTTTTTCAGAGGTTGTGCAATAAAGAAGCAAATCACAACCCAGGGAGCTAAGCCTACCTGCTACTTCTACAGCCCTTTGAAAATTACTGATGCTCTCTGGTTTCCTCATCTGCCAAATACCTATAATACTGCTGTGAACTCAAACGAATTGATTTATGAAAAGAACTTAGAAATATAACTGACATATAATAAATATCCAGGAACAACAGTTATTACCCAGGTAATCAGATGTCAGTTTGAGGGAAGAGAACAAACCACTAGTGGGGAAGATTCAGCACGGAAGCCGGTGGTGCACCGGGATGCTTATATTTCAACCACCTACGTATGGAAAAAGTCTACTTTTTTGGTTGTTTTTACTTTTAATTGCACATTTTATAGCTCTTAAAAATATAGGCACCAAGCTCAGTTAGAGGTCTGAAAAAATTAATTGCAAAATGTATTCTTAAAAAGCTTTATACATGAATTTTTTAAATGCATACGCTATCATCTTAAACACCAGGAAAACCTATATCCATCACTGAAATCACCATTTTCAATTTTCATCACTACTTAGAATACTAATTTTTAAATAGATGATAAAATGGTTTTTGCTGTACTGCCAATAGTGAATCTGCTGTGAGACTTTTTAAAATAGTTACCTGAATTTTACCCCTTACGCAGAAAGTTTTAAGGTATTTGGTACATTGAAGAAATCAAGCAAATTGTTACCAAATAAATAAGTTCCTTTATGATACCCAGAACTGGCTTTTGGTAATTTAAACTGAAAATTTTAAATTAACGTTGGGGTGGCGTACCAGGTTAAGGACCCGGTGTTGTCACTGCTGTGGCCTGAGCCACTACTGGGGCATGGGTTCCATCCCTGGCTGGGGAACCTCCATATACTGCAGACATAGCCACTAATAGAGTGCATCCAGATTCTCAGGTAGTTGGTTTAACTATTCGCTGCTTAAGTGTTCAGATTAGTCTAAACAAAAATCAGTGTACTGGAAAATCACAGGAGACATAAAAAGAAATAACCTCCCACAATTTGATAATTAAAATTGAAAAATTGGTTTCATTCATAAATTCAAGATGAGCAACAGCTTGTTCCTTTCCTCTTTCAATCAGTGAAGCAGCAGACATGTATGGATGCCTCCTGCAGCCAAGGCTCCGTGATTAAAGCTATGCACCCTCTCGATATTTATTAGTTACCCAAATGGACCCCAAAAGGATCTTCACCTGGTTGAATGGTGTGGAGATGGGGTGCAGTCTTTTCAGGACTGTGATAGGAAAGCTCTTACTGAGTGAGTCTCTCATCTGGATTTCCCATCACCATAATAACACCTCTCTATACCTATCTGTCTGTCTGTCTGTCTATTTCTTGTCATATTCCTAAAACTATTTGACAGAGATTGCCAATTAAAAGATAAAACCTAACAGACATTTTATCCATAGCTCATACAATAAATGGCCACTGCCTAGCACAAGGAGAGAAAGGGAAGGAAAAAACTGAGGGTTTACCACATGCTTATGTTTTGTCTATTTTTTTTCCTCATTTAATCTTCACAATAATCCCATGTGGCATATATTATTATTGTCCGTCTTATAAATGAGAAGACGGAGGTTAAGAAAGGCGAAGAGACCTGCCAGAGTCCTAGCAGAGCACTTGCAACCTCACTGTTTTCATGAGGTCTCTCCGATGAACATCACATGACCAAGCAGGCTACAGGTCTTCCCCCAGCTGCAGGGAAGAAGTGAGAAGCAAGCTGCTTACCAACAGGAGGCTGCATTTCAGAGTCAAGCCTACATTAACGTCTGGTTCTTCCTCTTACGCATATAGGATCTTAAGCAAGTGATTTCACCTCTCTAGGGCTCAGTCTCCATGTTTCTAAAAGACAAAAACTGTTTACCTCACCACAATGTCACATTATATGAGAAAATACATATAAAAGACTTGGCCCAGAGCATGCCATATTAATTACAAAAATACACAGAGTGGCTATTATGGGCCAGGTATTGTGTTAAGAGTGTAAGCTCTCTCAACCATCGAGTTCAGTAAAATATTCATTGCAACTAATATTTGATTGTTGGAATAACCAGTCATGCTTAAACATTTTTCGGTACGCCTCAATTTCTTTAATCTTTATCTGACTGACTTAACTTGAGCTTCAAAAGGACTTTTATTTCTTTATGACACTTAAAAATATTTTTGTTAACACTGTTATGTATGACCCTAGCACAATGCAATATAGTCTATATCTAAGAAACAAGCTAGCTACAAAGTAAGACTTTAGAAGGGAGTTGTAAGGTAACAGCTACTTATAAATCTAGTTCTATCAATGTTGTGAATTCAGTGACAGAAAGCATGTTTTTGGTCAACCTAACAATGAAATTAAGTAAATGACACGTAACTATTCCAAGTCACAGAACAGGGAAAAAAGCTAAAATGACCAAAAGAAAATCACCTGCAGATGTTTAGTTCAGATGCCACATAAACAAAATAACAACAGATCTTTCACTCTTATTTTGTGCCAGACACTCTTCTAAGAGTTTCAAATTTATTAATAAATTTAATCCTCACAGAGTTCCCATCGTGACTCAGTGGAAACGAATCTGACCGACATCCATGAGGACACAGGTTCAATCCCTGGCCTCGCTCCATGGGTTAAGGATCCAGTGTTGCCGTGAGCTAGGATGTAGGACGTAGACTCGGCTTGGATCCCGAGTTGCTGTGGCTGTGGCTGTGGCTGTGGCATAGGCCAGTGACTACAGCTCCAATTCGACCCCCAGCCTGGGAACTTCCATATGCCGCGGCCCTAGAAAGACCAAAAAAATTTAATCCTCACGACATCCCATATGGGACAGATACTAGTATTATCATCATCTCCACTGTGTATAGTTAGTATGAGTTGAACCCAGGTGGGCCAGCCCTAAAGTCCATAATTCTCACCGCTACCTGGCATTCTGCACAGAGTATTAAAAGCAAACATAATGTCTAAGTTTTTTACCTATAATAGAATCAAGTAGTTGATTTACTAGCTCATCATTTAAATCCAATTTCTTTATTCCACGAGCCCATAGCTCCATAAACCATTACAGATTTCAGGCAATGCAAAGCCTCACTTGAAAATATATTAAAATTCAGGGAACTCTGCCCCACTTCCACTCCCATCATTGCATTAATCAACAGAAAGTTCTACTCAACAATAGACATCATCTTTCATTTGGAAAACTCAGTTTGCTGTGGTTAATTTTGTAATGCCTCAGAGTTAGCTTCAATTACCAATGAAAAATTACAGATCTTGTGTATTAAATATTAAAACATTCCTGTAAGATTGCATAGAGTTTGTTCTTCCATTTTAAAAAATAGCGTAACTCGAGCTCAGAGTGCCACCAGCTATATTTCAACTCTTTGCACCAAATCATACTTTTCATAAAATCAAAATCTTTGTGGTTAGAATTGACCATAGAAATCTTTAAAAAGCCCAACAAATCAATACCTTTAAACAATAAATGATTCCATAACTTAGTAATATGTCAAAAGATGTAAGGTGAGTCGTCTCAAAGGAGAACTAAGAATAGTACCTCAGAGCTTGCTGGGGTTATTGTCTTTAATGGGCAAAATTGTACTGACGGCCTAAAATCCTTAGTTAATAGCAACGCTAAATTAATTCACAGGAAATGACACTATGAAGTGGCCAGAAAAATTAAGAATTGCTATGGTCGATTTAGTGTAACAGTCAGATATTGAGACGTCATCAGATTGGCCCATAATAATGAATGATCCTCTAAAAGGAAAAGAAGCAAGAAGTCATATAAAACTTAAGCAAACAAGGAGTTTCTGCCATGGCGCAGCAGAAACAAATCCGACTAGGAACCATGAGGTTGTGGGTTCGATCCCTGGCCTCGATCAGTGGTTTAAGGATCTGGCCATGCCATGAGCTGTGGTGTAGGTCGCAGACAAGGCTCGGATCCTGCATTGCTGTGGCTGTGGTGTAGGCCGACAGCTGTAGCTCCCATTGTACCCCTAGCCTGGGAAACTCCATATGCTGCCAGTGCAGCCCTATAATGCAATATAAATAAAAAAAATTAAAAAAAAAAAACTTAAGCAAACAATTTTCAGCGCCTTTCACTGAAGGATTTAAACTTTTTGATAGAATTCAAAATTTTACCTTAACATTTTCCTACAGATTTTTGCCAAGAAGAATATCTTAAAATAAAAATCCTTTTGTACTTTAAAAATTACTAAAGTTCCTGGGGTTAGATCCAAGATGGCCTGCCTCAATGCCATATTCAATTATGTATCAAATAGTTTTATTGTAAATTTAATTTATTCCTTCACTCCACAAACGTTTGCCACTCTCTGTGGTCCAGTCAGTATGTTTGGCACTGATGATATAAAGGGATTAAGAAAGACACCTTTGCAGCACCAGCCAACCCCAACCCAAAGAGAAACTGCCGTACGAAAGGAAAGCGATAATAACGCTTCGCAATATGCAACATGCTTTTCACAAATGTTATTTTATTTTTAGAACTCTTCTGTGAGCAAGCTAATGCTGTATCCTTTTTACAGATGAAGACACTAAGGCTCAAAATCTTCATGTAAATTATTAAGGAAAACACAGCTAATAAAGGAACCAGAACTTGAAAATTCAACGTCAACATTCAAAACCATGCCATTGTATATTGTTTCAGTGTAAAGGGGAAAATGCAAGCTGGGCCAAGAAATGGTACCTCAAATATTTAACCAATTAAGGGTAATTTTTCACGTCGAACTTTCAAGGAAAAAGACAAGAGCAACACTGAATTTTGGGCAATGGGTCTAACAGTCCAAATCATGACTTTCAGCCTGACTTTCTCCCCCTGTAAAAATCGGGGCTGTTTCTCACCCACCATCTCAGCTGGGGGAAGACAGAGGGACAATTTTGTTTCACCTCCAACATCTCACACTCGGTGGCCCTCCTGGCCTCAGTATCCTCACTTTCCGCCCTTACACCGCCACACACCAGCCCCCCATCCCCGCCTCCCATTCCCTTCAGGGCTTGATGTGCTTCTCCAGCTTCTCTGGAGCCAGGATCAGCCATTTCCAAACTGCTCCAAGTACCTTAAAATCTCTGTCCCTTGACGCCTCAAAATCAGAACCTGGGATGACTGGGCCGCGTCTTTGTTCCCCGGCCGCTCTAGTCCGCATCTCATCCTGCTCATGTGTCCTCGTGGTGCCTCTTCCACTTTGGGTGTCTGACGATGTTTCCACATTTCCCAAGGCGCCAGTCCCTCTCCCGCTGCTTAAATTCAATCCCCACTATCATCATACCTCTCAGAGTTGACTTAACCTCTTATCAGGACACCAGAAAACAAGGATTAGACTATGGTCTAAGGTCAAATTTTGAAAGTAGATGACTGAGGATGGACTGTGGAGAAAGGAAGAGGGAGGCAGAGCTGGAGGGCAGGCGAGCAGCCTCTACTCGTCCCAAGACTCGCAACATGTGGAAGGTACAAGCAGGCTGAACACCTCAAGAAACGTTATACAGCGGGAGATAATAACAGGATCAGAAATACAGATACCAACTGGGAGAGCACCTTAAAGTGCCCTGGGTGAAAGCCAGTTGACTGGAATTATATTCTGTTCCTAGAAGGTAGGCTGTGTGCTCTTATGTGACTTTTTTTAATATCGAAGGAAAATGAGGAGGAGGAGGGAAACCCATGGAAGACCAACGAAAAGGCCAAACTTCCCCCGACGTCACCCTTGTTTTCCTGATGTCCCTCTTCTTCTTTTTTTTTTTTATTAGAAAGTTGACATTTCCATAATAATATTAAGAGGTCATTTTACACAAGCTATGTGCAACATAACCAAAAACCTACATTTGTATTTATCTTTTTAGTAAAAGGCATCATACCCATACATGCATGTGACGTTCGTTAATAATTCAGGAGAACAGATGTCCAAGGACTTGACCTCTTTGGAATTTATCACTGTATTTGAAAAAAATGCTGGACTTCTTCCCTAATATGACCAGGACGAGGGGTCTGAGAGGATAATGGACATTTACAAGATATTCTACCCAGCCCCTCCATCACCTTCTGTAAAAGAGTCGAGTCCAGTAGAGACAGGTCATGGGCTCTGATGCCAACTGCCTGGCCTCGAACCTCAATTCTATCATATTTTCCCAAGCAATGAGGCAAAGAGTGTGCTATCTCTGCGCCTCCGTTTTCTCTTTACAACTCTGAGGAGTTTAAAACAGTACCTTCCTTACAAGATAGCTAAGAATTAAATGAGGAGTTCCCGTCATTGTGCAGTGGAAATGAATCTGACTAGGAATCATGACGTTGTGGCTTCGATCCCTGGCCTCACTCAGTGGGTTAAGGATCTGGCGTTGCCGTGAGCTGTGGTGTTGGTCGCAGACATGGCTCAGATCTGATGTTGCTGTGGCTGTGGGGGAGGCCAGCAGCTGTAGCTCTGATTGGACCGCTAGCCTGGGAACCTCCATATGCCACGGGTGCAGCCCTAAAAAACAAACAAAAAAACCCATGAGTCCCTTCTCCTATTTGAATTGGACTGTTTCCATGACCTTGTACTAGCTGTTCAAGAAAATACAACCAGCTTTATTAAGATGTTATGGACATTTCAGAAAATAATGTCACGCTGGGGAGGAAAAGATTAAGGGTCAAGTACATTTGAACTCTCTCTCCTGAATTCCCAGTGGGATGGTACCTTAAGACTTAGACTTTTATGAGAGAAAGGATATTCCCTATGGACAGTGCCACCTACTTCAGACTTGAGTTTCCCTTCCCTTCATCAAGTTCCTCCTTTCACAAATCACTCTATAAATCCCCCCTTTTTAACGTCTCCCAACCACCACCCCTGAGAAGAAGAGTCTGTGCCAGAGGTCTTCAATGTGGGGAGTCTTGCTCCTCCGGGGACACGTCCGACTGCCTAAGACATCACTGGTCTTCACCACTAGGGAGAGTGGTGCTGCTGGCATCTCATGGGTAGAGGCCACAGCTGCTGCTAAACATCCTATGACGCACGGGACATCCTCCCTCCCCACAGAAAAAAAGCTACCTGTCCTAAAATGTCAATAATATGGAGGTTGAGAATCCTGGTCTAAAGCCAAACACAAATGAATCTTTCCTCCACTTGGCAGGGAGTTAATTCTACCTTTGGAATCAGGTTTGTTTGGGGTTTTCTCCCCCACTATTATGTACAGAAGTTTTAATTCCTTTCCTGGTCTACCTGAATTCTGCCAGAATCATATAGTGCTACATTAGTCTTAAAGACGATGTGCTGCCTTGGGAGTGGATTGGGATGATGGCATTTCTATAATTCAGAATTTAGCTGTGATGGCACCAGGAGGACAGGGAAGTTGCCCATCTTCCCACAACTGTATTCCAAGAAGACACATGGGAGAAGGGACATACTCCTAAGAGAGAATGCTGAATTATCAAGACAGCCGTTGAGATTATTAGTGTGGGATTACCTTAATAATGTTAGTGTTGTCCGGATGAAACAAACTTTACGACAACTTGATGGATGCCTTAGACAAGGAGAGCACGGACCTTGAAGTCCGTAGAGATTAACAGGATCCTGGGCTATAGCAACAAAGTTTCTAGAAGGTTATTATAAACAGGATTTCACACGGCAGAAGTGGCAAACCTTGAAGAACTGAAGCATGATTCCCGCCTCACTTCACAAAGGATGTCAACAGGATAAACAGTGGTCACTCTATCATACTACCTGGTCAAACCACTAGCTGAAGGGAAATTAACAAGAAGGTACAGTGTGGCAAATTTAGGATGAAATGTATCTATCTAGAGAGCTAAGTAGAAAGACTTGTTTTATACATAGGCCATTATGAATACTAGAGTACACTACAAATTTTTAACTAATGTTCTGATTGACTAAACCTTGTGAGAGGAATGAAAGTTGATGAAATGTTGAGATCAGTAAATACATAAGGATACAGATAACGAAGTCAGCAAAAAAGAGGATTGAATACTCGAAAAAAAAGGGGGGGGGGTATAGGTAAGGCCAAACAAAGACAAACTGGATCATCTGATCTTTGCGATGGGAAGATACAGGCATCAGGAGGGATTGTTGGAAGTCATTTGGTCTTTGGGCACAAAGTCAGAGGAAAACTGTCCAACTTTAGGAGAACACAAGTAAAGCTATATGCAGAGTGCAAAGAATTCAAGCCTGTGTTCTTTATCCAAATGCACCATCGCATATCCCTTATTCCACTGGATAATACAATCAAGACAAAAGAAACCATTTACCAGTCCATTATAGCAACTCTCAAGTTACTTGTTTGATAGAGAGATAGACGCTGTCCGGATCCTCTTCCAAGGAAGTGCTTGCTGGCTCTGGTACAGCTCCTTCCTGGAGATCTCCAGTCTCTTATCAGGAGGTCACACCCTTCCTGGGGCAGCCTGACCGGATTTCAACCCACTGCAGGATGCTCAGGTGCAATGTCTATGCCAAAGTTCCTCACAGGGTTGGTCAAAGTGGTTTCTGCAGTTTGACTGCTTCCTCTGCCCCATCCTGCTTCCTCTCCTTTTCTTTCACCTTAATAAATATTTTGTATCCCAACCCTAACATCTGTTTCCAGAGAATCCAATCTATGACAGTTACATTTAGAAGAGTCGCAGAGCGGACCTTCCACTCAACTGCAATATTTCACAGAACTTCAAAACACCACTCCCACAGTCTGGTGTGAGGAGAGAGCAGAGGCTTTGTGACCTCACACATCCCCGGGTTCTAATCCCATCCCTTACCTGTAGTTAACAATTTGAGCCTAATCCCTCTGAATCTGGGTTTCCTTATCTGTGAAATAGTAATATTTCCTGCAAAGAATGATTGTAGGGAATAAATCTTAAATAATGTCTATAAAATACTTCACTTGGTGCCTGGCTTATAGCAGGTACTGTAACTGCCAGCCCTACTCCCTTCCAACAATAAAAAGAGAGAAAGAGAGAAGAGAAACAAAGACCAAATAATTTAAATCTTCCCAAAAAACTAGTGCTGCCAAAGTTTGGAGACATTGATTTCTTTTTTTTTTTAATTTTTTTATTGTTATTTCCCCAATACAATTTTTTTTCTGACTGACCCAGTTATACTACTCGGCCATAAAAAAGAACAAAATTATGCCATTTGCAGCAACATGGATGGAACTAGAGGCTCTCATACTGAGTGAAGTTAAGTCAGAAAGAGAAAGACAAATACCATATGATAGCACTCGTATCTGGAATCTAATACACGGACAAATGAACCTTCCGCAGCAAGGAAACTCATGGACTTGGAGACACTGATTTCTTTGTCGACATGTGTTACATGTTGTTTCTAACATTACGGAGAATACATTTCCTAGGTTACCATTTATAAATCTAGTTAATAAAGTCACCTGAAGTAGAAAAAACAAACAAACAAACAAAAAACCCGAAATGAGAGTAAGGCGAAAGATTGGAAGTAACCCTTAAAGTAGCTGTAGCAGGAAGCACAGCCCCTTGCCACGCAATTTGAATCGACCACCCCCCTCCATCCAAATCTCCCTCTTGGGACAAGCCGTCTCCGGAGCACCGCTGGTCTGAAACGGGCTGTCCTAGGAGCGAAGCCGTCAGAGTAACCGAAGAGAAAGAGGATCTCCTTCCATAGGTGGAAGGAAAGAGGAGCGAAACTCAAAGGGGGACCTGGGGAGCATGAGCGTGTAGTCAAAGGCGTTCCGTTATTAAACGCAGCGTCCAGTTCCTCTGCGGGCACCCGTACTTAAAATGTCCCCATGCAGCTCACACACCCTCCACATCAAGGCACGAAGGCTTTGCCAACTGATGAACAATAGCGACAGCTAGACTGTTACAAGAATACAGACAAGAGGCACCAGGCTGCCAAGTGCAAGACTGTTACTCAGCTCGGAAAGCACCGGTAGGTACCCAGTCACCTTGGAAGCCATTCGTGACAGAGGAAAGCCTCAGGAGGGGTCGCCTCAGTTTTTATCTCTAGTACAAAACGGTGTTTTAGCCCCACAGCCCCTAAGGAATGAAGCCAGTGTCAAAGATTTAATGCCTTTTCACATTAGTGATGTCAGCACAAAATGGCCATCTTCTCTGAATAATTTATCTTCCCACTGCATAATTTTCTTCTCTTTTTCCCTACATTTTGGCCTTTTACTGTGGATGGGGAGGTAAATGGCTGCTAGTCCCCGACAAAACCTGGGGAGCATCCTTCCCATCAATCAATTAAAAAACACTTACCTTACATTCAACATGATTTATTTCTTGTTAATACAATTGTCTCACTATATCCTTCTATTATTATACCCTTAATTCCATTAGCCATCCGCTTAATGCTTGCTTTAATGCTGACCCCCAAAGAGCTCGGAAGAGAGAGGGAAGTCCTTCTAATAGTGGCATTGCCAATAAAACTCTGGAAGCTCTTCTCCTAAAACCTTGTAGGTCACAGAAAAGATAGGTCGCAGAATGTATCCTGCCTGAAAAGAATAGCACAATCTCTCATTTATCTGTTCTGATGGATACTGCTTGATGGTTTAAAAATCCTTAAGAGCTCTTATCTTAAAAGTCAACACAATAGGTTCACAAAGCATAATCCTACACACTGCGCAGGGATGGATGGGACTCCACCAAGCTTTCCTTAGATGCATTTTAATAGAGGGAGGGAAAAAACATTTGTATTGTTTGAAGATGAATGGCTTGCCTGTTTGGGGGTGGAGCAAAAGTTTAAACTCTTCCACAGTTACGTGACACAAAAACATTGCAGTATCACGTCTCACAGTGGTGGAGTGATGTGTTTTCTAGCAAATTTCCTCTTTTTGGGTTGAAATCGGAAAGCTCTAAAAAGAAGCCCTTGTACTCATTTGTAAAATTATACATTGAAAAGCTGCTATATAAGTTTTCTCAGTGAAGACATATGCTCTCTTTTTGAAATTTAATTTTACGAATGTCTTCATACGATATATAAGCACATATATTTCTATATCACCATATATTGGATTAGGCCATATGTAGCAGGCACTATTACTTACCTAAGAGCCGTTTCTCTCTGCTTCCTTACATGCAGAAACCCCACCCTTCAAAAACAGGGATCCCATCCAGAACCTCAGGGTAAACCTGTTCAGTAAAACCAGTACTGGACATTCATGGCCCCTGTTGGCCACTGGTGTTTGGACAGGCTTCTGGAACAGGTTCTCATTTCTAACTATAAGCATAAACCACAGACATGGTTATGACTGCCTGAGGTGCCTGGAATTAAAACCATCGTCTTGTGGCCTTGGAGAGCGGTAGCCAAGAACAAAGCCAATGTCCTGGGGATGACAGAGTAGAAAGACAAAGGAGACTTTTTTTCCTTGAAAACATAGTTTTCCCCAGGGATTAATCAAACTGGGTCTTCTCTACTTTAATACTTTCTGTTGCATGAAATAAAGCATACACTCAGTGCCCAGGCTGGTTAAGTCAATGTTGTCCATTAACTACCACTGGGGGCATCGTTGCTATACATCGTAGGTGATTTTAAAAACACAGTCTTTTCCCACTGAGCCCTATTCGGAGTTAACCTGCCTGAACCACCTAGAGTGTATCATCTGTGTTTTGTCCCGTGTGCACTTCATCAGGTCTAAGCATACACATGCGTGTGTACGTATACACACATTTACACTGGCACATGAACATCAGTGTTGGAGATTTACCCCCAAAATGAGATTGCATCATGCAATCGTTTTTTCATTTTTTATTTTATTAATTTATTTATTTAGTCCTTTGTCTTTTTTGGGTGGCACCCAAGGCATATGGAAGTTCCCAGGCTAAGGGTCGAATCGGAGCTACAGCTGCTGGCCTACGTCACAGCAACGCCAGATCCAAGCCACGTCTGCAACCTACACCGAAGCTCACGGCAACGCCGGATCCTTAACCCACAGAGTGGGGCCAGAGATCGAACCTGTGTCCTCACGGATACTAGTCAGGTTCTTGACTGGCTGAGCCACAATGGGAAATCCCATAAGGGTTCTTTATATGATATAAACAATAACTTTTTGTCATCTGTGTTCCCAATATTATTATAAAATCAATCCCTTGTCTATGGATATGGTATCTTTTCCAAAAATAAATTCTAAATTGGCAAATATGCCCATTTTCTAGCTTCTAGGTTTATAGTTAATATTAAGAATAATATCCCACCTTACCCTCATTCCTAACTGTATTGTACATATGTCTGTTTCTTAGGGTTTTGTTTTGTTTTGTTTTGTTTAAATCATGCCACGGGTAAAAACTCCTTAAATTAAAAAGTTTCAACTCAGAGAAGCAAAAAGTAGCATCGAGGTTGCCATACATGGAGGCAGGTGAAATGGAGGCTTGTGGTCTAGAGGGTGTAGCGTTTCAGTCAAGCCAGATGAAAAATTTCTACAGATCTGCTGCACAAAGATATGCATATGTGTATACTTAAAAGTTCTGTTAAGAAGAGCTCCCACTATGGTGCAGTGGGTTAATAATCTGACTGCAGTGGCTCAGGTTGCTGTGGAGACGTGGGTTTCATCCCCAAACCAGGCGCAGTGGGTTAAAGGATCCTGAATTGCCGTTAGCTGCAGTGCAGCTCACAACTGCAGCTCAGATTCAGTCCCTGGCCCAGGGAATTTCCATGTGCTGCAGGTGCAGCCGTTAAAAAAAAAAAAAAAAAAAAACTTGAGAGTAGATTTCACATTAGTGTTTTTTACCACAATAAAAAATTACATTTCCCCTAATTTTAAGGAGGAAAATGTGATGTATTTCATTACACCTCAGGAGATACTCAAATAATTTTCACAGACAGAAAAACGTACTAATTAAACAGTGGAAACAAGTATTACATAAGTAATAAGCCACAATTTAAAAATAAATACAGTTCACACTTAAAATGTATGTATGTTTTAGATTCTGGTTTTCTTCCTTTCTTCCCCATTGTTTTCACCAGTTTTTAAATCTTTTGGGACATTCATGATGATCTTATATTCAAATTGCCCAGAAAAACGCCTTTAGATAAACAGAAAAAAAAGAACAGTTCAAAATGTGGAAATAGAACATGTGCACAAAATACTGAAACTATGTAGAAAGTACGACCTCTTTCTCCTTCTCCTCTGAAGGGTGTACGTGAAGCTAAGTTTGGGGGGTCCATCCAAACAAGACGCACAATCAGACTCTACTGGACATGATGCTTTTCTCCGACTGAAAACTACTGTGTCAAGTAAACGGTGTGTCTTTGCCTGAAACCACAGCTGCCGTATTACCTGTCAGTTCATTTCTTTCGTATATTTTTAGATGAGAAGGCGATCCGAAGTGTGGTGTAGCGTTTGAAGAGCCGTTACAGTCCAGCTGTTGACCGAACAGACATCCTGAGAAGGGAAATTCTGTATTCCACTATATTTTCTTGAAGGGCTCTAATCATTTTACGTTTTATGTTTATGCCTTTAATCTAAAAGGACCTTATTTTTCTATCTGGCATAAGAAATAATTCAGTTCAATTTTATTCCAATTTTATGCTAGTTGAGCTAGGACCATTTGTTAAATATCCCATTTATTTTATGTTCTCATAATCTATTTTTATTTGTCCCTATAAACCCAAGATAGTATTATTTCAATAAAGCACTGAGATATTTGACATTCTTTTGATACCATTTATTTTAGATATTAAATTATATTATATTTTTGGAGTTCCCTGGTGGCCTAATGGTTAAGGATCCAGCATTATCACTGCTGAGGTGTGGGCTCGATCCCTACACAGGAAATTCCTCATGCTGTGGGCATGACCCCAAAAAATTAAATTTTTACATATCTGTATCTGTAGTCTCAATTCTGTTACACAGGTCTTTTTGTCTATTCCTATGACAAAATCATATTCTATTTATTAGAGCATTTATTTTAGTATGTTCTAATACCAATTTACACTTCTCCCCCCCACTATTCTTCTATTATATTTTTTAAATGTTTTAACTTTCCTGTGTTATAGATTTTATTCTTCTATGTAAAATCTAAAATAATTTTATATCCAAGTTTCATACCCCACAGAAAATCTGCCATGATGTTTAGTGGAGCTGCATTAAATGTATACATCAATTTTATGAGATTTGGAATACACGGCATCTAATTTCCCAACCAATTACATGATACATCTCCCAGTTTGTTCAGATCTTGTTCTATGGCTTTCCATGATTTCTTTATGGCTTACTTAATGCAGGTCTGGATTTATTTGTTAAATATATTCCTTAATATTTTGGTGTTTTAGTTACTATTGTAATTTTTTTTTTCTCTTTCAGGCTTTAAACTTTTTTTTTTTTTTTTTTTTTTTTTTTTTTTTTGCTATGGCTGCACCTGTGGCATATACAAGTTCCCGGGCGGGGGGTTGAATTGGAGCTGCGGCTGTGGCCTATGCCATGGCCATGGCAACACCAGATCCTTAATCCACTGAGTAAGGCCAGAGATCAAACTCACATCCTCACAGAGACAACGTCGGGTCCTTAACCTGCTGAGCCACAAAAGGAACTCTTAGGTTTTAATTTTTAGAATACCAAAAAATTATTGATTTCTATAAATTTATCTTACATCCAGTCAACTTATAAAATTACTAAGCCAAAGAGGTCATTTTACTAGAGTTTCTTAGATGTCCTGGGTACATATTTATATTAACAAAAGAATCCTATCCATTTTTCATTTTCACTGCAATTATTTTATTTTTCTTCTCTTATTGCATGCCCTAGACCCTCCATGATTGTGTGAGAACAATGGCCAGCACATCTGCCTTGTTGCTCATTTTAATTGAAGTAGTTTTAATGTTTACAACAACCGTGCTTTTTAAAAGTAAATAGCCTGTGTTACATTTAGGTAAAATTTCCTGTGATTCTTACTTTACTTAGTGTTTTTATTAAGAATTGGTGCATAATTTTATCAAATGCCTGTCAGTGTCTACTTATAGGATTTTCTCTTAATTTATTAATGTATTACATACCAGATTTTTCTAATAGGAACTATCCTCACATTCTAGAAATTAACCAAACAAAAATTTATTTCTTCACATTTTATCTAGTTTATCTTCTAGATTTTTACAAGAGATTAGTCTACAGTTATCTTTCATAATCTCATATTTTGATATTTAAGAAGTTATTCTGGCTTTATGTATTTCATTAGGCTTATCAATATTTTCTATAGCTTGGAATAAGTTCAAAAATACAAGAATTATTTTTTTTCTTTTTTTTGGCCACACCCATGGCATGTGGAAGTTCCTGGCCTGGGGATTGAACCCACATCACAGCAGCAATCCGAGCCACAACAGTGACAATGCCAGATCCTTAACCCACTGAGCCACCACAGGACTCTATATATCATCTATTCTTTAACTCAGCTGAAATCCATCTTGTCCTGGTAGTTCTTTTATATTAGATCTTTTCTAAGTTAGCAACATTCCCCAGATTTATCAAAACAATTCCAGTGTTCCATTTCTTGGTGAATTAATTTTTGTGATTTATATTTTGCAAGGGACTATCTAGCTTTTCAAAATTTACTGTCGTGATGTTGAATGGAGTATTCTCTAATAACACTTCTGTTATAAGTGTTCAGTCATTCACCTGTATCACTGCTCATGTCACCTCTCTTGTTCATGGCATTGTATGTGACTGCTTGCATTTTTTTTTTTATCCTTAATCAATCTTCGAAAAGTTCATCAATTTCACTGATCTTTTCAAAGAATCAGGTATTTGAATTTCCTGTTTTTTCTTCTTTTTTGTACATGTGTTTTGTTTCCTATGTCATCTGTTCCTTTTGATTTTTTTCTTTACCCCAGGAATACAAAGTTGCTTTTCTTTTTATTCTCAAGCAAAAAAATTATTTAGGGCTACAAAGTTTTTTAAGACCAACTTTTCAGTGTTGCTAAGTTTTGATTAATGATGATCACAAGTTCCAGTTTTCTAGACAATCAAATTCAAGCTACTGTAGTCATCTATGTCAAAATACATAGACTGAGACAGAAAACTGGGACATTTAAGGTAATGTGTACTAAAGGAACAAGTGCATCTTCTGAGTGGAGAGTAAACACACAATGGGAGCGAGAGGGTCAGGAATCGCTGACTCTCCGTCTAAAACCCTCTCACACTGGGCCAGGATGCTACAGTCACACTGACACTACCAATACAAGGCTGATTCTCAAACTGTCTATTGGAACAGAAAATAAAATCTTCTCAGCATAATCAGGAGAGTATTGACTAAGCGTTCATTCAGCAAGCAGAGGTACCGCTAAGGATCAAAGCACTGTCTTTGTCAGCTCCGGCTTCCACAACAAAACAGCAGAGTCTGGGGGGTCTTAAACAGCAGGAACTTATTTCTCACGGTTCTGGAGACTGGAAGCCCAATGTCAAGGTGCCAGCAGGGTCTCGCTATGTCCTCACATGGCCTTTTCTCAGTCATACAGGTGGAGAGAGAAAGAAAGCGCGGAGGCAAGCGAGGCCTCTGCAGGCACCAATCCATGGAAGGGTCCATCCACCCCATGGCCTCACCTGAACCCAATCACTTCCCTCAGGCCTCGGTCCAAACCCATCACACTCGGGGTAGAGCCTCACACAGGAATTTCTGGGAGGATGCAAAGTGGCAGGCACCACATTTACAAACAATACTGCAGAATGGTATGCCTAATTTGGCCTAATTAACCTTCTTACTCTTTGCTTTCACCCAATTCCATGAATTACACTCTTCGAAAGAGAAGATGAAATTCAGAAATACCAACATGTGCTAACTTAGAAAACAAACACTAGCCTCAAATGGCTGAAAGCTGAGGACCGTCCCATGGTTTACAAGTGCTGACGCACCTGTAAGCGCCTCTTTTCAATTCAGTTCCTAAGACCACAGACAGTGGTCTTCCTGGCAAAGCTTAGAAAACAGAAACATGGAGGGAAAAAAGGTATTTTGTGTGATCTGCCTCCAGAAGAGTTACAGAAATCCACCTCACAGTGGGGAACTGTGGAAGCCTTTCCAGAGGTATGTCTGTGCCGCCCTTCCAAGGAGAAAAAGTAAGACCCCGGCCTGTGGTTCCTCTCACACTCTGGAGGTGAAAGGCACCTGCGCGCCCTCTGATCACACCACTTTCGCCTGGAGGGCTGGCCACAGAACGCTAGGCATCATTTAGGACTTTGATGCTGAATTGAACTAAGAGAAAAAGATTGTCTCTGCCAGTCTGGGATTGCGGCTGTAACTACAAGGAACACTGACTGGGTGACGACAGAGTTCCCCTGGTTCAACTCCTGCTGCTGGGAGACGCAACCCGAGTCTCTCTAAATTGCGATTAACTTGCGTACCACTAAAGGCTCTGCCCCAACCAGGTCAAGTAAAAGAATAAAAGGCTTTGATAAACCCAAACCTGAAGTGTGCATGGGGAGGTGATAGCGTCTACAGGGGTTCACATGTTGTCCTTTCACTGAGCTCATAAAAGGAGCTTCTACTCGGGTGGTCTGGTGCTGCTTGAATGAAGTAAGGCTCCTGACCGGATTTTTGTTTTTTGGGGGGGGGGGGGTTTGCTGCACCTGCGGCATGCAGATGTTCCCAGACCAGAGCCACAGAAGTGACACTGTCAGATCCTTAACCACCAGGCCACCAGGTTTTTGTGACATCACAGCACCAGGTTTGATTATCACACTGCATGAACTGTCACACTGAGTTTTGCTTTTGATTATCTGGACTTTACAACCATTTAATGATTCGTCCAAATAAACTTAAGCCAAGTTGCTTAGATTCTCATTTGTTTTGCAAATTACTCAACCTCACTACCTCAGTTTGCTCAGCTGTAAAATGGAGATAAAACATTACTCATTTAATGGGTTTGTTGTGACAATTAAGCACATAGAACAGTGCCTATCATAGTGAATTAGCTAATAATGCATTACTGCTATTATTATTATTATTTCATCATGCTAAGCATACCCAGTGTCTCCTCTAATCAAGAGCTCTTCAACCCACTAGCGGTGCCTAGATGGAAAAAAAGGCAAGAATTATGCCATCCAGCAAAATTACTAAATTCCTATACCCCTCCTCCTAATATATTTTATTTTTTTAAGATTTTTATTTCTCCTAATATGTTTTAATAACTTATAAATATTTTTAAAATTTTCAATGAAAACTCAATTTACATTATTAATTTATACATCAGACCCCTGACTTTTTTACTGGCAAATATTGTCCAAAAAAATAATTACAGTTGCTTTGGTAGGCAACACTGGTTTGGGGATTCTGTATGTATGTATGTATTTATAAAAGCACAATAAAGTAAAATCACCCATATGCACATCCATAATCCCCCTCCAAGTCTAAGATCTTTGTAACTCCTTTTAAAAGTTTAGTGTGAATGCTTCCTGAATTTTTACCTGTGTCTGTAAGAGACATTGTTACAACACTCAAACACAACATACACACCATAGATACAGATACATACGTTATGTATCTACTTACAAGAGAGCATCATGCTGCACCTACTGGTTTTCAGCTTGTCCTTCTCCTTCAACGTGTCACGGAGCTCATTCTGTGTCAGGACACATAGATCCACCTCATTCTCTTTAAGGACCGCCTAGTAATTCATTATGTAAATATACGAAAAGCTACTTAAACATTCCCCTTTTGACATACGCTTCAGTTATTTTTTTTTCTACTATAAACAGTGTTGCAATAAACACTCTTTCATATAGATCCTGGTTTGACTATTATTTAAATCAATATGCATCTTCTGAATACATAGCATCTACAGGCAAGGAAGAAAGCCGACAGGTAGGGAAGGAGATTACATATGTGTTGCATGAAATAATACTCTAAAAATAATTAAGACATTTACCTGCAGTTCAATTAATTTTTCCTTTAATTCCTTCATCTCTACTCTACCTCCTCAAAAGACAGAGTGTTAGGATACATATTTTTATTCTTGCTGATGATATCCACAATATCAAATGACCTGAGAATTATCTTAAGAGAGGGTACATAATTTCACCCTGTGCCATACTTAAAATTTATAAAGGAAATGAGCTGTATTATAGCAGGGATTTTTTTTTTCCTCAAAATGGAGATGTTTTATTAGTTTTGATTAAAATAAAGGGAAAGCAAGATTTTTGCCCAAAATTACAACACCAAAGAGCATAAAAAAAGAACGTGTAACTCCGTCTAATCCCGGATTCCTAGCACACGGTGCTCCTGGCCTGAGGAGGGCTGTCCTGGTGCTGCAGACTGTTTAGCAACATCCCTGGCCTCAAGCCGCCGCAGGCCATTAGCACTGCCCTCACTTGGGACAGGAACACACAGGTCTCCAGGCGTTGCCAGGCAAACAGGATTATCCCTGGCTGAGCCCCAGTGTCATCCTGCCTTCCAGAGAAAACTGTTAACAGTTTGGTAAAGAACCATTTGGATTTTTCATGCAAATAAAAATTTCTTTCATACAATTGGAAACTGTCTATACAGGTGACCTTTAAAATGCTTTGTTTTCAGAGTTCCCGTCATGGTGCAGCAGAAAGGAATCCAACTAGGAACCACGAGGCTGTGAGTTCGATCCCTGGCCTTGCTCCATGGGTTAAGGATCCGGCGTTGCGGTGAGCTGTGGTGTAGGTCACAGACTGGGCTCGGATCCAGTGCTGCTGTGGCTGTGGTATAGGCCAGCAGCTGTAGCTCCAAGTTGACCCCTAGCCTGGGAACCTCCACATGCCACAGGTGCAGCCCTAAAAAGCAAAAAAATAAAATAAAATAAAATAATTTTAAAAAATAAAAATAAGTAAAATTCTCTGTTTCCACTCAGCAGTATATCATGAACAGCTCTCCACATCAGCAGTCATAGACTTACTTCCCTAGCCTTTAACAGGTACACTGAATGTTCACTGTGTGAATTCACCCTATTCATGGACATTCCAGTTATTTTTTTACATCTTCAATTGAAAGTAATGCCGCAATAAATCCACCTACATCATGTCTCTGCACTCGCTAGGTCCAAGAGCACACACGTGTGTAATACCATACTTTTACTCTACTTTTTGATATATTTTCATATGAGACAAGTGATATGGTGGTCTGGGGACACCACTAGCCTTGTCTTCCCTTCACATAGAGATGCAGTTTCCTGAGGTTAGGGGGGGAATGCTACCTTCCTCTGCCTTATTTTTAGCTGATTTAAAGCTTTGACCAAGGCAACAACAACTTTTTCCTTTGAAGATCAAAACTGGGGGCTAAAGCAGATGAACCCGTGCCTGCCAGGGTGACAGTGGAAATAGTTTGGGTTGAGAGCGAACAGTTATTGATGAGCTACGGGAGAGGAACACCTTGATCTTATTTCTCACCTTGTCCAAAGAGACAGCCACGCTGTGAGGTTAAATTGAAGTTGGTAAATACACAACTATTCAGCTTGTGTCTTGGTAATAAATGAGCCTCGAGGCGGTGAACCCGCCAGTCCTCAGAGCACCGCTGTGCTGATTAAGGAGATAAAAAGAGGATATTGTGGAAAGGGTCATTTCAAGAGCAATGAATCCTCCCTCTGCCGCTGTACTTTGCCGACAGGGAGAAGTTTAACAGGGATGAGGCATCCTGGAGTATCCAGGTGGCAACGCGGAGCAGGACAAATCAGAGGTGACTAGTTCTAGGCCATGAAAAAACAGCAGGATCTCTGATGGCTGAGAAATGACTACCCTGGTGAATTAAGTACATCTCAGGCAGAAGCCTTATTAAATTAGCCTAATACCTTATTGCATGATCAATAACAATGTATTTATTTTATACGATGGCCTTGAGTGACTTTTCATTAGGAATTTAAATGACCTTGGAAAGCTACTGAGTATCAATTTAGAATACTTTCAGGAGGTATTAGCCTGGCCTTAGAGCAAAAGATGAGTGAAAATGCAGCTCATTATTGAAGTCAGAAAGAGAACGTCAAAAGACATTTTGCCCTGGCACGGAGGGCGCTTGCTGAAGTTATGTCTCCAACCCAATGATACTTCTTTGTATTTTCTGATTCCTGGTTATGGAATGACACAGATCAAGAAAGACAGAGTTTGCAGTCCCGACACATTAAGCCAGATGACTGCTGAGACAGAGAAGGTTGTGAGACTGGAAAAGACAGAGACATAATTGCCAGGATTCTGTAACGCAGCCTGTCAGTGCACCACCCACGCTCCCCACGCTCTCACACAGACTCTTGGTAGATTTTCCCTCCAAAGAGCCAGTATCTGCTGCCCCCAAACCACCAGAAAGTCTTCGAGGGGCCCTAAGTGTCCATCCTGACGGTAGCCCTGAACCAATGACCAGAGTTTCTCAACGGCAGCAAGGTGGACACTTGGGGCCACACAATGATGTGTGGTGGGGGTGGAGGGGTCTGTCTGGTGCATTGAGGGATGCTCAGCAGCATCCCCGACCTCTGCGCACCAGGTACCAGTACCACACTTCTCCCAGGGTGGCAATCAAATACGTCTCCAGACACCGTCAGATGTTCCCCGGGGATGAATCTTCCCAAGTTGAGAACCAAGGCCGAGATGTATACACGTCGAAGCTCCCTTGTTCCTGATCAGACTTTGCTGAGACGTGACCCGTGGGTTTCAAGGCCCTTGAGGGATTAGACTCCCTCTGGAACTTTGCTCCCACTGCCTTGCTCAACCTCCCACCCTTTGTGCTCCTACTTGCCAACTCCCCTGTGAGCCTCCCCTGGGAACGCTTCCCATGTTCACACCCACCTTCAGCTCAGTATCTACATCTGAAGACGACAACCTAAGGTGGACTCAACTGAGATGAAAACTAGATGGTCAAAGAGTTAGATGACACTGTTCTGAATATCTTTGCTGACCCTCTCACCATTCCCTACCTTCCACCTTTACTAGAGGTGCCAATTCCTACCGGCCTACTTAAGAAGGGAGGAGAAAGAAGAAAATAACACCATTTGCGGCAACATGGATGGAACTAGAGGCTCTCATACTGAGTGAAGTAAGTCAGAAAGAGACAGACAAATACCATATGATAGCACTTATATCTGGAATCTAATATACGGCACAAATGAACCTTTCCACAGAAAGAAAACCATGGACTCAGATAGACTTGTGGTTGCCAAGGGGGAGGGGGAGGGAGTGGGATGGACTGCGAATCAGCGGTTAATAGATGCAAACTATTGCATTCGGAATGGATAAGCAATGAGATCCTGCTGTGTAGTACTGGGAACTATATCTAGGCACTTATGATGGAGCTTGATCAGGTGAGAAAAAAGAATGTGTACATGTACGTGTGATTGGGTCACCTTGCTGTACAGTAGAAAATTAACAGAACACTGTAAACCAGCTATCACGGAAAAAATAAAAATCATTATAAATAAAAAAAATAAAATACATCACAAAAAAGGAGGATTAAAAAATGCTGTTAATGCCAATGCATTTTTTTCTGTGTATATAACAACATTCTAATATCCTCCCCCACCCCATCTCTCTCTCTCTGTTTCTCTCTCTGTGTCTCTCTCTCACTCCATCCTTGGAGTGCTAGAAGCATTCTCTAGTCTTTTCCTCTTTTTTTAACTATTTTTTGGAAAAAATTTCCTTTCCCCTGTTTTTATTTAAATTGAAATATAGTTGATTTACAGTGTTGTGTTAGTTTCAGGTGTACAACAAAGTGATTCAGTTAACATACATATGTATCTACTTTTTCAGATTCTTTTCCTTTATAGGTTATTACAAAATATCAAGTATAGTTCCCTGGGTTACACAGTAGGTAATGGTTGGTTATCTATTTTACATACAGCAGAATGCACACGTTAATGCCAAACTCCTAAGTGCTCCCTCCCTTTCCCCTTCGGTAACCATAAGTGTTTTCTATGTCTGTGGGTCTATTTCTGTTTTGTATACAATTCATGTGTTATTTTACCTACTTTTAACAATGACGCTTTGTTTAATATTCACTGCCCCTCACTGTGTATCAGTTTTCAAGATTTCACTTCCTATCATTTTTCACTCACAATTTCCCACCAGATTTCAATAGGATAAGAGGATGAACACAGAGAAAGTCCAGGAAAGTTTGGGTGAGCCCAAGAAATGTACTCCCACGTATTGTAAGGAGAAGAGAATCAGGAGCTAAGCCAGTACCCTGTCACTGTGCAGCTGTTCGCAAAGAGAAAGCAGCCTTGTGCGCACACACCTCTGCCTGGACTGAAGCTTTTCTCTAAATCCCTGTTTACTACTCAAGACTTTAGAATGGCATCTTGAACACCACTAATCTGGTGCCTTTTATTTTACAAGTGGCCTTGAGACGCATCTCAAAAGGAAGATAAAAATAAAAATGGTCCCCTTCTGATGACCCTGCTAAGCCAAACGAATAAAATCAATAAAAATGCAATTAATTTGGATTCATTTGGACTGAAGAATCAAGAGACAAAATCAGGAAGCATATTTGCCAGAGTATGTGATGTAGCTTTTGGCCAGAAAATCTGCTTCCGAAAGCATCCACCCCAGATATAGCGGCAGTAATAAACTCCCTGTGCCTTACACACCCATAAATCCTGTGCCAACCAAGATTTCAGTGGTCTCTTCTAGTCAACCCACACATAAAGCATTCCAGACACTAATTTAGAATATTAATTAAATCTCAGGAAATTGCATTGGGATCTCAGATACAGTTCTACAACCTGTATAACTATTTTTTAAAAAACTAGATTAGCCACTTCAAAGAAATCCCTCTTAATGTGACCTTTCTCAAAGAAAATGTAATAAAATGCCCCCTTTCCAAAATAATGATGCTGCACTGGGAGGGGTTAACTTCGACTAGAACAGTTGCCACAGCTATATGAGATCAAATATAAATGGGGATTTGTAAAGTATTTTCTGCAGGTAGATGAAATAGATGAACACTGATTTCTTTAAAGGCAAATGTATTTTATATTGTAAAACTATCAAAGGTATATTAAAAGGACTACAACACAAATTCAATAGCCAAGAATTTGCTAGAATTCTAAAAGACACCAGCAACTAGACTCAGACTTTAAAGGAGGGTTATGCCTCAGGTGTGGTCCTAAAAAGTAGGTAGGTAGATAGATAGATAGATAGATAGATAGATAGATAGATAGATAGATGTTGTATTACAGTAAAAAATAATAATAGTAATAAATTGAAGGAGCCAGTAGGTGCAATAGTGGATAGAGATGAAACAGAGGTTACAATATGGAGCCAAAGAAAGAAGAAATGAAACAGGAAGAAGGCAACAGAGGGACTGCTGGGATGCCACACTAGGAGGACAGGAGAGGGACAAAGTCAAGAGAGCATCCTAAGTCAAAGGAAAAGGGCAAGAGCAGAAGACAGCTCCTCTGCTCTCATGGAGAAACAGAGGCCATGCTCAAGGCTCGAGAGGGACACGGAGCTAGGAGGGCGAGGATGGACAAGGGCAGAGGCAGCAGCCCTTGGGAGCATCACGTAGCTTTTAAGGCATCCCCTGAGAACCGCACAGCTTTCTTAACGCCTTTGCCTTTCTTAACTCGTTTGCTTTCTTAACTCCTGAGGGGAAGGCATCTCTAAGCAGGTTGAAACCAATGAGCACAGGATCCCCGAGAGAAACCGGAGACTGAGGAAGAGACTAGGACAACTATTTATCGGAAACACAACCTGTGTTCAGTCCTGGGGCAGAAGTTAAACAGAAACCTAGAGGCACCACAGTACCCACCCCGCCCCCAGCAAGAAGCCACTGTGAGGCACCAACACCTGTTCAATTGAAGACTTCGTTCACTGAGTCTGTAAATCTACACTGGATTTAGATTTATCTAAATAAATAGATAAATTTATTTGGGGAGCTGAAGCTACAGAGGTGTGAGACAGGGCCCCAGTCCTAGAGACCCTGGGTTCAGGATTCCTGAGTTATAGCTGCCGTGGGAGTTCTCACACAGAGAAGCATATTTCACCACAAGGGGCCTAAATGAAATGGGTTACTTCCTATTTATTATCATAACTTAAAATGGATCAGACATAAAACAAATCTCAAAACACTCAGGTCCTCAGATTTGTGGTAAAACCCAAAGGGACTATAAGTTCACAGTTTCTGGGTTACAGGTCTCAAGAGTTCATGTTTCCTAAAAGCACTAATATTAAGTATTTATATTTTGAAAAGCACTGTGCATTTTTATTTCAAAGATGTCTGGATTCAGTTTATTTCTGAGAGTGAAATCAAGGCACAGTTTCTTATGAAGGGTAATTACACCTCATGAGTTCATGAATAAGGCAGAAGGAAAACGCGCATAAACTAAACAAAAAAAGTCAAAAAGCTGCGGTGAGCAGATTTCATCAGTTAATGCATGGAATAGCTCTGGATCTGAATTAGCTTGTGAGGAGAAAAATCAACTTTTCTCCCTTATGTGTCATCCTCCTTGTTACAGGGCCGCTCTCTCCCCAGAAGTGCCATAAAAACCACACTGCGTACGTCCATGTTTATTCCTCCGCATTTACTTCCCTATCACATTCCTTCCGTTTACAAACAGCAAAATTATTTTCTGAAAAGCCTCTGCACCGCTAGCTCCAGCTGGGAACTGAACAAACGACAATATACTTCCTGTCTGTCATATTATCTGCAGCTAGAGACCTGAGAACATCCGTCTGCGCTCTTTGCTGAGGATGCTTAACAGGAGCTTTTGCTTCCACAGATTTCCCGGCTCCAAGGGGCTGATACACCCAAAGCCATATTTCATCAAGAGGATCAAGACATGGAAAGAAGTGCCCTCCTTCCTCCTGTGGTTACTGAACACAGTACCAGGCGCTGTCCTGGGTGCTGAGATACAGCAATGACGCAAACACCAGTCCTGATGTCCTGGGGAGAGAGGAAGCAGACAGACACTCTCACTGACAGGAGTACAGAGTGGCCGCTCCCACCAGCACGTAAGGGAGAGACACCCCGCTTTGGCGTCAGGGTGGGCTTCACATAAAAAATGATGTCTAAGTTGGCATTTAAAGGACAAGAAAGAACTATGCAGGCATCTGGTGAACGTCAGTGAAGGAAAATAGACGGGGAGAGAATGAAATAGGAAATGAATAAAATATATAGGAATCAGAGGTCAGAACTCAAAAATTCTTGTAATACATGCTAACAACTTCTGGCTTTGATTGAAGGCAATGGAGGGGGTACATTTTGTCAGTAAACAACATCATATAAGCAGTTTTACTCTATTTACTTCAGGGCCAATAACAGATGTTTGATTGCCTTTTTTTTTTTTTATTTTGCTTTTTAAGGCTGCACCCATGGCATATGGAGGTCCCCAGGCCAGGGGTCGAATCAGAGCTACAGCTGCTGCTGGCCTCCACCACAGCTCACGGCAATGCCAGATGCTTAACCCACTGAGCGAGGCCAGGGATCAAACCCACATCCTCATGGTTCCTGGTCGGGTTCGTTAAGCACTGAGCCACAAAGGGAACGCCCCAATAACAGGCATTTCAAAGCAACTTCTTTCCCAAAGCTGTACCTTGGCCACTATTTCTGTGATCCATGCTCTTTTTCCAGTTTTTCTTTCACCTGTTCTTCCTGTTGAGGATATAGAACACAGTGCTACAATGACAGCTGAGTGAACAAACAAGAAATTCATCATCAATGCTTTCTGGTAAATAAGGAACATAAAATATTTTAATGCTTCTTTCATGATACCAATATAAACTTTCGTCTCAAAAACTGTTGCATCTGTGTACACATGTACAATGAGAGGAAAATGGAGACATGGGAATCGTTGAGAAGAGTGAATAATAATTCAAGAAGGCTAAGTCCCCAAGAATGTACCGAAACTTGCAAAATATGCCACAGAAAACAAAGTCATTGTTTTAGTTCTGGAAGGCGTAGAAGACATAGATATGATTCTTGGGATCAACATAATAATATCGACAAATGACAACGAGGAAGCATAGCTACTCAATATTTACTTTGCTTTTAGCTTCTATGTCAAGGACGATTGATGGGAAAGGATAGAGCACATACTGGGATGAGAGAATTGAAGACCAAGACGAGTGGGAAGAGCAACAGAGAGCCCTGTTCTAAACGTGTCTGAGTCTCTGCCAGCCGCCGTCAGAGGTCTCCGAGGGGTGATGTAGAAAACAGGAACAGCGCTGGATCACAGGCAAAGCGCGAGGTCTCAACTCTGAACAAGCAAAGAGCAGCGGATGCCCAGAGACTACACCCCAGGCATTAGCACCTCTGCCTGGGTACCTCTGTCCCCACCCAGCGATGGAGGCATAAACTCCAAGTTGAATTGCAGGCATAGAGATTTCTTCAAAATCGTAACAGGTAATCCTGAGGCAAAGCCAGAGCAGAAACTGCTATACATCTATGAGCTCGAGGTCAACACCAGCTAAATTTTTTGGCATCTTATGCTGCTTGTTTGAAACACCAGTTTGTGAGCATGTGAAGAGTCAACACGGGCTTAAGACTAGCAACCCATTCCAGAAATGCTTTGTTTGGGTTTTTTTTTAACTGAGAGAAGTTTATATACCAACATCTTCCAAAACCTGTTCCATGGTATACTAGTTCCACCAGATATTAATAACTATCAACCACAACAGCAAAAGAAGATTCCATGTTAAATACATTTGGGAAGTTCTGACTTTAACAAAGTTAAGCTGATTTATTTACTAGCTTTTATTGGAGTAATAAGATAATGTGTATTAGATCTCCAGAGGGACTTAATAAAGATCCTTCACTCCTTTTTTTGTATCTTAGAACCAGTGTTTCTTGAAATACCTACTACAAAAAAAAATTATTTTGGTTAAACCACAGCATTTGAAAAAGAAACGCATGCTCTCTTGGGAATAAATACGAAAGAATACTGGCTATTAATTTTACACATAGTTTATGATTGGTAAAATGACAGTACATTACTTACTTATTTACTTACTTTTTTGGTCTTTTGTATTTTTAGGGCCACACCCATGGCATATGGAGGTTCCCAGGCTAGGGGCTGAATCAGAGCTACAGCTGCCGGCCTACACCACAGACACAGCAACGCCAGATCCGAGCCGAGTCTGCAACCTAGACATAGCTTAAGGCTACGCCAGATCCTTAACCCACTGAGCAGGGCCAGGGATCAACCCCGCCTCCTCATGGTTCCCAGTCGGATTCGTTTCCGCTGAGCCACAGCAGGAGCTCCATCCGTACTTTAAAAGTGTTGATTAGTTGACTGTAATTAGCTTAGAGGAAGAACCTGCTACTCATTGATTTATTCATTCACTTACTCAAATGTATTTACTAACTATCTAACATTTACCAGGCACTATAGTAGATGTCAGAAATGCAGTGGTAAGAGAGATAAAGCTGACTCTTGATGCTGTCTTTTTAATATTTTTATTAATAATTTGTATGAAGTTATATATATCACACACATCAAATGTTTAAGGGCTCAGAGCTGGAAGGTGTAGAGAGTATGCTGGATGCTGAATGATAGGGTTAAGATTCAAAATCACCTGTTAGCCAAAATAATGGGCAGAATAAGTGGAAATCCAACAGTGAAAAATAGTTGAACAAATCTCAGCACACAAAGAAGAGTCAGAAGTTTAACTGAAGACAAGCTCAGTATGAGATTTAAAATGTTAACAAAGCATAAGGATGAATTACGAGAATGACTGTGTTCACAAAGCACAGAAGTTTATAATTCTGTTGACTATTCACAGCCAAGACCAGATGAGAAGGGATGAGTTTAGCATTGCCACCGTTAGAAGGCGTCATCATTAACCCAGAATCTCCCTGAAGGGGATCAACCAAGGCAACTGGAATCTCAAAACCAGTAAACATGGAAAAGGGTTGCAAGAATAAAGAATATCACATTTAAGGGGGGGAAAAATGGATCTTGAGAGTACATAACAGCTATGTTTAAATAAATGAAGGCAGGAATTGATCCATTTGCTATTACATATTTCTAATAGCCATGAGTAGAGTTAACAAGCAGTCTTTGGGCTCAACACAGGAAGAAATTTGGACAAATAACCTATCCAAAGTTTAGTAAGCTGCCTCTTCACTGAGGATGTTTAAGGAGAGGCTGAACTATCACGTTCCAAGAATGTTATAAAATGTTAGACTCTATTTTCCCAGGAAGAATTCGAATTATGAAATGACTTCCTAAGGTTCCTTTCAGCAATATCATCTTCAGTCCTATCAATGTTGGTGAGGATTCCTTCGCCTGTAACCTGAGCATCATACTTTCCTGCCTCATTCGCCCAATCACAAGCCCTTACTGAACCACTCAAACGTACCAGGCACCATAATAAGCACTGGACATCATAAAAGAATAAGACATGGCTCTTGATTTTTTAAATTTTATAATAGAATAATAATAAAAGAGCAGTGAGCGCCCAGAAGAAGGGGGGGGGTTAATCAATCATTTTGTTGAAAACTTGATTAATGTAAAAAGGTTAGAAAGGCTTTTTAGAGGAGAAAGCATTTGCACTGGACCTTGAACTAATCAATGTTCCATGCTTTCTAAAACTTGACCTAAAGTTGTTTTTAACACCAATTAGGACTCAATCCTCTACAAGGCTTGGCACATCCATTCCTCCTGTTTTTTCTCTAATATCTTCCAGTTCTCTCTCTCCCTGAACTCCTCTGCATGTTGACCTCTTTGCCAAATCTACCACATTTCCTTTTTTCCCTCCTCTCTCTCCCTGTTGCTGGCTCCACGAGATCTAACGCCTGGATTTTTATACGGGCTTCTCACTGCTTCTTCCCACTCCTTGGATGGCACATCCCTCCACAGTCCAGCTCCTCAAAATCACTCCTACCCCCATCCCCCAAGCTCCGGACCCTCGTGAATCTCATCCCCCTAAAGTTCTTCCCCTTGCTCTCAAACTCTCTATGATGGATCTCTTTTCCGTCCAGTCAAACCAGCATCCCACCTTGGGTTTCAGGTGTGCTTGGGATCTGGCCGCTCCCTCAGGACTGCTCTCCCAAAGCCAGCTCTCCTCTGTCACTTCCATGCACACTGCTCACTCCAATTAGCAGAGCTGCACTCCTCTCCCCTCTAGGGAACGGTGTTCCTCCTCCCACTCACCCACTCTGCTCACAAGATGCCAACCACATTCTGAAGCCTCGTTTAGATTCTGTCTTCTTTGCTTGACTCCAGGGACACTGAACTCGGTAATAGAGGTCATTATTTAAACATGGTATCACTTGGCAGGATAGATACATATACATATAGGAGATACAATATACATACTGTGTATCTATCTATACATATGATAGATATATCAGATTTTTCCTCCTTGAATTACAAATTCCTTGAGAACGAGGATATTTGCTGTATTCCAGAAAACGTATTACGCCAAATAAGCATAGATAAATAATTCTTGGCTGATCATTTCCATCTGGGGAACAACAGCAAAACAAGAACACTCTCTATTAAATCGAACACTTGTCTATGGGGTGGACTAGTGGGACAACTGCCCCGGATAACTACCTGTAAAATAATCTATTGGATTATTACTGGGGTGTAAAAGCCATCTGTGGAGATATAAAAGAAAGAGCGAGCCAGGGGATTTGGCAGAACTCTCTTCCAGGAGACTATTTTATGTGGCGGAAAAGAACACTGATGATGGACCCCTCCAAAAGGCGTGCTTCTTCTCAGCTCACCAGAGAGGTTCCACTTCCTTCCAATGTTGTCAAGTCCAGGAAAGAGCAAGTCAGTGACAGCTGGAGAAGCCACCAACAGCACCCTCTGTCCTCATGTGCTCAGGGCTCACCCTCTCCTCTAAAGAAATGTGAAAAATGATTCGTGTTTAAAACTATCAGTTCGTAGAGTTCCCTGGTGGCACATCAGGTTGAGGGTCCAGCATTGTCACTGCTGTGGCTCAGGTTGCTGTCATGGTGCAGGTTCGATCCCTGGCCCAGGAACTTGCACATGCCACTGGCGCAGCCAAAAAAAAATCCCATCAGTTACCAGGACGTAACAGTTTCGGCTATCCCTAGGCACCCAGATGTCGTATCCTTCCTTAGTCAACACCAGGCAGAGCATGAAGGGAGCTCACCTCTTGGCTGCCCTCAAACCATGCCCCACTGACAACTTAGGCAACGCTACCATACATATAATTCACTGAAAAGGGCTCCCAACTGTTTCTGGAAAGAACATATGGTAAGCAGGGCACAGGAGTTGGTGGCAGAGAACCCACTTGAAGACCCGGGTTTAAATCTTGGTTCTTAACTCTGCCCTTGCGTATCCTCATTTTCTCATCTGCCAAATGGGGTGTTTGTTAGACTCGGAGTGTATGTGAAATCCCTTGTGAACCCCAAAGCAATATGGGCTTCTGTTCACAGGTGAAACAAACAGGCCAGGGTACTCACGTGGGTGGTCCTTTAGCTCTAACTTAAAATTCTTTTTTTTTTTTTTTTTTTGTCTTTTTGGCCATTTTTTGGGCTGCTCCCAGGCATATGGAGGTTCTAATTGGAGCCGTAGCCACTGGCCTATGCCAGACCACAGCAACTCGGGATCCGAGCCGCGTCTGCAACCTACACCACAGCTCACGGAAAGGCCAGATCCTTAACCCACTGAGTGAGGCCAGGGATCGAACCCGCAGCCTCCTGGTTCCTAGTCGGATTCATTAACCACTGCGCCACAACAGGAACTCCAAGCTCTAAAAATTTCTTATTGACGTAATCGCTTTTGCTCCATAGAAACAACGTTGGTTTATGAGTGGATAATTTCTGCTCAATACAGTATATTTTATGTGATAATCACATTAGGTGTTATAACCATTGTCTCTTTTTAATAGTAATACCTCTAACTAAGAAATAATGGTGGTTATTGACCAGCAGGTAACCCTTCTTCATTATGAGTAACGTCAGAGAGTATATCTTTCTTACATTTTTGCTTTATTCAACAGTTTTTAGTACGGGTGACCTTATTCTTTTAATGTTAGGCAGAATTAATTAAAGATACCATTTTTAAATGCTGCAACACGTTTGCTTAAAAAAATAATGTATCACTTGCCAGTTCATTTTTCATGAACATAATTATTCCTTTTTTGCCGTTGTCATCGTTCCATATTCTTTCTTTATGAGCCACTATTTTTTAAATATAAATTTCCACCTACTGTGTAAATGCGAACAGCTATTGAGCTTGTGGCCCTGGAAGGGCGTTCACAGCCTGCAGCCAAACTCCAAGTGTCGTGACTGGAAAAGCTATTACTTTTGGGCTCATTGTGGTGAAAAGGCACACCAATCCAAGAAAAAAGTTTTTACATTTTGCAGATGTAATCTGTCTGGGTAGGCCGGGGTCTCATGGCTGGTTGAAACTGAGTAAAAACCAACCAGGTTTCATGGCCCTTAAAATGGTCTGTCAACACAGGCTTTTGCATGCTTTTCTATTTCCTTCTAGAAGTTTTTCAATAGAAGGGGTAAGGTTATGGACATTGAGGTCAGTCAGAAGTGTATTCAAATCCTGCCTCCACCTATGCACTTGCTGGGCGATTTTTTTTTTTTTTTTTTTTTTTTTTTTTTACTTATTAAAGTATAGCTGATTTACAATGTTGTGCCAACTTCTGCCATACAGCAAAGTGACCCAGTTTCCTTTCTCATATCATCTTCCATCATGGTCTATCCCAGGAGTTCCCACAAGTTCCCTGTGCTGTACAGTAGGACCTCGTAGCTTATCCATTCTTTTCTTTCTTTTTTTTTTTTTTTTTTTGTCTCTTTGCCTTTTCTAGGGCCGCACCTGAGGCATATGGAGGTTCCCAGGCTAGGGGTCTAATCGGAGCTGTAGCCACCGGCCTACACCACAGCCACAGAAATGCCAGATCCAAGCCGTGTCTGCCACCTAGACCACGGCTCACGGCAACGCCGGATCCTTAACCCACTGAGCAAGGCCAGGGATCAAACCTGCAACCTCACAGTTCCTAGTCGTATTTGTTAAACCCCGAGACACGATAGGAACTCCTGCAGACGCTTTGAAGTTTGAGAAGCCCGATGATGCATTCTAAAGCATTGCTCTGTTTGGAGGATGACAGAAGTGGCTGTAACCTACCAGGAGGTGCCGCAGGCAGCGAAGGCAAGACATTTCTGTGTCTTCAGCACGAAGCTGAATAGTAAAGGATTAGAGCCATCTGAGTCTTATGATTAGAAGGCCGCACACAACCCACTGACTCCAGTAGAACATTTGCTGTTTCCTCAAAGGTAAAATAAAAGAATTGCCTGAGATGATCTCTCCATTTCTTCCCACTAACATTCTATAATTTCATGGTTCCTGGTTTCTCATCTTGATTTTCAACTCCGAGTTTTCTAGCCACCCAGGAGAAAGATGGACTCCACGTCAATGATCTTTTCATAGGATATTCAATCTGCTCAGCCGACTCCCCTAAACGGTTCCCTAGGAACAGGGGGCCCTGTCTTGCCTCCTTCAGTATTCACCAAATAGGGAAGAAAAGTAAAACGAGAGAACGAGGATTAAAGAGAAAAAAACTGCCTAGCACACAGAGACCTCACCATCTGCTATATTTCACTTTTGTGCATTTATATTTCTGCCTCAGAGCCCAGAAGTCTTTGGGGAATGTGTATATTTTGGATAAATTTTATAATAAAGACTGTAAATAAATCCTAAATGCTGCTAGACCTGGAAGTAGATCATTAAACTTTTATGGAATTGACATAAGCTTGGGATCTGACAAATCTCATTTTAAACGCTGAATATAGCAGCTTCCAAGCAAGGCACAACGCTGATAGCATGCATTTAATCTCTATTGAGGCCTCACAAACAATACATGTTTTAATAATATTTAAATTCATTGTCACTAGTTTTTTGCAAACAGCTTATTACCAGAACTGGACTGTAAGATTTCAATTTTTTGTGTTTGTGTGTGTCTTTTTTGCCATTTCTTGGGCAGGTCCCACGGCATATGGAGGTTCCCAGGCTAGGGGTCAAATCGGAGCTGTAACCACCAGCCTACGCTAGAGCCACAGCAACTCAGGATCTGAGCCGAGTCTGCAGCCTACACCACAGCTCACAGCAACACCAGATCCTTAACCCACTGAGCAAGGCCAGGGATGGAACCCACAACTTCATGGTTCCTAGTCGGATTCGTTAACCACTGAGCCACAATGGGAACTCCAAGATTTCAAATTTTTGTATAATGCATAAATACAAGGAATATACACAAATAAACTAGGAGGATTCTCTGAATATAGCTGATGTGATGACTAAACTGAATTCCCAAGAGAGCTAGTGTTTCAACCATGCAAACAGCAACCTAACTCCACGGCCAGACTGACACCCGTGGCAGCCCTACCTTCCGCCCCCAGACAAGGAATGTTCATTCTCTCCCTAAGAGATCATCTCTCCCAATAAGTGTGCTCTTCTTTCTTTGCGCCCTGCCCTCAGTGACATCTCATCATGTGAAAAGCGACTTACAGATTTTTCATCTTTTGAAACCATTATCACGGACCAGCATCTCCTGTAGAGAGAAGATGGATTGGATTACGAATCCCAAGCCCTCGGCAAAACCTTCTTCAAAGGGAGCACACCTCACACTGCTAAGTCCCCTGGCTGCTGAGACACAAGCTTGACAAGCTGGGGAGCAGGCCACCGTCAACTCTGGGTGCAAGACCAAGCCACACCTCCAAGTTCTGCCTCCACCACTCTCCCTGGGACCTTCCCCAGATGCTTCTTGGCTCCACCAGGCCTCGTTCCTTTGGGGCTGTGTCTCCCAAGACGAAGAAGACCTGCGGGGCTGATGTGGGTGGTCTCGCCCGTGAACTCAGAGGTCCAGAGTCAGAAGCGAAGCAGTTAAAGCAGCCGCGGCATGTTTACTAAGCCCTCCGAAGTTGATAGCCCACACGGCCTGGCTTTTTTCTCTATCTTCGTAAACCGCAGTGAATTGATGGAATGACCCGGACTTGATCTTCAGGGCAATATGTCTGATGGCACCGCTGGATTGATAAATTGATTCAAAACTATTACCATGGTGAAAAAGCAATAAGGTCATAAAAATTGCATCAGCTGGCTAAGTAAATCCTGGCATTTCATGACAAGTAATGCAGAAGAATCGCAAGAGGATCTGGGCATGAGGCTGAATGAGGGAGGGAGAAATGACTTTGAAGAGCTCATCATCCGATCTATTCTTCCTGCCAGCGAGTCATGCCTCCGCATAGTGCCACTTCATTACGGGGAAATAACTGCACACTTCTCGCATATTCCTGGCCTCCCTGGCGGCCCCTGGAGGACCCTTAGCTGGTTAATACCTCATCACGGGCTTCATTGAACACTTTAATCTGCACTTGTGTGATCAATAGAATCCTGGTGTAAATTAAAAGGACAATTTCATGTAATCAAGCCTGTTAATGCTCATTTTGAAAACCATTATTTGTGGAAGGCATTTAGAAGAAAATTACAAAGTGACAGGCTGATGCACTCTGAGATGATTTGAAAGCAGGCCTTTTTTGTGTGACTGTCTACCTGCTTTGGGAGCAGGATGGGAGTGAGCGTCAGTGAATGCATGGGGGGAAGGGCGGGGAACCAGAGCCTGCGAGCCAACGAAGAGCAGCAGCCCAGCAGGAATATGTGGGTATGCCCTGCCTGCTTGCTTGCCTTCATGCAGGGAAGAAGAAAATGAAATTTTCCAGTGTTCTATTTCTGTGGCAAATTCAATTACTACGGGGACTTGTTCAAAGCGGTGTAACTTCCAAGAGGCAGAAATTGAAAACCTGGCAGCTAATGAAACGGCAAATGACTAGGAAGTTCAGACAGGGGCCGTGAGTCAGATCAAACACCTGGAGGAAAATAGCGGCTACCCCCGGTGCTGTCCTGAAACCGCTCTCTCAACTGTCCCCTCTTTCGGAAAGAAGAGCCCTCCTCCCCCAGCATTTTACTCAAGCAGGAATAAGATGTTAACAACTCCAAGTGTCCATGGGCCTCTCTGCCAGCAACAGAGTGATGGTGCATGAAGCCGGGAATGCAAAATATAACCAACGTTATTTTTTCCCAGATTCTGGGGTGCACCTTGCATATGACTATGTGCTATTGACTTGAACAATCTGACCACAAACCTATGTCTTAAAAGTCTTTAGTAGCTGAGGCACATGCATCGATAAGTGTAATACATGGCAGTAGATGGCTTCCAAAGATTTTTGAGAATGCTGAGACCAAGTCCCCGGTTCCTGGAGATTCTGTCCAACTGGTCTAAAGTGGAACTCAGACCTTATATTTTCAAAGAACTCCCCGGGTGCTTCTACTGCTCACGGTCCGAGAGAGGTACTGACATACATAAAACATGCTGCAGGCGTGGACGTGCTGCTCGTCTGGGGTTACCAGCAAAAGGGCATCCAATGGCTTCTTGACACAACTGAGTCCTGTGTGCCAGTGATGGGATCCAAACAGCATTACGTGCCAGCAATACCAGGGACATGAAATTATGAGACCCGAGAAAAAGTGGCTTGTAGGCATGACAAACTGAAATCTAATTGAAAGCACTTACCCAGGGCTGGCCATTGCTGAGGCATCACTCATCCAGGCTCAAGAGGATGAAAATTTAACATTCGGCTTTATTTCTTCCTCGATGCTCATCACAACACTCCAAAAACGAAAATCGTTTCCATTTGTCATGTGACAAACATTTCCCGTCAACTCTTATTATGCTGATACTGGTTTATTCAAAATAAGATGCGCTTTGAACGGCCATTCTCCAAGCCATGGAATTTCCCATAGCTCTTTCATAAAATTGTCAGCTCATCTGAGCATAGTTTATTCAAAATCTGATGGCTTTTACTTATTTTATCAATTCTTGCACGGCAAATAAGCATTTTCATGTATTTAGCCACAAATAATGTTTTGTCTTTTCTCTCCTAAAGTGACAAAATGCCACTTTCTCCTCTCCTTCTTGTTGTGACACAATGGGGCTGACTTGCTTTTTTTGATTTTCTTTGTAGACTCCTGTCCCTCCCGCAACCTCTACCCAGCACCCTCACATAATGCTTACGTCCATCTCTTAGACTTGAGGCATATTTAATACTTCCTCACAAGAGCTAATCACATCCAGGAGGGTTTGGTTGCTCTATGACTTTTGTTCCACCGTTATTTGAGGTCTTCATATTATTTCCAAAAGCACTGATACTTTTAATGACTTCTAAGAACAATGAATCACTAAGTGTGAGGTGTTTTTGACTTTTTAAAAGTTATATTCTGAAACTCCGATTTTATAAAATGTTCAGTATTTAAGGAAGGAGTATCTTTAAACACTTTGCTCATCCTAGAAACATTAATAGGCCACTTATTATGGCAGAATTACCAGTCTATTCCTGTCTTGTATTCCTTTTACTTCTAATCCCTGAGTTGAAAAGACTGCTAACATAACTCATCAGGATATTTGTGGTTATGTTCTGAGATCTACTTCACTTTCAAAATATCAAAATTTACAGAAGGTTTCACACTGGATAATAAAGACAAAAGCTAAATTCCATCAGTGACACTGGCGAGTCGACTGCTACATAAATCTGTTTTTAAGGTGTTCTTGTTTCGTTCAGTTGAGGTGTAAGATGTCTGGACTTCAGGGAAAAAGAAAGTTTAGTCTTTTAGAAATCTAGTTATGAATAAAGACTTTTTTAAAACCACCTATAACATGACACACCAGCTAACTAATCCCCCCTTTAAAAATTCAATTAAGCATCAAGCGTTGATTGGGAGCGAGGACGTGAGACGACCAAAGGTCCAGACCACAGTTTCCCCGGCGGGTTTTTCTGTTTTTTTTTTTTGTTGTTTTTTTTGTCTTTTTGTTGTTGTTGTTGTTGCTATTTCTTGGGCCGCTCCCGCGGCATATGGAGGTTCCCAGGCCAGGGCTCGAATCGGAGCTGTAGCCACCGGCCTACGCCAGAGCCACAGCAACGCGGGATCCGAGCCGCGTCTGCAACCTACACCACAGCTCACGGCAACGCCGGATCGTTAACCCACTGAGCAAGGGCAGGGACCGAACCCACAATCTCATGGTTCCTAGTCGGATTCGTTAACCACTGCGCCACGACGGGAACTCCCCCCCAGCGGGTTTTGAAAGAACTGGCACCAGCAGCCCTGAGGACCCAGACACATGCAGAGCTCCCGAGTTTCTCTTTGAGCTTCCACAAGGAAAAGGATGTGCTGGGAGTTGTGGGATGAAACCAACTGAAAGGATCTTAAGGAACAGAAACAAAAATAAATCACAGGCGTCTACAACGCCTCCAGGTCGAAAGAGGTGAAGAGCTGTTGACAGCGCTGTTTCAAAGAAAATCACCGCAGCCAGGGAGAAACATGAAATGTCTCGCTCCAAAAGCCGACGAGAAAGAGTGCTGCTTCTGCTCCCGTTCTCGGCTCCGAGATCTAGCCATCACCAGACCCTCCGCAGGCTACTCCTTTTCCCGGCGCTTCCTTCGGCGACACTTCCACCTGCTGCCATCACTAGGCTCCACCTGAAAATTGCCCCTCCTGTCTCAGGACGGCTCTTAGAGGGAAGTCCCGCCAGGAAACAGTCTCTGACAATGCCCGCAGGACCTCCAGGAGCGCCCGCGGGCCCCTGGGCTCGCCAGGCTAACGCCCATTCTACGGACTCTCGAGCCTGGCGTACTTGCCTCCCTTAGATTATAAACACAGGCGAGAGCGTGCACTGGGTCCGAGTTATCCCCACGTGGCCCACACGGGACCCAACATTGAGCAGGGAATCCCCACATTTTCACTGAATAAATGAAGTCTTCCGGAAGCCAGAATATGTGCACAGGCCCAAGGTCTGCGTACCTACTTCCTAAGAATTCTGAGGGAACATTAAATATTTAATGACCCAAGGCATTACGAAGATTCTTACACTCATTTTCATTGTCTTCAACTTAAAAAATGTCATATATATGTACATACATATTTCTTATATGTAACAGGTTTAAAAAGACGACAACTTAATCAAAGCTTCTATTTTTATACCCAAGATTGTTTTTTAAGGCTGCACTTGGGGCACATGGAAGTTTATAGGATTGAATCCACACTGCAGCCGCAACCTGAGCCACAGTTGCGGCACCACCAGATCCTTTAACCCACTGCACGGGGCCAGGGATCAAACCCATACCTCCATAACCTTACCTCTTAACCCACTGCACCACAGCAAGAACGCCAAAGCTTCTATTTTTAGTTTTTAAAAAACACCTGTGAGAACTGGGCTATATGTGCATAAATGTTCATTCAGTTCTCCTGCTGGAAGGCCTAAAAACTGAAACTTTCTTTTCAAGCCCAATATCTCACTATTCATGATAACAGTTACTCAGATTACCAGGAGGAAACAGGATCTTTAAAGAACAGGCCTGAGTTTGTATGCCCAAAGCCACCACTGATTCAAGCCATGGTTTTTTTCTCCATCTTCTTGAGTCTTATTTAGGCACCAGGTATTTCAGTATAGAAGAATCGAGGTGCCATTTGGGATTTTTTTAATGTTTCTCCATAATGCGACTAAATAAATTTCTCATATACCATTATATCTTAATCCCAGGAGAATTATTTTATATTTATATATTTATATTTTATATTCACTCAGAAAATTCATCAACATATGTATTTCAAATATTTTGACAACATAAAACTTTAGTGAACATTTCTACAATGCTTTAGTTTTCTTATCTTTAAATAAACTTCAATACACTACCGTTAGTTCCCAAGTTACCAGCAAATTTTTTCCAAGAGTACATTTTATGTCAACAGTGTGAGATTCAGAGCATATTCATCAGAGGACATCGAAATTAGATTAAATGTATCAACTCATCTTATTTCCTCTCATGCTAATATAATTCTCCCATACAAAACAACGTTTCTAGGGGGTTTCTGTTGTGACACAGTGGAAATGAATCCAACTAGTATCCACGAGGATGTGGGTTCGATCCCTGGCCTTGCTCAGTGGGTCGGGGATCCGGCGTTGCCCTGAGCTGTGGTTTAGGTGGAAGACGCGGCTCAGATTCCATGTTGCTGTGGCTGTGGTGTAGCCCAGCAGCTGTAGCTCTAATTTGACCCCTAGCCTGGGACCTTCCATACGCCATGGGTACAGCCCTAAAAAGACAAAGATAAACAAACAAACAAACAAAAACAATATTTCTATTAGAAAATGTGTTTGGAACTTTATGACAGACATGCATAGTTGGTTGACACAATTATTCACAAGTCCCTTCTCTCCTCTCTCTATAACAGAGGGTGAAAAAACTAAATCCTTCCTTTGATAGCCTTTCTTCAAGCTAGAGGTCACCATGTGACATGATTCCAGCCAATTCTAAGTAAGCACATGTCTACAGAGTCCTCAGAGAACTCTTCTTCCTCACAACCAACAGAGACACAAGCGGCAGTCTTCTTCACTGACACTTCCCCTGCTGTTTTGGATTCATATATGATGCTTGGAGCTATGGCAGCCTCCTCATCACCAGGAGACAAAAAGCACAAGGCTGAAAATAACCACCAGGAATAGCAGGGCAAAAGAATGGAAAGAGCAGGGGTCAGTGGTAACACTGGAGGGCAGCCAAACCAACACCAGCGACCAAACAGCACATCTTCTTTTTATATGTTAATAAATGGTTATACTAAAGTAGTCTTATTCCATTTTCCTGGTTATATGCAGCCAAAACCTTTTTTTTTTTTTTTTAATCTCTTGCCCATTTTGTTTTAGGGCTGCACTTGCAGCATATAAAAGTTCCCAGGCGAGGGGTCAAATCAGAGCTGCAGCTGCCAGTCTACACCACAGCCACAGCCACGCCAGGTCCGAGCCGTGTCTGCGACCTACACCACAGCTCAGAGCAATGCTGGATCATTAACCCACTGCCGAGGCCAGGGATCGAAGCTGAGTCCTCAGGGATACTAGTCGGGTTCCTAACCACTGAGCCATGATGGGAACTCCAGCCAAAAGCATTTCTAAGGAGACGGTGGCCACTTGGGAATTCTATGTGGCCCCCACCATGGCGGAGCTGCGGGTTCCTCCCTCCCTCCTGTCTGCTGGGGAACCGAAGTCAAGATGGCTCTTTTCAGCACCTCCCTCCCCATCCGCAGCTTCGAATCTGCAGTGGTCTCCATGCCAAGGCGGTGGAGCAGTAGGCGGAAAGAGGAAGAGACTCAGTGGGGCCCCAAAGGAACTGAGTAAGAAACGTGGACAGGCTGGCGACTTCTGCCAATCAAAGCACCTGAAGCCTCACCTCCACCCCAGAAAATGCCTAGGGGTAAGCTTGAAGACCCCCTCCTTCCCCACCTCAAAAGAAACACCCTCCCCGTTCTCTCCCCTCAGCGGGGTTCTCCCCGCCTTAACCTCCTCGGCTACAAGGAATCCAGTCTGGTTTTCCTCCCTGCCCCCGAGGTCCTGAAGCAAGCACACAGCTCTAAGCTGACTAGGAACACATACCACCACCGATACTGCCCGGAAAACAGGAAAGGGGAAATGCTTCCCTTTTAGTGTAAAATGAGATGACCTTTCTGGAAAACGAACCATAAGAGTCAAAATGCTTTCAAATATTAAGATGCTGTTAGAAACCTAGCTGGGTTTCCCGTCTAACTCTGCTGTCACCTCAGCGAGCTGATGAGAGGACGCATCCTCTGAATCTAAAAAGTCTCCAGCTGGGAATGACAGCAGCTCCACTCCAAAACCCAAGGCCACCTGACACCAGCTCCAGCCTTTCGCTTTTCTTCCCTCTCCCTGCAAGTCCTCACAGATATGGAGATGGACGCCCTTTTCATCCCTCCCCTTCTTTTCCTTTGGTTTGTTGGGCTGCTTCTCTTTAAAGTATTTTAACCTTGACTAGACAGCTGCTAAGGGGCTGCCTGGAGTGACACCCACTGGTGAGAATGAGACGTGACAGCAGCTCCTTCTTCCCCAAGGGCAACTAACTCCAAGAGCCTTTCCCACCAACGTCTCTTTCGAAGGGCCCTTCCAGAACTTTTTTTTACATTTCCGACAGGCAAAGCTTTTATTCCCAAAGGGTATCCATTTGTTAGACTCTAAATCATTTGTTCTGTTCAAGGATCTTTATTAACCATTGACCAAGCATCCACCATACAGACGCTCCTAGAGAAAACCTATCACTGGCAAAGGGCCAAGATTTTTCTCTTAATAAAACAGGTGGGCAGCATCTTCTCCATGAAACAGCAGTATCGGACGTCTTCTGCAGTGCTGCCTCTCAGTTCAAACCTGCCGCTGCAGAAGCTCCTTCCCTCATGAACTTTTATAACCACGAACAAAACTACCTGGCAGGGGGGAACAAGGAGGGAGCAGTACCCACCACCAACAGATGGTAGTGAAGCCACCTGGACCTTCTCAACATCCTTTGGGAAACAAACCCATTAATAAGCAAAGGAAGTAACAGGACCCCGGGGAGAGAATGAAAGCAACATAGAACCAAACAGCCAAGTTTATATTCCAAGTCCCTGGCACTATTTTACAGAGGTTATTTATTTATTTATTCACTTGTCTTTGTAGGGCCGCACCTGCAGCATAGGGAGGTTCCCAGGCTAGGGGTCGAATCAGAGCTACAGCTGCTGGCCTTTGGAACAGCCACGCCAGATCTGAGCCACGTCTGTGACCTACACCACAGCTCAGGGCAACGCCGGATCCTTAACCCACTGAGCGAGGTCGGGGATCAAACCCGCGTCCTCATGGATACATACTAGTCAGATTCGTTTCTGCTGCGCCACAATGGGAACTCCCAGAGGTGTTGTACAATCCTCTCATTTTCAAACGTCCTTCCAGTGACCTTGCCTGAGCTCTGTTAGATCCACTTTCAGTTTTCCAAATACTAGCTCCACCCTGCCTCATCACACATTTTGGAAGCCAACCTCTGGCCAGCGTGAGAAACAAGTAAGGTCAAATCGACCAAAAGAAGTTCAATCAGGAAGTACTGTCAGAAACGAGGCATCGAGTGTTTATAAGTAAGAAACGCCGTGATCCTTGGCCCTTGAGCGCTAAGTATCTGTACCTTTCTGAGGGCAAAGGTATTTTTAAAGCAGAAATGAGAGTAACTATTCAAAACCCCTGAATCAGGAAGATTCCAAAGTGGAGTCGTGAGATCAAGCTTTGCCAGATCTCTCGGTGGCATGACTGAGCCATTTTGGATTGGCACAAGCTTAGAACAAGGCTTAATGCCGTCCTTTCAGACTAGATCTCTTGGCATCAACGAAGAAGCCCCCTGAGGAGAATCAACAAGATATTCCCGTTATTCCCAGAATACAGTGTTAGTCAGGATTAAAACACTCGCCCGCCTGGGACACTACAGCCCTGAAACTCAGCCCACTGAGAAAGGATGGCAGCACAAGCCCTACAGTCAGAGCCGGATCTGAATCTCCACCCACCGTTTGGTAGACAGGTGACCTTGGCCCAGATATTTCGTCACACCTGTGAAATGGGGGTGACTCCGTTCCCGGCGCTCCCTCTGGTCGTTGGGAAGACTAAGGCAACGTATGTACACTGCCTAGCACCACACTTCACACACACTAACTGCTCGCCAGTGTCAGCTATCGTCATTCAAAGAAAATCTAGGCTGCTAAGTCTTTACAGAAATGGATCTGGAGCAGAGCAACATTTTCCACTTAAGAACACAAACAGTGTTTAGGTTTGGGGGCTCCCCTCTAACATTACAGCATGAGGAGAAGATTTTAAAAAACAAAAAACCGCATGTGATCGCCAAACAAAACAAATTATTTTCTCTCCAAGAATCACAGGAGAATGTAGTAGTTTGATCCCCACCTGAAAATCTGTTCCCTGAGAGCAAGCTGCAAGGAGAGGCTGTGCAAACAGAGAATGCTCCACTCATCAGTGTCTGCATCGGGGTCTCATCAATGAGAACGGAAAGTCACAAGATTCCATTAGCCCAGAGCTATCAAGGTATTGATGAGGCTGTGGGAAGACGTGTCCTTTATTGTAAGCTGCCTCGACACGCTTTCCTGATGGGGAACGGGGCCCGCGGTGTCCTCTGCATGCTTAAGTATCGTTAGAAATACAGGGCGAGGGGGAGGATACCATTAAACCAATTTTATCTTAGCTAAGGACTGCATCACACGGCTGAGATCAATATGCCCCACAAGACATATAGGTGGTTGATAGAGAGTAAGTTATCTTTAGTAAATTAAGGTAGGAGGGAATGCGAGTGGGGGGAGGCACTCCCTCTTTTGAAAGATTAAGCTAGAAACGTCCCCACACAATTTGACACATCTCCAAAAAAATGTTTCCTGCAACTGAATCTAAAACAGGTGCCATTCCCTAAGGTTCTATTTGTTCTGTAGCCCAGCTAAATAAAGGAGAGCAGCCACCTCTGAGTCTAATTCTCAACATTTTTTCTCCAAAGGAACCATCTCCTAATAAATACATATAAGCTGTATATGAACAATTTCAAAGGCCAGTATGTCAGCTATTGCACCAAAATACATAAAAAGGATACTTCATTTTTCAACAGAGCTTGATGATAGTTAGGAAAATCAGTATTGTACATCAATACAGCATTTTATATTTATGTATATCTGCAGCACATAAAGATACGATTACATAATACATAATTATATGTATTATACTCTATATAAGATACAATTTTAAGAACAAATTAAAATTATATTTAACTTTAAAGGCCATTTTAAGGAATTCCGATTTGAACCTTTTAGAAAGCAAAATGTTTTTGTAATTCAATCAGCCTTGCAATTATCCCATCTTGTGAATTTGCATTTGTGTTTTTTTAAAGCAGAATGCTTTTAAATTAATAGATACAAATGCACGTGAATGCATACATGCATACAGATACACAAAATCATTACATTACTTCTGTTTTCCTCAAGGTCCAGTATCTCTTGAAGCATGAGTAACTACAGA